>NC_136412.1:258661620-259887870 GCF_051521515.1 Lactuca serriola | reverse complement strand
AAGGTCCAAGAACACTAGTGTGTGTTCTTGGTGTTCTTGGTGAAATGAAGAACACTTGAAGATCTATCAAAATGAAGAGATTTCATGGATGAAATCATGTAAAATCACTAGATATTGAAGGATATCAACAAATCAAGGGAAGAAACAGTTACAATCTTGAAGATCTTAGTGAAAAATCGAATGATACTTCAGATAGAATGAGTTCTTTGGCTCAAAACGGTAAAAGTGACTAAAAATGACTAAGTGTCATATATATATATATATATATATATATATATATATATATATATATATATATATACACCATAGAGTTTACGGCCGTAAACTCCATTTTATGGCCGTAAACTCCAATTCTTGGAGTTTTGAGACTTGAATGTTGCACATTGAACTCTAGAGTATACTTCCTATAATTATATTTTGAAGGTACTAGGCTTTAGAACACTCAAACAGACTCTAAACAGTGCTAAAAGTTAGCAGAAACAAGTCTGACTTTGATTGAAGTGAATGGTTGTACAAGATAGAAATTTTGGGTTGTCACATTCACAGATCCAAGCTTAATGGATTAAGCCCCTACACTTCAGATCCAAGCTTCACACTTTAGAAAAACCCTTACAATTCCCTTTTAAGGGTAAAGTTTATAACTTTACCCATTAGTACCTCTTCTTAAAAGGTTTAGCTTAAACCCTAATTCCTTAGGACCTAGAAATTGGTCCTTATGCCATCCTTACACCCAAATAAAGCTTACAAAACCTCAGATCTACACCCCTAACACTAAATGGACAGGTAAAGTTCCCACCTTTTCCACATGCATGGCCTTTGGGGGCTAAAAAGGCCAATATTACACTCTAAGGTTTGCATAGGGGCTCCAATGGCATAAAGTTTGCACCTTTATGTCATATCAGCCCCTCTAGGTCCTAGATCTTGAAGAATACCCACTTGGGTCGATCATTCTCCAAAAGTTATCATTCTTGGACCAAAAACCCTCATAAAGATGGACATAAAGAAATCTAATGAACTAATAGCCAATACAGAAACTTGATTACCAGAAAATGTAGCAAATGCGTGTAGTTTCTAGATATACTCTTCCCTTCTTGAGCCCTCTATCTTCTTCTTCTACCATAAGCTTCAAAAGTACACAAAGATCACTAAAAATGGCTCACCCTCTCAAATAACACTCTAGGGTTTCGTGGATTAGGGTTTGGGACAGGGAGGCTGGAAATGAGGCCAAGGGGTGGGGGTTAAGGTGCTTAAAGAGGGTGCAAAACCCCGAAATTAGGGTTTCACTCTGGCCGATCTACTCGCCGAGTCGAGGGCTCTTGAATCGTCGAGTAGGTAGCTTAAACCCCACGTATAATATGCCCTCTACTCGACGAGTTATGGCCACCAACTCGTCGAGTTATCCTTTCAAAATAAATAAAGTAATGAGTTAAATGCATACCAGGAACCAGGCGTTACAATTCTCCCCCACTTGTCTTAGATTTCGTCCTCGAAGTCTGTTGCGTCTGAAAACAACTTCGGGTAGTGCTCCCTCATCTCTTCCTCGGGCTCCCAAGTCCACTCAGAACCCTTATGGTGCTGCCACTGCACTTTCACTAACTGAACAAACTTGTTCCTCAAGGTTTTCGTCTTGCGATTTAGAATCGTCACCGGTCTCTCAATGTAGTTCAGGTTGTCGTCAACCTGAATATCCTCTAAGGACACAATCGTTGAATCATCCACTAAGCACTTCCATAACTGGGAAACATGGAAAATGTTGTGAATCTGACTGAGCTCTGTTGGAAGGTCCAACCGATATGTCACTTTGCCCACTCGGGTTATAACACTGAAAGGACCAATGTACCTGGGGCCCAACTTGCCCCACTTCTGGAACCGGATGACACTTTTCCAAGGTGACACCTTCAGGGGGACCATATCGCCCACCTGAAACTCCAATTTTGAACGTCGCTTGTCGGCATAGCTCTTCTGTCGACTCTGAGCAGTCTGAAGCCTGCTCCGGACCTGCTGGATCAGCTCTGTAATCTTGAGTACTACCTCAGTACTCCCCATGACTCTCTGACCAACCTCACCCCAACAGATTGGGGTCCTACACTTCTTCTCGTAAAGCATTTCGAAAGTTGGTCGATCTATGCTAGTGTGGTAACTGTTGTCATACGAAAATTCCGCTAATGGACGATATGTATCCCAACTGCCACCGAAATCCAAAACACATGCACGAAGCATGTCCTCGAGAGTCTGTAACGTCCTCTCGCTCTATCCGTCCGTCCGGGGGTGGAAAGCAGTGCTAAAGTGGAGACGAGTACTCATCTCGTCATTAAACCGCTTCCAGAATATGGAAGTGAAACGGACATCTCGGTCTGACACCACCAAGACAAGCACTCCATGTCGTGCCACTATCTTTCGCACGTAAATCTCGGCTGATATACTTTCTTGAATCGTGATAAAATAAGCACTCTGGTGAACTGATCCACTATGACTCATATAAAATCAACCCCACGTGCGGTCCTGAGAAGCTTGGTGATGAAATTCATGGTGATACCTTCTCATTTCCACACGGGAATGTCTAATAGCTACATCTTGTCGTAAGGCCTCTGGTACTCTGTCTTGACCTTCCTGCAGGTCAAACATCTCTCCACATACCAAGTACATCATGTTTCATGCAGGGCCACCAGTAGTCAGGACGAAGATCTTTATATATCTTCGTCGCCCTGGGATGGATGGAGAACCTAGACTTATGGGCTTCATCCATCAGAATATGTCGTACTCTGCCCCAGTACGGTACCCAAACCCTCCATGCAGGGTCAACAATCCCCGCCCCACTACGTTGTTTCCTAATATTTTGGTAATGTGATTCAGATAGTTTAGAAACTAGATTTGATCCTTGATTTTGGGATAGAAAGATATATCATATTACCTTCTTTAATTTTGTTAAGATCTCTAAAATACATTGTTAGTACTATGGTAATATTATTCTGGTACTACTTCTCTCTTCAAAACATTACTTAAAGAGTATGAGTGTACTACTTCTCTCTTCAAAACATTACTTAAAGAGTTATACACTAAGAGGCTGTTTGATTTGAGTCTGACCCGGTCCGGTCAGACTATTTTGGCTGACTCGGTCCGGTCGGCTTGTTTGATACAACCATTTAAGCCACTGACTCGGTCCATACACTCCTGACTCGGTCGTTCAAAAAAATGTCGCTGACTGGAAACAAAATCTCATTCTCCCTTATTTTCCCTTCTCCTTCTCCTTGCCCACACTGTTTCTCACGCCTTTCTCTGGACGTTCTTCTGCACCACCTCCATCAATTTCTTTTCAATTGCAATCCATTGATTGTCGATTTTTTTTCTGATTCTATCAATTTCAATTGTCTCGATCTCACAAAATCAAATGTGCCGACTGTATCACAAAATCAAATCTGTCGATTGTATCAATTTCAACTGCGACACCACCTTCAGTCCTCCACGTTCTTTTGCGACACCATCTCCACGTTCGTTGCGGCCGACGCCTCAAGCACAACCATCGACCTCCGCCGCTCCTAAGCCAACGCCTTCAACCAGCGCCTTCAACCACACTTCAGGTACATGTATTTCTCGGATTTGTTTTCAGAAATCGGATGATCTTTTAATTTCTTTGTTTTTTTTTTGAAAAGTTGGATTTATGTATATCAATATGTTGGTACTTCTCGAAATCAGACCTAAAATTTGATCAATTCAGTTGTCACTTAAGACCTTAAATTTGATGTTTGCTTTTGTTCTTAGATTGAGTATTTAATTTGTCACATTTTATGTTGGATTCTTGCTCAGACATCTCCTATGTAGGAGTGTTCAAGGATGGAAAATGTTGGGGGTAATGATGTGAAAATGGTGTTAAAAGGAAAATATGACATAAATGTTGCCAATGGTGAAATGGTTTCATGTACATCAATCCTTGCTTTCATGTACATCAATCCTTGCTTTTAGTGGTAGATATCCAAAAGGGTAGCATTGGAATGAATTCTGGAAAAACAACTTTGTGTATTGAAACATTCAAGATTTTGCAATTAGAATGAATTCATGCAAGAAGAGAGGGGGATATGTTGATTGTAGCATTGAGATTCAACTTGCATTGGTTGAAGAGAATGATAAGATCAAAAGTTGTTATTGATGACTTGAAGGTGTGGCAACCACAGATTGTTCAAGATGTAATGAAATGAAATGTTGTATTCTTATAATTTATTATAGTTAGAGATGTAATTAATGTTTCAATTTAGGGATATTGAGTTTGAATATTTGTTTAAAAACTTTTGTTTAGTAAAGGGCATAGAAAATAACAACGTACTTTGCTTCTTTTTTTTTACTGATATAAACAATATATAGCAATGGGTATGTCAAATAATTGTAAAAATGTTTAGTCAAATCCATAGTCACATAGATCGCCAAGGTAGTCACGATCTCCGTTCCGAACGTCCCGTTCCCAAACGGGATTCGTTTTCGTTCCAGTCGGCGGCCGAGTCGTTGTCCGATACGGGTACCCTGCGATCCCGTTTAATCTTCAATTCGGTCATGGAACCATGAAATCGGCGATCCGGATTGCACAGAAACACGATTAGGATCGCCAATTTTGGACTTGGAATCGCCAATTTTGGTTTGAGCGGGAACTTGTAAAAACCGTGACGCTACGATAAAGTATCGATCTCATCGATTCCTGGTACGTTTCTTCGATTCCTACATCTAATTCGTCCAGTGAATCTTGATTCCAATAATTATTTAAGATGCTTCTTATCCCACATCACTACTCACCGGTTCACCCACTCTCTCTCGGTTCTTCTTCTGTTACACGTCTTCATCACAGACCCTTTCCAATATATTCTTTCTTTATTGATTTGCTTGGTGTGAAAATGGTATTTGGCAAATCTTTTAACCGCACAGAAGATAGTGAAACACAACCACCACCAGAAGATTTTGTTGATCTTGAGAATGAAGACCAAAGATGTGACATCCCCAAAATCTCGGCCAGAAAAGACCGATTTTCATTTATGCTTTTAAATATTTTCAAAGTAAATCCTTTTGATTTGAAAGAGTTGCGGAATTTGTTCCCAAAACAAAACATGATAAAACATTGTTTATCGAAGCATTTCATAAAAGAAATGTATTTTCATTATAATCAAAACTCGGGGTGTCATGTTCCGATACAGACCAATAAGCATAAACGAATACATTACAAGTCATATAACAAATATAAACATATGCAGACTTGTAAACAAAACAACTTGATGGTTCATCCATCTCATGCCCTTCCGCCACTACCTGTAATACAATTTAAAACTGAGTGGGTCAGGCTTGGGAGCCTGGTGAGCATATAGGGTTTTCAACCCACAATAAATATCATATTTAATTTTCACCAACCAACAATAACCCAATTACCCATTCCCGTTATTCTCACTTTAATGTCCCTAAAACAACTAACATAAGGGACCTAGTCTAAGAATATTTCATCGGGGCGACAACACATGCTTCGGGGGTACCTCAGCAATATAAGTCAAATAAGGCAACCATGAGGGGGATGGAGTACAACGAATGAACACCCAAGTTCATTAACACCTACAGGTGGCGAACCTGCTAATGTTTCCACAAGACTGTCTAGAATAGCCAGTGGTCGTCATCTAAACTCCGCTAGATGACTCAATCAAACAACAACGAGGCCTCTCATCTGTTTATTACACACCAACTGTCTACCCATGTTCTACCCAACATATTAGTAGATAAAAATATACATTTGTATACATAGTTTTAAAAAAAACTGTATAGCATGCTTTAATCAACACATATATCACATAACAGATGAGGCGCACACACACATAACACATATCTCATAGAGAAATGATCAGATCTATAAGATAGAAGAGAATGAATACACATTCACACATAACACAACCAAATATATACACATAGCACGTATTTTATATAAAATACTTCGTATTATTGTATTAGAAAGAAAATAACTACACACTCACTTGATCAGAAGATGATCCGACAGCACTACGGCTTATAGAAGTAGTATTCCTCAGCAGATCTGGAAGATCTCCTCGAAAATCGAACTTCTCGCGGGCAGAGCTTCGACTCGGGAACCGCACTTCTCGGGATCTTCGGGATCTCGGGACTTGCCTCGGGGCTAGAGTATGATACCGGGACTTCGGGATAGCTTCGGGGGTTTTTGCGCAGAGCTTCGACACGAAAATGAGAGGAAATTGGCAAAAGAACCCGGAACCCTCGCATCCTATTTATAGGAGGCTGGAAGCCTCAATTACGCGGGGTGTACAGCAGTACGCAGCGCGTACTGCTTCAAGTTCGTAAGCGCATGCGTCATCCGAAGCCACTTGCTGTGATGTCGACACCCTCGGAGTACGCGGGGCGTACTCGAGTACGCGGCGCGTACCTCGGATCAGATCAATGACTCGTTTCGGATAATGCTTCCGAATTTTGATTTAAATATAAATACAAAATGATTAATAAACTTCGGAAATTCATAACTTCTTCATACGAACTCCGTTTTCGACGTTCTTTATATCCACGGAAAGGTGAGACCACGCTCTACGACTTTCGTTTAGACTCCGTTGGCTAATTTTGAATTTATTTTTATTAATTATTTTTAATAGGCCGGGACAGAAACTTTCGTTATAAATTCATAACTTCTTCGTTTGACGTCCGTTCTCGCCTAACTTTTTATCGTTTCGATTCCAACAATGAGATCTTCGATTCTCATTTAGATTGCTTCAGCTAACAACCGCTCGATCTCAAATCGAGTAAAACAGGTTGTATACCGCTAAACCGGAACTTCGATAAATCATAACTTCTTCATACGAAGTCAGATTTGGGCGTTCTATATATATTCGGAAACCTCGTTTCAATTACTACAACATTAACCAAATATATTAAGTTTATTTTACACTTAAATTTTTACGCTTGTTTTTATTCTTAATTAATCAAACCACATAATTAAGCAATTAAGCACAAAACACATAATACTCAAATAATAAAATCTCATTATTTCAAAACGGGTTACAAAAGTTAACCTAGACTATTACATTGCTAAAAGTGGCAAGCCCGGAAACACAGGCGTTACAATTCTCCCCACCTTAGAATGATTCCGTCCCCGGAATCACGCATCAACAAACAAATGCGGATAGCGACTCAACATGTCACTCTCCGTCTCCCAGGTGAGATTCGGCCCATTCGTGTGTTTCCATCGGACAAGCACTAACCCAACCATTTTGCGTCGCAACTTCTTAGTCTTTCGGTCAACAATTGCCTCTGGTTCTTCAATCAACCTTTTGTTCTCATCAATTCTCAATTCAGAAATTGGAATTATATCGGGAACTTCTCCCGTGAACTTCCTCAAATAACACACATGAAAAGTGTTGTGAATTCCATTCAGCTCTTCGGGTAATTCGAGCTTGTAAGCTTGGTTCCCAACCCTCTGAAGAACTTTAAACGGTCCAATAAACCTTGGACTCAACTTTCCCCTTTTTCCAAATCTTATAAGTCCCTTCCACGGCGAGACTTTAAGCAAAACCGAATCTCCAACCTCAAAAGTCATCGGTCTTCGCTTCTTGTCAGCATAGCTCTTTTGACGATCTTGAGCTGCTAACATTCTTTCCCTAATTATTTTCAACTTTTCAGCAGTTTGATGAACCATCTCCGGTCCCATAAACTGCTTTTCCCCAGCCTCAAGCCAACAAGACGGCGTACGACACTTCTGTCCATACAAAGCTTGAAAAGGTGCCATCTTAATGCTCGAGTGAAAACTATTATTATAGGAAAATTCTACCAACGGTAAATGTTCATCCCAATTACCTAGGAATTCCAAGGTACATGCTCTCAGCATATCTTCAAGTGTTTGTATTGTTCTTTCACTCTGACCATCAGTCTGCGGATGGTAAGCTGTGCTTAAACATAACTTGGTACCCATTTCCTCTTGTAGACTTTTCCAAAACCTTGAGGTGAAACGGCTATCACGATCCGATACAATCGTTAACGGAACACCGTGAAGCCTCACAATTTCCTTCACGTAAGAATTCGCAAGCTTTTCCATAGACCATTTCTCCCTGGCCGCTATGAAATGCGCACTCTTAGTGAATCGATCAACGACCACCCAAATCATGTCGTGACCATTCTTTGTTCTGGGCAGTTTAGTGACAAAATCCATAGCAATGTCTTCCCACTTACCCATAGGCACAGGCAATGGTTCTAAACTCCCGTAAGGTTTCTGATCTTGTGTCTTGACTCTCGCACAAGTCACACACTCGGCCACATACTTTGCAACATCAAGCTTCATCGTCGGCCACCAGTAGTAGGGTTTCAGGTCCCTATACATTTTAGTGCTACCTGGATGAATTGAGTACATGGTTTTGTGAGCTTCTTCCATCAGAAGGTCCCTAATTCCTCCTGACTTAGGTACCCAAATACGATCTTGGAATACCTTCAGTCCATGACCGTTAGTACCAAACACCAACGTTTTACCCAAACGTTCCTCCTTTCGGTCATTTTCTCAGAAGCTTCCTCTTGAGCTTTCTTTATACTTTCCACAATAGTCGAGACAACTTCAATTCTCAACGCTCTTGGCCTCTTCCTTTCAATATTGACTTTCCGACTGAGAGCATCAGCAACAACATTAGCTTTACCGGGGTGGTAAAGTATCTCGCAGTCGTAGTCTTTAAGTAATTCTAGCCAGCGTCGTTGCCTCATATTCAATTCTTTCTGATTAAAGAGGT
The DNA here is from genome assembly GCF_051521515.1 of Lactuca serriola. Lineage (NCBI taxonomy): Eukaryota > Viridiplantae > Streptophyta > Magnoliopsida > Asterales > Asteraceae > Lactuca > Lactuca serriola. Next base: position 259,879,120 of record NC_136412.1, on the reverse strand, counting down.
ATTGGAGACTCTTATGATCAGTGAAAAGTTTGCACTTCGTGCCATAGAGGTAATGCCCCCATATTTTTAGAGCGAAAACTACCGCTGCCAACTCCAAATCATGAGTCGGGTAATTCTTTTCATGCTCTTTCAGCTGTCGAGACGCATATGCTATCACATTTTCTCTTTGGGTCAAAACACAACCCAATCCAACACCAGACGCATCGCTATAAACAGCGAAGTCTTCAACTCCATCGGGTAGAGAAAGTATCGGTGCCTCGCATAGCTTCTTCTTTAGCTTCTCGAATGCTTCTTTATGCTTATCACTCCAAGCATAAGTAGCTCCTTTGTGGGTCAAAGCTGTTAATGGAGTAGCAATCGAAGAAAAACCTTGGATAAACCTTCGGTAATATCCGGCTAATCCTAAAAAAACTTCGAATCTCCGTGGGACTTTTCGGTTGTTCCCACTTCGTCACAGCTTCGATCTTCGCTGGATCAACCATTATCCCTTCTTGGTTGACCACGTGACCCAAGAATTGGACTTCACGAATCCAAAAATCACATTTGGAGAACTTTGCATACAACTTCTCCTTCTTCAAGACTTCTAACACTTCTCGCAAGTGTCTGCCATGCTCCTCCTGGCTTTTCGAGTAAATCAGAATGTCGTCTATGAACACTATCACGGATTTATCAAGGAACGGGTTACAAACCCTATTCATCAAATCCATGAACGTTGCTGGAGCATTGGTTAGTCCAAACGACATAACCAAGAACTCGTAGTGTCCATATCTAGTTCTGAATGCAGTCTTCTCGATATCTTGCTCTCTTACTTTTAGCTGATGATATCCTGACCTAAGATCGATCTTCGAGAAATAGCTCGAACCTTGCAATTGATCAAACAGGTCATCAATCCTCGACAACGTATATCTATTCTTTATTGTTGCCTTGTTCAGCTCTCTGTAATCGATGCACATTCTCATACTTCCATCTTTCTTCTTTACAAATAACACCGGAGCTCCCCAGGGCGATGAACTAGGTCTAATGAAACCTTTGTCCAATAACTCCTGAAGTTGCATCATCAGCTCCTTCATCTCCGTCGGTGCTAATCGATAAGGTGCTTTTGCTATTGGCGTGGTTCCTGGTAACAAGTCTATTCTGAACTCCACTTGTCTATCAGGTGGTAATCCAGGAAGATCCTCGGGGAACACTTCCAGAAAATCACACACCACTGGAATGCTCTGCATCACCTTCTTTTCCTTCTTAGCATCAATCACAAATGCTAAATATGATGTACATCCCTTGGTCAAACACTTTCTGGCTTTCATTAGAGAAATGATCCCAGAATTCACTCGCCGTTTGTCCCCATACACCATAAACGAATCTTTTCCAGGCAGGTTTACTTTAACTATCTTTTTCTTGCATAAAATTTCGGCATTATTGGCGCTAAGCCAATCCATTCCCAAGACGATGTCGAAACCATTAAGTTCGATAGGCAATAACGCCTCGTGAAACTTATTCCCATTAAGGTCGATCAAGACGTTTTTCATACGATGGCTAACAGGTACAAACTTGCCACTAGCTACTTCGACTAATAAAGCATTATCTAGTCTATCAATAGGCAAAGCTAGCTTTCTACCAAACTCATGCGAAATAAAGGAGTAGTTGGCTCCAGAATCAAACAATATATGAGCAGGTAATTCGTTTACGAGAAAGGTACCTGAAGCGACATCAGCTTCATCCTTCGCAGCCTCAAGTGTCATCTGGAAGGCTCTTGCCTTCGGCTTTGGTGGAATGTTGGGCTTTGCTGCCTCCTTCTTCTTCGGACAGTCTTTCAAAATGTGCCCCTCTTCATTACACCCAAAACACATCCTTTTGTTGTTCGGACATTCATTGGCAAAATGTCCAACCTTTCCACACTTGTAGCAGGTCACATCCTCGCTACATTTCCCAAAGTGCTTTTTCTTACACTTGTCACACCACTTCGCCTCGCCTCTTTTTCCTCCAAACTTTTTCGAATCAGATTTCGAAAATTTGCTCTTCTTACTGGAACCAGATGTTCCCTCAAACTTCCTTTTCTCACCAACCTCAAACTTGATGGTGGTTCTCCCCTTGATCATGTTCTCCACAGACTTGGCAGCCCAGATAGCTGCCTCTAGAGTAAGTGTCTGACGTACTGGCACCTCGTACTCCCATGGAAGTCCCTTCGCATACCGATCCACCTTTGTCAGCTCGTCTGGAACGATACGCAAGGCAAACTCCATCTTATCGGTGAAGTTATTGGTGTATTCATCAACTGACATGCTGCCTTTCGTCAATGTCAGAAACTTGTTCTTCAACTCCAACAGATTTTGAGCCGAGCAGAACTTGCGCTTGAACTGCACCAAGAACTCTGCCCATGACAATTGCAGTGGCTCATTAGGGCTTAAGGTCTTCCCTAGAGTGTTCCACCAACGAACGGCTCCACCTCGGAATTGACGCACGGCATAGATAGTCTGCAATTTACCTCTGCAGCCACAAGTCATGAAGGCTAGCTCCATTTCGGAGATCCAATCCATAACCCCAATCGGATCCTCCTTTCCATTGAAGGTCGATGGTTTGCAAGTCAAAAAGTCCTTGTACTTGCATCCCATTCCATCATTCCTTCCTTCTCGGTTATCTTGCCTAACTATTGGTGGGTTGGCTGGACCAACAGACCCACTGAAGTTTCCACCTTCCGAGTGCCCTTCATTCAGTTCAGGCTCTTCCACATGAATCGACAGTTCTTCACGATTTTGTTGAAGCAACCGTCTAGTTTCATCCATCTGACGATCCAACATCGTCTGAATCATCAATTGCACACCAGCCATGGTTATTGGCTCAGGTGCTGCTGCTACGACAGGTATTTGCTCAATCACTGGTGGTTGATTCCTGTTTTCGTCAGCATTTCCAACTCCACTTCTTGTTCTCACCATTTTGATCTACACACCGAATAAGGTGAAATTAGATCCTCAATCATGATAGATATTCAAATCATCCTTATCACTCCGAAACGTTTACATGCTAGTTCTAATATCGTAGACGTATGCTTAGAATCCTACACACATAAGGTTTCTAGATCCGGTCGGCAACAGACCATAGATCCGAACAAATAATATCATATATGGCGACATATAACATTTAGCACATAAAAGCATTTTAGGCAACTTTCCTAAAATAAACTAGTGCTCGTGTCTAAATCACAACAGACACACATCTCAAAACTTCACTTAGCATTCTAAGTTTAAGTCTAGAAATCCTACAAATTCCTAGTTCGCTTAAACTAATGCTCTGATACCAACTGTGACATCCCCAAAATCTCGGCCAGAAAAGACCGATTTTCATTTATGCTTTTAAATATTTTCAGAGTAAATCCTTTTGATTTGAAAGAGTTGCGGAATTTGTTCCCAAAAACAAAACATGATAAAACATTGTTTACCGAAGCATTTCATAAAAGAAATGTATTTTCATTATAATCAAAACTCGGGGTGTCATGTTCCGATACAGACCAATAAGCATAAACGAATACATTACAAGTCATATAACAAATATAAACATATGCAGACTTGTAAACAAAACAACTTGATGGTTCATCCATCTCATGCCCTTCCGCCACTACCTGTAATACAATTTAAAACTGAGTGGGTCAGGCTTGGGAGCCTGGTGAGCATATAGGGTTTTCAACCCACAATAAATATCATATTTAATTTTCACCAACCAACAATAACCCAATTACCCATTCCCGTTATTCTCACTTTAATGTCCCTAAAACAACTAACATAAGGGACCTAGTCTAAGAATATTTCATCGGGGCGACAACACATGCTTCGGGGGTACCTCAGCAATATAAGTCAAATAAGGCAACCATGAGGGGGATGGAGTACAACGAATGAACACCCAAGTTCATTAACACCTACAGGTGGCGAACCTGCTAATGTTTCCACAAGACTGTCTAGAATAGCCAGTGGTCGTCATCTAAACTCCGCTAGATGACTCAATCAAACAACAACGAGGCCTCTCATCTGTTTATTACACACCAACTGTCTACCCATGTTCTACCCAACATATTAGTAGATAAAAATATACATTTGTATACATAGTTTTAAAAAAACTGTATAGCATGCTTTAATCAACACATATATCACATAACAGATGAGGCGCACACACACATAACACATATCTCATAGAGAAATGATCAGATCTATAAGATAGAAGAGAATGAATACACATTCACACATAACACAACCAAATATATACACATAGCACGTATTTTATATAAAATACTTCGTATTATTGTATTAGAAAGAAAATAACTACACACTCACTTGATCAGAAGATGATCCGACAGCACTACGGCTTATAGAAGTAGTATTCCTCAGCAGATCTGGAAGATCTCCTCGAAAATCGAACTTCTCGCGGGCAGAGCTTCGACTCGGGAACCGCACTTCTCGGGATCTTCGGGATCTCAGGACTTGCCTCGGGGCTAGAGTATGATACCGGGACTTCGGGATAGCTTCGGGGGTTTTTGCGCAGAGCTTCGACACGAAAATGAGAGGAAATTGGCAAAAGAACCCGGAACCCTCGCATCCTATTTATAGGAGGCTGGAAGCCTCAATTACGCGGGGCGTACAGCAATACGCAGCGCGTACTGCTTCAAGTTCGTAAGCGCATGCGTCATCCGAAGCCACTTGCTGTGATGTCGACACCCTCGGAGTACGCGGGGCGTACTCGAGTACGCGGCACGTACCTCGGATCAGATCAATGACTCGTTTCGAATAATGCTTCCGAATTTTGATTTAAATATAAATACAAAATGATTAATAAACTTCGGAAATTCATAACTTCTTCATACGAACTCCGTTTTCGACGTTCTTTATATCCACGGAAAGGTGAGACCATGCTCTACGACTTTCGTTTAGACTCCGTCGGCTAATTTTGACTTTATTTTTATTAATTATTTTTAATAGGCCGGGACAGAAACTTTCGTTATAAATTCATAACTTCTTCGTTTGACGTCCGTTCTCGCCTAACTTTTTATCGTTTCGATACCAACAATGAGATCTTCGATTCTCATTTAGATTGCTTCGGCTAACAACCGCTCGATCTCAAATCGAGTAAAACAGGTTATATACCGCTAAGCCGGAACTTCGATAAATCATAACTTCCTCATACGAAGTCAGATTTGGGCGTTCTATATATATTCGGAAACCTCGTTTCAATTACTACAACATTAACCAAATATATTAAGTTTATTTTACACTTAAATTTTTACGCTTGTTTTTATTCTTAATTAATCAAACCACATAATTAAGCAATTAAGCACAAAACAGATAATACTCAAATAATAAAATCTCATTATTTCAAAACGGGTTACAAAGGTTAACCTAGACTATTACATTGCTAAAAGTGGCAAGCCCGGAAACACAGGCGTTACAAAAGAGCATCAGATATAGGAACAACAGGAAGCAAGAAAACAAATGATAAGGATGCTAGCAGGCCTCTGTTGGAAGAAGTCACTTTTACTAGTTCTGGAACTGGTAAAAATGCAGGGGGGGCAAAGGTATGGATTTGCAACCACTGCAAAGTCCAATACACAAGCTCGTATACCAGAATTCACACACATTTCTTTGGGGCTCAACCTGGGAAGACCGCAGAAATAAGTAGATGTCCGGTTATGATTAAGGACCGGGAGAAGCTACAAAGACTTTTGAGCAAGGAAATAAGTAGATGTCCGGTTATGATTAAGGACCGGGAGAAGCTACAAAGACTTTTGAGCAAGGTTAAAGAAACCGAGAGCGGAGGTGTTTCAAAACCTTTAAAGAATTCTATACTTTCGAAAAAAGCAACATCAAGAAAAGGAATTGAGGGATCTTTTGGTCTTATGGAGCGAAATGCGGTTGACATGAAAATAATTAGAGGATTGTGTGCTAATGGTATCCCGTTTAACGTCTTGCGGAATCCACAATTTATTGAAATGCTCAATGCACTCAAGAAGGCACTGGAGGGATACAAACCTCCGTCTAGTGAAAAAGCAAGAACCGTTTTGTTAGATGAGTGTATGAGAGATGTTGAGAAAGACCTAACCCAAGTCAAAGATATTTGGTACACGCAAGGGGTTTCTATTGTTTCCGATGGGTGGTCGAATGTCAAACATAAGCCACTCATCAATGTTCTTGCGGTGAATGCCCGTGGTTCTATGTTTATGTACGCGGAAGATTTCTCGGGAGTCGAAAAAACAGGAGTGGAAATCTCTAAGTATCTTCTTGGAGCTATCGATGAGGTTGGACCGAGCAACGTTTTGCAAGTGGTCACGGATAACGCAGCTAATTGCAAAGCTGCCGGAAGAGAAGTCGAGAAGGTATACAAACATGTATTTTGGTCACCTTGTTGCGTACATACTCTAAATTTGATTTTCAAAGATTTATCAAAAGAATTTTTTTGGTTAAATAATACCTATAAGAGAGGGAAAACAATTGTCAAATACTTTCTAAACCACACTCAAGTCTTGTCAATTTTTCGAGAAAATTCCACATTATAGTTGTTAAGGGTGGCTAAAACAAGGTTTGCATCTCACTATATTTTGTTTAAAAGAATCAAGGATTGTAGAGAGGCTCTTGCCACAACTATAGTCCTTAATTCTTGGAGGGAGTGGCTTAAAAATGGAGATGAAAATACAAAAGTTCTTGGTTTAAAAGTTGCGGATACAATCAAAGATGATTTGTTTTGGGAAGATGTAGACAATGTTTTAGCCATTACAAAACCCATTTTCCTACTCATCAAGTTTTGTGATGGGGAAGGTCCTAAAATGGGTGAGATTTATGAAAAAATGGATAACATGTTGGGGGAGATTAAAGACATTATGCAAGAAAATACGTATTCAAGCTATTACCCGGAAGTCGAGAAGATAGTGTTAGCTAGATGGGAGAAAATGACAATCCCATTACATTGTTTGGGGTTTGCATTAACTCCAAGATTTTATGATAGACAATATCTTCAAAAGTTAGCACCGGGGGGTATTCCAAGGAAAGCTCCAAATCTAGATAAAGAGGTTGTGATTGGTGTCATGAAAGCATTCCATAGAATGTCCGAAAATGAAGAGGAGGAACAAGTGTTACGAGAACAATTCGCAACATTCCATATGAAAAAAGGAATCTATTCCATGGCGGCAACACAAACGGATGTCGTGACAATGGATGCAATAGATTGGTGGTCAACATATGGAGCCGAAACCCCGGAATTAGCCGTGATAGCAAAGAAGGTACTTTCCCAACCGATTAGTAGCTCTTCGGCGGAAAGAAATTAGAGTACCTATTCTTACATTCACAATGTGAAAAGAAATAGGTTAAATTGCAAAAGAGCCGACAAATTGGTTTTCATTCACTCCAATATTCGACTCCTATCTCGTTTCTCGGATTCATATAAAGCAGGCCCATACAAAAAGTGGGACATGAATCCCGAAAACACTTATATTGAAGGCTCAAGTTCACGCTTAGAAGAAATGTTTTGGGAGAATTTAGATGAAGACATGGAGAATGGGTAAAGAAAAAGACAACGCGTGGATTGAAGAAAACTTTTCTGTTATTGTTTTTTTGGGAATTCTGTTTTTTGTTTTTTAGTGTTGGAAACTTGGAAAACTGTTTTGATGTGTTGCTGGAAAATTGTTTTGATTTATTGAAGTGTTAGTTTGTTACTTAACTATTTTTTAAAGTAATTCTTGCTAAGAAATATTAAAATTATGTTGTTTGTTTTCCTCTTAATGAATTTTGATGTAAATAATGGCTGGAACTTTTTATATAAACCATGGTTCATGGGTACACCGTACCGAAATACACGATACATCGTATCGGAACGTACCGGGACGTACCGAAATGAACCTACCCCCGCCGTATCCGATACGTCCTAACTGCCGAATCTCGTTCCCGATCCTCGTTCCCGTACCGTACCGTACCGCGAACTATGTGACTATGGTCAAATTTTTAGATGTTAAAGTTTGATGTGTTAAATTGTTGTAATTATTTAGATTTTTTTTAAAGTACATTGTTGTAATAGAACAAAAGGGTAGTATGGTCATTTTCATCATTCAACATAATCAGTCAAATACATAATCAAACATCCAAGTTACAGAGCTAGACTCGATCAGAATTCTGACTCAATCAACTTGTAACTCAATCAACAACCTCTAAGTTTAATAAGAAAAATCTAAACTCATTTTCTCAAGTTTGAGTGTACTATCATTACTTATGTAATTAATAGTCTCTATTAATTTGGTTTAGTTTAACAAAGTTACAATGAGTTTATATAATCAAACGGTGAATGTTAATCCCCAAAAACCATTTAGTAGTCTTCGATATTTATTAACTGTTTTAGGTTAATAAAGTTACAATGAATTTCTATAATCAAACGGTGAATGTTGATCCCCGAAAACCACAACGCCTCATTCAATGTCGAAATGTGTTTAGAAAGTTATCCTTGCTTCAACTCATCATCAAGTTGTAGCTAATAATTCTATACAAATCTCTTCCACTAACATTTTCCAGGTTGCCAGATCTCCTCAAGTTGTAGGACCATCCTTCTTACATTTTTGTTTTTTTCTTACACAATAACTTATTTACTAAAGTATTTTATTGTAGCTTTATAATACCATAAATTGATATATATGAAATAAAACAGACCAACCTTCTTACATTTTCGCTTTTTTCTTTAAAAACATTTTATTTATCAAAGTATTGTATTGTAACACTATAATACAATAAAAATATGTATATGAAAAAACATTGTGTAAAGATTACTTCTCAATTTAAAAACTCTTTGATACTATATTATACATGCTATGACTTGTTTAAATTGACCTATTGTTACATTTAATCAAATAATAATGGTTGTAGGACAGACTTAAGACAACCGAGTGTTAGATGTACTTAAACCAACTCTAATAGACCCCTAAAACACTAACTAGAGGCCATTTTTAGTCCAAACTAACATCGATTGTTTTTTACTATTTAGTACCAAATATAAATGTCAAATATTAAAGCTTCCAAAACACCATCCTCGTTTAAATGAAATAATCAAAATTATTGAATAATCACTTGGTTAGAGAAGCTTTTATAACCTAATAAAGCATCTCAACCACATAAACAAAAATATTTTGACGACTATTTAACATAAAAATGGTTTTTGTAGTCAAATCAATCTCTATAATGGTGGGTATTAGAAGTTTCTTGATTTCTATGATAAAAAAATATCCTAGAAAGCAAAAAAGTAACGTTTCCAGGAAAATAAAAATTCAATTGATCAAATTTTTTAAAAAGTACTATTCAAATAGTTCAAGAAAAAAATACATTCAAATGATGAAAAATTCTAACATAGAACCAACTTAGCTGGATATAGATACAAGACAATCTTTTATAATAATCAGACGGGATATATCACAAAGATAAAATTAAAGTATAAATTTATGAAAACCTCAAATTCTTTTACACAACTTGTGAGATTTTTGCCAAAAAAAAGACAATTAGCAACAATGAGAAGGAAGTTCCCATTGTGAGATTTTGATGCAATAGTTGGATCGCAGATAGAGAATTTATCAATAAAAAGGGGGGGAACATGTATGGAGAAGTTACTAGGAAACACCATCGATTGAAAAGTAAGAAGGGTTTCTCAGCGAAACTTCCATTGTGTTTGATTTTGGCCTCCCATGAATCAGAATAAGCACTCTGTTTCTTAGCTTATCTGGGATTATGAAGGCACACATCGAACCATTGTCCCAAAAGACTACTAACTGCCGATCGATTGAAAATCAAAATAGAATTACGAACAACTTACCGAATGAGTCAATGAGATTTGCAGGGTGAAAGGGTCGATGTTCATTGTTTGTTTATATAAGACTAGGAACCCTAAAAGGCCTTGTATAATAAGAAAAAAGGCCATGTTTCTGTTTCATATTTTCATGCTAAAGTCCAAGCCCAGTAATCCTGCCCATGAGAAACTAATTGTAATTTTTTTTATTTTAGCTAGTAGTAACAGTAAATTCATATCAATAATTGTAATTTTAGTCAACAATTTTCTATTGTTATCGTGTTTTTATTTTTGTTTTATAAATTTTCAATGATATTTATTAATTAAATTGTTTTTTCAAGAAAGTAATCGTTTGATCGATGTTATTTAAACTAAAAGAGTTATGATGTTTATATTTTATACGATTACGTCCAATAAATTTACTAACAAAAAATAAAAAATGAAAGCCGAAGCAAAGAGTAGGACTCTTAACATTACTCGATACATGGGAGACCGACTGTTTTTAAGTTAGTTTTGATTGCGGTTCTTACTTATTTTATGTCGCTTTATAAATCCCCCTTTGGGAATTTTGTTTAAGTTAGAGGCATACCTTGGTTTAGTTGGATAAATGTTCTTTTAGACAAATCTCATGGAGGGTTGGAGTGAGTAGCATGTTTGTCTTAAATCGTGCTCTTTTTTTTAAGTGGGTGTGGATATTTTTATGAGAAATTAAATATTTTTCTATCATTTCTATTTTTCCTCCTACCATATCAAATGTTGACAAGTGGATTAAATGATTATTAATTTCATTAAATGTCTAATTAAATATGACACATGTCAACATTTGATATGGTAGGAGGAAAAATAAAAACAAATGGTAGGAGAATATTTAATTTCTCTATTTTTATCTACTCCTAAGTGTGTTTGGGTTTCAGTTAAAGGCAAGACATGATAATAAAGGTTATTGTTGGATTTTTATTTAAAAATATTCTAATTATGCTGTCAAATTTGACATGATTAGCAAGGGAAGCAACTTTACATTTGAATAAATTAAAACCATTTTACTAACCGATTATCATTTTGCAAAGTTATAAAAGATTAAAACACAACCAAAGAATGAGAAAGTGTTCTAATAGAAGGTTATGTTTGGTTATAAAATGTCATTTAGGATAATTAATCTTAGTCAAAGTTGTAGTAGGTGTAACAAAGATTGTGTACATATAAATAACTCTAAAATCCAACTTCGTATGAAGAAGTTATGTTTTTTCGAAGTTTCGCAATTAAATTGACATGACTATGTGCGTCTTAAAAAGTAAATTTTAGATATGTTGCTTATTAGCCTAAGCAATCTAAACGTGAGTTATGGTAATCGTAAAATCGAGAGTGTACATATAGGTAATGCCTGAATCTAACTTCACATGAAGAAGTTATGATTTTTCGAAGTTTCAACGCAACTGTGTTACCACATAAATCGAAATTCAAATAGGTTGATTGTTAGAATAAACAATTTAAACGAGACTCAAATATTTCTTGATTAGGAGTCTATCAATATAAAGACATTTGAGAATAGATGTTGTACGAAATATTTATTATTTTTATATGGATTTTAACACTCTAAGCATGTTAAAAATATAACTTTAAAATGAAATGAGAATTAACTGACGGGGTCTAAAAAAATTTATAGACCTCATTGATAGTTACGCGCTGATATAAAAAACATCGAAAACGAAGCTCGAACGAAGCATATATGAATTTTTGAAAATCTGAAAAAATTTGCACGCGAATATTTGTGTGCAGGGAGCGGCGCACAGAGTGTCGCGGATGAATCTAAAGCTGACACATGGTAGCAAGGGGCATGAATGAAGTTGGTGTGCAGCGCGCCTACCTGTTTCCTATATATTTGTGTTGATTTTCCTTCCATTCTCCACACAAATCAATCCCAGTCTCTCTCAAACGATTTCTTAGCCAAAAATTTGACTTTTCGGACTTCTAAGTATTTTAGTTGGGCTCTAGAGTAGCTAGGAGCCCGACAATTAGAAGTTATTGGGTTAGAGTTCTGTCAGTATAATTTTCGGACTTGTGTCAAAAAAATCTTTGTAAGTTAAGCTACATTTATATTGTTTTAAGTGTAATTTCTATTTATATTCATAATAGTTGTTATGAATTTATAAATAAGATTTGTCGGTGACTCCAAGTCGGATTACTGATTGATGTACTTACGAGTGTGATATCTATGCTAGATTTAATGAGGTGTTTAAAGTGGGATTTCCAAACAGTATACTATATATACCAAACGGACCCTACCTCTGATGTGATCTTACCTGGTTGCTCCTTAAATGATAAATCTTCGTGTAGATATCGGTATTAGTGGGGAATCTAGACTATCATTAGTCACCATGAATATAAGACTAAGACTTAGTAATATTCATGCCTAGGTCACATTAAAGGAAAAGCCAACGTGTTAGGTGAAGTGTTTCCGAATTTATCAATCATCCACTTTTAACAAGTGAATGCATAGTTACTTTTAACTTACACATAAATACAAGTATTCTAAATGCTTAAATGTTATGTGTGTTGTTTAGTTGTGTTTTATATATATATATATATATATATATATATATATATATATATATATATATATATATATATAACATGATATGACTATTACTTTATTGATCTCTATATTAATCATACTTACAAATAATTTGGTGGTGATGGGTTGTGTGCAATAATAGATGAGATGTTGTGATAGGATTGTGAAGGGTTGTGTGAAATAATAATTGGGAGGATGTGATAGGTTAGTAAAGGTATGTGCAAAATAATAAGTTGTGACCTATTGTGCTTATCCAAAGCACTATCATACTGTTGTGCTCAACTAAAGTACTATTGTACTGTTGTGCCTAGTCATCTAGGAAAATATTAGTTAGTAAAAGATTGTGCGAAATAACAAGTTGTGACCTGCTATGTTGTGACCAAAGTATTATCGTATTGTTGTGTTTACCCAAAGTACTATTGTACCGTTGACTTGTGCCCAAAGTACCATCGTACTGATGTGCCTAGATGTTTAAGGGATAGTAAATGACGATCGTTGTTGATAAAGATCCTTATGAGAGATCACTCGAGACCATTGTTTAAGGAATAGGAAGTAAGGATAATGGGAATGGAAAACTGAGTTATATGATTGTTGAAAAGATATAATTAAAGATTAAAACGTTGTGGGTTTAAAACCCTATGTACTCACCAAGTTTTTCAACCTGACCCACTCAATTTTTTGTATCACAAGCAGCAGTACAAAGATTATGATATTTAAATCCGTTGAGATATTAAAGGAAATATACCACGTTATAAAAGATGTTGTAGGCTTGTAACCATTACGTTTATGCTTATGTTTCTTGTATCAGTGGAAAAAAATTCATCAAAAATACTTTTTATGGGACAAATTCTGCAGTTATAAATATACATAAATAAAAAGGTCTTTTTTGACCTTGAAAATGAGGATGTCACAATTGGTATAAGAGCATTAGTTTAAGCGTACTAGAAATATTTTTAGAATTTCTAGACTTAAACTTAGATTGCTAAGCAATGATCGTGAGGTGTGTATCCATTTTATTTTAGGTAGTATATCTGAATTAACACGAGCACTATCTTAATTTATTATAATATGTCTAATTTGTTGTTATGTGCTAAATGATTTATAACATGCTTTAGATTGCCTAAGTTGCTACTACTTCATTAGCTTTAAGGTCTAAATTGCTACTACTTAATTTATTATAAGATGTCTAATTTGTTGTTATGTTCTAAACGTTTAATTAGTGTATTATAACTGCATATAACTTTTCGGAGTGATAAAGTGAATTACGTGTCTAGACATAATTAAAATCATATATATATATATATATATATATATATATATATATATATATATATATATATATATATATAAGTAAACTCGCGTACCCTAAACGATGGTTAGGTATACAAATCGTCATGGTAAGAACACAACATGGACTAGGAAACGATGATGGAAACCAACAACCTGAGCCTCATGTGAATGAGCGTGCACCCGAAGACATGCCAATAGTTGAACCTCTCATGATGGAAGGAGTCCATACAATGATTCAGAGCATGCTAGCCGTGAAAAAGGAGGAGATAAGACAACTGCTATGAAATAATTCGGATGAATCAACTGCACTAGTTGTGCAACTCAAGCTCAATGAAGAACGGTCAAAGGAAGGAAATTATAGTCGGACTGTTAGCCAAGCTGAACATGAAGGGTTAGGAGGAACAAACCTAACGAGGAAATTAAAAAAGATGAATACAAGGACTTCATGGCTTCCAAACCATCAAGTCTTTCTGATCCCAACACCAAGTTGTAGACTGGATATTTGAAATGGAAATGGTATCTGGAAGTTGTGACTACAACAACAGACAGAAGATTGTCCTCGTAGTCAAACAACTAAGGACCGGAGTGTTAAGTTGGTGGAAGCTATTGGCTGATACTATGTCGAAGGGAGAAGCCGCTAAGATGTATTGGGAGAACTTCCTTAAGGAGTTGAATATGTAATATTGCTCTAAACATGATCTTCTGGAGATCAACAAAAAAAAATTAGAATATGAAGAAAAGAAAGATAAGTGTTAACGGGCATGTTGCAACTTTCACTGAGAAGATGAAGCTAGTTTCTAACTTGGTTCCTACCAAACATTCCAAAGTAAACAAGTTTGCTATCGGACTGCCAATGGATTATGGGCCAATGACGAAGCTAGCAGCCACTCTGAAAGCAGTCGTCTGGGCAGCTAGGAATATGGAGACCCCGATAAAGGAAAAAGGTATGGAGAAAACTAAAACTGGAGAGAAAAAGGATGTTTGAGAGATCTTCAAGGTCCGATCAGAAGAACAGGTTTTCAAAAATCGTACCCAATTATAAGAGGCCTGGGGACATCCAAGGAGCAAATTGATGTGAAAAGTGCAGAAGGAAGCACTTCGGTCAATGCAAAGAATAAGTGACATGCTATAAATGTGGAAGCCCCGGTCACTTTGCTGATGAGTGCATGTACAATAGGAGGGTATCTTTTGAATGCATAGAAAAGGGGCATATGCAGAAGGGTTGTCTAAAGAGGAATGAATGCATAAAGCCAAATGTGCTGCCAAAACCAAAGGCACGAGCATTCTAAACGACCCTGGAGGCAGCAGAAGATGAAGTGGATTAAGTGGACAAAGTTGCTTATCTGAAGTTCAAGCTACCAAGTAGTCATATAGTGTAACATCCCAAAATTCAAGCCCAAAAATTTCATTTTTGATTAATTAATTCATAAAACATTTATTACAAAATACTGTATAAATACATCATCTCAAACCAAGTACCATATTTGAAAACCACAACCACGAACAAATGTCATATCAGAGTACAATCCCAGAAAACACCGTGCGGAAATCATATGCGAGTGTGTGTGTTGCCATGCTACGTCGCCAGCTCCTTCCCCTTGGATGCAGAGGTACCTGAATCTAAAAACTGAAACTGTAAGCACAAAGCTTAGTGAGTTCCCCCATCATACCACATACCATACAATACCATCGATATCTTTCAACCGGTAATCGTCATCGGTATCTTTCAACCGGTAATCGTCATCGGTATCTTTCAACCGGTAATCATCATCGGTATCTTTCAACCGGTAACTGGGGACTATTCCACCCCCTACCAATAGCATACAATAGTAGGTATAAACACACATTCAGACATATCCGGGTACTGACCTACCCCTTGGTCCTACGGACAACTATCAGGGAATCTATCCCTATCATGCAACATATCATACAGATATAACACATAACCAAACGCATACCAAACCAAGATAGATTATCACAAAGACAATTATCTTCTAAATAATCCTCAATGGTGGGCCGACATTGTGGCCTTAGACCCACCCCTACTGGAAGGTAACTCACCTCGTAGCTGTTGAATTGTGCAGGAATTCTCTGACTGCTGCCACTGCTGCTCCGGAAATCCTCCGACTCAAATTCCCACAAAACACTTAGTCAGAAACTGACATCTACCGTTAGGGTAAAATGACCATTTTACCCCTTGACCAAGTCAAAGTCAAAGTCAAAGTCAACTTCCAGTTAACCTGACTCGCCGAGTTGACTCGTCAACTCGCCAAGTCCCTATCCTTTCATCAGACCTCATACCCGTCTCTACTCGTCGAGTTAGGCGATGACTAGACGATTTTTCCTTCTAAATGAACATCGACTGAATCCACATCAGACTCGCCGAGTTGTATGAACAACTCTTCGAGTTCATCATCGACTGATACTCATGCCCTAACCTGACTCGCCGAGTTGTATGAACAACTCGTCGAGTTACTCTTCATCCTATGAACACGTTTTGTCCTCGACTCGCCGAGTTGATGAACAACTCGTCGAGTTCCATGAAGATTGCATTGGACTCGCCGAGTCCGTTCATGCACTCGCCGAGTACCATGAATTCCCATAACACTTTGCTTAGTCCAGAACGTTGGGTCACTCCCCGGGACTCCCTAAAACCCTTCCACACTCAACTGGTCCTTACGACCCTCACTGATATGGGACCAAAACCCTTGGACTCCCTGAGTCCAGGAATGGACTCACCGGGTCTAACACATTCCTTACTAAGAACTTCGATTTATGATGTACAACACTTAACCAAATGATAGATCCAGGCCCCTAAACTCGATCTAGCACGTAAAGCTACAAACTTTACGTGCATGCATGGAACATTAGAGCTTAAAAGGCTCTAGAATGGTTCTTTTGTTGCATGGGGCCTTCCTTGGTGCAAAAAGCAACCTAGATCTGATATGTGGCTCATAAAATGACATACTACAGAAGCCCAAACCCCCAACCATGTTTGGAAACATGGTTGGCCACCAAAAATGGCTTATAAAGCCCTAAATCACCCCAAAGAGGGATCTAACAAAAGAATGAGCAAGGTTCAGACTTTATACCTTCCAAATACTACAAATGATGAACCAAACTCGAATCCTTCAGTCCCCTCTTGATCCTTTTATGCTCTTCCTTCTTCCTTGAGACCAAAACTCACAAGAATCACTCAAAAAACCTTAGATCTTCACAAAAACGCCTAGGGTTTGCTATGACAAGTGTTTGGGAGCATAAAGGGGGAAAGGAGGCTGCAAAAGGTCGTTTAAATAGGGTGCAAACCCCTGGATTAGGGTTTTTGCCCAAACAACGGCTACTCGTCGTGTCCGGGACTCGACTCGCCAAGTCCGCGACTTAAACCCCGCGCCTCATCCCGCTTTTACTCGGCGAGTCAGTCCTTCGACTCGCCGAGTCCAAGGCCAAAAGTGCAAAAATAAAGAAGAATTAATAACAGAACACATACCAAGAACCAAGTGCTACAAATCTTCCCCACTTGTTTTAGACTTTGTCCTCGAAGTCTGCCGCTCGATCCTGAAACAGCTCGGGGTAGTGCTCCATCATCTCACCCATCGGCTCCCAAGTCCACTCTGACCCCTTCCGGTGCTGCCACTGCAACTTCACGAGTTCTACTCTTTTGTTCCTCAGATCCTTCGACTTCCGGTCAAGGATCGCCACAGGACGCTCGATGTAATTTAGGCTGCCATCAACCTGAATGTCCTCCAAGGGTACCACCGTCGTATCGTCCACTAGGCACTTCCGCAGCTGAGAGACGTGAAAAGTGTTGTGGATCTGGCTAAGCTCGGCTGGCAGATCCAGTCGGTACGCCACCTTGCCCACCCGGGCTACAACCCTGAACGGTCTGATATACCTTGGGCCCAACTTGCCTCGCTTCCTGAATCGGATGACGCCCTTCCATGGCGACACCTTCAGGAGAACCATATCCCCGACCTGGAATTCCAGGTCTGATCGGCGCTTGTCGGCATAACTTTTCTGCCGACTCTGAGCAGTCTGAAGCCTGCTCCGGACCTGCTGAATCTTTTCCGTCGTCTTGAGCACTACTTCGGTGCTCCCCATGACTCTCTGGCCGACCTCGCCCCAACATATCGGGGTCCTGCACCTCCTCCCATACAACATATCGAAGGGAGGACGATCGATACTCGCATGATAGCTGTTATTATACGAGAACTCCGCCAACGGGAGGTAGGTATCCTAACTACCTCCGAAGTCTAAAACGCAATCTCGCAACATATCCTCCAGAGTCTGGATGGTCCGCTCGCTCTGGCCATCCGCCTGCGGGGTGAAAAGTGGTGCTAAAATGCAGACGAGTACCCAGATCGTCATGAAACCTCTTCCAAAACCTGGAAGTAAACCGCACGTCTCTGTCTGAAATCACCGAAACTAGCACTCCGTGCCGCGCCACCACCTCCCTGATATAGATATCGGCCAATTTCTCGGCCGAGATGCTCTCCTGAATCGGAATAAAGTGGGCGATCTTGGTCAATCGATCCACGATGACCCATATCGAATCCATCCCCCGCGCGGTCCTGGGAAGTTTCGTGATAAAATCTATCGTAATATCCTCCCATTTCCATAGCGGGATATCCAACGGCTGCATCTTGCCGTGTGGTCTCTGATGCTCGGCCTTGACCTTCCTGCAGGTCAAGCACCGCTCCACGTACCATGCCACATCCTGCTTCATGCATGGCCACCAATAGTCCAGGAGAAGATCCCTATACATCTTCGTCGCCCCGGGATGAATGGAGAATCGGGATTTGTGCGCCTCCTCCATCTGGACCTGGCGCACTCCTCCATGATAAGGGACCCACACCCTACGGTGAAGAGTCAATAAACCCCAGCGATCATAATCGAAAGAGGAAACCTACCCCACAATCCGCTCACTCTTCCGATGTTCCTCCTTCATGGCCTCTTGTTGAGCCTCTCGGATCCGCTCCAGAAGCGGAGTCATCACTGTCATCCTCAGACAGATATCCCTGATCGGCGCTGCCTTGCGGCTAAGTGCATCGGCCATGACATTGACCTTCCCCGAATGGTAGAGGATCTCACAATCATAATCCTTCACCACATCAAGCCACCGACGCTGCCTCATATTCAGATTTGGTTGGTCCATAAGATACCTTAAACTCTTGTGGTCCATGTAAATCCTACAACGAACCCCATAGAGGTAATGGCGCGAAATCTTGAGGGCGAACACAACAGCCCCCAGCTCCAAATCATGCGTCTGGTAGTTCGCCTCGTGAGGCTTCAGCTGCCTTGACGCGTAGGCTATGACATGCCCTCTCTACATCAATACCGCTCCCAAACCTGCGATGGATGCATCGCAGTACACAACAAAATCCTCCATGCCTCTGGCAGGGCTAAGATTGGCGCCTCGCAAAATCTCTGTCTCAGCGTCTTAAATGTGGCCTGCTGCTCAGGCCCCCAGCGATACACCACCGACTTCTTAGTCAGTCGGGTGAGCGGGACTGCTATCTTGGAGAAGTCCTGAATGAATCTCCGATAGTAGCCTGGCAATCCTAGAAAGCTCCGAATCTCAGACGGAGACCTCGGAACCTCCCAATTCATCACGGCCTCTACCTTGGCCGGATCTACCAAAATCCCGTTCTGGTTGACAAGGTGCCCAAGAAACTGCACCTCGCGCAACCAGAACTCACACTTGGAGAACTTAGCATACAGGTTCTCCCTCCTCAAAGTCTCCAGAACCTCCCGCAGATGCTCCTCATGTTGCTCCCGCGTCTTGGAATAAACCAAGATGTCATCAATAAATACTATCACAGACCGATCCAACATCGGTCTACACACGCGGTGTAACATCCCAAAAATACAGGCCAAAAATTTCATTTTTAAATACGTCATTATAAAACCAACAGTGTAATAAAACATTTGTAATATCATGTCATATCAAAACCAAAGTAGAAATAATCAAACAGGTTATCATAAAACAATATCAGAGTGTAATCCCAAAGATCTCATGTGCGGAAAACCATAGTGTGATGCGCTGCGATCAAGCCGGCTCCTTTCCTTTAAACACGAAGTACCTGAAACCAAAACTGAAAACCGTAAGCACGAAGCTTAGTGAGTTCCCCCATCATACCACATACCACACAATCATATAACATACATATACTGTCAGGCATATCTGGGTGCCCGACCTACCCCTTCGGTCCTCTCGACCGGATACTGTCTAGCATATCTAGGTGCTAGCCTCCCCTTCGGTCCTCTCGACCGGATACTGCCTAGCATACCTGGGTGTTGGGCTCCCCTTCGATCCTCTCGACTGGATACTGCCTAGCATATCTGGGTGCTGGCCTCCCCTTCGGTATCTTTCAACCGGTAACCGGGGACTATTTCACCCCTAACACTACCACATAAAAGCATAACATAAACACATAAGTCATATACTGCCTAGCATATCTGGGTGTTGGCCTACCCCTTCGGTCCTGTCGACCGGTAAGTGGGGACTATTTCACCCCTACTACTACCACATAATATCATATCACATATATCATAATCTGTCTAGCATAGTTGGGTACTAATCTACCCCTTCGGCCCTATCGACCGGTAACCGGGGACTATTTCACCCCCTACTACCACTATCACATAACATCATATCATGCTAGCACATAAACATAACATGTAGTAGCAAACATAGACAATTATCACAAAGACAATCATCTAACAACAACTCCTACTGGTGGGCCGGCATTGTGGCCGTAGACCTACCGCTACTGGAAGGTAACTCACCTCACACTGTTGAAGTCCCGAAGACACAATCCCACACTTGCCGAAGTCCCGCAGACTCGACCCCAGCTGCTGGCTGACAGATTCCCGAACTGTCAACACCAAAATAACACCCAATTAATAATTGGGTCTCAATACATAACCATACATACATTGTTTGGGTAATTACTACATTACCCCTCGCTTGGCTTATTCAAGCCCAAGGCCCAATTCGTAGGCCCAAAGTCAATTAGGAATCAAAGCCAAACACATGGCCCAATTTTCCAAATTGGGCCTAGGCCTATACATGGTCTCATTCTGAGGCCCAACATCATATACTCATTAAGGCCCAAACTATGGCCCAATTTTCTAAATTGGGCCCAAGCCCCTTACTTGGGCCTTACCCTAGGCACATTAAATTGCTCTAGACCATTTGCTTGATCTTGGATAGCCCATTTGATATCCCAATCATTAAGGCCTAACAGAAAGGCCCAACCATAAACCCAAATGAAATTAGGGTTTCACATAAAATGATGATTAGGGTTAAGTTTCCTACTTAACACATTAAGCACTTAATCCATTAAGGACTTAATCCATTAAATACCATATTGCTTAATTGAGTCTTTGCCAATGATTATTATTTAATATCTCCAGTTATTAAATAATTCCCGTGTGTCCCGATTAATTCCCCCTAATTAGGGTTTCCAACCCAATACTAGTCCATTAATTAATTTGTTGGGCTTTTAAATCAATTAGGGCTTTATTGGGCCTATTAAGCCCACTAGAATATCATTAACCCCATTAGGGTTTTATTAGGGTCCATTAAGGTTTTATTAAGCCCATTAAGTCGTATTGGGTCCAATAGAGTCCATTAAGCTTCATTGGGCCCATTAGGGTTTTACTCCTTTGTCCAATCATCCAAACAAGTCCAAACACCATCAAAGCACACTGCCACCCGACACGGCAGCCGGTGGCGGCAGGAGGCGGCAGCCACCACCTCACGGTGGTGGTTAGAGATTCATTTCATTATTTCGATTTCCAAATACATTTTACAATAAACTCACGAAATAAACACACACACACACACTATACTAAATAAACATACACCCGCAACCACCCTTGTGGTGGCCGGCGGTGGCACATGGAGGCAGCCACCACCTCACGGTGGTGGCGGTGGCTGATCTTCGAAAATCCCGGCTAAACGACACCCAAAACCACATAACTGCAAAGCACACACACACCTACACTTTCTGTTGTAAAACGAACTCAGCCACCCTAGGTGGCGCACGACGACGGTAGCAGAAGCTTGAACGTCGACAGCCACCATGATTGGCGGCCATGGTGGCTCCCTTGCTCCCCAACGAACAACACACGAGGACTGCTATCATACAGACGCATACGCATCCTGAAACACGCACCACAGAATAAATGGGGAAGAGGAGGGAGGTCGCGAACCCATCAGGAAAATAGCAGCAGCGACAAATCGTGTTCTACTTCGTCGTCGACAGTTGCTCAAGGCTTCAACATATAGGAGAACGAGAGGGAGTCGGGCGGTGGCGGCTAGCTGTACACCCGACGACAGATGACGGGTAGCAGCAACGTCTATCGGCGGCAAAGGAGCGGTGATCGGAGAAGATATGGGAGGAAGAGAATGATGAAGGAGGGCGACGGCGTCTCTGAAGAAGGAACAACGCAACAACAGCCTCGGTACCAGCCTTCACGCCCACAATCGGAGTCGCAAGGATCGTCGGCGGTTCACCAAGGTCTCACGGAAGCGACGACTGGGACGAGGGGTGAAAGGTGAGGGTGGTGGCTGGAAGATGGGAGTCATAAGGGTGGTGCGGCTGAACAAATGAAGCTAGGGTTAGGGTTTCATAACCCTTATATACCGGATCCTCATACTATTTTGCCATAATGACCAAAATGGTCCCTCCAGCTCCAATTTAATTCGAAATAGATCCATATTTTACATTTCTAACCCAATCCATGGTGATCCCTTACAATTTATGTCCCATAAATTATCAAACAGCCCCTAATATCTTAATTATGACATAATCAGCCCCTCCACCTCATTTCCTTTTAAATTAAATTCAATTAATTACTACGGAGCCCCTGTCTTTATAAATATATATAAAATGAGTCCCAAACTCACGCTTTTAACCCCCAACTTCTAAAAATGATAATTAGCCCTTCGAACCATCCTTTGATATATAATTATTTATTTTAGGACTACAAGCCATTCATTAATTAATTTATTTATTTAATAAATAAATGGGGTTTTACACGCGGTTTATGAGATCCATGAATGCGGCAGGAGCATTGGTGAGTCTGAAAGGCATCACCACAAACTCATAATGACCATAACGCGTCCGAAACGCAGTCTTCTGCACATCCTCCTCTCTGACCCTCATCTGATGATACCCTGAACGCAAATCAATCTTGGAGAACCAAGATGCTCCTTGAAGCTGGTCAAAGAGGCCGTCAATCCTCGGGAGTGGGTAGCGGTTCTTCACCGTTACCTTGTTCAGCTCCCGATAATCTATACACATCCGATGCAACCCGTCCTTTTTCCTCACAAACAGAATCGGGGCTCCCCAGGGTGAACTGCTCGGTCTAATGAAACCCTTGTCTAACAGCTCCTGCAGTTGTGTAGATAACTCCTGCATCTCAGGAGGAGTCAACCAATACGGTGCCTTGGCTATCGGAGCCGCACCAGGAACTAGGTCGATCCTGAATTCCACCTATCGTTCCGGAGGTATCCTAGGCAACTCCTTGGGGAATTGTCCACGAACTCCCGTACCATAGGTACATCATCCACCGTCGCCCTACATGTTTCTCGGGTATCCATAACATACGCGACATAACCTGCGCAACCCTGCTGAAGGTAACGCCTAGCTCTCGCGGCTGAACATAAAGCTGGTCCTCGCTGTGGCTACTCACCCTAAATCATCAGCTCTCCCCCACTTGGGGTCCTAATCCGCACAAACTGTTGCGCGCAGTCGATCACTGCCCCATTAGGGCTGAGCCAATCCATGCCTATAATCACCTTGTTCCCACGCAATGGAATGGGAACCAAGTCTACCAGGAAGCGCTCCTCAAATAACCTCAGAACACAATCTTGAAATACCGTCGATGCCCGCACCGAACGGTCGTCTGCAATATCTACCTCTAGAGGGCAATCCAACATGCCCGAAGACTCGGAAAATCTCTTGCTAAGCGCAAGAGACACAAATGACCGGGTAGCGCCCGAGTCAAACAATACCAGAACTGGGATGTCGTTCACCTGGAACGATCCTAAACAAAGCACATATCAATAACACAATTACAACAAAAAGAAGATCAGCGGGAAAGAATCATACCCGTCACCACATCGGGTGCAGCGCGTGCCTCCTCGGCAGTCAGCTGAAATGCTCGGCTCTGCACCACTGGAACCTCTGCCTTGAACTTCTGGCCATCTGTAACCCGCGTCGTCGCTGTGACCGATGCTGCCGCTGGCACTGCTGTCAATCTCGGGCAATTGGCCCTTTTGTGACCCCTTTGATTGCAATGGAAGCAAATCAGGTTTGTCATCTGTACCGCAGGGGCGGGGGCAGTGCAATCCCTGCCAAAATTCCCCACCTTGCCACACTTATAACAGCCTGAACCCGGCCCAGTGCGACAAGCTCCCTCGTGTGACTGACCGCATTTCCCACAGCGGTCCCGTCCTGCCTGGCCTTTCGGCCTACCATCATATCCCTTGGGCTTCTTCCCCGAAGCCCCAGTCGTCAGCCCCTCCACTGCCTTCCTCTTCTGGACGTGCTCCAGATCAATCTCCCTCTCCCTAGCCCTGACAATCATGGAATCCAAGGTAGGGCAAGCTGAAAAACTAACACGCTCTCGAATGTCAGCTCGTAGCATGTCATGGTAGCGGGTCCTCCTCATATCCTCATCACCCGCGTACTAGGGCACCAGCAATGGCCTTTCCCGGAACTTGGCGGTGATCTTCGCCACAGTCTCCGTAGTCTGCCTCATATCCAAAAACTCCCTGGCCAGTCGCTGAAGCTCCACAGCTGGCGCAAACTACGCCCTGAATTTGGTCACAAAATCCGACCAAGTCATAGCCTCAACAACCGAGGTTCCCAATGAGTCGTCAATGGACTCCCACCAATCCCTAGCCCTATCTCGCAAGCATCCTGCCGCATATCGCACCTTCGACCCCTCAGGGCAGAAGCTCGTCAGCTGCGCAGACTCAATGTCTGCAATCCATCTCCTAACAGCAATGGGGTCTTTCACCCCATGGAAATCCAGCGCACCACTTACCCGAAAGTCCTTAAAGGATAATGTGCGTGTACCCATCTGGCTAGACGCCATATCACTTCTGAATGATCGGAGACGATCCTCCATCATCTCAACAATCCCCTCTTTGATCAACCCGGAAATGATAGGGGTCGACTCAAGGATGCCTCTCGTGATCTCAGACGCGATGAACTCGCGTAGCCCGTCATCAACCTGCTCGGATCCCGAACCCGAGCCCGATCCTGATCCTAATCCGGAACCTCCTGCTCCAAGTCGTGTGGTCACCATACTGAAAACACACGCATAAACGTCAGGATCATACATATACTCGAGAGTTCTAACGCGCTCCCCAAGGTTCCCGATTTCATCTAGGCCCTCCTTGATTCGAGAACAGGTCCTCTGCTTTCAGTAGTACAAGCCCATACTACCTTCCACATCTACCCGTGCTTTCCTCAAGGATTGCTTCAACTTCACCACGTCCCTTTACCGATACCCCTTCCCACTAACCTCATCCTAGGCTTCCCTAGGGCATTCTCCGACCTACTCTCCGCCATCAGCTGCACAGGAGCCCCTACCATTTCCCCCTAACTAACTTGCAGGTAGTGTTACATATCTGCTCCTTAGTTAGATGGAAATAGCCAGAACCCCTATAGCACAAAGCAATTAGCATTCGTGCATCGAGTAACCAAATCAGGCATAACCTATACAGGCCATCCTACTACTGACTAAACAGCCCTAACATACAACTCATATAATAGGCATATAAGGCATCCTCCTAGATCCTCAGCCCTAACTAGCATGCGACTATCAGAATCATATATCAGGCACACAAGGCATCTTCCTAGAACCTTAGTCCTATTCTAGCATACAATTCTGAATCAAGCCATATAGCATAACATAACATGTATGGGTATCTTGGGGAAAACTTCCTTGAGCCCGGCCGGTCGCATGCATCACACACCTTGTCTTTCGTAGAATCCTTTCGCTTGGATTTTTTTAAAACCATTTTATTGTAAAAATCTTTTAGCCCCATAGTTTGAGTCCAGACACCCCCGAGGGCGTGTCCAAATCCCTCAAACCAGGGCTCTGATACCAACTTGCAACATCCCAAAATTCAAGCCCAAAAATTTCATTTTTGATTAATTAATTCATAAAACATTTATTAGAAAATATTGTATAAACACATCATCTCAAACCAAGTACCATATTTGAAACCCACAACCACGAACAAATGTCATATCATAGTACAATCCCAGAAACACCGTGCGGAAATCATATGCGAGTGTGTGTGATGTCATGCTACGCCGCCGGGTCCTTCCCCTTGGATGCAGAGGTACCTGAAGCCAAAAACTGAAACCGTAAGCACAAAGCTTAGTGAGTTCCCCATCATACCACATACCATACAATACCATCGGTATCTTTCAACTGGTAATCGTCATCGGTATCTTTCAACTGGTAATCGTCATCGGTATCTTTCAACCGGTAACTGGGGACTATTCCACCCCCTACCAATAGCATACAATAGTAGGTATAAACACACATTCAGACATATCCGGGTACTGACCTACCCCTTGGTCCTACGGACAACTATCAGGGAATCTATCCCTATCATGCAACATATCATACAGATATAACACATAACCAAACGCATACCAAACCAAGATAGATTATCACAAAGACAATTATCTTCTAAATAATCCTCAATGGTGGGCCGACATTGTGGCCTTAGACCCACCCCTACTGGAAGGTAACTCACCTCGTAGCTGTTGAATTGTGCAGGAATTCTCTGACTGCTGCCACTGCTGCTCCGGAAATCCTCCGACTCAAATTCCCACAAAACACTTAGTCAGAAACTGACATCTACCGTTAGGGTAAAATGACCATTTTACCCCTTGACCAAGTCAAAGTCAAAGTCAAAGTCAACTTCCAGTTAACCTGACTCGCCGAGTTGACTCGTCAACTCGCCGAGTCCCTATTCTTTCATCAGACCTCATACCCGTCTCTACTCGTCGAGTTAGGCGATGACTAGACGATTTTTCCTTCTAAATGAACATCGACTGAATCCACATCAGACTCGCCGAGTTGTATGAACAACTCTTCGAGTTCATCATCGACTGATACTCATGCCCTGACCTGACTCGCCGAGTTGTATGAACAACTCGTCGAGTTACTCTTCATCCTATGAACATGTTCTGTCCTCGACTCGCCGAGTTGATGGACAACTCGTCGAGTTCCATGAAGATTGCCTTGGACTCGCCGAGTCCGTTCATGCACTCGCCGAGTACCACGAATTCCCATAACACTTTGCTTAGTCCAGAACGTTGGGTCACTCCCCGGGACTCCCTAAAACCCTTCCACACTCTACTGGTCCTTACGACCCTCACTGATATGGGACCAAAACCCTTGGACTCGCTGAGTCCTGGAATGGACTCACCGAGTCTAACACATTCCTTACTAAGAACTTCGATTTCTGATGTACAACACTTAACCAAATGATAGATCCAGGCCCCTAAACTCGATCTAGCACGTAAAGCTACAAACTTTATGTGCATGCATGGGACATTAGAGCTTAAAGGGATCTAGAATGGTTCTTTTGTTGCATGGGGCCTTCCTTGGTGCAAAAAGCAACCTAGATCTGATTTGTGGCTCATAAAATGACATACTACAGAAGCCCAAACCCCCAACCATGTTTGGAAACATGGTTGGCCACCAAAAATGGCTTATAAAGCCCTAAATCACCCCAAAGAGGGATCTAACAAAAGAATGAGCAAGGTTCAGACTTTATACCTTCCAAAGACTGCAAATGATGAACCAAACTCGAATCCTTCAGTCCCCTCTTGATCCTTCTATGCTCTTCCTTTTTCCTTGAGACCAAAACTCACAAGAATCACTCAAAAAGCCTTAGATCTTCACAAAAACGGCTAGGGTTTGCTATGAGGAGTGTTTGGGAGCACAAAGGGGGAAAGGAGGCTGCAAAAGGTCGTTTTAATAGGGTGCAAACCCCTGGATTAGGGTTTTTGCCCAAACAACGGCTACTCGCCGAGTTCGGGACTCGACTCGCCGAGTCCGCGACTTAAACCCCGCGCCTCATCCCACTTCTACTCGGCGAGTCAGTCCTTCGACTCGCCGAGTCCAAGGCCAAAAGTGCAAAAATAATGAAGATTTAATAACAGAACACATACCAAGAACCAGGTGCTACAAATCTTCCCCACTTGTTTTAGACTTTGTCCTCGAAGTCTGCCGCTCGATCCTGAAACAGCTCGGGGTGGAGCTCCATCATCTCACCCATCGGCTCCCAAGTCCACTCTGACCCCTTCCGGTGCTGCCACTGCAACTTCACGAGTTCTACTCTTTTGTTCCTCAGATCCTTCGACTTCCGGTCAAGGATCGCCACAGGACGCTCGATGTAATTTAGGCTGCCATCAACCTGAATGTCCTCCAAGGGTACCACCGTCGTATCGTCCACTAGGCACTTCTGCAGCTGAGAGACGTGAAAAGTGTTGTGGATCTGGCTAAGCTCGGCTGGCAGATCCAGCCGGTACGCCACCTTGCCCACCCGGGCTACAACCCTGAACGGTTTGATATACCTTGGGCCCAACTTTCCTCGCTTCCTGAATCGGATGACACCCTTCCATGGCGACACCTTCAGGAGAACCATATCCCCGACCTGGAATTCCAGGTCTGATCGGCGCTTGTCGGCATAACTTTTCTGCCGACTCTGAGCAGTCCGAAGCCTGCTCCGGACCTGCTGAATCTTTTCCGTCGTCTTGAGCACTACTTCGGTGCTCCCCATGACTCTCTGGCCGACCTCGCCCCAACATATCGGGGTCCTGCACCTCCTCCCATACAACATCTCGAAGGGAGGACGGTCGATACTCGCATGATAGTTGTTATTATACGAGAACTCCGCCAACGGGAGGTAGGTATCCCAACAACCTCCGAAGTCTAAAACGCATGCCCGCAACATATCCTCCAGAGTCTGGATGGTCCGCTTGCTCTGGCCATCCGTCTACGGGTGAAAAGTGGTGCTAAAATGCAGACGAGTACCCAGATCGTCATAAGGTTACTAAGACACTAGTAGTTGAGTTGTTTTGTTTTCGTTCTTACCTTCGTTTCGGCAATGACTACAATGATAAATGTTATTCCGACACTAGTGGTTATATCAAATCGAGTCCAAATAAAATAAATATACAAAGTGAGTTACTCGGTTATGAGAATCATATTCGATGTAGTATCTGACTTAAGTCAGGATATTGAAGGAAAAGGTAATCGAAGCGATCGACATAAGTGTCACAGTCGTCGTTAAGGCCAAGCAGTAAGTGGCTAGAAATGTTACTTGATATGATGTGATTATAACACATTAGAACATGAAGGAAGGTGTCTTATGTGCTAGAGTTTGACTCAAAGAGACCTGAGTCTATCCATCATGCGATGTAATGTCATTAGAGCATGACCATTTGGTTTGTTACGGTAGTCGAGGTAAATAACTTATCATAGATCGAGTCCATTTGAGAAGGAGCAGGAGTCTCCGATGAAGATCGAGTAGTAATTTAAAGGTTAGGACTAAAGGTCCGATAAAGAAGGAAGAGCAGGTGCAAGGTCGAGCACTGCCAACAAATAAGAAGTCCAAGAGTTGATACTCACTTGGAAAGACATATGAGTTACGGTTATCACATATGATGGGAATGTGATGTGCGGGTCACCATTCAACCCTGTTTTGCTGATGATTTCAGGGTGTGGTCATCATAAGGGGGGATAATTGTAACGCCCGCAACTTGGGCTAGAAAATTAAGATATAATAAGTGACAATTATTATAATTTGATCCCTAGAATAAGGAGATCGCTAGTCTTGTACGTCACAGACTACATATTATAAGTCTTTTAAGGAATTTATCGATAAGCGATAAAACGACATTTTGATAGAAGGTTATTTAGGATAAATAATCTTAGCCAAAGTTGTAGTAGGTGTAAGAAGGATTTCGTACATATAAAGAACTATGAAATCCGACTTTATATGAAGAAGTTATGCTTCTTCAAAGTTTCACGATTAAACCAACACGGCTACATGTGTCGTAAAAAGTGAGTTTTATATACGTTGTTTATTAGCCTAAGCAGTATAAACGGAATTCATAGTAATCGTAAATCTGAGAGCATGCATATAGGGAACGCATAAATATGACTTCACATGAGGAAGTTATGATTGTTCGATGTTTCAGCGCAACTGTCTCAGCACAAAAATTGAAATTCAAATTAGTTGATTGTTAGACAAAACAATATAAACGATAGTCGAAGATCTCATGATTAAGAGTCCATCAATATAAAGACAATCAAAAATGGATGTCGTACGAAAGAGTTATGATTTTTATACGGACTTTTACAGTCTACGTATGTTAAAAATATAACTTTAAAAATTAAGTGAGAATTAGTCGATAAAGTCTAAATGAAAGTTGAAGATCTCGTCGATAACTACGTGTTGATATAAAGAACGTCAAAAACGAGTTCGAACGAAGAAGATATGAATTTTGTGAAAATCTGGAAATTTTGTGGGTGCAACCCTTCTACAAGCTGGAGTCACGGACGAATATGGACCTGACACTTGGAAGTAAGGGGCAAGAGCGATGTCGGCTGATGGGTGCGGTGCGCCTCTGGTTGGTGCGCTACTTGTTTCCTATATTATTTTGTTGATTTTCCTTCCATTCTCCACACAAACCAATCTCAACCTCTCTCAAATGATTTCTTAGCCAAAAATCTGACTTTTATTGGACTTCTAGGTATATTTGCTAGGTTTTGGAGTAACTAGGAGCTTGACAATTATAAGTTATCGGGTCGAAGTTCTGCCAGTACAATTCACTGACTTTTTTCAGAAAAAATCTATGTAAGTTAAACTACACTTATATTGCTTTAAGTGTAATTTATATTTATTTGTAGTTGTTGTTATGAATTTATAAATAAGATTTGTCAGTGATTCCGAGTCATATTACTCTTTAATCTACTTACGGGTGTCACATCTAGGCTAGATTTAGTAAGTTAAACAAATTATAATTTTATATGAATATTCAAGCATTACAAATGTCTATAGTATGTATCATTTTTAGTAACAAAAACACACCACTTATGTCATCATCAGGGTTGTTAGCCAATATGAGAATTACAAATCAATTCAAATTCATTTTCTAGAATTGTAAAGAATGAATTTGCAACTAATTATTAAACAAAAGATGTACACACTAATATAATAAGTATAAATAGATATGAAATAGACCACCATAGTTTGTTATGAAAAAATACCTAATTTTTCATGTGTTTTTATTTAATTTAATCGATTCAACCTTGGTTTTTATAAAAATCGTCTAGTTCCCAGTCTGAAAATAGACATAAACTAGGCGTGCTAGTTTAATCGATCTATTCCCTGATTTCCGATCCAACTGGTTTGATCGGCCGGTTTGAACCGTTTTTTAAAAAACATTGTCAACATTCAAAATGTCAGTCTGCAGTGAATGATATGGTGGAGTTTATCTGAAAAAAAGAGGATGATAAGTTAAATAAAATTTCATGAGAGAATAGTGGAATGGTCAACAATTAAAAACTTGAATGAATAGACAAGCAGTGAATGTTGGTACACAAAATAAGTCGGAAACAAATACTAGCTACATAACTAACGTACATAGGAAACAAGCTTAGAAGGTTGAGACTATCAAACAAGTACACACATAAAAAGGAAGTTATACCTAGACTTGTTAAAACTACTCTACTACCTTTATTATAAGCCTCCACACACTCTTTATTATAAGCCTCCACACACTCTTATATGAGGTCATGTCCTCACTAATGTATAACTCTTTCAAGTCCACTTTCACATTATCTTCCAACTTTATTCTCAGTCTACCTCTCATCATTGCACCCTCGATAATAATCATCTCCAACAGTTGGTTGTCTCGTATGGATATGTCCAAAACAACATAATCTCCCTTCCCTTATTTTATCGACGATTGATGTCACACCTAATGAGTTCCTGGTAGTCTTATTATGTCCACTGTACAATTTTAATTTATATGACATCCATCTTCATCTCATGTTTCTTTTTAATCGGCCAACATTTAGATCCATACAATAAAATTGATCTTATCACTAGGGGTGTCGAACGGGTAAAATTTTTGGGTTTTGGGTAGAACGGGTATTTCCTTAAGAAAATAATACCCGATACCCGACCTATATTGTAATTCAGGTTTTCGGGTTTCGGGTATTCAGGTTTGAGGTCGGGTCGGGTAATTATCGGGTATACCCGAAACTTTCTTAAATGACACTTATTGATAATTTATTTATTTATTTATTTTATTTTTACATGTTGGTTGGTTTAATAAAAAATCGGGAAGGAAAATACTCCATACAATTAACAAGTACATATATAATAACAATACAAATCATTATAATATATTATGTACTTTTTTAATTCCATTACATGCGATAGTGAGAAACTGATAATTGTGATGACGGTTCGGGACTTCAGCTTTAGCGTCTTATTCCCTTTGCAAGTTTGTGTTGACTGTCGAGCTGTCGTTCATAAGAAGGAAACGAATGGTTTTGTTTTATTTGAAGTGTGCGTACGTGACTGCATTGTATATTTGATATTATTTAAAAAACGAATTCGGGTATTCGGTTATACCCGAAAATAAATATTCATACCTAAAACCCAACCTATATTATTATCGGGTTAAC
This sequence comes from Lactuca serriola, assembly GCF_051521515.1. Taxonomy (NCBI): domain Eukaryota; kingdom Viridiplantae; phylum Streptophyta; class Magnoliopsida; order Asterales; family Asteraceae; genus Lactuca; species Lactuca serriola. The sequence continues at coordinate 259,846,716 of NC_136412.1, read as the reverse complement.
CTATTACCCGAATGTTCATACCCGTTACCCGTTCTACCCGAATTCGGAACGGATCGAGTGGGTAGAACGGGTTTCGGGTTTTTTTGACAGGCCTACTTATCTCCATCCTATAAATTTTTCTTTGTATTTTCGAGGCACATTCTTGTCATATAAAACTCATGTTGGTGCCCTATATTTTAACTATCATAATTTTATACAATGTATAATGTCATCTTTAACCACATGAGAACCTTATAGTTAGAATATAAAAAATATTACCGATAAAACCATTGCCAAACATAACACTAATAAAACAAAATGTTACGATTTTATATGTAAAAAAATCATCTCCACCTATATATCAAAACATCACATCAAAAAATATATTAATTTTTATAACAATATTATATTTTAATATTTCTAGTAAAATAATTTATTGATAAACATCATTAATTTTTTATAAACTAAAACCACCACCTATCCTCAAATCTCCATGTTTTTAAGACACAATTATCAGTTTTTTTCTTGATACGATGTATTATTTTATACTTTGGATTTTAAATGAGGGAAATCTTTGATAAAATCTCAATATTTTGGTTGGTTTACGATTTAATCCCAATATTTATCTTTTAAATAGAAAAGTCTCGATTATCTAATTTTATACGGTAATCAGTCGTTTTCTGTAGCAAAAAAAATAAAGATTGTTTCGTTAATTTGGGCAAAATATAAAATAATCGAGAGTTTTATTTTCAAAAAATAAAAGTTGAGATTAAATCGTAAACTGATCCAAATATTGAGACTTTATTGAAGTTTTCCCTTTAAATGATGACATTTTGTGAAATATTTTGCATTATGTGTTTTGGGATTTTATCGGAGTTTTTCGGCAGTTTGCAAAATGTTTTGTGTTATGTTTTTCTTTAATTTGAATGCATGGTATTAAAAAAAATGATGGAACGTTAGGCGCTCCACGACAGTTTTGTTATTGAAGTAGGATGGGAAAAAACAACACAGTACACACACATTAATTTTGTGAGACCGTGAGACTAAATTTAAAAATAATTTTTAAAATGCAAAATAAAAAAAAAAATCCAAAAATTCTTTTTTTAATTATTGTTTTCGGAACTTTAGTTACCTAAAAAAAATAATAAAAAAAAAAATTACCGTTTTTTTTTTTTTTTTTTTTTTGAAAAATACGTGAAACATTTTAATAGAATATTACATTGTAAATATTCTAATTTGACTTTTAGAATGTTAGAATATTCTACTAGATTTGTCAGATACGTAGAATATTCTAATATTCTACTAGAATATGTAAAAAAAATGTATTTTTTGTTAATTTTTATAAAAAAAATTTGGTATTTTTTTTGGAAAATATAAATTCTGAAAATAATATTTGAAAATTTTTTTTTCGAAAATTTCTAATTATTTTGTATTTTATCTACTAAATGAATAAATGAATGGCTAGGATTGCGTCTCACGATCTCACAAAATTAAGCTGTCTCATATAAAGCTCTTTTTTTCTCGCTCTCTCTCTCCCTCTCTCTCTCTCTCTCTACATATATATATATATATATATATATATATATATATATATACTCTAATAAATAAAGGTTTTTTTGTCACTTGTCACCCTCTCATTCAATTTACCAAATGTCATTTTGTAGTTATTTTGAATTTATTTTTATTTCACATGTCATTTTATGGTTTTTCTATTTTATTAATTTCACATAATATTTAAATGCAATGATAAATGCATATTAATTTCCATAATGAACTTCTTTTTAATTTCAAAATTAGTAAATTAAAATTTCATTAATTTTTTTTATTTATTTATCTAAATTATTTGTTTAAATTTATAGAAAAAAATACTTTAATTTTTATAATTCAATACTTTTCTCATTTTTGTTATAAATTCAAACTTCTCAAATGTTTAGAATTTTATATTTAGTTTTTTCTTTTAAATAAACTCATGTAATACATAAATTTTATACCTACTATATATATATATATATATATATATATATATATATATATATATACACACACACACACACACACTAGCCGTTTACCGCGCCAAGCGACGGGTGTGACAATGGTAGTTGAATGCTGAAAGATGAATTAAACCCTAGGAATGGAAACGTCAGCGATATATATCCAAGATTTGTGAACAAAAATTGCGAGATTTGGGGAAATACGGAGACAAGGAATGAACCGTATCAAAATAGCCTAAGAATAGGGGATAAGAGATTTGACATTTTCAACTGTTGACCATATGTACTCTACTCTTTTTGTAATGCATAAATTAATTGTACAAATGCATTGTATGTTTGTACTCAGCATTTGACCAAAAATGCTTTATAAGATATATATATATATATATATATATATATATATATATATATATATATATATATATATATAAATTCAAATGTTTTCACTATCTATTGTGTGTATGTATTATTAATTCTGGATCAATCATTTTAGTTATTTTAAGAAATTAATTAATGCATATTAAATACTAAACTTAAAAAATAAAAAATAAAAAATAAAAAACCACGAGGACTCGACAAGAGTTGGGTCAGATGTTGGACTATTTGCTGCGCCACCAACTTTGGGCCATCTCTGCGCCGTTTTTTTTGTTATCGGCACGTTGCATATTTACATTTGGGTGTTGCCCTGCTATTCACATTTGGGCCAAATTGGAAGGGTAAAATTTCAGTCTTCACCATGCTTTGAATAAATTAAAATTAGATATAAACCTTTTTTTTTTTTTTTTTCAAATTATCCTACTACTAATTTAATCTTAAATATTACTTAGGTTTGCTAATGAGACTTGAACTCATAGCCTTTCATTTGAAAAACTCACTCCTTACCGATAGACCTAAGATCATTTGATAATAAATATAGTTTATTACTTTTTCTTTTCTTACGGTTTAGTATTGGATGTCATTAATATCTTTTTAATTTTATTAAAAACTATTATATTTTTCCCATCAAAATTTATACAAGTATATACTAAATTCACAAATTAATCATTTAAGTTCAGATTTGTTTGGTTTAAATAATATGCCTATCACCATTTTAAGATTTTATTTAACAAAATAAGATATATTAATTTTTTTTGTATACCTTATGTGAATTAATTTTGAATAACAACATTTTGAAATATATAAAACATATAATATCGTTTTGAATCGTATCATATTTTTTTGAATCATATTGACATGTATATTTTATAAAAGACTAATATATAAGTTTTGGTTCATAACAAATTATGGATCATAACATTCTAAAACATATATTTTTTAAACTATATCATATAATTTTGAAATATATTGTTTTTCAATCATCCGATTTTGAGTAAAATATTTCGTATCATATTATTAGAATTGAATCGTATCATTTTAATCAGAGCAATGACAATTGCAAAAAAACTTTTTTGTAATTTGGATTATATAATTTGAATAATTTAAATCATATAATATATGATAAAAGATTATAACATTTTTGACTCATAACAATTTTAAAAAAAAATCACAACCAATTAAAGATTTTAAATATTTATTAATTTTGAATCGTATATATGTTTTTGAATCATAATATTTTAGATCATATCTTTTTGGATCATTTCATTTTGGATCAAATCATTTTGTATCATAATATCTTCAACTAAATCAAGTTTTTCATCATAACAAATTTTGGATCATTATATTTTTGAATCACAAAGACATAATTAGGAATCATAACACATTTCAAGTATAAAATTTTGGATCCTAACAAATTAACATTCATAAACATGTTAGATTTATATCTTTTGGATAATAAATATTCTGAATAATCTAATTTTAGATCATATTATTTTGATAATTGTTTTTTAGCTTGTAACATTTTCATCATCGTTCATAAAGAAGTTCTTATTTTATAAGGATAACATGTTGTGGCTAATAATGGGTCACGATTCAAAATTAGAATTTCAAAATTATTTTTAACATTTTTAAGTTTGAGATCATTTTGTAGAGAAAAAATAAGAACTTTGGCGTTTTTAGTTTTTTATTCTAAAAAAGAATCAAAAGTTATTATAAAATAAAATTTGGGGGGAGAAATAAAAAGAAATGTGTAATAGCGAGACACGTGGCTAATGGCTTAGTGCATTGCATATGTTTCGTGTTTGGAGCAAGCGTACGTACCACGAAACATGTTTCTTAGACTAACTGGTAGCTGAAAAGGTAGTTGTTAGCTGAAAAGCTAGCTATTAAATCAAAAGCTAGCTGATAACTGAAAAGCTAGCTGATAAAAAATAACGTTTGGTAAAACTAGCTGAAAAACTAATTGAAAATATGAAATGACATAAAAGGACATATGAAATAATGTGTTTTTATAATAAATTAAGGGATATATTTGAAAATTTTGAAAAAAAACTCCTAAAAAGCTAGCTTTTCAGCTACTTTTGGGTTGCCACGACAACTTAAAAAAACTCAAAAAATAAGCTAGATTTTCAGCTAGCTGTAGCGCGCCAAACACAACCTAAGTTACCATTACGCCCTCGATTCTTTTTGCCCTTACTTGAAATGGTTAAAAAGTTAGTTCTAATCATAAATTTGCCGTCGTCCCAACGTCCACAAAATAACTTTGACCTCAACCATTTATTGAGTGGATTAAATGGTTAAGAATTGACCTTGTGGTTCTTACCAAATTTTAGGTTATATATATATATATATATATATATATATATATATATATATATATATATATATATATATATATATATATATATATATATAAAGGGAACCAGGGACGAAGCTTGAACAATTGATTTGGGGGTCAGAAAATATTAAAAACTAAAATTAATGTTTTTATACATGAAAGAACCGAAAGAAAAATCAGCAATTAAACATCAAAAATATCTAAAATTACTCACCAAAAATACTTAAAATTACTGTACGTAAAAATAAACTAATTTTTTTTCCACAATTAAACACCAAAAATACCTAAAAGAAAAACTATAACTCAGCCTGACGATCTTTAAGGTCTTTAAAGTCATTAGTTACCGACTTCGTATCAATGTTTTTTGTAACGACGTAAATTTTTAAAACAATTTTTCATTTTTCAAACAACATAATTATCATTTAAACATTCTCAAATCTCATGTTCAATAATTGTCATCAAATAAAAAAATGTGCCAAGATCACAAATAAAATCTTGGAGCTGCGAGGATAACTCCTGCATCTCTAGCGGCGCAAGGCGATAAGGTGCCTTGGCAATAGGCGCCGCTCACAGAACTAAATCGATGCGAAATTCCACCTGCCTCACGGGAGGCACACCCGACAACTACTTGGGGAGAACGTCCGGGAACTCTCGCACTATCGGTACATCACCAATCGAACTCGGCCTCTCCGCGGCCACGCGGGTGTCCATCAAATAGGCTACAAACCCACTACAGCCCTGCTGTAGACTCTGTCTCGCTCTAGCAGCCGAACAAAATGCTGACTCAGGACGGGTACCCTCACCGTACACCGTAAGCACTCCCCCACTAGGGTCTCGTAGGGTCACCAGCTGTCGCTCGCAGTCGATGACCGCTCCGAATCTACTCAACCAGTCCATGCCCACGATGACACAAACATCCCCCATCACAATCGGGACCAGATCTATCGGGAACTCAACACCGAAGATCTCGAGTACACAACCTCTAATCACCTCAGTAGCATATATCGCTCGCTTGTCAGCTATGGAAACTCGAAGAGGTCGACTCAATGCCTCTCGACAGATACTGATGTGTTGACTAAAAGCTAACGACACAAAAGATCGACTCTCACCCGAGTCAAATAACACCAAGGCAGGTACAGAACTCACAAGAAATTTACCTACTCATATCATAATATAAGAACAATACCTCAAACTCAAAATAAATAGATGAAATAATACATACCAGCCACAACATCGGGCGCTGCGTGGACCTCCTTCGCTGTCAACTAGGAGGCTCTCCCGTGAGCCTTTGGCGCCTCGGCCTTCATTGGCCGGCTCTCAGTAGCTCGTACGGCAGCAGGGGCGGATCCCTGCGGTGCTCTCTGTGCCGACCCCCACAGCTGTGGACATTTGGCCTTCCGATGGTCGGTCTGATTGTAGTGAAATCACACCGCAAATCCCTTGGGGCAATCCTTAGCCATATGCCCCTCCTTGCCACACTTGTAGCAAGACCCTGCTCGAAAAATCCCCTCATGGCTCTTGCTGCACTTGCCACAAGTGCGACCCTTCTGGTTCCCTGATCTCGAATTGGCGGGCTTTACCCGCTTGGCTGCCGGCTGGGACTGTGCCGGTCGCCGATCCCTCCCTTGAGACTCCACCTCCTCCCTGGCCTGAGTCTCGAGCTCAATCTCCTTCTTCCGAGCATTTACCTGAAGCTCAGAAAATGTCTGGTACGTCGAGTTTGCCACAAACTCGCGAATGTCTCTCCTCAGAAGACTCAGATATCGACTCATGCGTGCCTGCTCTGTAGACATATGCTCAAGGCAAAACATCGCCCTTTTGTGAAACATCTTGGTGATCGTAGTAACATACTCAGTACCCTGCTTGAGGGTCAAGAACTCATGGGCCAACCGTTCCCTTTCCACCGCGGGAACGTACTCAACTCGGAACATAGCGGTGAACCTTTCCCAGGTCACCGCGACAAGCTCTGCAGAAGTGAAGTGCGATGTCACGAACTTCCACCAGTCCTTCGCTCCTAAGCGAAGCTGGTTCAGTGCGAACCTATACTCTCAGATGCTCTGGACACGAACATGTGTAGAAGCACCCCTCAATGTCAGAGATCCATCTCATCACAGCTATCGGATCCTGAGTCCCATCAAACTCTGGTGGCTTCGTGTTGCTGAACTCTCGGAACCGCAACAAGTCACCCCCCTGCGGCCTGACAGCAACAACGGCTGCGGTGGCCGCAGCAACAACAACATCAGTAAGAGCGGCGTACCGCTCATTAAAAGTCTCAATCATCATCTCCGAAATCTTAGCCCGGATGGTTGCAACCACCTCCTCATGAATCAACTTGCGGATCTCCTCATCATTAACATTGCTGCTCTCAGGTGTGTGGCGTGTCCCAACCATGATGTCTCTTTGAAATACAACATAAAAATATCAAAGACCCGCTCGAGCATTCTCACACTCGATAACTCAACCCTACTTGCTCTTCAGTACCCTAAGGATTCTTACTTGGAGGAAAGCGAATGGTGTGACTTGTGTGTCACTAAGAGTTGAGACAGTTATTATAAGTTGGGAAATCGGTGAGACCTTATGGTTATGGAATGAGTGAACTTGAGGTTCATCTATTGTATTTATAGAGGCCAGAGGATATTTTCAGGCAAGCATGATCACTTTTTGGTGTTCGAGATTAGATTTTGGGGTTCATTCTCTCTGATGAATTCTAACGATGGTTCTTGCAGTAAGACTTGAAGAAAGGAGGAGATTATGACCTTTATGTTCCTTTTGAGGTTGCGATCGGGATCGATCTGGGATTCAGGATTAGTAGAGTGTTATTAGAGTCTGTTAGTCGGTGGACGATTAACAGGGTGATGTTTCGAGGGTGGTCTGTCAAGGAGGTAGACCGCAAGAGTTTTCAAGTTCTGAAGATTCAGATTGAGTACCGCAGCGGCAGTTAGGTCTGCCCCTTTCGGGTTAGGAGTCCTTGGTGGGATCGAGTATCTTTGGAAGTGATTATCATATGGTCTGAGGACCTTCGGTGGTGCTTCTTGGTTAGTTAGGTTCGATCTGTGTTTGTAAGGGGCGATTTCGGGGGCGAAATCTAATTCAAGAGGGGGAGAATTGTAACATCCGTGAATTTGGAAGTATTTATTTAAACCTTCTTCTTCTCCAAGTTGTCATGTTTAGTCCATAAAAGAGGTGTGTGGCAGGCGAGTACGCTGGGCGTACTGAGGAGTACGCTGCGCGTACTCGTGGGATGGTTTTGGACGCGGACGCTGCTAGGTACGCTGAGCGTACCAAAGATTACGCTGGGCGTAGTCGGGCCAGATGCAAAACCCTAAATGAGACTTGTGCATTATATAAGGAATGCTATGGCCTTATCCTCAACCACCATTTCACAGAGAGAAACCCTAAGAGAGCATCATCATCGTTCTAAAGTGGTGTGTGAGTGTTTTGAGCTAGAAAGAGCCTTTATGTGATGGTGAAGAAGAAGAGGAGGTCTTTGTGGAGGCTAGAAGTTGGAGTTCAAGTTTGGATCTGAGTTCTTCAGAGGGTGGAGCTTCTTCTAGAGGTAAAAAGCTCAGAGCTTTCCTTATCATGTTTGTGTTGTGGTTGATGGACCCACTTTTAGGGTTTTTGGTCCCAATTTGGAGGCTTTATGAGCAAATGGCCTCTATAAGCTAGAATCTGCCTTATTTCAATGTATTATGAGTTGTAAGTTCGTAAAAATCCAATCTTGGTCGTTAATATTAAGTCAAGCTTGAGTTAAGGACTTAATGAGGAAGGAGTTTAAGAGTTTGGAGGGGTTGGTGGTCTTTATAGCCGTGCAAAGGCTTAAAGGTTCCCACTTTATGGCTTAAGAGGCAGTAGACAGCCTAGATCTGTGATATGAGCCCGTGTCTTAACCTATTCAGACCAAAAATATCGAAAGGATGGGTCTGGGACTTATGCTGGGCGTAAGTCTCAGAACGCACAACATAGTGGGTTGAGGTCCCTGATCAGTTCCATGCGCGTTTGGGTACGCTGAACGTACCAAGGGGGTACGCCCCCGCGTAACTCCTTTTGGGGGTTTTTGGGCTAAGCGTTATGATGGGGCCTTGAGTGTTGGGCTTGGAGTTTGGAATTCATGCAATGGAGTCTTGGACTAGAGAAGTGGATTTATGTGCTTTGGGCCCTTGGTTTGGGCTTGCCTCTTAGTTTGGGATTTGGGCCATGTGAGGGCCCATTTATTATTGGGCCTTGGTGGGCCCAATGGGCTTAGGGCATTAATGGGCTGGTAGGTGGTCTATCTTTAGACCCAATAAGTGAGAGGTTGGACTTAGCTCCTAATTGAGATAATTGTGGGTTTCGCACAGGGTTAGAGGCCGGTGCGTAGCAGCAGCGTTTATAGGAGTTGTTCTTCACCCAAGGTGAGTCTTCTCACTATACATTACCTAGAGTGGTATTTATGTGTAGACCGGAGGGCCTTGTATGCTATGTGTATGTATGAGATTATGTGCATTGTGTTGTATGTATGCTATGTGTTGAATAGACCGGGCCGAAGGGCCTAACAATATAGACCGGACCGAAGGGTCCAACGATACAGACTGGACCGAAGGGTCCGACGAGCTATGACCGGACCAGAGGGTCCAACGAGCTATGAGACTGGAGGGTCCTTCTGAGACACATCGACCGGAGGGTTATACTATAGCCTCGAGTGGCTTATGTGTTGTATGAGGTATTTTGGGGAACTCACTAAGCTTCGTGCTTACAGTGTTATGTGTTATGTGTTATGTGTTTCAGGTTTTCAGGTTAGCGGGACGGCACCGGCTTGATTGTACACACCAGAGGAAGAGCTATGTTTTGAGGATCCTGGATTATTAATATGGAGTTATGATTTGAAAATTGAACAAATAAGATTATTTTACAAAGTGTTATAAAAGTCTGCATTTTAAAAATAAAAAATTTGTTTTAAATTTTCACGTCGTTACAGTCACAAACACCAATAGCAACAAGAATGATTAGGAGAAGAGAAGAGGCACTCAAAAAACGTCCGGAAACCCTAATCCTAGTGTTAGCCATGTTTTTGGTGCATAAGGGTTCCTTATATACTTAGGCTATTAGGGTTATCAAACTAGGAAACCCTAATATGACTGCTTAGGCCCTAAGCAGCCCATGGACCCCTTTAGAATATCCCTTGGACGAATTCCTTATGGGCTTCCTATATAATTCGTCCAACCTGTTATTCTTAAGTGATCCATAGCCCAATTGCAATTATCTTATAATTACAATTCCAGTCCCCTTAAGTTTAATTAATCTATTTTAGCCACAAAATTAATTCTTTATTAATTCTTGACTAATATTAATTAAACAATATGATTTCTCATTTAATATATTATTCTCATAATATATTAATAAATCATAATTAATCTTCTCTCATCCCATAATTCATCCTACATATTGCTATGGTGAAGGCAACCCAAAAGGACCATGCTCATAATCGGGTCAAGCACATACCAAAATAGTTATGGACTTAGACACTAATCCAACAAGACATAGACATAAAACGATATGACAACTAATCTCTATGGGGGTTATCACGGTTGACTGGGTAAAGTCAAAGGATAACATTGCAGATCTGCTTACAAAAGGCTTGAGTAGAGATGTAGTTTATAAGTCATCAAGAGGAATGGGACTAAAGCCCATGAATGAATAAATTCATACGAAGGAAACCTTACCTAGAAGACTAGAGATCCCAAGATTTGGGTTCAAAAGGATAACCTAATTGTATGAGTGAGGCATGTCACTATGGGGGGAGTTAACACTACTTCCTAGTCCATTCCTATATGTAGTGATAAAATTAGGCTAAACAGATGGTTTTTAATGATTGTTGGAATCACCTATGTGAGAGAGAAGTGGGGTCGCTTCAAAGGGAATTATAGGGGCACAATTCCTAAAGCTCTTGCAGAACTAGTTTAGTGTTCATGACCAAAACGAACACGTCTATGATGATATGGCCTTATCAGGGAGAGTCCTATGAGAATTACATTGTCGTCTACGTAAATGGCAGCTTAGTTCAAAGACATCGAGATCTACTAACTGCTAGGAGATTAAGTGTAATTTCTTAAGGGAGGGTTCAAAGGGTAATACCTACATATCCTATGCAGGATTCAACTGTTGAAAATTTCGTTTGGAAATTGGATGTGCAGAGATCGATCTCCATTCATGTGGGGGATTGTTGAAAAATTTAGTATAAATATATATATATTTACTAACTTTGGACACACACACACACACACACACACACACACATATATATATATATATATATATATATATATATATATATATATAAAACTCTAAGTGGGTTTGTGTTCTCCTCCACGAGGACTTCGAAACGATATATTATATGGACAAAATGGAGTATATGCGAATGAGATATCGATACTCAAAGAAGGGTATTTGAGAATAAATTTAGCAAAAAGAGATGAATATGGGAATGAGTCCCACATTGGTAGAAAGACCAAACTCAACAAGGTTTATAAGCTTGAATGCATGAAAAACTTACAAGCTTGTGTCTATGGTTTTACTACAATTCCTACCCGCACGCAGGGGGGGTGCAAATCTTGGATTTCGTAGACCAAAAACACTGAACTTGTGCATGGACACGAATGCAACTCCGAAAACTCGGGGGTGCAAATCTTGGATTTCGTAGACCAAAAACACTGAACTTGTGCATGGACACGAATGCAACTCCGAAAACTCAATCATTGATTTGTTTCCATTACACGATTCAAGTATAAAAGGGGACATTTACCATCTCATTCAACACACAAATGAAAATACTCTTCTTTCTCCTCCTTCGCTGTACTCCTGCTTCTGGCGACTCTTTCAGGCAAGTGAAATATCCGGCAGTACACCACTGTTAAGGTTGTTGTATCCTGGGAATAGACTACGAATCTTGCTTAAGGGAATCGAGTCTAATTCGAGCCTCAGCCACCACGTTTGCTACTAATCTTTTTCTTTACAAGAAACTTTCAAGAGGAAAAACGAAGTCCTTACACTAACATATGGTAACTACAAGCAATAAAGAGTATGACCAAATGAAGATGCATTTAAACATTGTTTTTAACATGTGAAAATGGAAACCATGGTGGTTTGTTTGTCAATAAGTTTCCCTTTCACATGGATATCTCTTTACATCATGGTATAAAAGACAGGTTTTCTATTCGGAAGACAATCACATGCACTCAATTATTCCAAAGGTAATTCATTAGCCTCTAATACCTATTTTTTTTTTTTACCGTAGATAAATAAATAAGGCCAAATTCGGTTCCATACTTTCTCTGATAAGTCGCATGTAAGTCAAAAATAAACAACGGTTATGGACTACTCGATTAGGTTTTGATTTTATTTATAACATTAGATATGAAAAATCAAAGATGCTATTTACTATGGACAAAGACAATGAAATCTTGTGTCGAAGGATAGGATGATTTTATGTTGTAGTGTTTTCTTAATGTTAATTAGACTAACATCTATCCTATGTTCCCATATTTTTTTTTAAATGGTAAAATTTATAATTTATGAAACATCCGCCAACTAATTTATTTATCTCAACCTAAAATATCGGTTTCCAATCTAAATATTATTTGGTTTTTAATTGTTTAGTTTTTATTTATCTATATAGATTTGAATTTTGTTCTCTTTTGTTTATGTATGGTTATTATGTTACATTACTTTAAGATTTTTAAATAAAACAGTTGTATTGATTCCTCTTTAAAACAATTTTAAATATTAATTAAAAACAACGATTTTAGATATTAATTAAGAAATAACAATGATAGATTTACAAATAAAATATCAAATTCTATATAAAAATAACTATTTTGTATATTCACTATTAATGATTAAAATTTTTATATTCTATATATTTTATTTTGTCAATCATATGATACACAAGTTAGAACCTGGTGTACAAAACAAAAAATGTAAATGCCCTTGCATGCAAGGTACATAGATAGGGTTAACGGACACCTTTAAATGTCATGAGTCGTATGGACCATTTGTGCAAGAAAAACCCACCATAAGGATAACAGGTGCAAGAAAAAAAGGTTGGACTTAAATTGTAAAATTATTCATACCAATGGACCATTTGTGTAGTCTATTCTTTTAAAAAAAACAAATTAATGTTTACATGACAACCCAACTTAGTCTTAAAAAAGGTCCTAATATTTTTTTTATTATTATTGTGGCCACAACTTTCTCGCACAATTATCACTCTAGCCCACTTAACAAGTTTCATTGTTAAGTTGATTATTTTTTTTTTGCAAAATCAGTCTTAAAAAGTTCAAATTTAGTTAATGAGTTTTGCAAAAAATTACACCACACGGTTTTTTAACTTTTTTTTTTTTTTTCGTTTTTTTTATACTTTATTTATTTTCGATTTTTTATAAATATATGTACATTTTTATTTTCTTTTTATATATGTACTTTATTTATTTTCATTTTTTAACTTTATTTTTCAACAATTTTTTTTAACCTTTTTACCTTTTGTTTTCTACTTTTTAGTGTATATATAGAGTATATTAGAGTTTTTTTAGGTTTTCTTATTTTTCTTTTCATATTATATTTTATTTTTTCATCTTTTATTTTATTTTTTATTTTTTTCTTATTTGTTTTTGTTTTTTTTCTTTTGTATTTTTATCTTTTTATTGACCTTTTTCAAAAAATATAAAATGTATTAATATATTAGAGTATATTACAATTTTGATAATTTATAGTTTTTGTAATTTTTTAATTTTTATTCAAGTAAATAGATAGTTATGTTTATATTTGTAATTTCGGTCCAACTTATTTTCTTTTTATTCTTTTTGTCCTTAGTATTATTATATTTATGTTATGAAAAAATGAAAATTAAAAAAAATAGCTTGTTTACTGAAAATTAGTGTTTCAATATGTTATATAACTTGCAAATTAAATCATATTTCTATCTGTGATATCAATATATTAAATTCAAGATAATATTTTTCAATTTTATAATAGACAAAAAAAAAAACAAAAAAAATGTCGGTCACCATAAAAAAAACTTGTTATAGTAATTTATATTGAATTCAAGTTCGTTTACTTGAATCAAAGTAAATAAAAACATTAGAAAAACCATAAATAACTAAAATAGGAAAAAAAATAGAAAACAAAAAGTAAGAAGATAAAAAAATCTAATTGTTGAAAAAAAAGTTAAAAAATGAAAATAAATAAAGTATATAAAAAAGAAAATAAAAAATGTATATATATCTATAAAAAAATGAAAATAAATAGAGTATACAAAAAACGAAAAATAAAGTTAAAAAACCATATGGTGTAATTTTTTGCAAACCCCAGGGACCAAATTTGTACTTTTTAGGACTGATTTTGTAAAAAAGTTAACCAAATTAACCATAAAACTCGTTAAATGAGCTAGAGTGATAATTCTGCAAGAAAGTTATGGTTATAGCAATAATAAAAAAAATATTATGACTTTTTCCAATAACGCGTTAAAAATTTAGGGCTTTTATAATATTAGTCATATTTTTTATATATAGTTTCATTTCGTGCTTAATGGCAAGGCGTTTGACAAGACTTTGTTTATTTAAATTACATCAAAAAAAAAAAAAAATCATTGGAATTAATAGTTTTCTAAATATCATATGTAGTTATGTACGTACGAAACAAATATATATAACAGATACCAACACAAAAACATAAACATAAACTTTATAATACCGAAACTGTTACACCACCACCATTTCACCTCCTGCATCCCCACCTTACATCAATGGAATACTAATTAACCCTAAACAAGACACAAAACGCAGCCACAATAAACAAGGATATATTATAACAAAGACGATAAAAGAACCAGAAATTTGATCTATCTAACAATGGTAGGTGGCTTGAGGTAATTTGCATTTTGCAGGTAGCTCCATTGCATGGGTTGGGTCAATTTCGTAAATAGGCAACAAGCTTGAGTCTTTCAACTTGCAGAAACATGGCATATCAGCTTTAGTAAGGGCAGCACAACACTCTGTTGTTGGTAGTGGAAGAGGGTCGACACCTTTTGCCACCGCCGGCTGGCAGGTCTTCAGGCCATCGGTGGTCACCCCACATATGGAGAAACCATTTGTAGCCATCGGTTCAGTCACAATAGTTGCAACCAGAACTAGAGCTACAATAACTAGCTTTGTGTAGGACTCCATTGGTTATGTTTTTGTAAGATTCTCACTTAAACTGTTTGTTTGTTGGTGTGTTTTTTGAGGGGTACGCATGGTTGGTTTATATAGAGAAAGAAAGTGCAACACTTGCTTGCATTTATGTGGTGAGAGGACAAAATGGTCCTACCACATTTTTTTAAATTATTTTAATTATTCTATCCATTAGGTTGATCTCGTGAGAACTGTGCACAAAGTTCATTAAAAAATACGTGCGACTATTTGAGAGCTTTTATAATTCATTAGTTTTTATAATTTTCTCCTTTAAAAAAAAGAAAGAACAACGTCTGGAAGAGGTTAAAGCTTTTATTTTAAATAAAAATCTTATAATTAATACTACAGAAAGTATTTCAATTCGCCATCTTGAAAGTAGACAACGAACATATTAATGACAACTTATTGTCACATAACCACATTGAGAGGGCGAACGAAATGTTTCATCCATTTAAGACAGTATGTTCTCGAAGTTGATTGATTATTGAGATTAGGGCGGTTCAAACGTATTTTTGGTCCAGAACGAGACGGAAAAAAGGGTCCCAAAATTAGATGATGCCACTTATTATTTAAATTTAAAAAATTTATTATAAAAATAAATTATTGTGATTTAACGCTATAAATAAATTATGTTTTTTGTTCAATATTTTGATGTTTATCTGTAGATTATACTTTATTGCTCTTTTTCATTGCTTTCTACGATAATCATGTGCATGCTCCTATAAAACAAAAAGAATCATAAGCCCAAGAATGTGGTCCATTTCTCAAAACTTTGAATGATTGTACATGACCATTTTCATAAAAAGGTCCTTTCATGCATCTAATGTAACTGTTTTTAACAAAGCACACCACAAGAAAGCATTATAAAAGCACACGAAAAGACGTCATTTTACACAATTTAAAAATCAATTAGAGTGATTTCAAACTGATATTAGCAATGTACTATGGCGTTCCACCAATAATAGCAATGAAGTTTGAAAGAACTTTATAGCAACAACACTAAGATAAAATTGCAGCAACCGCAACTACAAGTGCAATATCTTTTAAAAAATGAACGACTCCGACAAAAACAAACTTTTACCTTCCAAAGCTTAACCAAGGGTAGTATTTTAATCATCATCAGTACCCTCCGTGATCCGATAATTCCAATCTATCTCAATAGTGAACCGTAATTCAAACGATATTAAACTTTTGATACTTTATCTCCAAATCTAAAACTTAAAATCTTTGATTAGAACCAAAAGACTTTGTTTGATCGACTCTAGAGTGATTTCTTTGGACCTCACTCGCAATGTTAATTTAAAGTTGTGAATATCGACGGGGGCTCGTGCGGTACTAAGGAACGACCTCCTAAGAATGATGGGAATATCTCCGTCTTCTTCCATATCAAGGGCAACAAAGTCGGTTGGAAAATGAATTTGTCAACTTTAACAAGTAAGTCTACTATTATACCTCATGGATATGTGACAGATCGTGTAACACTCGTAGATTCGGACTAGTCAATTAAGATATAATAAGCGTTAAAAATGATTTTTTATAGAAGATTATCTAGAATAAATAATCTTAACCAAAGTAATAGTTTGGGTTAACAATTGTATCCTATTTGACGTAATAAAGAATAATTATTTAAATATTATATGTTTCATGATTATTATAATATAATAAAATAAGAAAAATCAGTCGAATCGTCCGTAAATCATAAAAAAAAATGCGCCAAAACATATATATTATTATATATTTAGGAAGTATACGTCATCCCGATCCCGGAAATATAAATTTCGTCGAAATTCGAATCCATATGAATTAGATATGATTTTTATAAGATATATAAAAGTCAGTCGCGCACAACTAGTGTATGACGTAAAAAGCTAAGAAAAAATGGTTGACTTTTACCTAATGCGACCAAAATGAAGCAAAATTATTTAATTTTATAAAAATATGGACAAATATAAATTCAAAATTAGCCGACGGAGTCTAAACGAAAGTTGTAGATCTCGTCGATAGCTACGTGTCGATATAAAGAACGTTAAAAACGAAGTTCGTATGAACGAGTCATAATTTTTAATAGTACATTTACGTATTAAAATAAAGTGTAAATCATATATACGTCTATATATATATATATATATATATATATATATATATATATATATATATATATATATATATATATATATATATCATTAGAAAGGTATCGACGATGCGGTCGTTATAAGACTAGTGTTGAATACTTTCGACATTACTTTAGTACAAATATCATTAAATCTATTTAAAATAGTATTATAAAAGGGAGTTTAGTCATTTAAGTAAATATAGAGGGTGGTTTTTGAAAATTCATTTACTATAAATAAGAGCCTCTATGCTCTCATATTTCTTGCACAATTCTCTTGATTCAAGAGTCTTTCTCTTCTTATCCCCCGAGCATTTCGGTCCCTCGTGATTCGACTTCTCTTTCTTTAGTTTTTAGTATAGTAAGGTGAGCGCTAAAGCGCTGCAAGAATCTTTTTTAGAAAGATTCAGCGACGAAGTTCTGCCCCTGCAGAGCCCGGCTCCTAGCTAAGTAAGTTATGTTACCTTACTTTAAATATAGCTTATAATATCGTTGTTATGAACTTATAAATAAGGTTTATCAGTGATTCAAAGTCGTTATACTGGTTGATCTACTTACGGGAGAGGTGTCTAGAATGGTCACGTTGGGTTTGGTTGTTGGATTTCAGAAAAGCTATATGCTGAAATGGCCTGCCTCCCAACTGTCCTACCTGGCTGATCCTTACTTGATAGATCATGAATAAGACTATGAGTTAATGACGAACATAGACTAATAATTAGTCGCAATAAATATTAGACTAAAATTTAGCGATAATAATGCTAGGTTTCGTTGAAGGAAAATAGAATCATTACAAGCGAAGCGCTGCCCGAGTTTGGAATCATCACTTTAACAAGTGAGTGCATAGTCTTTTTCATGAACATGATTTTAAAACAAATATTGAATAATGTATTAAATGTTTGTTCGTGTGTAAATATTTGATATTGACTTAAATACGTGTTAAAGAACATACCTGATAATATACGATGATTTAGGATACAGAGTAAACCTAAATTAATTATGAGGAATGATAGGTGGTATCTCTTTATGAGAACGGGTGAGATATACACGAAGAATAGAACTTTAAAATATATCATTGATCCGGGAGCATGGATTAGACATAGTCATCGTCCCTAGTCCGAGAGTATGGATTGGACATAGTCAGTTGTCATTAATCCGGGAGTATGGATTAAGACATAGTCAGTTGTCCTTAGTCTGGGAGTATGGATAGGACATAGTTATTTGTCATTAATCCGGGAGTATCGATTTGGACATAGACGTTTGTCCATAGTCCGAAAGTATGGATTGGGCACAGTCATTGATCTAAGAGTATGTATTAAGTAAGAGGTAAAATTTAAGGTCTGAGAGTATGGATAGTGTCGTTGGGAGGATCAACACGGTCGGGTAAGAGTTGCTTTATATATATATGGTGAAATTGTATATTTTGTGAGTTCTAAATTATATATATATATATATACATACATGTGTGTGTGTGTGTGTGTATATATATATATATATATATATATATATATATATATATATATATATATATATATAACATTGTGGGATTGAAATCCCTATGTACTCACCAAGTTTCCCAACCTGACCCACTCAAGTTTTTTTGTATCACAGACGTCGATACGAAACTACTTTACACTGAGAGATTTAAAAGAGATGTAGATCACTAGTGTAAAAGAATGTAAGGTCTGTTTATGCTTTTGTTTTTGTATTGACGATAACATCCTAAAAATTTAAAATAAATAAAATTCATTTCTTTTGAAATGCTTTGATAATATATTTATCATGTTTTTCTGGGAACAAATTCCGCAACATTTTTATTTAAAAGGTGCTCTAATTTTTATAAATCATAAACAAAATCGGTGTTTTCTGGACGTGAAAAAATGGGGATGTCACAGTTGGTATCAGAACATTAGTTTAAGCGAACTAGAAATTTTAGGAAATTTTTGGACTTAAAATTAGAATGCTAAGCGATGATTGTGAGATGTGTGTCTACTATATTTAGGATGTGTGCCTGAATAGACACGAGCACCAGCTTATTTTAGGAAAGATGCCTAAAATGCTATTATATGCTGATTGATTTATGTTATAGCTATAAAGATGTCTTATATGATATTATTTGATCGGATCTATGGTCTATTGCCGACCAGATCTGGAAATTTTATGTGTTCAAATTTCTAAACTTTTAATTACGATATTAGAACTGGAATATAACTTTTCGGAGTGATAAGGAGATTTATACGCTTATCGTAAATAAAGATTTCCTATCTTAATTCTCGTTGTTACACACCGAACGTCTTATTTGGTGTATAGATCAAAATGGCAAGAACCCAAAACGGAGTTGAAAAGATGAATGGAAACAGGAATCAGCAGCCTCAACCCTAAGTGATTGAGAAAGTACCAGTGGTAGCAACTTCACCTGATCCAATCACGATGGCATGAGTGAAAGCAATGATCCAGATGATGTTGGATCGTCAAATGGAGGAAAAATGCGGTTACGTCAACAGGCATCGTAGGTTCATCTCGATTTTGTTGACGTAACCGCATTGAACAGACCGAATTGAATGATGGGCAGTCTCAGGAGGGAAACTGTAGCAAAACCGTTGGTCAAGCTGATGTGTCGGTGATTAGGAGGAACAATCAAGATGACGGAGTAGAGAGGAATGGATGCAAGTACAAATATTTTCTAACTTGCAATCCATCGACTTTCACTGGGAAGGAAGATCCGATCGGAGTTATGGAATGGATCTCAGAGATGGAATTAGCCTTCATCACATATGGTTGCAAAGGCAAGCTACAAACCACGTTTGCAGTTCGTCAGTTCAGAGGAGGCGTTGTTCGCTGGTGGAACACCCTAGGGAAGACTCTAAGCCCCAATGAGCCCCTACAACTAACTTGGACAAAGTTTTTGGTGCATTTCAAGCGCAAGTATTGCTCAACCCAAAATCTGCTCGAGCTAGAAAACCAATTCCTGACTTTGAAGAAAGGAAGCACGTCCATCGATGAATACACCAACAACTTCACGGACAAAATGGAGTTTGCTTTGCGCCTTATCCCAAATGAGCTGACAAAAATAGACAAATATGCAAAGGGACTTCCCTGGAGTATGCGGTGCCAGTACGACAGGCACCTACTCTAGAGGCAGTTATCTGGGCTGCCAAGTCTGTTGAAGACATGATTAAGGGAAGAACCGCCAGCAAGGTTGAAGTTGGTGGGAAGAGAAAGTTTGAAGGATCCACAAGGTCCGAAGAGAAAAGAAAATTCTCGAAGTCTGGTTCGAAGAAGGAGCACAATGGTGTGGCAAGTGCAAAAGGAAGCACATTGGGAGATGCTCTAAAGAGATGCCCTACTTCAAATGCGGGAAGACTGGTCATTACGCCAGCGAATGCACAACCAAGAGAGAAGTCTGCTTTAAGTGTGGTGAAGAATGACACTTCAAGCAATACTGGCCAGGGAGAGAAGAATCCACAAAGCCAAATGTGATGCCAAAACCAAAGGCAAGAGCATTTCAAATGATTCGTGATGAAGCATATGACAACGCAAGGAATCAGGAATAAGAAATTTATATCTGAAGATCGAGTAGCCATGTAGGTAGTACCACGTGGTGTAGCCTGTTAGAGGCATAGTATAGGGTGAACTCGAACACCTAGTAATCGTTTCAAGAAATAATATAAACCTTCGTTTTGTTATCTGATGTGTTGAATGATTGTGTGATTTTCTTGTATGGTGACTTGGATAAACTGAGGGACAATACTTGGGACGAGTATAAGTACGCGTGAATGATAGTAGAGGCCTAT
Organism: Lactuca serriola; assembly: GCF_051521515.1. Taxonomy (NCBI): domain Eukaryota; kingdom Viridiplantae; phylum Streptophyta; class Magnoliopsida; order Asterales; family Asteraceae; genus Lactuca; species Lactuca serriola. The sequence continues at coordinate 259,825,927 of NC_136412.1, read as the reverse complement.
ACTACCAGAAGCACATGACTCACACTTGGATCAGGGAAAGTCACAAGGTTACCAAGAAGCTAGTAATTGATTACGTTATGTTCATGTCTGTCATTACCATCGTTTCGGTAGTGACTAAGAAGATGATTGTCAATCCGACCCTAGTGGTCATATCAAATCAAGTCCGACTAAGATGAATATGTTACGTGGTTCAAAGTACCAAGATCGATGTAGAATCTGACTTAAGTCAGAATATTGAAGTGAAAGATAATCGAAGTGATTAGTAGAAGTATCGCAACCGTTGTTAAGGTAAGAAGCTTGTATCTAGATGTGCTACATGCTAGAATGTGATTATATCACGTTAGAACATGAAGGAAGGTATATTTTGTTCTGGAATTTGACTCTAAAAGACTTGAGTCTAAACGTTGCATCATACGACGAGATCTCATTAGAACATGTCCCATCGGTCTGTTACGGTAATCTAAGTAAAGAACTTATCTTAATTTTAGTTTTGTTTAAGAAAGAGCCGGAGTTTCCAATAAGGACCGAGTTTGTAACTCGAAGGTTAAGATTGAAATTCCAACATAGGGTAAAGAGCGAGTGCAATATTGCGCACCGCCAGCAGTCAAGGAGTCCTAGAGTTAGATACTCATTTGAAAGGAAATAAGAGTTATGATTACCACCTATGATGGAAAGGAAACCAACGGAGTCATTATTCAAGCCCTGTTTTTTTTATGATTCCGGGAGATAATCATCCTAAGAGGGAGATAATTGTAACACCCGCAGATTTGGGCTAGTAAATTAAGATATAATAAGCGTTAAAAATATATTTTTTATAGAAGATTATCTAGGATAACTAATCTTAACCAAAATAATAGTTAGGGTTAACAATTGTAACCTATTTGACGTAATAAAGAATAATTATTTGAATATTATATGTTTCATAATTACTATAATATAATAAAATAAGAAAAAATCATTAGAATCGTCCGTAAATCGTAAAAATAAGTGCGCCAAAACATATATATTATTATATATTTAGGAAGTATACGTCGTCCCGATCCCGAAAATATAAATTTCATCGAAATCTAAATCCATATGAATTAGATATGATTTTTATAAGATATATAAAAGTCAGTCGCGCACAACGAAGTTTATGACGTAAAAAGCTACGAAAAGAATGGTTGACTTTTACCTAATGCGACCAAAATGAATATCGTAGTACTCCTTAAAGTAGGAATTTTGAAAAGAAAAGAATACCAAAAACTGAGTCCATACGAGAGAGTTATGATTTTAGCAAAATTATTTAATTTTATAAAAATATGGACAAAAATATATCAAAATTAGCTGAAGGAGTCTAAACGAAAGTTGTAGATCTCGTCGATAGCTATGCGTGGATATAAAGAACGTTAAAAACGAAGTTCGTATGAACGAGTTATTATTTTTAATAGCACATTTACCTATTAAAATAAAGTGTAAATCATATATACGTCTATATATATATATATATATATATATATATATATATATATATATATATATATATATATATCATTAGAAAGGTATCGACGATGCGATCGTTATAAAACTAGTGTTGAGTACTTTCGACATTACTTTAGTACAAATATCATTAAATCTATTTAAAATAGTATTATAAATGGGTGTTTAGTCATTTAAGTAAATATAGAGAGTGGTTTTTGAAAATTCAATTACTATAAATACGAGCCTCTATGCTCTCATATTTCTTGCACCATTCTCTTGATTCAAGAGTTTTTCTCTTCTTATCCCCCGAACATTTTGGTCCCTTGTGATTCGACTTCTTTTTCTGTAGTTTTTAGTATAGTAAGGTGAGCGCTAAAGCGCGACAATAATCTTTTTTAGAAAGATTCAGCGATGAAGTTCTGCCCCTGCAGAGCCCAATTACTAGCTAAGTACGTTATGCTACCTTACTTTAAATATAACTTATAATATCGTTATTGTGAACTTATAAATAAGGTTTATCAATGATTCAAAATCGTTATAGTGATTGATCTACTTACGGGAGAGGTGTCTAGAATGGTCACGTTGGGTTTGGTTGTTGGATTTCAGAAAAGCTATATGCTGAAATGGCCTGCCTCCCAACTGTCCTGCCTGGCTGATCCTTACTTGATAGATCATGAATAAGACTATGAGTTAATGACGAACCTAGACTAATAATTAGTCGCAATAAATATTAGACTAAAATTTAGCAATAATAATGCTAGGTTTCGTCGAAGGAAAATAGAATCGTTACAAGCGAAGCGCTGCCCGAGTTTGGAATCATCACTTTAACAAGTGAGTGCATAGTCTTTTTCATGAACATGATTTTAAAACAAATATTGAATAATGTATTAAATGTTTGTTCGTGTGTAAATATTTGATATTGCCTTAAATACGTGTTAAAGAACATACCTGATAATATACGATGATTTAGGATACAGAGTAAACATAAATTAATTATGAGGAATGATAGGTGGTATCTCTTTATGAGAACGGGTGAGATATACACGAAGAATAGAACTTTAAAATATATCATTGATCCGGGAGCATGGATTAGACATAGTCATCGTCCCTAGTCCGAGAGTATGGATTGGACATAGTCAGTTGTCATTAATCCGGGAGTATGGATTAAAACATAGTCAGTTGTCCTTAGTCCGGGAGTATGGATAGGACATAGTTATTTGTCATTAATCCGGGAGTATCGATTTAGACATAGACGTTTGTCCCTAGTACGAGAGTATCGAATGGGCACAGTCATTGATCCAAGAGCATCGATTAGATCCGAGAGTATGGATTAAGTAAGAGGTAAATTTTAAGGTCCAAGAGTATGGATAGTGTCATTGGGAGGATCGGCGGAGTGGGGTAAGAGTTACTTATATATATGGTGAAATTGTATATTTTGTGAGTTCTAAATTATATATATGATATAACATTGTGGGATTGAAATCTCTTTGTACTCACCAGGTTTCCCAACCAGACCCACTCAAGTTTATTTGTATCACATGCATCGATACGAAGCTACTTTACACTGAGAGATTTAAAAGAGATGTAGGTTACCAGTGTAAAAGAATGTAAGGTTTGTTTATGCTTTTGTTTCTGTATTGACGATGACATCCCAAAGTTTTAAAAGAAATAAAATGCATTTCTTCGGAAATGCTTTGATAATACATTTCTCATGTTTTTCTGGGAAGAAATTCCGCAACATTTTTTTTAAAAGGGTACTATGATTTTTATAAACCAATCGGTCTTTTCTGGCTGTGAAAAAATGGGGATGTCACAGATCGGTTGCCCATATGGATAGCCATTCTTGTTGGCTTTAACTCTAGAAGATCTTTTTTCTTGAAAAACTAGTACGGCATCAAATTCATGCTAGCTCCAGAATCAACTAGTATGTTTGTCTTCATTGAATTTCCAAACTTGCATGGAATTATAACACTGTTCATATTATTCATATTTGTTACCATTGTTGAACATTGCTCATTTAGGATAACTTCTGAGGCTTGCTTTAGTTTCTTTTGATTGATAAGAAGATCCTTGAGAAACTTTATATACTTTGGCATTTGAGCAATCGCATCGATAAATGGCATGTTGATTGAAAGAGCTTTCATTTGATCCATAAATTTCTTATGCTCTTGTTCTAGTTCTACTTGCCTTTTTCTTACGAGATATGACAGTGGCGGTTGATACAACTTCACAAATAGGACTTCAGAACTTTTCTGTGCCGGACACGAAATGGTAGTGGGCTCACCACATCGTGGAATCTGAGAAGATGCATTTTTGTTTTCATTCTTTTTGACTTCTTTTTCGGGTTTCTGGTCGTTGGATGTTTGAGTAGCATTAATGATCACCAAAGATTCAGACTTTTCATCTCCATGAATAGAAACAGCTAGTACGTGAGCTCGTGGGTTGACTTTGGTATTGATCGGAAAGGTACCCCGTAAATGTTCATGTAAAATTGTCCTACTTGCTTCTCAATATTAAGGATTAAATCTTGCTGATTTTGTAATGTGGCATGTTGATCTTTTAATGTTTCTTGTTCGTCGCGTAATAAAGCTTTTTTTTCTTTGAGGGCTACGTTGACATCGTTATGACTTTTCTCGCTTGCTTCAACAAATCGGGTTAGGATTGACTGGAGATCGGGTTTCTTTTTGGGCACCGGTTTCTCTTGTTTGTAAAACCCTCGACCTTGTTGTCTATAATTCTCCTTTTTCTCTATCTTGTATTCATCGTATGGTTTCCACTCTCGTTTTGGATTTCTCAAATCCTCATTGTATCTATCACCACTCGAGTAGCACACTTGGGCTTTCTTATTTCCATTCTCGTCTAAGTCACAATCTTTTGTCAAATGGGGATCGCTATAGATGTCACAACCGACTTGGATGTCATGTATGTTTTGATTTATTTTCTTTGTACTCCAATCCAAGATGTCTAGTTTAGCGGTTATTGCAACTAGTACATCTGAATCGCCAGTTGATCTTCCTCGTGTGACATCCTCTCTTGGATTATGATATTCCCTAGAGTGTTTTGCAAATTCTTCAATCAAAGTATTTCTTGCCAGATTCTTCCTCATAAACGGTCATTGGGAGTCTAGAAGTTGGGGGTGCACACATTGATCCCGTTATAGAAAGTAGATATATCTCGTTGCACGTTGAGTTTATGTTGTGGGTAATTACGTAGCTTAGAAATCTTTGATGGAGGACTAAATTGATGTATGAATTGCTCCTTTAGATTGTTCCATGTCGTAATCGCTTCGAGTGGTAATGATTTTAACCAACGCCTAGCCGCATCTTTGAACATGATTGATAGAATTCTTAGCATCACCTCATTTTTTGTTATCATGGGAGTGTTGAAGTAGTCATCAATTTCGAGGACCTCATCAATATGTTGGTAGGCGTCCTCGTTGTCTTTCCCATAAATAGGTGTCGCTTTTAGCATATTAAGATTATGCCCTTTTAGCTCAAAGTTTGTTGCATCCGGGATTGCCGCTCGTACAAGGCTTGGTCTCGTGTCATCCTTGGTACGTTGTGCGTACTGCTCCATCGTCATGTCCGCAATTCCAACCATGTTTCCTTCTTGGTCGCTTTTGCCTTCGGATTTTGTATCTGGGTCGTACCCGCTTTCTTTCTTTTCTAGTATTCTTTTGAATGGAGAGATTAATTCATAAGTGAAGCCTTTGGTGATTAACTAAATGAAACAAACAAAAACAAAGCAAAATAAAGGCATAAAAGGAACTAAAATGAAAAATAAAACTAAAACTAAAAACTAGTTTCCACAGCGTGGAGAGAGATTCATCACATTGTGGTCACTAGAAAAAAAAACTTTTTTTGGATTTTACCCCACATAATGAATAATTATAAGCTAATAAAACTAAAATAAAATAAAACCATTCCTCGACAATGGCCCCAAGCACTTGATGTGTTATTTTTATACCATTAGTTTTAAAATTAGAAAATCCAGTCAAATCTTAACTAGTTTTAAAACACAAATAGGAAGTGTACCTAGTCATAAAGTAATGTAGTCTAAGATAAAAAAGGGTGTCGAATTCTCAGCTATGGTTTTGGTTCAAATAAATAAGCTAAAAATTAAACTAAGAAAATATGTAAATTAGGGGGGGGGGGTTCTGATGTTACAACTTTAGAAACTTAAGTTATCACTATCAAACTACTAATGCAAACAAAAAACAAATAACTTGATTTTAAAGCAGTATATTTGAATTATTGCCACTAGAATGCAAATCCCTCTAGTTTTGACATGTTAGAATGTAATGAATTAATGAGTTGGTTACCGAATTTTATGACTACTTATCTTGGTCGGAATTTATAGTACTAATGCTTAATGAACATATAATCTCAATGATCATGCAATTAGAGAACACAAAATCATTTAAATAAATTCAACTATGAGCGAACGTTTATTATCAGTGACCATGACAATCAATCAAGCATAACATGTATAATTATAATTTTCTAACACAATCAAAGTTAATAATTTATATTACACAAAACTCACTAGTAGGTAATAAAAATCATAACTTTAATATGAAAGATAAATGATCAATCGAGCACAAGTTTAAATCCAACTCACATAATCCTACTAACGAATTCAAAGCATATTAACTAGGGTTCATCTATATCTAGCGAAGGTAATAAGGTTTTTAGCTTTGCATCATAACTAGAAAACTGAAATTAACAAATTCGAGATTGCAATACATGATATAAAACAAACCGAAACAAATAAATCGATGAATTATCATTGTGATCTTCAAATACACACTTCGAAGGTGTTCTTCAGCTTTCAACAACGTCTGAGATCGACAAATAACTTGCTCCCCAAGTTGGTGGAAGTTGGCATCCAAATTAGGATTGCAAAACCCATAATTTATAGATTTTGCATCGCTACGGAGTGGTAGAGCTCTCACCACGTGGTGGTGTTTGTTGGATTAGTGTCTAAGGCTGTAACTATATTTGGTAAGTACTTGACCCGGTTATGCATGGTCTTTTTGGGTTGCCTTCACCATAGCAACTTGACAGGATGATTTGTTAAGAGAGAAGATATATTATTGTTAATATATTATGAGAATAATATATTAAAAGAAATAATATTGTTATTTGATTAATATAAGTCATATATTAATTAAGAATTAATTTGGTGATTTAAAGAGGTTAATTGAATAAAGGGGCATAAACTGTCAAATGTGTGATAGTTGTGTTTTTGGGCTATGTATCCTTATGGATATGAGGGTGGACGAAATTTAGGGTTTGGGAACCTTAAAATCGTCCAAGCCTAGTATCTAGGAGGATCTTGGATTGCTTAAGGCCTAAGTTATTCAATTAGGGTTAAAGGTGAAACCCTAGTAACTCATAGTATAAATAGATCCCTAGGGTAACGGAAATCGACACTCATGCAAGGCAAGAAACCCTAGGGCCGATTTCTCACCCTCCTCCCTCTCTCTCAAGATCATCTTCTTTCTAGTTGGTGTTTGTAAGCCATTAGAGGAGTGACAATTGTGACTCTAAGCTCCAAGAAGAAGAAATATCAAGCAAGTAATCCAAGGTATTGTTCTAGATCCAATTTCATATGATTAGATTCAATTGTTTACATTAGATCTAGTATTGTAAGTCTTGGATTCAATGCATGTTCAATTAGAGAAACCTAGATCCAAGCAATTAGGGTTTGCATGTGCACATAGGAAAGTTCTTGTTGCTCAAACTCATCAGTGTTGAGTTTCCTTATTGCGCATGAGCACATAAATCGATGAATTATCATTGTGATCTTCAAATACACACTTCGAAGGTGTTCTTCAGCTCTCAACAACGTCTGAGATCGACAAATAACTTGCTCCCCAAGTTGGTGGAAGTTGGCATCCAAATTAGGATTGCAAAACCCATAATTTATAGATTTTGCATCGCTACGGAGTGGTAGAGCTCTCACCACGTGGTGGTGTTTGTTGGATTAGTGTCTAAGGCTGTAACTATATTTGGTAAGTACTTGACCCGGTTATGCATGGTCTTTTTGGGTTGCCTTCACCATAGCAACTTGACAGGATGATTTGTTAAGAGAGAAGATATATTATTGTTAATATATTATGAGAATAATATATTAAAAGAAATAATATTGTTATTTGATTAATATAAGTCATATATTAATTAAGAATTAATTTGGTGATTTAAAGAGGTTAATTGAATAAAGGGGCATAAACTGTCAAATGTGTGATAGTTGTGTTTTTGGGCTATGTATCCTTATGGATATGAGGGTGGACGAAATTTAGGGTTTGGGAACCTTAAAATCGTCCAAGCCTAGTATCTAGGAGGATCTTGGATTGCTTAAGGCCTAAGTTATTCAATTAGGGTTAAAGGTGAAACCCTAGTAACTCATAGTATAAATAGATCCCTAGGGTAACGGAAATCGACACTCATGCAAGGCAAGAAACCCTAGGGCCGATTTCTCACCCTCCTCCCTCTCTCTCAAGATCATCTTCTTTCTAGTTGGTGTTTGTAAGCCATTAGAGGAGTGACAATTGTGACTCTAAGCTCCAAGAAGAAGAAATATCAAGCAAGTAATCCAAGGTATTGTTCTAGATCCAATTTCATATGATTAGATTCAATTGTTTACATTAGATCTAGTATTGTAAGTCTTGGATTCAATGCATGTTCAATTAGAGAAACCTAGATCCAAGCAATTAGGGTTTGCATGTGCACATAGGAAAGTTCTTGTTGCTCAAACTCATCAGTGTTGAGTTTCCTTATTGCGCATGAGCACATAAATCGATGAATTATCATTGTGATCTTCAAATACACACTTCGAAGGTGTTCTTCAGCTCTCAACAACGTCTGAGATCGACAAATAACTTGCTCCCCAAGTTGGTGGAAGTTGGCATCCAAATTAGGATTGCAAAACCCATAATTTATAGATTTTGCATCGCTACGGAGTGGTAGAGCTCTCACCACGTGGTGGTGTTTGTTGGATTAGTGTCTAAGGCTGTAACTATATTTGGTAAGTACTTGACCCGGTTATGCATGGTCTTTTTGGGTTGCCTTCACCATAGCAACTTGACAGGATGATTTGTTAAGAGAGAAGATATATTATTGTTAATATATTATGAGAATAATATATTAAAAGAAATAATATTGTTATTTGATTAATATAAGTCATATATTAATTAAGAATTAATTTGGTGATTTAAAGAGGTTAATTGAATAAAGGGGCATAAACTGTCAAATGTGTGATAGTTGTGTTTTTGGGCTATGTATCCTTATGGATATGAGGGTGGACGAAATTTAGGGTTTGGGAACCTTAAAATCGTCCAAGCCTAGTATCTAGGAGGATCTTGGATTGCTTAATGCCTAAGTTATTCAATTAGGGTTAAAGGTGAAACCCTAGTAACTCATAGTATAAATAGATCCCTAGGGTAAGGGAAATCGACACTCATGCAAGGCAAGAAACCCTAGGGCCGATTTCTCACCCTCCTCCCTCTCTCTCAAGATCATCTTCTTTCTAGTTGGTGTTTGTAAGCCATTAGAGGAGTGACAATTGTGACTCTAAGCTCCAAGAAGAAGAAGTATCAAGCAAGTAATCCAAGGTATTGTTCTAGATCCAATTTCATATGATTAGATTCAATTGTTTACATTAGATCTAGTATTGTAAGTCTTGGATTCAATGGATGTTCAATTAGAGAAACCTAGATCCAAGCAATTAGGGTTTGCATGTGCACATAGGAAAGTTCTTGTTGCTCAAACTCATCAGTGTTGAGTTTCCTTATTGCGCATGAGCACATATATCGAGACGAAAGTTTTTTGCATTTTTCTAGAAATTTTTAAGGGCGCGGTGCGCCTTATAAGATATACGACGTGTCTTCAAGCTTTTCATCCGGTTTTTTTTCGTCCATTTCAGTTCTGTTCTCCTCCTTTAGAATCCCAGCTTTCATCTTAACTGTAAATGAATGTTTCAAAGCATATTAAGTATCATATATCTTAAAATATGACATTTTAATTAAATATATTTAAAAAATTACCTAAAATATATAGTTAAATAAGATCATATCATCGATAGTGGAGGTGGTGTTGTAGATGTGCAATAATATTGAGGATGTGGGATGGTAAAAACAAGGTTGATGTATTTTATTAAACAAATTTATGAATAGATTAATAATATAGATAATTATATAATAAACAATATTAAAGACAAAATAGTTGTTTTATATCATTTAGGACCAACCATACAATAAAAACAATGGGGATAAAAACAGTAGGGACTGTCAAGTAAAAAAAATAGGAACCAAATTATCCAAACCAAACCATTCATGTAATTTACACTTATTTTGATTAAGGGTGATATATTGTTTAAGTAATTTTTAGTTATTATCCTTATTTGTTGGTAATCATCTCCTAAACTAGAGATATAGCATAGTCTCTTATAAATAAGGTATTTATCATTATAGTTTCTTAAGTTTTTGAGATTTAATAAAAATTTATGAAAGTGTTTATAAAAATTCCTAAAAACATAACATAATTTTTTATTGTTCTTTGTTACTATTAAATTTGGTCATTTGTATTTCAGTGTATTTTCCGCTCAGCAGCATTTTTAATCGGGCATGCACAATCTTTTCTATGATATTCATAAGGGAAATTGAGTAATCTAACTGATTTTTAATGTTTAATTGAAAAAAAATAACTTATTTTTTTAGCAAAAATAACCACTTTATTCGAAATTTGTATTCATATCAAGAAAAAAATGTTTTTTGACTAAGTCTGGAATTACACTCGGGACTAGTATTCACATTTTGGACTACTGTTTACATTCCATATTAAAATTTAGGGAAAAAAAACTTTGAAATTTCAAGAACACGTCTGAAATTCGAAGAACAATTCCAGAATTTTGAGATTTTTTTTTTGTTTTTTACTTAAAATTAACAAAATGTTAAACAGATATAGTAAATATGAACTATATATTATATTAGTGCATAAAATTAGACATTTTATTAAAAAAACGATTATACTAAACACTTAGAAATTGACATTGTGGACACAAATTGAGATATTTTTAAAAATAAAAAAAATAAAAAATAAAAAAAAAACCAAAAAATAATTCCGAAATTTGAAAGTCAAACCCAATATAGAATATTCTTTAAAAGAAAATTGAAAAGTACTCTGGAAGAATTATCTTCTTTAAAATTTTTAGACAAAATTGCAAAAATGGTCCCTGTGGTATGCAGATTTTTGGGGTTTTAGTCCAAACCCTGAGTTTTTTGGATCTATGGTCCTTTTGGAGTGGTTTGTCTGTGGTTTTGGTCCCTAGACTTAACTCCCGTTAAATAAGATCTGTGAAGCCCCCTCATGTGCCTCACACATGAGGATAAATTCGTCATTTCATATGTAAGGGACCATTTTTGCATACACATATTCTATATTTACCACTAACCGATCCCAATTAACTTCACAAGCAAATGTTTATAAAATAGAAATTAACCAATAATTGTTTGATTTGTTGCAGAATACCATCAATCATATAATCCAAACCAATTTTACCAACAACATCAAACCTATGGAGCTTTGAGCGACTTTTCCACATCAATCACAAACCTATATCTAACATCAGATTTTAACATACGATCCATTGCAGTGTTCACATAATCCATCAGAATGAGCTCTATATCAGCAGTCACACCATGCTTGCTGCAAAATCAAGCATTTCTTGAGCCTCTTTCAACCCTCCAATCGCACTCCCACCAACAATTTTCCTCCCTGCATGTCATCGTCAATCAATCCCCTTTATATAACATTATCATATCAAACGCTACAAACTTTCTTACACTAATTACTTACCTGTAATTAAAGAAAACGGAATAAGCTGAAGTGGCTTCTCTGGTGCACCCACAAGAAGAAGCTTCTCATGTGGTTTCAACACACTTAACAATGGAGCATTAATAGGGTGAGTTGCAGAAACCCTGTTAATGATCCCATCCAACGAACTCATTGCAGACTGATTAAAAAAAAAGAAAAATACCCATTTATCTAATCAAAGTCTTGATACACAAATCAAGAAAAAGATAACAAATCTTGACAAATTACCCGCATCTGGTCTTGATCTTTGCTAACTATAAAACAATCAGCTTTAATTCCTTGAAGTGCTTCTTGCTCTTTCGCAGGAGTGGTGCTGAAAACAATAACTTCTGCACCAAAATCTTTCACCATCTTCATAGCGACATGACCAAGTCCACCAAGACCAACGACACCAACTTTCATCCTTGGTTTATCTAGTCTGAAGTATCTAAGAGGGTTGTAAGTGGTGATTACGGAACATAGAGGGCTGTAAGTGGTGATTCCGGCACATAGCAGTGGTGCACCTGTATCAAGCGGCAACTTTTCCGGCCACCGAAGGACGAATCTCTCATCTGCAACTATGTGATCGGAGTACCCACCGTATGTCTTTGTGCCATCGTGGTCAGGGGAGGCGTAAGTGAGAATCTGTTTTGGGCAGTAACTTTCGAGATCATTAGCACAGTTGTCGCAAGATCCACATGATCCCACCAAGCATCCGACTCCGCCATTGTCGCCGACTTCGAATTTCTCGACTTTGCTTCCTACTTCTGTCACAACACCTACAATCTTGTGTCTGCATTCATCGACATGAAGATTAAAATTCTTGAAATGATGTTTGTAGAAGAAAGTAGAAGATCGATGTTGAAGAAAAGCATAGGTTTTTATGAAATCTTAGTGGAAAATCAAATCGAGATAAATGGAAGAAAGCATACCGGGAACAACGGGATAACTCGTCAATCCCCATTCGTTTTTGGCAAAGTGAAGATCAGGTCCCTTACATATGAAATGACGAATTTACCCTCACATGTGAGGCACATGAGGGGGCTTAACAGATCTTATTTAACGGGAGTTAAGTCCAAGGACCAAAACCACAGACAAACCACTCTAAAAGGACCATGGATCCAAAAAACTCGGGGTTTGGACTAAAACCCCAAAAATCTGCATACCACAGGGACCATTTTTGCAATTTTGTCAAATTTTTATTTACATAGTTAGATTACTCAATTTCTCTATTAATAATCGTTGTTGGTATTGGTAGAGTCAACATTTTTACCTTTGTAGGCATTTTTCATGACCCATCACATATTTTTATGAAACAAATGTATTTGAAAAAAAACAATGTTTCTTTAATTAATAATGGTTTTATGATTTTATTAGAAATGATTTACAATTTTTACAGTATATGTAATATTTCTAAATTACGGTAATAAACATATTTTATTTTAATAGTCTTATAATAGTTTGATCTCGTGAGTCTTTATGGGGTGTTTGCTGGCATACCCAACCTTATGCATCACGGGTTTGCTTAGGATTATGATATAATTTTCTTTTGTTTTTCTAATAAAAAACTATTTATTTTTTATAATCTATTAATCAAATTATAATAAGATCCGATTTTATGACTATTTAAAACATGCATCCGACTACCATGTGATACTCAATACTGCAACCATGTTTTCGTTGTATTTATTTATATAACTAAAAATTACTAAGATAAAACATAATGGTTCTTACCTTTTATATATAATTATACTATTCAGTAAATTAACAGAATTAAAATAATATTTTGAAAATGAGATTTCATAATTCTGTTCTCGTGACATGCTAGAAAACTTTGAGGACATTGTTTTTGATCGTGGTTTTTTTTTTCGTTTGTCTCATTTTACAAGTTGCAAAAGTAGATGTGTGGTGGAAAGAGATCGACAAAGATTCGAAGTACATTATGTTTTATAAAGTAAAAATTCATATGATGCCTATACTTTTTTGAACGTTAAGTAAATTAATATTTACTAAATTGGAGAAGTTATTGATCTTGGCTTCTTGCAAGTGATTATGGCCAATAATGTTGCGTAATGGATCACATGTTTTGATTACGATATAGATCTATCGTCCAAAGAGCTCGAAGCTAACACCATTTTGGGAAGAAAAAAAGTATATAAAAAAAATTATCGCTTTCACGAGTTTTGTAAAAGTGACAATGTGGTTTTCTTAGCATAAACAAAAATCGTTAAGTGTTAGAAAACTTAAACCTTGACATAGTAAAGCCGAGTGGGCCGATTTTACAATTCGCAACATGAATGCACACCTACGTATGCAAACTCAATACTAATATATAAACAGACAAACTAGTTGTAGATTAGTTATATACATTGTAAATCAGCTAATATTAGGGAAATCAAATATGACTTAATATATTAAAAACAAAAAGTAGATAACAAACTCAATACTACTATATAAACAGTATTAACAAGTGATTTTGGTTCATAAGTATGTTTTGGTTATAGCTACCATTTTTATATGGTTGTTTAATAATAATCATTACAAAATATTCACAATTATAATTATAATTTTGATCCATGTTTTTTGGTCAAATTATTATAGAAGGTATTTTTTATGACGGACCATTACAACCCGTATTGTAGCGGGCCCATAAGAAAACCCCAATTGTTTAAAGTAATGGGTCAAAAGTCATAGGGTAAGACAGGTAAGTTCCTTTATAATCTGGGCTGATTGCGTGATGTTGCTTTATAATCTCAGTAACTCAAAAATCTATATTTATATTTATATTGAGTAGATTACGTGAATGGGTCAATCGCATGTTTGATTTCTAGTTGTTCTTGGACGGTCCTTAAGATGTGGTTTTATTGTATTTTTTTGTCACTGTAATTTCTTTCTTTCTGCTGGCAAGACATAAGAGTCGTTACCTATGGCATGTGTGGTCTGGGAATTACCCAATGAATGTCTCCTAACACCGCGACGGAACAGGTAGAAGCAGACACAAATTAACTCACTACATGAACTGCATAAGCAGACACAAATACCAAAACCTTATTACCTTCGTAGAAGTCACATTCTGGGGAGGCTCGACTTCTACCCAGGGTAGAAGGTGGAGAAGGATGGGCCGTAGCTACTATACTAGGATAAAAGTATGACCTCTTTAAGATCTGGGATAGATCTTTCCGATGATATCCATGGCCCACCCTCGAAATGGCCAAGGCTTTATAATCGGGTATAACTCGGAAGTCGGCTTGTGTTGGATTCCTGCATACCTCATGCATCACAGCTCTTAGCATGTGTTATGTAATCTGCAAGGACCGTAGGCCAGTAGTGGCCATGTCTCCGGATCTCTCGAATGACATTCGGTAGGAAGTCTATCTTTTCAGGACGCAGGGGCAATGAAACGAGATGGGATGTTATATAGAATATAGGTAGCGTATGTGCATGTTAGTGAAATACCTGGTTGTCGAGTCATTCAGCTAATGTATGATTCCTAGTTCGATCAAAAAAGCCTTAGAAAAAAGGACATGGAGCTCCAGCCTATTTCAATTTCCGGATCTAGCTCAAAAAAAATACAGTGTTGGGAGAAGAACTGCGGATGTGTACGGACATAGGTAGGCCAGTCAATGGACTCTCTTTCTCTTAGCAGAAGCACTGGGCAGACCCTATTTAGATCTCATAAAGTTTCCCCAGAGAAACTGACCAAGTGGATCATGCAATAAGCCTCTCTCGACCCTATGTTTCTCATACGTCTTTATGAAAGCCTCTCGCCTTTCGAGATCCGGTCCATCATCAACTCAGTCAGATCTTCTTGGTTTCCCAACTTGTTGCTTCTAAAGACTACCCTCTCTCGGTTGGATGTTGGTCCAACCTACTACGAGGATCCCATATCCAGCATCCCAACCTATACAAAGGGCATCCATCAAAGCCCCTTTACTAGATTGGAGCTATGAAGCCTACCTTCTTTTTATTAAACTGGGAAAGGGATTTTTCAACTGGTGCGCAGTAACGCACTTTCGTTTTCCCTTGACTAGTAGGGGTCCCGTGGTTCCTATGCCGCCGCCTTTCCCGGTTCTTTTCTTTTAGTGCTTCTACCCGAAGCGATAGCTTCTAGCTAGTTCAGTGGATAAGATGGTTGCGCTCTAGCTCACTCAAGAATGGGACGAAAGTTGTCCGCCGACAAGCTCAGTTTGATCTTGGACGCAGTACATTGGAATCCTAAAGCACCACCACGAACGCTACCGCACGTCCGCCTGCGGTGCGGTAAGGCACCACCCTGTTGTGCGTTTTTCCAGCAGCCAACTCTAACGTGTCAGCTTAGTTATCCTCATCAAGCCACTTACTTGATGTCTAGCTTCCCACTGGTAGACGGTTCCTTTTCCCCGAGATCAATGAAGAAGGGAGAAGTCACTTGATTCTTCCGAAGAACCGGAAGCGAAGCACTATGCCAGGGGGATGAGAAAAGTGATGGGTTTTGGTCATAAGACATCCTATGTGCTCATACAAACCCTAATGCTTGGATCTAGGTTTCTCTATTGTACATGCTTTGAATCCAAGACTATAAACCCTAATTCTAGCATTCAAGTAATCATATTAATCATAAGAATAAGTTTATAATGTTACCTTGATTGTTATGTAGCAATAACAATCCCAATTCCTCCTTGAATTAACTTTGGAAGGCTTAGAGTCACAAGTGTCACTCCTCTAATGGTTCACAAACACCATAAGCAAGAGGATGAAGAGGAAAGAGGATGGAGGCTGCCCAAAACGTGTTCTAACCCTAGAAAAGAAGTTTTCCACGTTTTTGAGTCATAAGGGTCTTAAATATAGTAAGGCTATTAGGGTTATCTAACAAGGAAACCCTAATTTGGATGCTTAAGCCCTAAGCAACCCATGGAGCCCTTTCTTAAAGCCTTGGACGACTTCATATGGGCTTCCCCTATAGAATTCGTCCACCTTATAATAAAAGGCAATCCATGGCCCAAATTGCAATTATCTTATAATTACAATTCCAGTCCCTTAAGTTTAATTAATCTCTTTTAGTCACAAAACTAATTACTAATTAATTCTTGACTAATATTAATTAAACAATATGATTTCTCCTTTAATATATTATTCTCATAATATATTAATAAATCATATTTAATCCTTTCTCTCCATAATTCATCCTATCAAGTTGCTTCGGTGAAGGCAACCCAAAAGGACCATGCACCATCGGGTCAAGTACATACCAAAATAGTTATGGACTTAGACACTAATCCAACAGTCTCCCACTTGGATAAGTCTAACAACTATTATGCGTATGACTTCGGATCCCGATCTGCAATCGTAGCTTTCCAAAGTCGCTGTCAACTCTGATCCTATCAGATACGCGTGTCCTTAGATAATGGATCATATATTCCTCCATTCTAGATATCATATGAGGTATGATTTCAAATCATTCTCTTTGTACTATATCTCGATTTCCGATTTATGACGACTAACTAATTGAACAAATCAAATTAGCCATAGCCCGGCCGAGCATTTACGTTTGTCATCACAAAACCATCGAGGGGCCCAAAGATATCGCTTTTATCCTACTTTGAATAAAAGGAACGGATAAACTTTGATACAATGCTTGCTTCCACTCACTCACCGAATCACACACAACAATATGTTTTATAACACCAAGTTACTGGTGTGTTTACATATTATCAATGTGCAACCGATTCGCAAGATACAACTCACACATCTCGGTTTCAAGAATATAAGATGTTATCGTCTCACCAATCACTCGTGATACAATCCATGGAGTGATCCAAGTGAGCGTGGGTCTAATCCAATGCTCAAATCACATTCATAAGCACTCATGAACGTTGCAGCAAACATTTGCTTATGTCTAATACTCTTTTAGAAAATCCACACACCAATTCACGACAGTCTTCATTCATATCTACTTCCAACATATGAACGACTGTGGCCCGTTCGAATAATTCGATTATTCTTAATAAACTCAATTATTCTGGAAGTCAAAACATGCAAATGTGAAACACAAGAATAATACTAATCCCATACGGCCTCAACCCTTTGAGCATAAATAAAACACCTTTTATTTATCACCATATTGATTACTCATTATTTGTAGTTTCAGGTAATCAACTTCTTACTTGAATTCCAACACTTGTCCCATGCTCCTAGCATGCACACAATGTTTACCTATGGTTCTTACTTTGTGAAATAGATCACATTGAACACATTTCCAATCCTTCTCATTTCACAACTCCAAATCCGTTTTTCATAAGTCAAAGAATATCAAATTCTTGCTACTTATAGAATATGCTAGATTCTAACATTCTATGCAACTATCCTTTCGTAATGTTACTGCACCAAAGTCACAAAGACTATTGCCAATGATATTACAAAGCCCTCTATCGGAGATTGTTACAAGACAATTCCATAGACGTGATGTCTCTCACTCAAAGTATATTCTTTGAACATCCTTTTGCATAGAAGTTTCTAATCTAGTCATAGATTTCTCAATATTCAATTCCCAATATGGACACACTTCCATATGTTCCATATGACAACTCATTCTCAATAGAATCTTATCTATTCGTAATGATGTCGATACGGTCCATCCAATATGGAAACATTTCCATATTTTCCAATACTATACTTCCAACTACTCACAAGCGACAAATCCTCGTCGAACTTTGGGTTGTCCTTTGATAGTTGTTTAATTATTTTAGTCAAAACCAATTCTAGTCCCTTTTCCCTCTAAATGCGCTCGACATTTGGAAAATTTTAGAATGGTCCAACATTAAAGCATTTGCAATCGATCCTATACCCGAAGCGTATGGGACACGACGTATAATGTTTTATTTGCTATGTTCTCAAAATTCGAATTGTGAAGAGGGATGCCGTAATCATAATCGAAATTTTAAGAACACACTATGTACCTTTGACTAAATATTATTAACATTCCACAACCTAAGCCTTTAGATTTGAAATGAAGCATAATATTCTCTCCCTTAATTATAGCAAAACAATTCTTCAACTATTGCGACTTTGCAAAGTATGACTCTTGTTTTATATAATTAATATTGCTAACCTTGCAATACTTTCCTTAATAATCATACAATCATAACTTTTATGCTCCCATTATCTTGATGATTATTATAAAACATAACACTTATGCTCCCACTAGCTTCGACATGTATTTATGAACATCTTAACTTTCAGAAAAGCAATACCTATTGAATTTCTTAAGTCCATGTTTCTAATACTTAATGCTTTGATAATCTTTTATCAAGGCTTCTTGAACTTATACACCTTTCCCTTCGATAGTTCATATGTGTGTGTAAACAATTGCCAAACCTCACAATTCAAATTATGGAAAGGGATGCCGTAACCATAATCGAATTTGAGAATGCAATTTTACAATCACTATCTTCTTAAGATTTTTCTTAATGAAAGCATTTCCTCACAATCATTTTCATGAAGGAGGGAATCTTATGACACTTATATTTAAAGCGGTGTATTTGTTCCTATCCATGTGAATTTGTTAAAACCAAGGTTTACGACAAATTTAAACTCATATGGACCGAACTTTCTTAATCTTGATTTCTTGCCTTATGGTAGCACAGCTGCCCACCATGTCTTCCAAGTAGTTAAGCAGCTCACCCTTTCCTATCAATGTACCTTTCATTGATTAAGGTGTTTTGCCTTTTATGCGTTCAAAATGAGAACTCATAGAATTCTCATGCATAATTAACTCGATTGGATTGGCACAGAAACAAAATAATGTCAACACGATAGGTTGTAAACCTCAACTCGTGTGCTAGTGATGATCGATAAGGTTTATTTGATTTGTTCTTGAAACCTTTCAAGACCATTAAGACTCCCACTGACTCCTTGACATATAAGATTCTCTTGTCAAAACATTTCTTGACAAACAAATATTCAAGAGTTAGTGTAGCTTTTATCAAAACTCTTCATTAATTGGTCCTAGTTGGTCTTTGTCTTATCTAAGACATCACAACTTACCACAATGAATGTTTTAAACCTTCTTAATACTTTTCACTCATTGTCACAATCTTAACTCTAAGACTTGTTTTGGAACGAAGTATGATTGACTTCTTGATTTGACCATTTCTTCAATCTTTGATTCCTCTTCTTGGACATACAATTGTACCAAGACTCACTTAGAGGATCAATTGAGATATAATTCTTAATCATTAAGACCTATCATAAAGCATAAAAGGTACTCTCCCTTATTCTTAGAATGGAGAAACTTTTATCTCTCTGCCGACTTGATTCTTGTTATTCGTTCTACTATTGATTTAAACTTTTTCAATCAATTCAGAATTACACTTAATCTTATAAGTATAATCATATTTACTAAACCTTTAGTAAATCATGACGAATATCTCGTTACTCTTATGGTGGACTTTGATCAACACACAACTTTGTGTATTCGATCTCCTAGTCCTTCACTTGACACTTTGTCAATGAATTAGTCTAATTTCCAAATACGAAATTTCTCATTCATCGTGCATCCACGTTGCATGATTCCAAGTTTCTGTCCAATTGAAACTTGGGCGATGAGAAACTCTCCCTATTTGGTAAATTCTCGACTTTCCATAACATAATAAGAACCAAATCCATTATTGCTAATAATAGAAACATTTTATCATCAATTTTTCATACTCGCCATTGCAAGGATAAATAAATAAAATTTAAAGTCAAAATTTATTTTATTGCGGAAAAATTTGTCCTTACAATGCAACTCATTGAAAAACTTATGCTAATACATCTTTCTTAGCAATCTAATTCTAACTTTAAGTAGTAGCTCAAGAATCTAATCTTCGAGAATTGCGATCGAAATCCATTCCTTCACGGTTAGATTCTGCTCAGTTCTTCCCTTAAGCTTCCTTTCTTTTCTTCGATCCTACAAAACATCAATTATAATCTTATCACATTATGTATTGAAAATCTAGAATAGGAGCTTAAAAGAATTAGTCAATGGATTTTACCTAAATTAGAGCCATACGTTTCGACTCTCCCATCTCTTAGATCTCTTAGGTAAATAGGGCAGCTTCGTCTCCAATGCCCTTTCTCTTGGCAATAAAAACAAATTGACTCTTTTGGAACATGACATGGAACTACTTCAGACATTGCCTTTCTCTTGTGATCAAACTTTTCGATCATAGCATGTCTTTCGTTACCATTGTCTATATCCATAGAGGTCTCAAAGGCAGATTCACCAATCAACTTTGCTTTTCTATTGCGCCAAATCATTGCAGATTCAACAGCAATAAGCATATAGGTGAGATCTATAAGGGTCACGTCGTAGTTCATCATATAGTACTCTCTTACGAACTCACTATATGAGTTGGGAAGTAACTGAAGAACCCAATCAACAGTCATTTCCTCACAGACAACGGATTCCGACATTCTTAACCTATCAATGTGTGACTTCATCCCTAGGACGTGTGCACACACGGACTTTCCTTCTTTATGTTTACTTGCCAAAAGGGCTTGAGTGATCTTGAACTTTTCAAGCCTTTGAACTTGTGGGTTAGGGAGAATAATTGGAGGAGGAGGAGGAAGTGAAGCATGATTTCTCGTTCCTCGATTGAATCGTGGAATACCATCTTCATGTGGAATGCTTGTTCCACGGGATTTGGGAAGACCATAGTTGTCGAACTTTGACATCTACAAAACGGGAGAAAAAACAAATTCAAGTTAGTTGATTGATTGAGTCCTTAGTAAATCACCCAAATGAAATACTAAGGCTAGGACCCAACACAATATTCCACAACTCGGGAGAGGGATGCCGTAACCCAAATTGCAGAATATTTGAAGGTAAGTGAATGACGATTCACTAATTTCCACCATGAAAAACGAAAATGAAATTTAAGTTTTAAATCTATGAAAACTCCTAGATCTTTTGAGATTCATTGAACTTTCAATGGCATGTTTAAATCTCGATATGCCCCTCTTGTTTGTGACTGGGATGCCGATGATCACAAAGCGGGTGTGAATAACCATACAAACTTACATGGTGCCCTCACATGTTACAGTCACCTATTCGATGTGTCAGTAAACCACACACGCTCCACCGAACTATGACAAACATTGAGTCACCCTTTGCTACCTTTGCTTAGACCCATTTAGTGTGCCGGTTAACCACACACGCTCCACTAACGTCTTCGCAAGGGCACAAAGTGTAATTTCATGGAATTGCATCAATTCACTTTTGCCTAAGTAACTAAGATTGGGAATTTTATGAAAACATTTAGTTACTTTTATACTTCATTATACTTATAATGGAAGGTTTTTTCCCATCCTACCCGTTCGGCTAATGACCCTCCACTAGTCAAGAGTGCGGTGGGTAAGAGTGGATACCCATTCTATCGTCATTTTATAGGCAATTTCCTTAAACACCCTTATAGACTAGCTTCGTGAATGAGGCCTACTAACGGTAAGACTGACTTTTACTCATACATATATATATAATGTTAGACTTTTAATGTTATATATAGTATAGGGTGTATTTTACACTTTTAAAATACTAGGTGGTCTAATTTTAACAATTATACCTTTAATTCAATTAAATTGTAAACCTAAACATTTATGGATTTATTAAACTTCTTTTAATTATACACTTTAATTGATTAATAAAACCATAAGGGTGTGATTTGAACTTTTTCAAAACTATACTAGAGTTTTAGAATTTAACATTCCTAATTAAACTTTTAATCAACTTTTAAATTCCAAAACTTGAGGACAAGTTTTGAAACATTTCAACACATTAGGGTTTAGAATTTAAATATACATCAAAATTAAACTATTTAATCAAAATTTAAATGCCAAAACTTGAGGGCAAGTTTTGAAACATTTTTCAAAACATTAGGGTTTTAACTATTTAAATTTCAAAACAACAAAACTTTTGGGTTCAAATTTAAAATATAAAACCTAAAGGGATTAATTTGAAACTATTCCAAACTTTGTCAAGAATATTCTTGATCACATAATTCAAATAAGGCAATTAACTATTATTGGTGGTTATCTAATTAGATCTAGTTCAAATTCTTGCAAGATAATGATCAAATAATTTCCATAACTTAACATATATCAAATTAGGTAACAATTATCTAATTAGATGACCAAAATCTTTTATTTTGACAAGGATAATCATAAGGGATTAACAAAATTCGAATTTTATTAAGTTTAAACAATTTTGGCAATTATCCTAAGTCATAACAGGTAAAAAATCCCGAAAATCCGCCTGTCTGACGAGTTGACTCGTCGAGTCAGCCTTGGACTCGTCGAGTCTGCATGGACTCGGCGAGTTCAGACATGGACTCGGCGAGTCCAGCCTCTAGAATCCAAAAAATCGAATTTTTCAAACATATAATGTATCAATACAATAGAAACCAGTCTAGGCTCTGATACCACTGATGGGTTTTGGTCATAAGACATCCTATGTGCTCATACAAACCCTAATGCTTGGATCTAGGTTTCTCTATTGTACATGCTTTGAATCCAAGACTATAAACCCTAATTCTAGCATTCAAGTAATCATATTAATCATAAGAATAAGTTTATAATGTTACCTTGATTGTTATGTAGCAATAACAATCCCAATTCCTCCTTGAATTAACTTTGGAAGGCTTAGAGTCACAAGTATCACTCCTCTAATGGTTCACAAACACCATAAGCAAGAGGATGAAGAGGAGAGAGGATGGAGGCTGCCCAAAACGTGTTCTAACCCTAGAAAAGAAGTTTTCCACGTTTTTGAGTCATAAGGGTCTTAAATATAGTAAGGCTATTAGGGTTATCTAACAAGGAAACCCTAATTTGGATGCTTAAGCCCTAAGCAACCCATTGAGCCCTTTCTTAAAGCCTTGGACGACTTCATATGGGCTTCCCCCATAGAATTCGTCCACCTTATAATAAAAGGCAATCCATGGCCCAAATTGCAATTATCTTATAATTACAATTCCAGTCCCTTAAGTTTAATTAATCTCTTTTAGTCACAAAACTAATTATTAATTAATTCTTGACTAATATTAATTAAACAATATGATTTCTCCTTTAATATATTATTCTCATAATATATTAATAAATCATATTTAATCCTTTCTCTCCATAATTCATCCTATCAAGTTGCTTCGGTGAAGGCAACCCAAAAGGACCATGCACCATCGGGTCAAGTACATACCAAAATAGTTATGGACTTAGACACTAATCCAACAAAAAGAAACGACTCTGGAGAAATAAATTTGGGTTCCCAATGCTTCTCCACGCTCAACGAGATGCGCCAACCTTGGGATGCTTTACTCCTAACCCTACAAGGTTCCGAGACGGAGCTTAACCTGAGTCTCGGTTAAGAACGGTGATGACCTATGTTTCACACGGCGCACGATTCCATGGATAGTTTCATTCGAGATCATGATGGAGGACATAGCTTAGGATCATCGGCTGGCACTTCCCAGTCCAAAACAGACCTGATCTTCTCTTGATCCATCTGAATCACACCCTTGATGATCCAATGGCCAAGAAATAGCACTTTAGTCTGAGTACCCTTTCACATACAACCTCTTTTCCTACTACACCCAGAACATTGTACTCAAGGTTCCAAACCTCCAGTGAGTGGCTATAAATGATTATGTCATTGAGGTTTTTCTGGTCAAGCTAAGGCTTTGATTTATCCGTTTAAGTGCGGAACAAGACCTGAATTAGGATGATATTCATAGAGCGGTTACTCTATGTGTACGTTATGGAGTCTCCACACCATGTTGAAAGCTCTTTCAAATATCCTGAGCGTTGAAAGTCTTCAATTAGACTAGAGCGTTAGATTCTTTTTTTTTTACTTATTTCAAAGGGGGAATGAAGAAAAGAAAAGAGGAGGAAAGTGGTTCACTGGAGTTTGTCTCTTGAAAATGGTTATTATCTTGAAGGTATTTTTCTCTATTTTCTTTCATGGTATTAAAGCGTAGCAACAGAAGCCTGCTTATGTTGCTTCGGCGGCGTTTCGCCTTCTCTTCGCTCAGGAGCGCTAGTGGACACGGGGAGGGGGCAGGCGAAGCGTGTCGTTCGTAATGGAAAGAAAGAGACCACTACTTCGCTTCTTTGTTGGATCGCCGGCGTGAAAGGCTGACCAAGCCAATGACGCTTAGCTGGTCTTTTCGGATGATCAGCCATACTGGGGCTGAGACACAACCCAGACTCCTGCGAGGGGCAGCAGTAGGGAATCTTGGATAATGGGCGAAAGCCCGATCCAACAATATCGCGTGAGTGAAGAAGGGAAATGCCGCTTGTAAAGCTCTTTCGTCGAGTGCGCGATCATGACAAGACTCGAGGAAGAAGCCTCGACTAACTCCGTGCCAGCAACCGCGGTAAGACGGGGGACTTAAAAAGATTTTATTGTCCTTCTTGATTTTTTTTAATTATTTATTAATTTATTTATGTATTTCTTTTTTAATTACCATTAAAGAGACAAATAGCAACACCCCTTTCCCAACCCAACGTGAATATCTATCTCTCTTCGTCTGTATCTAATTTCCCCCGAACCTCCAACCCACCCTCTCATCGCTTTTTCACTCCACCGACATACCCTCACCACTATCGTCTATCTTTCGGTGCACAAAGCTACATAGCCATCAACACACTCTCAGGAACCTACTCCTCATCTCATTTCAGTTCTTGTTGTCGAACTCTGTTGTTCCTTTAGAATGTCTCCCCCACCTTTTTTTAAGTCATCAGAGAAAACCTGAAATCAATTGCAATCTAAATCCAAGAATTCAATCCTAAAACCTGAAATCAAAGAAATTTGAAGCCAATCTCACGTCACCTTCATACACATTGCCTTCAAAGCCATCACCATTGTCACTTTTAACAGCTACTACCGTAGATTATGCCAAATCTAGGGTTTTGATTTCACGATGGTTGCTTTAGGTGGTCCAGGATGATGGTCCGGTTATACGGATGATTTAAGGTTTTGTTACTTTGATGTCCGACGATAGAAGAGAAAAGGCCGCTGGAAAATTTTAGAGTTGTCAATCTGCACTTGAAAGCGGCTAAATAATCTGCACTTGAAAGATATCTTCTGCTCTATCGATCTGTACCGCTGTCGGACCACCGAAAACCACCAACACTACCCATAAATCAGAGTACAATGGAGCCACTGGAATACTCCACACCTCGTTAATGCTCTTCGACTCCCTTCAACATCGTCGTCAGTCATCATCTTCTCTTATCTACCTTCAGATCTGTTAGAAATGTAATTTTTGGTCGATTCTTGTATGAATAATTGATTCTAGTTTTGATTTCTGATTTAAATTTCTTTTTTGAATGTTTGGTTTTGATTTTTGGATTTGATTTCTCGTTTGAATGGATTTCTTGGATTTGATTTCTCGTTTGAAAGTATTTCTGGTGTGGAGGTATCGAGGTTAATCTAGAATTTTCGATTTTTTATTCGATGGGAGAGATGGTTGTAATTTAGTCTAGTTTAGAGTTGGTAGTGATTTTCGAGGACATATTAGTTGTAGTTTACTCCGGGAAAAAGAAACCAGATGGGATGAACATCCTCTTTAATAAATGAAGGTTTTTTTTACCACATGTCATCTTCTCCTTCATTTTGACACTTGTCATTTTGTGAGAATCTTAGAAATTTTATTTTCCACTTGTTATTTTTTAGGGATTTCTCTTTTCTTAAAAGCAAAATTCCATAAAATTGTAATCGGTTTTATAAGGAAATAAAATCATCTTATTAATTTGGTAATAAATTATCATAAATAATTCAAACAATTTTGTTTCTTTTGTAGATTTATTACATTATGTTATGTAAAGTATTACATTATAAAATATTTCATATTTATATATTTATATTAAAATTTTATTTTTAATAAACTCGTGTAGTGTAATACACGGGTCTTACACCTAGTTTAACAATAAATAAATTAATAAACTAACAATAATAAATAACAAAAAGATAAAGATAAAGAAATACATTTAAAAATAAATAAATTAGTAAGAATAATACAGTCATTTCACATTTAGTAGGGACTAAACGCGTAACAAAATTATATTTTAGGAATCAACCGAGTTAAAAAAATAAAAAATAAAAAATAAGGACAAACACGCAGATTACCCCAAAGTCTGTTCAAAATATATCATATATCTTAAATTATATTCATTTGAAACACTAATATTTTCAACTTATGTTACTTTATTTTTTCGTTAATTGAAACATGTTACATATACACGGTCATCATTTTCATATGTGATTACTCATATTACATGTGACAATGATTTATATTCATCGATCTATAAAAGAAAAAAAAAACCCATAAATAATAAGATCTTATACTTGAAAAAAAAATAAAGTGCAACAAAATAAAACAATGAATATATATTTACAACAACCTACAATCATAAAATTGCTAACACTTAATGAATAATCCATTTGGGTTCGATTCATCAACAAATATAAACTTTCCATAAATATGTAAATTTAAAGCGATAAACAAATACATGTAGAGTTATAAATGTTATAATAAAGTTTTTAACAATGAGTTTGTAGATTTTTTATATAATCTTTAAATTGTATGTTATTTAAAACAATATAATATTTTTTAAATGATTTGATGTATACATTTCCTACAATTAAATACATTAGACACCCACCAATTTTGTATCATCGCTAACTTATCAAATATTCGCTTTTTTTATAATATATTAGCTAATTCGTTATATTCACCACTAACCACTATAGTAGTGGGTGTCATATCATCATCACACTCCGTATCATTAACCATATGATGCCTACCACTAAGCACACCACTCCACTTTATTTTTTTTATTTAAATTTAAATCAAAAATACATAAAAATAATATAATATTTTTTAAATACTAGTTTTTATTAATTTAAAATACCAAATTTCATTAATTAAAATAAAAATAAAATTAGAAATAAAAATTACATTATTTAAAATAAAAAAATAAAAATAACATTAGAAATAAAAATTACATTATTTAAAGAAATAAAAAAAAAACTAAAATTACCAAGCTTAACTAAAAAAACTATCCCATATTCTTACGTTGGACTCGAACGAACTCCTTCATCGTAAGAAATAGCTCCAAATCTTCGCCTTCAAGGTCGTCCACTTTCATTTTCAAGATTTACATATCGGTTTTTGTTTGAATCACCAATTGTGTTTCTATCATTTTTTGTTCTACCCAACTCAACATCTCCACCTTCGTTTCTTAAACGTGCACATAACGATCAAATTTATCTCCAAATTGATCCATAAAACTAGATCCTGAAGTCGTGGAAGCTGTTTTTTTTTTCTTTATTTCTTCCAACGGGCCGACGAAGAGATTGCTCGTCTTTAAGATCGAGCGGCCGTTGATGTCGAAATGTGTTCATCCATCCGATTGTTGAGACGTTCCGTCGGGGTTTCTTGAACGCTTTGAATCAAAAGATTGTGAACTTCCATCCATTTGCTCTTTCTATTTCGGAGCATCTTTCAACTTTAGCCAAGGTTTCACATACGGAAAAGCGTTGCAGGTTACCGTTCTTTCAAATTGGTCCAAAGCCGCCTTGAAAACATCAAAATCATTTGACCCGCTTTTTCGTATGTTTAGAAAGTTGTTGTAAATTCCTCCAAATTCGGTGCATTTGAGTCGAATATCACGCTACTTTGAGCTAATTTGATCGGGATTTCAACTTTCACTTCCCGTTAACTCATAAAACACCGCATTGACTTTCTCCTAAAAACAACCAAACGTTTGACTATTGCATTCAATCGGGTCTTGGGAAGCTGAAATCCATGCCTCGGCGAGCTTTTCTTCTTCGTTTTTTGTCCATGGTACCCTTTCTTGGGTGGTACTGGGTCGGACCGGTTTTTTTTCCTTTTTTTTAGGTTGAGGTGGTGGTGAATGTTGAGTTTCCGAAACGAAATCCGGTGAATGAGGGGGTTGTGATGGTTGTGGTTGGAATTGTTGTTGTTGTAGTTGTTGGAATTGTTGGAAAGCTTGATATTGTTGAAGTTGTTGTTCTTGGAAGGCCGGGAAATGTCGATATTATTGTTGGAAAAGTGTTGTTTGTTGGATAGGGGAATCGGTTTGAAGCAAATTGATAAAATCACCTTGAGGTGATTCCATGGTTATCGGGTTTACGATTTCTAAAGGTTTTTTTTTTTTTTTTTTTGGGGGGGGGGGGGGGGGGAGGGGGTGTTTTGGTCAGGATCCATTTTTTATTGATATAAAATTGTTCTGTGTATTGTGTATAGAAAAAGAAAAGAATGATGTAAATATTGAGTGTAAAAATGTGGTATTTATAGGTAAAAATAGAAGTCGTTTAAAAAAATGTTTAAAAAATTAGTCGTTCAACGGCTAATGGTTTTCTCTTCCACCATTGGTCATTATCCCACAACCAATATTATTTTGTCGTTTCATTTCGTGATGCATACCACAAGCGACCATGAGCACGAGGGGCCACGAATGTTCAATGTGCACGAGCCATGATCGTGGTCACCTAGACCACGGATACCTTCGTGGTATACATAACGGAAGACTTAGGACTACATGATTTGAAACTTTACTTTAAAACAAGAGTAAATTACACGAATGGTCTCTATGGTTTAAGGTAATTTGAGTGTTTGGTCCCTAACTTATTTTTTTAATTCGGAAGGTCTCTACTGTTTGTTTTTGTTACGCACTTAGTCCCTGTCTTACCTAAAAATACTATTTTTCTATTGAGTTTTAATTTATTTAAACAAACACACCCTCAACCTCACCTCTCTCACCTTACCTTACCTACCCCACTATTTTTCATATTTAAATAATGGTATTTTTAGGTAAGACAGGGATCAAGTGCGTAACAAAAACAAACAGTAGGGACCAAGCGCGTAACAAAACAAATAGTAGGGACCTTCCAGGTTAAAAATAAGTTAAGGACCAAACGTGCAAATTATGCCAAACCATAGGGATCATTCGTGTAATTTACTCTTAAAACAAATATGCAAACATAAGTTATATTACCAAATCCAAAAAATGTGTTATTAAGTTATTTGTCGTAAGAAATGTTTCAATGTAAGATAAGGTTAGACGTTAAGGTGTTGTTTTTTTTTAAGCGAAAATTCATGAAGTCTGCGGACCACCTCTGCAATCCTCTGTAGCAGAAGAGGTGGAACAAACGGTTGCAACCTATAATAAGAAGTATGTTTGTTTTTAACATCTGCAGACTGTTGCAGTAAACTGAAATTTAAATAAACTAACTTTATAAACTGAAAATAATTCTCAACACCAAAATTTAATAATTCTAGTCTTAAAATATTGAAAGAATACTAAAAAGAACATGTAAAAAACAAAATTATAAAACTTTAAAAAAAAACTTTAAAAATATAAAAGAAGCTATTAGTTTTATTCTAGAAAGAAAAACTAATTTTAAAAAACATAAAAAAAAAATAATAATAAAAAAAATTAAGAAAATATTGCAAATGATGTCTACAAAGTTCGTAAAAAATTACATACGTTAAAAAAGATGCAATTAAAACTGAAAATATTATTAATAGAAACGGTAAAAAAAATTAAAAAAATCAAGTTAAAAAAATTTGTGGAAACTATAAAAAGAAATTTTATCAAATCCGTAAATAAAAATTTAAGAAAATCAAAGTTAAAAAAAAAAAAAAAAAAAAAAGTTATACCAAAATTCTAAAAATAGACTTGGGAAAAATGAAAGCTGAAGAGGTTAGAAGAGGCAAGTCAAGTGTTGCGTCACAGAGCACACACGCAGATGTTTTGTAGTCTGAAGTCTTCCAAAAAACAAACTGTTACGAGAGAGAAAATGTTGCACGTGTGCCGCGCCGCGCAACAGTAAATGGTTTGAAGAGGTTTTTTTTTAAAAACAAACAACACCTAAATAATCATACTAAACTCAATTTAGATATTTCTATCCTGTTAAATAAGTATCAAATAAAAAAACTTATATTGAGTTCTAGTAGTTTAACACTAAATAAACTCTAGTTGAATTTGAATGGTTGTAATTAATATAAATCTTTAATATGGTTTAACTAATATAATTAGAAGATTTATTATGGTGTTGATGAATATTTTACTAGAACGTATATGATTGAAAAAAATATAACAACATGACAATGTATCCAATAAAATATAATAAAAAAAAACTCAAAGAAATTAAAATAGATTTTAATTGTAAAATCATCCTTTTTTTTTCTATTATGTTCTAAGCATTTGTATCTATATTTATCCATATTTATATATCTTTATAAATTATATAAAGACTATTTAAATCAATATGGTTCAAGTTAGATCATCTATCTTGAAACATATTCATCTGAAACTTCCAACTCTTCAATTTCCTACTAATTAAGCACATTAATTTATTTTAACATTAAAAAATTTCAACTTTTAACTAATTAACCAATACTACTCAAAGTTTTTTTTTAACTTACAAGACTTAATATTAGTACTTATGACACCTAATTGGTTAAAATGAGGATATATAAAGTTCGTCTTTGTAGAATAGGATGCTCGAGTTTGAAATGAAAAGAAAGATAAGTAAAAATGACTTGAGAACACGTATCTTTACTTTAAAGATGCTTGTTTATTTATATTAAACTCAAAAAAAGGAAGATAAAGAAGCTAAAACAAATTACAGTTGCAAAACAGAAGACATGATGCATGCTTAGTGTTCTGTCTTAATGTAACCTGATGGAAAGTTATCTATAAAAACCAATTATACCAAAACATTTTATATTTTATCCAATTATATCATCCGTAAATGTAAGTTATATTTATTATATTGGTTTACAAAATGCAATTTACATCATGACGAGTAGCTCGACAAACACCGTCATTGGTGTTCGGCAATGCCAAAATTATGACGAAGTCGGTAGCCAAATGCCAAGTCTCTCTCTCTCCTCTTCTCAACCCATCTAAATGACTATTTTCTCTTTTCTTTTTCTAAATTTGTATCCTTTATAAATACAAACCAACTCTACTATCTTAATACTTCTATTTTCTCTCTAATACACTTATATATCTTAAATCTGTGATACAAACAACAATGGTCTTTCTAAATCGTGGAGTAAACATTCAATATTTTAAACGAGGAAGCCGAAAGTTTGTGCCTGAAAACACTATATATATATACAGAGAGACCGTGAATAGTTTGCACCAACGTCTCATGCAAGACTATTTTGACAAGCATGTGACTTTTTAGTGGTACTATTTTCGATGATGATTCCGAATGCACATACATTTATATGAACATATAATTGAAATTGATGAGTGTTGATATTTCCAACAACATTCAGATGTAAGAGGTATAGTCGGACTTAGTCAACTACAAAAATGCACATTCACACTTCGTTAATTAGCATACGACACCCCAGACGATGCAATGGATGGGAATTTCAAGATGTCTTTGCGGACCGTAAGGAAAAGTCTAAACAAGCTCTGCAAATTTGTGATTAGGCTTCACGCTCTATAATATTTACACAAGCCTACTTACAACGACGTCTAGACATCTGACAATTGTCTACTCATCATGAAAGCGTGCATGTCTTTCTTGGAATGCTCGGAAGCTTGGAGTGCCTCGATTGGGCATGTGTCTATCTATGTTTTCGTGAATGGGAAAACAGAAAGGATTTGCAATAAATAGCAATGTACTTTTTGTTTTTGACACATCATACACACCATTTGTTTTTTTTTTCACCTTATGTTTTTGTAGAATATTATTAAAAATCTCCGATTTAAAATGCATAATGTTCAAATGTTTCTATTTAACCTTTTCATATGCCATTCAACTTTCCTTTTAATGTTGATTATAACGTTAAGCTTACATTTTTTTCATTTATAGCATTCAACTTTCATTTTAATGTTAACTATAGCATTAAACTTTTATCTAAATGTTAATCATATCGTTTTAGTTTCAATAACTACAACATTCAACATTCGTGTCATTGATGATTATAGCATTTTAATTTTTTTTTCTTTTCAGTTATAGCATCGGCCTTTCATTTCAATGTTGATTACAAGTATATAATGACTTTTTCTAAACAAAACTTATATCTTATTAATTTAATAAAATTCTATATACTTTTGATTTTTCATCACCATTTTTAATTATCAGTATTGTTTTTTAGTTGTATATATAGTACACGTAACTAAATCTCGGAGAAACAATAACTATTTAAATTAAACAAGGCCTTATCTCACTGCTCTTATATGTTAAACCTAACTTTCTACAAAACATACATCATTCCTAACGACATATACTCCAAAAACCCCATTATATGTTAAACCTCCCCACCCCTTCACTAGAAAGTATTTTCTATCTTTCTTATTTTCTGATTTCATTTTCGATTGAAACAATGGTGTCTCAAGATGAAAGATATTAAGACTAAAAATTGTTATTTTATTCCCAAGACACCGCATGATGTAAACATAAAAATCTTTAAGCTTCGCAAACAACACAAGATTCCACAAAAGACTCTCCGGAACCTAAAGCTATCGTAGATACCAAAAAAAAGTAATTTCACAAAATTAAAAGCATTCCACAGATGCCATTACGCAAAATACAAGAATATTTCATGATAATGTTGCAAAAAATGGTCATCTTGATATAAATCTCCTATTTTGGTCGTTTAATGAGTAGCCATATATATTATAGCAGGATAGAAAAGAGAGAATAATGATATGTTGTTAACTTGTTGTATGTGATATTTGTTGATGATAACAAGAATTGGTATCTATACACCCAAATGTAGATTGTATTGTTCTAATAAAATGCAACTTAGTCATGACTAAAATCATTCAAAAGCTTAGTGATTATGGTTCTTGCTCTCAAGTCTCAATATAATATTATTAAAACATATATATATCTCTTCCAACTATTTGTCTATTGATACATAAAACATAAAACATAAAACATAAAACAAACCTTTTCACCAATTAAAAATGGGCGAAGGTCGGATATTAAAATAGGTAGCTGACCCTAAATATGCACACACTAACGATATGTACACTTTAAACCAGACAGATGAAAAAAAGGTTATAAAAATACAGATGAAGGTCAAGATGATTACCCCAACAACATTCAATAGGCATGAGACACCAGCAATCTCCCCTTCTGTTCCTTGATGAGGAAAACATCCTCTCGACTGAAAATCCAAAAGCAATTTGTCCTTTTTGGAAAACGTATCCATTAACCAACAACCAATCTTTTCTTCAGAATCAGGGATATCATTCACTACAATACGCCTGACATGGATATGAACTTCTGAAGGGGCCACCCCACACGCATTGTCTAAGAAAGTTGGGCAACGGCTTTTGTACCCAATTGTGATGTCATAAACTGCAATATATATATATATATATATATATATATATATATATATATATATATATATATATATATATATTAATATACCAAAAAGAAAACAAAGTCTTTTAAAAAGTAGATTAATTAAACGCATCATTATAATACTATTACTTGCTGGAATAAAGAGTACCTGCATCCAAACAGTCCCTTAGTTCCTCCATGCAGGCAGCAAATCCCTTTGTTTTTGGGAGTAGGACACTGTGTAAGATAGGCAGCCCGTTTTCAGATGCATATTTTTGGCTCCGAATACACTTCTGTTCACTACACCAGAATAAATATATAAATAAATATAAATTAGTCAATGATGTGATGGGATATATCAGAGGATGACAGAACATAACAGGTTGTACTGTGTTTGTGTTTGGTATGAACTGAGACTGACAAAACAAGTTGTACTGTGTTTGGTATGTAGTGGACTAGAGACTGGGACCGATGTCAATGGGACAAAATTTTGCAACTTTGTGGAAAAGACGTGAATGCCCTCCTATCTTGTGTAAGAAAAAAGATGAAATATGTATTACGTGAAATCGGTGCCTTCAGGGAAAACAGCAAGCCAGAGAGGATCTTGATGATTTTTAAAAGTTGAAAGCATGTTTCGCATAGTTGACTCGTCAACTTCCCATTTTCTCTCAACTGAAATGAACTCCAAAATGTGAAAAGCCCAACCAAATACAGGCAGCTTCATTAAACTGCTCTTGAGGACATATTTAATATACCCTAAACGCCCTTTTCGCAAGGCAAGATCCCATAAATACATCCAGTCAACTTCAGTTCTGTGGTTGGCAATGATCAAGACTCTCTCCTCCCTTTCTGGAAGAGTTTCTCCAGAAAATATTACTTTAGTTTTGTTTATTTTCTCAAATAAAAAAGGCCATAAAGCTAGCCAGCTTCCAAAGAAAAATGCTGTTGCTTTTCTGCTGTAATGTATGCTGAAAAATCTTAAGATAACAGCTGTGAAGAAACCACAGAAGACCAATATCACAAATGCTGTTGAAAGCAGGATTAGTAAACAGAAAACGCCACGTAGGACTCTTAATGGAGTCAGAGCACGTGTTTCTTGTTTGTTACTACTCTCAACAGCCATCTTCTTTCCACAGTTTCCAAAAAACAACTTGATACTTCAATACAGTGTCAGTGAAACCAATGTTACAAAATTACACATGAAGAGCTTAGTGGCTCTACAAAATTATAGCTCCTGCAAGAAAAGAGCTGATTAAGAACATTACAGTGGATTGAAATTTGAAAATATCATTGCATGCAAATTGCACTAAATGCATAGTTGCCTAATAAGTCATAAAGAAAAGAAATGAGAGGAAGATTGAAATTGCAGAGGTCTCCTATCAATGGAAGCAGCCTCTTAACCATTGTCTTTTGTAAAAAGTCATTATTTAGTGATATGCTATATACTATGCAATCAAGAGTATCTTGATTTGTAGTATTTTGGTTCAGTGGTGCTTCCCATTCTTAGTTTCGTTTTAATCTAAGATTAGTGTAGCAATTAGTAGATAACTATATTTTGTTACTACTTACTACAATTGCTCAGTGTTCATAACCATATATAATTAACTTATTTTAGGTAACATATTGTAATCAACTTTGAAGATACAAGTGTGCAATGCATTAGTGCTACTACTTATTACCACTATGCTCTCAGTGGGGAACTCTGTCAAACACTTGGTGCTCATAAAAAGTGAAAAGTAATGGCGTTGCATATCTTGTCCCCTCCTCCTCCCAAAAAGTAGCATGGACATAGCATCAATGTGAAACCCATTCCCCAAAAAAATGCAAACCCAGTTGAAACTGACCCAGGAAATCTAAACAAGTCGAAGAATGGATCAACAAACAGAGAAATGAAAAAAAACTGAAAACAGAAAACGAGCATCAACTCACCTAGGAGTACATGAAAAAGAGTAGCAGCTAGAAGGGCTGCTGCTAGTCCATTAGAATGCCCTTAAACAGTCCAAGAAATGACACCAAAATGGACAAAAAGTAAGATCGAGTGAAGAAGCTCAAATTCAAGTTACGCATTGAAAAAAGAATATAATAATCAACGTGGACACAGATCCCATTTTGGAATTGCGCCGCCAAACTAAACAAATCAATTAGCGAATCTCATTAACGACACAAATAATTAAATATATCGATTTAGCCTATACACATGCAACTTCAATATAAAATAAAAATGCACCTCGTTCTGCTACTAAACCTAGTGAAAATCAAACTCCAAATGATCTAATAAGAACGCACAATCTTCAAAGCAAACAGTGGTAATAAGCAATAAGAATCGATCGTACGAAGATATGAAGTTTATGCAACTGTTGAATCATTGTAATATACATAAAATAACATTAGATACAAACCTAAGAAGGAGATGATGACGGCCTTATTTCTTGATTGAAGCGTTTTAGGGTTTAAATGGCACTGTAACGGCAATGGCGATCAGCTACAGTAACTCTTACCCAAAATCTTTAGAGTTCAAGAGAGAGAAAGATAGAGCGCTCTGCATAAATTCCAGTTGGATTCTTCACCGCCTTCAGCTTTATTTTTTATTGACGAAAACGAGAAAGGCTCGGTAATTGTTTTTTCCGTTATTCCACTTACTTAAATTGAGTAAGTTAGGGGTGTTTGGGCGTTATTTTCAAAATCACTTATTGATTTATGTTTTTTAAAAGGTTAATAAGTTAAAATGGTGTTTGGTAAATATTACTTTTCTAGTGTAAAAAAGAATAATCATTTTAAAAAGTCAGAAATTTTTTATTTTACAAAAAATCAATAAGAAAATCTCACATTAATTTTCATGTTCAATCGGAAGTGAAAAAAGAGGTTTTTTATATTATTCCACTTGCTTCAATTAAGGGAGCTATTTTTACACAACAATTTTTTACCGCAAACAAAAAGTTTAGGGATTCTAAGCGAAAATCCTTAAATTAAAGAAGATTGCGAAATTAGACTTGGAGTAGAAATCAAAAATAAAATGGTTGTGTGATGAAAACTCAAACTTTTTCACAACACGTTAAAGATTAAAAAACAGAAAATTTTATTTGCAAGGGCTTATGATTAATGGAAACTAGTTCACTTATGTTTCAGCTATCAAGACAAAAGTTTGGCGATTTTTTGGGCTCAAATTTCAGGAACACTGTCAGGATCGTCCTTATTTTACTAACTCTAGATTTAAAATTCTCTCTGTTGCACAGGTGTTTCTTGGAGGCTCCTTTTCAGCTAAGTGAAGTCAAAGAGGCCATTTGGAATTGTGGAAGTGAAAAGGCTCCAAGCCCCGACGAGTTTACTTTCAACTTCTTCAAACATTTTTGGCCTTTTATTCAGGACGACATAATGAGGTTTGTGAAGCACTTTGAAGCTTTTGATTGTTTATCTAGAGAAAGTAACTTGTCCTTTATAACTCACTTGCCCAAAACGAAAGACCAACTCTCGCTTCATGACTTTCGGCCCATAAGTTTAATTGGAAGTGTTTATAAGATTATCTCCAAGATCCTCACCTCCGGATTGATTAAAGAGGGTTATCCGGACGGTGATTGACGAAGTTCAAACAACGTTTATTGGAGGTCGATGTATCCACGATGGCCCAATAATTATTAATCAACTAAGTTCTTGGGCGAAAAAAAAACAAGAAATAAGATGTTCCTCCTTAAGGTGGACTTTGACAAGGCTTTGATTGTATAAATTGGAAGTACTTGTTTTCAGTTATGAGGCAAATGGGTTTTGGCAATATTTGGATGTGGTGGATCAAGGGATGTCTCTCGTCCTCTAAAGCTTCTGTTATCATCAACAGGTCGGCTACTAAATAATTTCCTATTACTAGGGGAGTCCGTCAAGGAGATCCTTTATCGCCTTTTCTTTTTGTTGTCGCTACGAAAGGTTTAAGTGTTGCCATGAAGTCCACCTATGATCGCTTTTTGTTTCATGGGGTCAATATTCCAAAAAATGGCCCCTCGATCTCTCATTTGTTCTATGCCGACGACGCTCTTTTTGTTGGTGAATGGGCTAGATCCAATTTCTCAAATTTAGCGAAAATTCTAAAATGTTTTCATGCAGCCTCCAATTTAAAAGTCAATTTTAACAAGTGTAAGGTGTATGGTATCAGGGTCTCCGATAGTAAGGTGGCTAGATGTACACGGGTGCTCAGATGTGATGCAGGTTCTCTTCCCTTCGATTATTTAGGGGTGCAAGTGGGCGCTAATATGGAGCTCAAACATAACTGGAAACCTATAATCGAGAAAGTCTAAGCTCTCCGTCTAGAAGGTGAAGGCTCTATCTGTTGGCGGGCGGTTGACTCTGACAAAATCATTGTTAGGCAGTCTTCCTTTATATCATTTTTCTTTATTTAAAGCCCCTAAATCGGTTGTTGGTCATCTTGAAAAGTTACAGAGAAATTTCCTTTATGGTGGATTTGAAGACAAGAAAAAATATGTTGGGTTGAGTGGGAAGTTGCTATCGGTCTTAAAGAGAGAGGTGAACTTTGAGTGGGATCTTTTGATGGAAAACGTAGGTTACAATAATTATGCTCTAAGCGGAAAAACACTTAATAATTAAATGATTAGGGCACATGCAACCTAAATGGATTTATGTCTTTCACATAAAGGCAACATACTATAAATTATCAAACTACAATAACCCCAATGAAATCAGAATTCATAAAGGAAGATTACATAGCTTTTGATTTGTTATAGTAAACAAATCTAAAACCCTTCTTCAAAGATTTGGAAGCAAGCACCAGAAATCTCGTACCTCTGATGGTTCACACCCAACCCTAACAACTAGGAGACTTGAAAAGAGAAGAGAAAGAAGATCAAATTTCCAGCCTTGCTCTTGAAAAAGGAGTGGTCAAAATTTGAAGGTCAAGGGTTCCTTTTATAATGCAACTTGGAAACCTTAGATAACCCTCAAATGAATAAAATAATATTAATTCAAATTGGTAATCATCTAGCTTCTTATTTATTTGCAAGGAATATTCCAAATTGTCACACCCCAAAACCGGAACGGCGGAAACGTTATGGGGTGGATGACGTCATGTCAAGTATCACAACACATGCATTATAGTAATCAAAGTACAACAAAACATTGCATTAATAGTAATAATTTTTACATGGTTACATTACAACAATTCAAAGTATACAAACAAATATAATAAGTACAACAAGGTACTAAGCCGTCTTCATCAACAGCTCCGGGAGTGTACCTGTCTAATGCTAACCTGAGAATACAAGTTATTTGAAAAGCAAGTATCAGCATTTTTACAAATGCTGGTGAGTTCATAAGTATTTAGTGACATTTATCCAAATAACTTTATAAAGTAGTAGTTTAAGTGTTTACTGTGTATTAGAGTTCTTTCCAGAAAATCCTATATTTTCTTTAATAAAGCAGCCTTCTACCAAGACTGGTCAGTGTTATGTGGTAAAAAGTAGTTTTCCCTTAATTGATATCATTATCAAAATACTGAATTTGATTATTAAAGAAAGCAAGAGACAACAGGGAAATAACATAAGCCTCAGCAGTGAGGACTGCTGACTAAGGCAAAGGAATCATAGACTCCAGGAAAGTATTGAACAAACGACATGCCTGGTTTAGTCTAACAAGTGGAGACACAGACCCCATAAGGCACCAAATGAAAGGTACAACTGGTAAGGTCTAAAACAGTGAATACAGACCCCAGACAGTATCAAATGAAAGATATGTCTCGTAAGGTCAAAACAGTGACTCTGAAAATGAGATACCAGCATACAGTGTAAATTGCCGGCGAAATACCGTTACCTTCAGGCCAATGAATTATAAGGTAACCCGGGATACTCGTAACCATACTGACTAGAGTACCAGACGCCCTACAAGCGTCTAAAATATGACATTTGTCACCCGTTGGCTTGGTAGGCCGGGACTGTAGCTAGCAGTCTGGGTGCGGGGGTGTCAATCCCGTATAGATCTATACACACAATGTCCGCTCTCCCTACAAGAGATTCTGGTTACCAAATAGACGACGGAGAAGACCGTGTCCTGAAGATGCATCCCAAACAGTGGGTAGAGACTTCCAAATAGTGGGTAGTGTGTAAGTGCTGAACTAGAGGTAGAGACTTCCAAATAGTGGGTAGTGTGTTTCTAATGTAAGTGTAGACTAGAGGTAGAGACTCTTAACTGAACTGACTAGAGAATTCCTGTATATCCATACCCATATACATAATATGTAACTAATGAATCAAACGACCTTCGGACGGCCATCCGATCCCACCAGACCACATCTCAACGAAGAAAAGGAAATAGGGCGGACGAGCCTTCCTAAGTCTTTCAATCATTACTTATATGTACCTATATAAGCACAGACATACATCTAACTACGACTGAGTGTGTATCAAGTAGAATTAATTCTTGTGAAGTAGGAGCGGTCGCAAGTGAAGTAGGAGTGTCGAACAAGTATAAGCGTATCACGAAGTAGAGACGACAATAAGTGAAGTAAGAGTGTCTATCAGGTATAAGCGACTACAAGTATAAGTGAAATAGAGACAGTAACAGGTGTAAGCGTATCAGGAAGTGAAAGCGTTATCAAGTAGGATTTTACAATAAGTGAAAGCGAAGCAGCTGTAACTAACAAGTATAAGTATTCGACGTGAAAGAGAAATTTGATGAAAACCTTGGAAAACCTTTATATTTAGGAAAATCGCATTTTGTATTCTTTGGTAAAATCAGTGTGAAAACCTTTAGAAATCCTTGGAACCATTATAAATCAGTTTGAAATGATTTTGAATAAAACAATATAAGTAAGAGTTTGAAACAGTTTGAAAACCTTTTTGAAAGTCATCATAGTATCCTACTCGGTAAAACAGTGTACAGTGTGGTAAAATCTTGTGCATGCGGGTTATCAATCACATGTGATTGATATGATAACTGGCATGTTTAACTTGTATTCCCCCCCCCCCTATAAAACATGTAAAAACATATAAAAGGTTCATTCAGGGGTATGAACTCACCTGGTGTAAGTAGGTCCGACGAAGGTGCCGTTTGGGTATTCGGTGTCATGTAACGACTCGAACACACTCAATGACCTATATATCATATGATAACATATTTTCACATACAATTAGTATATTTAATACTAATTAAACAAATATACGCACTCAAAGGAGCGGAAAACACTTTGGTTAAGCGTTTGGGGTGTCCCGGGTAGCGTCTAAAGGTGTGTATGGCTTGGGAATGGAGTTTACTCTCCGAGAGTAAACCCTTATTACTTAGTTTACGGCCCAGGGACTACTCACCATGAGTTTACGGCCGTAAACTCATGGTGAAGGGTTCTAGTGTGTTTAAGGCTTCTAGCTTGATCATGGAATTATTCTAGGTCCAATTCCAAAAGGCATGAGTGGGTTTAGGGTCTTTAAGGGCACTATAATGGAGTTTACGGCCCAGGAACAACTCCTAAGGGAGTTTACGGCCGTAAACTCTCATTTCTTGAGTTTATTGAAGTTTCAAGCCCCTAATACCTTCCTAGCATTTTATAGAAATAGTCTAAGGCCATTTGGGGGGCAAAAACCACATTTTTGGCTTGGTTTGGGGAGTTTACGGCCTTGACACATGTCTGGGCCGTAAAATCCTTTTAATCCTCCAAATCCTTATGTTTAAATGATCTAAACCCAAGAGGATAAGCCCCTAATTTATGTATGAAGCCCTAGGGTGGGTTGGGAGTGTTTTTGGGGCTTTATGACATGTTTAAGAGGTGTTTACGGACTTGGCATATGCCTGGGCCGTAAACTCTCTTTTACCCCCTAAAATCATGTGATTTAATGTTTAAACACTCCTAGGCTAATCCCTTAATTTATTTCCAAGCCTTTAGGGACATTTTGGGGTCATTTTGGCCTCATTTAAGGTGTTTACGGCCTAAGGAGGAGCTTAGGCCGTAAACTCCTCTTCCATAGCTTCTAAGTCCGATTTTTAAGCGAAAAACACGAATCAATATGTTTAAAACAAGCTAGGATAAGCGGACTTACGATTTGGAAGCGTTTGGTTGCGGATTTGGGGCGAAAACTGGTCTAGAGAGAGAGTATAGAGAGAGGGTAAAAAGTCTCCAAATGGGGTTTACTCCCCTTTATATATGGGTGGGAGTTGGAGCTCAGTGGAATTCTACCCAATACTGCCGTTAAACAGGGCTTTTGGTCGCGCCCGATTTAGTGGTCATAATAATAAAACTAACTTTTCCAATTAAATGGAAATATGTATTATGTGTTTTTATTTCCTTTTATCACGACTTAACGGCATATTAAATGTAAACAATTGGAATGTTTATTAAATTTACGACCTCTAATTAACGGAACTTTTTTTTTATAAACTGGAATATTCCGTTAACGGTAACGGGGAAATGTAACGGGACAACTTGGGTTGTCACACAAATGCCCTGGAATACCCTAGAAACCATCCACCCCTTCCAAGGAAGGTTATGGAACATCTCTTGTTCAACTATTGAGTAATTACACTTTAACCCATGCACTTTTAATTAATCCAATTAACCATAAAATTAATTCTAATTAATTTCTTATTAATTCTTAATTATATATTACTATTTCTAATTAATATATTATTTTCATAATATATTAATAAATTCATTTATTGTTATTTATTAATCATGTGATTAATCAATAAATCAGTCTCTCTATCTAAAAGTCATCATATTTGATTACTAGGTTTGAGGACAACCCAAAAGGACTTTGCTAATAATTATAGTATATACTAATTCGGTTATTGGCTTAGACATCTACTCCAACAATCACCCACTTGGATAAGTATATAACTGCAATTACCAGTATAACTTTTAAATTAGACAACAAAGAGTGCTTCCATAGCAATTGTCGAACTTTGAACTAAACAAACATTAGTCATAAGATAAGTGATCAAATATTCCTCCGCTCTTCTAGATATTAAATGGCCACGAGACATGGATTAGAATCAATCTCATTGTCCAAAAATTTTGTTTCCCGATTTCTTGATTTGTGATGACGTCATAAGACTTCTAATTGAACACATCAATTTAGTCATGGATGGAACCAACACTATAAGTCAACACCAAATCACCGAGGGTCCCAAAGATATCGTTTTTTCTCGTTAAGGCAAAAGGAACTAATAAAATTTGACTCATATGCTTGTATCTTTTACTCACCAAATCGCACATGTCACTACGTTTTA
This sequence comes from Lactuca serriola, assembly GCF_051521515.1. NCBI lineage: Eukaryota > Viridiplantae > Streptophyta > Magnoliopsida > Asterales > Asteraceae > Lactuca > Lactuca serriola. The sequence continues at coordinate 259,783,042 of NC_136412.1, read as the reverse complement.
TAACATCATGTTACTGATGCGTTTTCGCAATACCATTGTACAATCGAATTGTAAATTACAACTCCTATATCTTAGTTTTAAGAATATAAGACATTGTCATCTCACAATTACTCAATGTTTATGCAGTTATCGCGGTCACTTGTCGCGATATAAAATAGCGGTTCTCGCGGTGGGATAGTGGTTTATATATATATATATATATATATATATATATATATATATATATATATATATATATATAATCACAAAGAGACATATAAAATGTAAAAACACATAACATAGTTATACAATGTCCACATCTACATAGCATATATTAAAAGAGTCTAAATCAAATTTCCAAACAAAAGATCAATCACAATCCACTGGTTCGACTTTCGAGTCAACATCGTCTAATGCATTCACTTCTACATCAAGGTCCACATAAACATCATCTTCCACTTCAACTCTAGTCTGGTCATTATCATCATCATCATCTCTATAACGCTCCCTTTTGATCCTCGTACTAGGCCCGATGTCTACATTTCCACCCATCGTTTCTCGCACATCCGACCAAAGAAGACCATCACGTGAATCCACAAAGTCTTGAAGTTCATCCTCTGTCGGTATCGTCCACTCATCATTCTCCTCTACATCTCTCAATAAAATAGGATCAGTTTTGTTGCTTTTTAGAGATTCAAATCTCCTTTGTAACCTTGTGTTATATTGGATAAACACAAGGTCGTTGAGTTTTTGCTGTAAAAGACAATTCCTTTTCGTGGAGCGTAACTAAAAGAAAAGAAATATGAAAAGTTATTTAGAGTTTCAAACTTTCTATTAAACTAATGTAATCTATAATTTATAAAAAAAAATTGTTAAAAAGACTTGCATTGTCAAATGTACTCTAATTGCGTTCACAAGGTGAAGCACTACACGTTTGACTAAGGACCTTGATAGCAAAATTTTGAAGCAAAGGAGTATCGATCCCATAAGAACGCCACCATATATCTATATCTTATAAATAAACATAAGTTAAAATAAGAAATAATAAGATTTGATTGCATTATAATTTTTTACTTATATGGTGCAACTTTCATTCTACTTCTTTTAGAGGTTGCAGATCCAAATTGGCCTTCTGAATCAATGTAGATATTCATTGTTGTCTTAAAAGATCATTCCCATCTTCATCAGGAACAAGACGGTCGATGGCAACATATAGTCCCGTCACTATATCTTTATTTTTCTCAATCTCTGAATTTTCTCCATGAAAAATCGCAGGATTAAGAAAACATCCAGCTGCACATTCATTAAAATATTAAAACCAAACAATAAAACTAATTTTTAATTTCCATCAATAAGTGAAGTTTTATACCTGCATGTAAAGGATGATGAAGTTGGTCATACCATCTTTGTTAAATTATAGACAAAATTGTACTCTTCATCCTTGCATTAGGCCCACCTTTTAGAATTTTGTTTATTTGCTCTTTTGCTCGACTCCTTGCATCATAGATATAACCCATGCACGGTTGATCTTACCTATCAACCAACCGAATCATATCTAACAAAGGTGCAAATACTTGGTAAGAGAAATACACATCGTCCCAAAATGCTTGCTTTGCAAATATCCTCTCCACCTTCATTCCCACAACTTTCTTTACAAAGGTACTTTTTGTCCATTGTTCAGAAACAAACAACACTTGAAGATGGCGATTCTCATGTACACTATGTAAAGTGTAGTACTAAGTGGCAAACCTAGTTATACAAGACCTGTTCAACTCTTTATTCTTGGCCAACTTTCGCATCATGTTCAAAATTCTTCCATGGTTATAAATGTAAATCACAATCGCTCTTGCATCAGTCAAAGCACCCTTTATCTTTTTTATTTTTTCCCCGATATGTTGTATCATAAGGTTCACATAGTGTGCTGCACATGGAGTCCAAAACAACTTTGGATGTTGTTCTTCTAAAAATTTTCCTGTAGCTTTATAGTTTGAGCCGTTATCTGTAAGAAACTACAAGAAATGAAAAAACAAATATTTAATTAATACAAGTAAATGGAAGTTAAAAATAAGAAACAAGATAAAAAATCAATAGATAAGTCAACTATTATGTTACATGAGCAATGTTTTCCTCCCTAACATCTTCAATCACCTGATTAATCATCTTCACAATTAATTGAGCATCCTTCACATGCTCTGATGCATCAATTAACTTAAGAAATACTGTGCCAGTTGGAAAATTCACTAAAAAATTTATCAATGCCCTTCCTTTTCCATCTATCCAAAAACCGGACATAATGCTACATCCGTGTTTCTGCCACTGTGGCCGAAATGAGTCCACAAACTTATTTTTTTTGAACCGGCAAATCTAATCTAAACACCTATTCCACCTATGTCCACGACGGGACTTGAACCCTCGACCTTAAAGAGGGAAGGCACCACCTAATACCGCTGGGCTACAAGCCCTTTGGTCCACAAACTTATTAGTATCTTGTAACACCTCCTTTTGTAATGTCACCTGAACATTATGGTAACTTGGAGCGGGCATACCTAAGATTGATAGATATAATTAATTAGGTAGTAAATATTAAAATATTAAGCAATAAATATATGATTAAAGAGGTTACTTAATTACCTTTTCCATAATCTCCAATGGCATCAATTACATCTTGGAAACTTTCATCACGTACGACATTGAATGGTAAGCCAACCGCGTAAGCCCAAATCGCAAACTTTTTCCAAGCAATATTCTTCAGCTTCTGTTTGATTGGATTATTTTTATCCAATGTGATTTGATGTGCTTTTCCACGATCGCTCTTATAAACACAATCAATTGGACTGCAAAACATGACTAGAACTTACAAACTTTCTTTTCTTACTATCATCCCTGACTCGTATCTCATCTTCTTCATCTTCGTTATCAAATAATCCTATTATGCTTGATGATCTTAGAATTTCTATATTTCTTTGTTTTTTTTTGCTTTTCTTTTTCTTGTATCGATGCAAACACTTTTTTGATTATATCTGGTGCCACATTAGGGTATTTGGAGACTTCTCCTGGTATATGAGAAAGGTGTTGCTTTAGCCTTGTGATTCCTCCACATACTTTTTTGTCACAAAGAGTGCACCAAATATTCGATTTTTTTGTGGGATCTTTCCAGACTCCCCACTCCCAAACCATGTCTCCATTTAAGCATCTAGTACTAACATCTGATGATGTGGTAGTAGTAGTTGTTGGGTTTGTTGAAGCATGTGAAGATTGACCTTCCATGTTTACAGGTAAAAACGGTAACCTGTTGCACAAAAGAATTGCAAATTAAATGTATTAATTGAGGTCTGATTACAGTTACAACTTAAATGCATTAATTGAGGTTTCATTACAACTTAATTGAGTTGTTATATAATTTGTTGGTTCCAAGTTCCAACTTTTCCAAAAAAAACAAACAGGTACCGATGAGAATTAAATTAATAGACAAGAAGTAACTAGCAACTAGCATTTAATAGGAATTAAGTATTCGATAAACATACAATATCGATCAGTATATAGGTACACCAACAAAATTAGGATTTAATGGAGATGGGGGAAGGAAGAGTCGAAGTTTCTTTAAGGAATAAGATGCTTACTTCCTTGAGTCGTTGGTGGCTTTGATTAATCTTCTCGTCACTTATTTTGATGGCAAAATAGTGGATTTGGGATCGATCTCATTAGCAAGAATGGCGTCGTCATAGCACGCAAGAAAAATATGTTTGTCGTTGACTTGTTTCCAATTTCTTCCAATATCTTATTAGGCCACGACTTCAGAAAAGGAGCTTGGGCTTAAAGTATTTGAAGATGTGGGCTGATCCATACAAATAACTTATGTTTTTTAATAAATATGTATAAAAAGCCCAAATAATCAAATATTGGAAAAAAGTGGGATATCGGTCAAATCGCGGCTGATATCGGCGATAATCCCGGCTTTGATATTTTTGAACGATATTTGAAATCGCAATTTTCCAAACACCCACGAAACGAGATCCCACCAGGATCTCGGCACTATTAACTGCCTAACTCGTGATATAATCCATGAAGTAATTCTTTGAGCGTGGATTTATCCAATACTCAAATCTTCATTTTCTAAGTACTCATAAATGTTGCAGCAACATAATTGATATGTATAAGCTCCTTAGACAATCTACAATCCAATTCATGACAATCTTCATTAATTACTTACTTCCCAAAGTATGAGCGACTGTGGAGCTTCGAATAATCAAATTATTCAGGAAGTAAAACATGCAAAGTGAAACACAATAATAAACTAATTAACTATGGTATCGAAACTATTGAATATAAATAGTCTCTATTATTTAATCACCATAATTATTACGACTTTATTCATTGCAAAATGATTCGAGTAATCAACTAACTACTTGAATCAAACATCAGTCATGTCATGTTATGAACATGTATACTATGCCTTTCTATGGTCCAAAATTTAAATTAAGTCTAGGATCCATATTTTTGATTCGAACTTTGAAGAGGGATGTCGCGATCAAATTCAAATCTATTTTAGGTAGATAGAGTCATCTCACCAATTTTAATCACATGAAAATCCTAGATATCTAAGATTCATTTAATCTTATCAATGACATGTTTAATCTCGATTATGCTCTTACCAATTGTGACTGGGATGCTGAGGATCACAATTAAGATATGGATAACCATGCAAACCCGATTAAACACCATCAATCAATTTATAATCTCTCATTGATGTGTCGGTTAACCACATACACTTCATTAACAATCATAAACATGAGTTGTTTCATAATTTCACCTTTATCGTCCCAAATTAGTGTGTCGGTGTTGGGTCAAAAATATGGTTTATACTTTACTTTTCTAGGAAAATGTATTTTTGTGTCTTGGACCGTAAACAACTTGGTGTTTACGGCCGTATACGTGTTTACGGCCGTAAACAGGTTTGCGGACGTAAACCCATTCACAGCCCATGTTCACCAAGCCCATATTCCCTTGTATATATATATATATATATATATATATATATATATATATATATATATATATATATAAGTGTTAGGGGTGAGGAGTATAGATTTGATGAACACGAAGGAGTGTACAGCCTAGAGAGAGAGAAGATCAAGTGTGTGTTAGTGTGTGTGGATCTCTTGTATCCGGATCATCATTCTATTTATCAATACATTGAGATTCATATTATTCTTCTTCTCTTTCTCTTATATTTGATCTGACATCATCCGTTTGATTGGGATTCCGCACCATCAAACGGATCTGATTGATACACAGACAAATTAGGGCCTTACAATTGGTTAACTGCACACGCTCCACTAACGACTCATAAGGAAACGATGTGCATTTTCATGGATTAGCATACAATTTCACATTTTTTCCTAAAGTAACTAGAGTGGAATTTTTAAAAGGTTTAGTTAATTTGCAGTATAATACTTTTAGAGGTTATGTCCTATCAAACCCGTTCGGCTAATGAACCATTCAACGGTCATTTTATAGGTCATTTCGTTATACCCCCCCTAGAGTATGGCTTCGTGAATGAAGCCTACTAATGATTTGTCTGACTTGTCTTATACATATAATACATTAAACTTTTAATCATATATAGTATAAGGTGTATTTTAAATCTTTTCAAAATATGAGGTTTAAATATTAATTATTTAGATTATCATATAATTAAATAATCAATTTAAACATATTATGAATTTATAATTATCTTTTAATTACATTACTATTAAATAATTATTAAATTAATAAGAGATAATTCAGTTTAATATAACTAATTAAAAATTATCAAATAATGATATCTCATAATATTTAGGGTTTTAAGGATTATCACATAAGACATTCAAAATTCAGAATCTAACAGAATAAATACTTGATAATTACCAAAAATAACATCATAAATCAAATTAGGAAGATAATTACCAAAAATCTGGAAAAAAGTTGTGCTAACGTCGTGAGATCAGTATTTTACCAAAAAAAAAAAAGTTTAGTTCGATTCAACTCATGTGCAATCAATTTTTGACAAGCCTAAGCTCTGATATCACTGATGGATTTGATAGAAAACAAAATTATACAATGCAAAAAACAATTAACACTTAATATGGTACATGCATCCTATAAAAGATCTATTCGTACACCTTGATAGCAACATACAATGAACAATTAAACCTAGCATAACCCTAGTGTAATTCGAAATTAATAAGTGTAGAGTTACATACCTCTTGATTTGTTGTAGTAAACAAATCATTTTAATCTCCTTGTAGTGTAGGTCTTGGAAAGCTTAACACCAAAAGGTGATGTCTCTAATAGCTCACACCCAAACCCTAGAACTAGAAAACAAGAGGAGATAGGAGATAGGATAATTTCGGCTAAAGTATCCTTTTTGGAAAAGTATGAACGAATTTGAGGTCCCAAGGGGTCCTATTTATAGTTTAGGTAACTTAATGACAAAACAAGATTTGAATAATTAAATAATAGATTTAATCAAAATTCAAATGTTTTTCTTATTTACTACCAGGAGGCTTCTAGAAACCCTAGAATTCTGGAAACTCTAGAATCTCTCCTAATTTCATTCACCACCTATTTGGGTTCTAGAATCCTCATTTCTCGCTCAATTATAAACAATTACAATTCAACCCTTAGACCTTTAATTAATTCCAATTAATCCCGAATTAATTCCAGATTAATTCTAATTAATAATTAATTAATTTTAATTTATTTCATATTAATTTATTAATCACATAAATTAACAAATCAATTTTCATTTACCAATTAACATATTAATGATATAATATATTAATAAATCATTTCCTCAAAATTTCCAATTAGTCTATTAATCAATATAATAATCTAATAAATCATCATCTCTCTATAAATGTCATTCTAATCAAATTCTATTTGGAGGGAAACCCAAAAGGATTTTGTTTCTAATTACAAGAATATAGCAATTTATTTATTGGCTTAGACACCTTAATCCAAAAAGTACATGTAGAATTATTTTTAGTACATAACAAAGCTTATTTATCTATATGACTATGTGCGATGTCAAGTATTTTAACACTTGAATCTTTATGATAGCAAGTTTTCATAGCAATAAAGTTATAGTTGACATCATGACATTTTATGGAAAAGTGTTAAAAATATCATGATTAGCAGTAATGTTTTATAATCATAGCATGCCATGTTTTTATAAACAAGTTAGTTGTATTCACATTTTGAAAAAAATGCATGTTTTATGAAAATGCATGTGTGCTAGTGTCTTGATGTAATGTCCCAAAAATAATAACATAAAATTTCATTTTTGAATTAATAAAAAGTTGATACACATCATTTCCATAAAACCATGGTTACCAAGATTTAGTAAAACATCATCGAATCAGAGTAAATAACAGATGCGGAAACATGTGGTGTGTCCCCTACAACCATCCTGAGCTCTTCCATTGAAAACCGAAGTACCTGAAACATAAACTGAACATTGTAAGCACAAAGCTTAGTGAGTTCTCCAAGATACCACATACCACACATAAATAAATCACATACTGGGCCCCCGCACACTACTGGGCCTCGCCCGGTCTCGAGTTCCACTCAGCCTCGGGCCCCGCCCGACATCGAGCCCTACTCGGATTACAGATCTATTATTCTCAGGCCTCGCTTATCATTGGGCCTGTCCCACTAGACACATACAAAATATCAAATAATCATGCTAACATATAGATGATCATAAACAATAGCATATCTTCCAGTCATCGGGCCTCGCCCGTCATCGAGCCCCGCCCGATACACACATTACCATATAACCATATAATCATATAGACATATAACCATACTAGCACATGCAATAATCACAAAGACTATATCATACCATACAATCACCGGGCCTCGTCCGGTAATTATAAGACACATACCGATAATTAACATACGATATTCTCCTCAGGCCTCACCTGGCATCGGGCCTTGCCCGGTAAACATATCATCATATAATGCGCGCAAGTGTCGAACAGGAATCTAACATCCTAACATAAACCATGAGCCGATATTGGTGCCTTCGAACCGCTAAACCCAGTGAGGAGACTCACCTCGCACTGCCGGAACACACATACAATCTTTAGTTGCTGGCTGACAGATTCCTTGAACTGTGAATATCAAATCAATATCCAATACACCATACTTGGGGTAAAATGACCATTTTACCCCTGGTTTAATTTGATTCATGACTAAGACCCAAATCCACAATATAAAAGGCCCAATACTAACTAATCTTCCAGGGCCCACTTACGGCCTAATTTTCCAAATTAGGCCCAAAACCCTCCAATGGTCATTTCCCTAAAGCCCATTAATTTCCTTAGTCCAAAAGCCCTGTAACGCTCGGTTCTAAAATATTCGTTTATGGAATTTCAGAGGCCAAGGCCAGGGGCGTTTTAGTCCTTTATTAATTTGAAGTTATTATTCGAGAAGTTTTCGGGCCGGGTTGTGTTGTTAGAAACGTAGAGTTTCTCGTCACCTTTCCATGGATATAAAGTTCGTCGGAATCGGATCTAGAATGAAGGAGTTATGACACTTTGAAGATTTGGCAAGAATGGCCCTTAAAGAGAAAAGTTTGCATAGAAGACCATTCATGCATGTTTGGAACACGCGTGGGTACACCCAACGTAAGCTGGGTTACGCCCAGCGTAATGAGGCGGCTTGGTCGCGGATGTCCAAGGCGTACGCCCAGCGTACGCTAAAAGTTATGAAACCCTAATTTCGTATTGAACACTATATAAAGGACATTATGGTTCCAACCCCAGCCCTTATATGAGCCTCCTCAACCTCAGAAGAAACCCTAGAACGTCCCTACTTTCATTTTATGAGATCTTGACCTTGGAGAACCCATTTTGGTGGATTAAAGCTTGGAAGCAAAGAGAAGAAGGTTGGCAAGGAGGAACCTTTGAAGCTAGAGCTTGTAGATCTGGGATAAGTGCTTCATTTCGGACCTTTGCAAGGTAAAAAGTCTTGAGCTTGATGATTAACCTCTTAGATCTCTTTAGTACAAGTTTATGGACCTTTTTGGTCCCAAGATTGGGACTTTATGACTTAAGCCCGTTTCTAGGACCAGGGTTGCCTCCCTTAGAGTCATATGAGTCCCATAAGCATTAAAGTTCCGATCTTTATGGTCCAAATGAGTTCATGCATGAGTTAAGACCTTCTTTCATGGAATTAGTCATGGGTTTTGGAGTTGGGACTTATGTAAGTCATGGAAGCCATAAAGTAAGCAACTTTATGGATTAGGGCATGGAATAAGACCTAGATCTAAGTTTATGGCTCTTGAGTCGGAGTATTAAGCACTTAAGTGAAAAGTGTCTTAACAGAATGAGTACGTCGAGCGTAATTGCAGGTACGCCCCGCGTACTCTCTAGCAGGCCAGTACGCTAAGCGTACATTAGAGTACGCCCCGCGTAACGCAGTCAGTTGGGCTTATTGCATTTTGGGCCTCGGTGTGGGCTGAGTTGAGACTTGGGTCCTTGGGCCTTATTAGGCCATCAGAATTCAGTTGCTAAGGACCAAGGATTTAGCAGTGGGCTTGAGTAAGGTCCAATAAAGGGCTTTGGGCCCAAAGGAACAAATTGGTCCATTAGTGGGCCTTTAGTGGGGTCATGGATGGGCTTAGAAGAATTAAAGGTTTTGGGCCTTGGTTATGACCCACGCCATAGTAGGGGTAAAATAGTCATTTTACCCATCAAAAGATTCCCCTTTTGATTTAGTGTTTGACTTGTCATGATAGCCGGAGAGCAGCCGAGACAGCATTCGGGGATCTTTCACTCGAGCTTTCAGCAGTCAGCATTTCGAGGTGAGTTTCCTTCTAGTATGAACGGGTCTAAGGCCACAATGCCGGCCCGTTTAGCTAGCAGTAGTTTCCGGACTTCGGTCCGATGCAGTAGTTAGTATGTTTGATGCCTTCGTGGCTCAGACAGGATTTATGTGTTATGTGTTCCGGGTCACGGCTCGATGCAGTATGCAGTATATGTGTGTTCATGTTAGTTGATATGTTTATGTTATGCTTTGTTCAGTTAGTTCCGGACTTTGGTCCGATGCAGTTAGTCCGGACTTCGGTCCGATGCAGGGGCCAAGGTCCCAGTCAGTTTCTGGACTTCGGTCCGATGCAGGGGCAAGGCCCCAGTTAGTCCGGACTTCGGTCCGATGCAGGGGACAAGGTCCCAGTCAGTTTACGGACTTCGGTACGATGCAGGGGGAAAGGCCCCAGTGAGTCCGGACTTCGGTCCGATGCAGGGGACAAGGTCCCAGTTAGTCCATACATCGGTCCGATGCAGTGGGCAAGGCCTAATATGTGCTTTATATGTTGTATGGTATGTGGTAGTTTGGGGGAGCTCACTAAGCTTCGTGCTTACGGTTTTCAGTTTTGGTTTCAGGTACTCAGTTTTCAAAAGAGGAGCTCGGAGAGGTTGCAGTTCACACACCATAGTCAGTTAGCCTGGGGAATGTTTTACTCTGATAATGAGATTATGTTTTGAATTTAATACTCAAAAATTATGTTATGACTTATGATACGTTTTTATAAATATGGTTTTAGTAATGATTTAAAAGAAATTTTTAGTAGTGATTTTTGGGTCGTTACAAGCCCACTTTCAGATGACCTACTAAGAACTAAAGCAACTAGGTCCATGAAATGACCCAAAGATGTGAAACCCATTCTGATTGAGTTCATAGGGCGTACTCAACTGTACGTTGCGTGTATACGCTTGATGGCTTGTACATTGCACGTACAGACTTGTACGCGCAACATAATCCTCTATTAAGTCAATTTTCTCTATTAATCACTTAATGCTCAAGATCAGGAGTCCAAACCATAGATCTACTTCTTAAAGGACATCTAGACCCATAAAGTCATTGACTTGATAACTTTGCATGCCTCAAAAGAACCCAACATCAACTTAAAGCATTAAAATTTCACCAAACGGACACCAACTCAAACATGGGGGATTCCAAACCCTAAAGGAGGCAACTTTATGCATCAAGAACCCCAGAAACATCAAGAGTGGCAACTCATAGCTCCTGGAGTGGTACCAAACTACTAGATCTTATTATTGGGGCCAAAATGAACCAAAAACTCATACATGCTAGATCTAAGACGTCCATGATCAAGTTCATAGCTTTTTACCTCAAACAATTTGGAAATGAAGCCCATAATCCAGATCCATAAGCTCTTCTTTAATCCCCATTCTTCCACCAAACTCCATCTTCTTGGAAATGGACCAACCACACAAAAAATGGACACCATGAGCTCAAAATACCATCATGAAGGTTAAAGATCAATTTCTAGGGTTTTGAGGACTTAGAGGCTGGTAAAGAGGCCAACCTTAAGGACTAAATGTGCTTATATAGGGTCCAATACCTAATATTAAGGTTTTCCTCTAACCCTCGTATGTCCAGTGTACCCTGCACTACACCTTACGTACCAACCTTCGCACCTGTACCCCCCGCATACTTTCCAGGTACAACTCGGACTTCCCTTCAAACCATAAACATTCTAAAGACCAAAACTTCTTCGATACACATCCGATTACAACGATCCATATATCCGCGAAAAGGTAACGAGAAACTCTATGATTTAATCAACTCGTACCCGCCTTACCATATCCCGATCAAACATCTATTTCCTTAGAACCCCAAGCTGAAAAATTACCGAAATACCCCTTTTACTCCAAACACCAACCGAATACCCAAATCATCAAATATACATCATCCACCTCCAAATGAGCCCAAAACTAACTTATTGAAGGATTCTAAACCTGCTGATACCCAATCCTTGATCACCACTACGAAATGAAAACGATTTGAAATAGGGTGTTACAACTCTCCCTCACTTAAATCAGATTTCGTCCTCGAAATCATTCCTTACCATTCTCGACATGCCAAACAACCTGAGAAAAATGACCACCACCTCGAGCATACCCTAGTCTTCCCTAAGGCAACCGAAACCAACCCTTGCAGGGCTCCCCAACCTGCATATGAACGATCCTTTCACTTCCTGAAAATAACCCCTTGCAAAATAACCATATCTACTCATACTGAGACCTGAAGTCTCGAGATGATCTGACTCCATGACAGACCGTCCATACTGAACCATTGTTGAATCCATCCCACTTAATTTCCCAACTTACTACTCAACTTCTGATACTTGATATTCCCAATAGAAGACATAACCACAGACCAATTTTCCTAACATGATACTTATACTTGACCGGAGGCTCAAATAATCCTTCGAGTAGGAGACTTATCCCTGTAATGGTTAGACTCAGATGAGAGCTGCACAACAGGTTTCAAATCATTTACTTTGAGATTATACAATCCCAACTTTAAAGTAACCTAACATCTTCTCTAAATAACAAGCTACTCCACACACAAGCTCCAAAACAATAAGACTGTCCCGATTTATCTAGATGCCCTTCACCAATAAAACCAATCCAATACACAATCATGAGAGCCTGATCTATCATCAAAGCTGAATCCATTCATTACCCTTGAACCCTTTAACCGATGCCTCAGCATATAAATACACCAATCCTTATTCCACTGAAATGAAAATCCCGCACAAAACACTTGCAATTCCCGACTCGAGATTTCAACCAAAACTAACCCAATGCTTAACTCATTACCCAAGATCCACACATCTACACTTGCATATCACCCAAGACCTTCTGATAATGACAACCCATTTCTAGACCGAGATATAAAGGTTCCCAACCATCGCTGAGACGACCAATCTCGCTGATATGTGCATAGTTAGCTATATATTTCGATTAGAATTTTATTATTTTCTAGCTAATTTATTGCAATTTATGGACAAAAGGTACTTAATTATGTTTAAATTGTATTTTCATTCTAAAAGATGAGATCGGAAGCAAAAGGAAGCGGGAAATACGATCAGGAACTCAAGAATTGAAGAAAGAAGAAAAAAGAAGAAAAGAGTTAAAATCTTGAAGGACTCGGCGAGTTGCATTGACTACTCGACGAGTCCCCACGAAGGTTCGCGAAGCAAAAATACAAAGTACTTGTCGTATACGGACTCTTAAAGGGGACTCGGCGAGTTGGTTATTTACTCAGCGAGTAGCCCCTGTTTTGTGAAAACTATAAATAGAAGCCAAATTGTCGAATTAAAACCTCTGGCTGGAATCCTTGGGAAGTATTTTGCGACTAGGAAGGCAGCTGAAGCTCTGGAAATCGTGAGAGAAACCCTAACCTTCAATTCTAAGGAGATTTAAGGCAACACAAGTTTTACTCTTTACTTTATTCTTTAATAGAACCTTATAGTTTCTGTTTAGGGTTGATAAATTTACAACTATGGATTGGTTATTCTCTTACTCTTTACTTTATTCTTTAATAGAACCTTATAGTTTCTGTTAAACTTCATTTTTTGATTATTCTCTACTATAATTATGAGCTAAAACCTTATAGTTTCTGTTTAGGGTAGATAAATTTACAACTATGGATTGATTTATGGTTGGATTAATTATTTATTGGTGAATTATGTTTCATTAAGCTTGTTAAAGAACCTTATGCATTAACCATAACTATTTTCTGTTAATTGATAAGTAATTAAGCTGTATGGACAACTCTTAATTGCTTACCTCATGTGATTTATGTGAAAACATTATTATGTGCCTAGGAATAGCGAATGTAAAACTAGGATTAACTAGAGAATGGGTAAATTAATGTGTGAGCTTGTGTGATAAACCATCAACAAGAAGTTAATTGAATTAATAATTTGATTAGCTAATTACAAGTCTTATTTAATCCAAACAAATTAACTAGGAAATTCATTAGTTTAATCACTTGATCACTGCTTAAATTAATTTATTTTCTAAGGATTGGTAATAGCGAATGTGAATCTAATCACTTTAATCAGTAGCCAATAACAATTAATCCATTGCACTTGCCATAAAATCAACCATAGGAGTAAATGAATCGAACCTAAACAGAAGCCTTTTATCATTGAATTTAGTTGGTTTTTACTTGTTTTTTTAGCTGTTAGTTAATTAAACCGCGTGTTAGTTAATGTGTTAAAGTTTCTAGTCTTGCAAAACTAGAGAAAACCTTTTAATTTTATTACTTGTTTTAGTTAATTCTAGTCATTAGTTTAATTACCTTTCCCTGTGTTCGATACCCTAGTTATACAACTATACCACCAATTGACAGGTCCACTGCCTTTGTGTATCTAATTATATATTAAAAGTAGGATTAAAACTAGTGCATTTATATACACATCACTCGCACCTGGTCCAACCACCAGGTTCCCAAGAGTCCAAATAACAAGGCTACCCAGCCTATAAACCCCTCTGCGTCACACACTCACCATCCACTTAATACTGCAACTCAAGATCCAAAATTTGGACCCAACGGTCGCTACCAGGTCCCACCTGCATTGCTATAATCATATGGGCCTCGCCCACGGGTCCCACCCAGCTAAACCACGGAGCAACCTTAATCACGAATCCCACCCGCCTAGAGGTACACAAGCCTGACTCCGCCTCAGACCCCAATGGTCCTCAACCCATAATAGAGAAATACTCCTCGACAATCATGGTCAATGTGCCCAAGGTACAATTGATTCCCCTTTTTCGCTCACGACCACCCCAACGTTTATCTACTTCAGCCTAGTGAATTTTAGAATCCCATCATAGTCTTATAACACTTCAATCCAACCACAGTTATCACCCATGGCCTAGCCACACCCTAATCATCACACCCCACTCACCTTGAGCCAAAACCTGCACCCAATCAGGTGCTCGGGTTGTACTTCGAATTCTGAAGCCCTCAACCTAAGCTAAACCACAAGCCTGTTATGCATAATAAGGAATACGCCGACCAGCGGTTGGAAGTTTCCTGAACTCCTACTTTTACCACCTCAATATAAACGGCCACTTGAGCCTTCTCTCATTCTGGTCAAGATGTGAAACTTGCCCTAGTTCACACCTTTCCTGACTTCTGGAAGAACCTGATCATTTCTCCCCCACTTGGATTCGACAAAGTTCTCTCATCCCTTAAATCCGATGGATTCCTAATCCACAAACCTTATATAGCATGAACTGTCTATGACATGTGCTTATCAATACTAACGTTCTATCGTTAGCCAAACTAAATGATCACCTAATTGATGGGTTTTATACAAAAGAACACGCTGTGTGCTCATGCAAACCCTAAAGCTTGGATCTAGGTTTCTCTATTGTACATGCAATTCATCCAAGACTTATAAACCCTAGATCTAGCATACTAATTTCGAAATTGACATGTAAGAAGAAATCTAGATGATTACCTCTTGTAGAATGACTTGAATCTCTTCAATCTTCTTTCCTTGGAGCTTAGAGTCACAAACTGTAACACCCAGAATCCAGAAGACCCGGAAAGGAAAGAAAACCCTAAGTTTAAGGGGTCAACTCATCGAGTCTAAGGAGGAACTCGACGAGTCAGAGTGGGTTCTGTGTCGCGGATTAAGTGACCAACTCGGTGAGTCGGCAGTGGACTCGACGAGTCTGGTCTGGGTTTGGAAATCCTAATTTTGGGACATGGTGCCCTATTTAAGCATCCTATTCTCCTCCCTAGGGTTTCATTTGTGGCCTCTCTGGTCCAGAACTCCAAACCCTAGCCACCCAACTCCATTGTTGAGCTAGTTCTTGCCTTGAGAGTGAATTGAAGCTTGGAGAAGGAAGAAGGACCTTGGTGGTGCAAGAAAAAGCTATAGATCCAGAGTTGGGGTAGCATTGCAGATCATTTGGAGGTATAAAGCTTAAACCTTGGTTGTTAATCATCTAGATTCCCTTTCTAGCTTGTATTTTCCCTCTTTTTAGGTCATTTCCAAGGCCAATATGAGTATTCAGCATTTGAGGACGAAAAGGACTGCAGATCTGGGCATTTCTGAGCTTGAGGAGCTCTGAGTGCATAGCTTTATCCAACTATGGCTCCATTTCATGTCCTAGACCTTCATCTTAGCTTGGATTAGGAGTTTTAGCTCCATAGCACCTTGCATGCACGTAAAATTAGCAACTTTACGTGCAATGCTGGCATTAGAAGTCCAGATCTATGGGTTAAAGGTGTTGGAATGGACTGTAATCGGTAGAATGGAGATGTCACAAGGTGGACTCGACGAGTTAGTTCATGGACTCGGCAAGTCGGGTCGCAAACCCAAACCCTTCTGTTTGTGATTCGGATAAGTGAGTGGAGTTAGTAAAGGATTCAACCAGCCTGGGTCTGTAATGGACCTGAAGGTCATAGTACTCAACGAGTTGAAGAGGAACTCGGCGAGTCCAAGGCAATCTTCTTAGTTATGAAGATGAACTCGATGAGTTCAAGGATGAACTCGGCGAGTCGGTTGAAGATAGTCCCGAAGTGTTATATGAAGGAAATCTCGTTGAGTTCTCGCTAGACTCGATGAGTGAAGTCAGGGTTATTGTGGGACTTGAGGAGCATGGACTCAGCGAGTTGGTAGAACAACTCGACGAGTCGAGTCAACTAGAATGTTGACTTTGACCAAGACTTTAGCCAAAGCTGACTAAGTTGGCTTCTTGAGGACAGTTAGGCTAAGTGTTGATATTTTTGGTATTGGTAGCTCGGGGAGCTAGAGGAGCAGCAGTTCGGAGAGTTGTGGATAGCAGCCAGAGGGTTATCAGCAATTTCAGCAGTTCAAGGTGAGTCTCCTCACTGTTTGTATGGGTCTACGGCCACAATGCCGACCCATTTAGTTTATGTATGATAAGAAAACCTGGGGGTTAGCCCTAGGCATTACGCGTGAAAGACCAGGAGACGGCTCTTGGCACACAATATGTTATTACGTTTAGTAGGAAGACCCGAGGGTTAGCCCTAGGCAATATATATGAAAGACCAGGAGGTGGATCCTGGCGTACTGTATGCTATTATGTATGAAAGACCAGGAGGTGGCTCCTGGCGCACTGTATGCTATTATGTATGAAAGACCGGGAGGTGGCTCATGGCACATTATATGTTGAGTTTCCTAGTAGAGTAGTATGTATAATTGTCTTGGTGATGCTTGCATGGAAGACCAGGGGTGGCCCTTGGCACTTGTCTGTAAGACCGAGGGAGTGGCCCCAGGATTGACCAGGAAGACCACGTTCGGCCCGTGGCATAACCGCAAGACTATGTGTGGCACATAACACCTTAGTAAGACTATGTTTGGCACATAGCACCTTACTTCATTATGGATATCTTGGTTATGTATGGCATATATGGACCAGTTGGTATGTATGGTATGTGGTATCTGGGGAACTCACTAAGTTTCGTGCTTACGGATTTCAGTTTTGGTTTCAGGTACCTTGTTTTCAAGGAAAGGAGCCTGCTCGATCGCAGTGCATCACACTATGTTTTCCGCACATGAGATCTTTGGGATTACACTCTGATTTGGTTTTGTGATAATATGTTTTGATTATTGACACTTTGCTTTGACATGAGATATTAATATGAATGTTTTTATATTGTTGGTTTTATATAATAACTTAATTAAAACAAAAATTTTGGTCTTAAATTTTGGGATGTTACACAAATGTCACTCCTCTAATGGTTTACAAACACCAAGAGCAAGATAATGATTTATGAGAACGAGGAGGAGCACCAAAAACGTCCTAGGGTTCTTCCAAAAGAGTTCACCACGTTTTTGGGGCCATAGGGGTCTTTATATAGTGAGGCCATTAAGGTTATCAAACAAGGAAACCCTAATTTGACTGCTTAGACTCCAAGCAACCCATGGACTCCCTTTAGAACACCCTTTGGACGAATTCCTTATAGGCTTCCCATAGAATTTGTACAACCTATATTCCAAAGTGATCCATAGCCCAATTGCAATTATCTTATAATTACAATTCCAGTCCCTTAAGTTTAATTAATGTCTTTTAGTCACAAAACTAACTATCAATTAATTCTTGACTAATATTAATTAAACAATATGATTTCTCCTTTAATATATTATTTATATAATATATTAATAAATCATAATTAATCCTCTTTCTCCATAAATCATTCTATCAAGTTGCTTTGGTGAAGGCAACCCAAAAGGACCATGCACAACCGGGTCCAGTACATACCAAATATAGTTACGGGCTTAGACACTAATCCAATAGTCTCCCACTTGGATAAGTCTAGTAACTATCATGTAAGTACAATCCGATTAGCAATCGTAGCTCTCAAAGACGTTGTCGAACTATGATCTTATCAGCAACCTGTCCTTTAGATATTGTATGAACTGAGACATGGATTTTAATCATACTCTTCATTCATGTGTTTTTTCCCGATTTTCGATTTATGATGACTGAGAAAAGACCACAATTGAACACACCAACTTAGTCCCGACTTGGCCAAGCGTTTAGGGTGTCATCACTAAATCATCGAGGGGCCCATAGATATCGCTTTTATCCCACTTTGGGTAAAAGGAACAGATAAACTTCGACTCAATGCTCGCTTGTACTCACTCACCGAATCACACATAACAATACGTTTTATAACACCAAGTTACTGGTGCATTTACATATTATCAATGTGTAACCAACTAGCAAGTTACAACTCACACGTCTTGGTTTCAAGAATATAAAATATTACCGTCTCACCAATCACTCGTGATAAAATCCATGAAGCGATCCAAGTGAGCGTGGGTTTAATCCAATACTTTAATCTTAGAGCAGAACTCATGAACTCTGCAGCAAACTTGTGCTATGTCTAAATGCTTTAGTCAACCTACAGACAAACCCATGACAATGTTCCTATTTGCCGTGTTCTCAAAATTCGAACTATGAAGAGGGATGTCGTAATCATAATCGAACTTTGAGAATGCAAATAATAAATATATCCTCGACTAAATTCAATTAAAATTTCTCGATCTAAGCTTTTAGATTGGAAACGAAGTACAACATTATCTCCTTTAATTATAGCAAAAACAACTTTTCAACCACTGCAACTTTGCAAAGTGAAACTTTTGTTTTTCTATAATTAATATTGCCAACTTGCAATACTTAAAATAATAATAATCATGCTCCCACTAACATGATGATTATATCCATTCCAACATAACATTTATACTCCCACTAGTTTTGACACGTATTCAGAAAACAGTTGGACTTCTAGAAGACAATACTTATTGACTTCCAAAGTTCATATTTCCAATACGATGTGCTTCAATAAGCCTTTTATCTAAGCTTCTCAAACTCACACGCCTTTCTTTATACAACTCACATGTGTGTCTAAACTAATTCAGAACATATATTACTAAGTCCCAAATGTTCAAACTAATTGCCAAATCTCACAATTCGAACTATGAAGAAGGATGCCGTAATCATAATCGAATTTGATAATGCAATTTACATAATCGCTATCTCCTTAAAATATATCTTAGTGAAAGCGTTTCCTCACAATCATTTTCGTGAAGGAGATAAACCTAATGACACTTGGATTTTATGGTGCATGTGTTCCCATCCATGCAAATTTGTCATAAGCATAATCATAAGATAATGTTTGTGACAAATTCAAACTCTTATGGACAGAACTTGTTCATTCTTAATTTCTTGCCATCAAGGGTCCCACCATTGCTTCCAAGTTATTTAGCAGCTCGCTTTTACAGTCAATGTACTTTCATTGAACAAGGTGTTTTCCCTTATCCAGTCAATTGAGAACTCGTACAACTCATATGTATAAGTAACTTTACTGGAATGACATAGAAATAAAACATTGTCAACACGATAGGTTATAAACCTTAAGTCGTGTGCTAGCGTTTAATAGGTTTACTTCTTGATTTGTTCTTGAAACTTTTCAAGATCTTTAGACTCCCACTAACCTCTTGACATATTAGATTCTCTTATCAAGAAACACTTCTTGACAAAACAAATATCCAAGAGTTAGTGTGTGTCTATATCAAGACAAAACCTACACGCAATTTGGTACTAGTTGGTCTTTGTCTTATTCAAGAAATCACAACTTACCAAAATGTGCAAGTGTAAGAACATTCCTACTTAAGATTATGTCACTCAAGTCACAATCTTGGAGTATGACTCTAAGACTTGATTTTGAAACGAAGTACGATACATCTTATTGACTTAACCACTACAACAATTCTCAATTCCTCTTCTTAGCCAAACTAGTGCACTAAGGTGTCCTTAGAGGATGAATTCTGATATGGTTCTTAATCATTAAGACGATCGTAAACATGATACAAAAGTACTCTCCCTTCTTCTTAGATTGGAATACCTTTTATCTTTCGGCCTTCATTGATTCTTCTTATTCGTTCTGTCATTTATTAACACTTTTCAATGATTCATAACCATGCTTAATCCTATAAGCATGATCAGATTCACTAATCTTTTAATAAATATGATGAATAATCTTGTTGATATTTATGATGGACTCAACTAGTGCACAACATTGTGGACCCAATCTTCTAGTCCTTCACTTGACTCTTTGTCAAGGAATTAGTCTTAAATTTTCTAAGTACTAAGATTTCCATACATCACATGACTTAAATCATATGATTCCAAGCTTCTATCCAGTTGAAATTTGGGCGATGGGAATATTTCCTTACTTAGAGAAATTCGCCATTTCCATAAATAACATAACTAAGAATCACATCCATTTATAGAAATACACAAACACCAATTTTTCACAACGATTTCATTGCAAGGATATATATATATATATATATATATATATATATATATATATATATATAAGACAAACCAAAAAAAATATTTTATTCATAAAATCAACGGAAAACATGTCCTTACAATGCAAAATCAACTGAAAAACTATGTAATCAAACATTCCTAACAAATCTATCATAACTTCCTAAGCTCAAAATATGATCTTCGAATCCATGTGATCGTAATCCATTTCTTCGTGATCAGACTCATCTCGTTCTTTCATCAAGCTTCCTCTATTTTCTCTGATCCTGCAAAAACATCCAAATTTAATCTTATCACATCATGTATTAAGAATAAATGAATAGGAACTTAATGGAGTTAGATAGTGGATTTTACCTGAAGTAGATCCATACTCCTTGACTCTCCCATATTTTAGATTCCTCGGGTGATCGGGGCAGTTTCGTATCCAACGCCCCTTCTCTTGGCAGCAGAAACATGTGGCTTCTTTTGGAGTGACCATAGAAGCATGGTTGGTTGAATTACCAGACAAATATGCTCCATTACTTTGCCAAATCATTTCTGATTCAGCAGCAATAAGCATGTAAGTTAGGTCAATGAGGGTTGCGTGAAGATCCATCATATAATACTCTCTTATGAACTGATTATATGATTCAGGGAGTGACTGAAGAACCCAGTCTACAACCAACTTCTTTGGGAAAGTTGCACCCAACATTATCAACCTATCGATGTGTGATTTCATCCCTAGGACGTGAGCACACGGGTTTTCCATCTTCATGTTTCATCGCCAACAGGGCTTGAGTGAGCTTGAACTTTTCAAGCCTTTGAACTTGTGGGTTAGGGAGAACAATAGGAGGAGGTGGAGGAAGTGAAGCATGATCTCTTGTTCCTCGATCGAATCGTGGAATATCATCTTCATGTGGAAAGCTTGTTCCAAAGGATTTGGGAAGACCATATTTGTCATACTTTGACATTTACAAAATGGGAGAAAATTCAAGTTAGTTGATTGATTGAGTCCTTAATAAAACACCCAAATGAGATATTAAGACTAGGACCCAACGTAATACTCTAGAACTTGGGAGAGAGACGACGTAACCCAAATTGCAGAACATTTGAAGGTAAGTGAATAACGATTCACTAATTTTCCACCATGAAAAACGAAAAAGAGAATTAGTTTTAAATGTATTGAAAACTCCTAGATCCTTTGAGATTCATTGAACTTTTCAATGACATGTTTAAATCTCGATATTCCCCTCGATTTATGACTAGGATGCCGAGGATCACAAAACATGGTGTGAATAACCGTGCAAACTTACATGGTGCCCCCAATGTTACAGTCACCAATTCGATGTGCCGGTTAACCATATACGCTCCACCGAACTATGACAAACATCGAATCACCCTTTGCTACCTTTGCTTAAAACCCAATTAGTGTGCCATTTAATCACACATGCTCCACTAATGTCTTAGAAAGGGTACAAAGTGTAATTTCATGGAATTGCATCAAATTCACTTTTGCCTAAAGTAACTAAGATTGGGAATTTTGTAAAAACATTTAGTTACTTTATAATTCATTATACTTTTAATGGAAAGGGTTTGCCCTATCCTACCCGTTCGGCTAACGACCCTCCACTAGTCAAGAGTGAGATGGGTAAGACTTACACTTTTAGTTTAATTAAATGTAAACAATATCATTATGGATTTATTAACCCTCTTTTAATTATACACCTAATTAATTTAATAAAATCATAAGGATGCAATTTGATATTTTTCAAAAATTAGGGTTTTAGAATTTGACATTTTAAAATTAAACTTTTAATTAAAATTTAAATTCCAAAACTTGAGGGCAAGTTTTGAAACATTTCAAATCATTAGGGTTTAGAATTTAAATATTTCAAAATTAAACTTTTAATCAAAAAATTTAAATTCTAAAACTTGAGGGAAAGTTTTGAAACTTATCAAAACTATCCAGATCAAATCACAAAATAATTAAAATTAATCAAATAATTGGTAATTATCTAAATTTGACCTAATTCAATTTCTTACTAGATAATTCAAAAACAAAATTACAAATAATTAATATTTGTCTAATAAAACGGGTAATTATCTTAATTTTGACAATTATCTTCTATTTTGGTAAGGATAATCACCAAATATAGATAAAATTCGGATTTCATTGATGAAAAACGTTTTTGGTAATTATCCTTCAGCAAAAATAGCAAAAATCCCGATTTTCCCTCTGTCGAGTCCAGCAAGTGACTCGCCGAGTTCAAATGGGCAGAGGGCAGAAATCGATTTTTCAAGCAATGGATGAACATGTAAACATCAAATACAAAAGAAACCAATCAAGTCTTTGATATCACTGATGAGTTTTATACAAAAGAACACGCTATATGGTCATGCAAACCCTAAAGCTTGGATCTAGGTTTCTCTATTGTACATGCAATTCATCCAAGACTTATAAACCCTAGATCTAGCATACTAATTTCAAAATTGACATGTAAGAACAGATCTAGATGATTACCTCTTGTAGAATGGCTTGACTCTCTTCAATTTTCTTTCCTTGGAGCTTAGAGTCACAAATGTCACTCCTCTAATGGTTTACAAACACCAAGAGCAAGAGAATGATTTATGAGAAGGAGGAGGAGCACCAAAAAACGTCCTAGAGTTCTTCCAAAAGTGTTCACCACGTTTTTGGGGCCATAGGGGTCTTTATATAGTGAGGCCATTAAGGTTATCAAACAAGGAAACCCTAATTTGACTGCTTAGACTCCAAGCAGCCCATGTAATCCCTTTAGAACACCTCTTGGACGAATTCCTTATGGGCTTCCCATAGAATTCGTCCAACCTATGTTCCAAGGTGATCCATAGCCCAATTGCAATTATCTTATAATTACAATTCCATTCCCCTAAGTTTAATTAATGTCTTTTAGTCACAAAACTAACCGTCAATTAATTCTTGACTAATATTAATTAAACAATATGATTTCTCCTTTAATATATTATTCATATAATAAATTAATAAATCATAATTAACCCTCTTTCTCCATAAATCATCCTATCAAGTTTCTTTGGTGAAGGCAACCCAAAAGGACCATGCACAACTGGGTCAAGTACATACCAAATATAGTTACGGGCTTAGACACTAATCCAACACCAATTCCTAAAATCCTGAAGAATACTATCGAAACCTTAACCAATATGATAATCCAATCACTTCCATTTATACCACACCAATGATCAAACAAATCACGCAACTGATACCACCATCTTCCTGCTACCGCTCCTCTCCAAGCAACGGTAGTGCTGGAACTCAAAAGTTCTTCCATGGGCAACCTCAGACCATTCCCGAATGGATGATAAAACCACTGAACCCTGACTTCACTGGAGAACTAACCCGTTAACCCTGAAAAAATCACAAAATGTCTTCTAAGCCATACTCCTGAAGTGATCCCGACAAATACCTAGAACAACAACGGGACACGCTGAACCCACTCAACAAGATACGACCCTCTGAAGATTCATCAAAGATTCCCGACTTACGGAATGGCATATCATAATACTTGATACTATAATCCAGATAATAGCAGAAAATCAACCCATAATATTTTTTACCCAACCCAAGCAAAATTCCAATGCAATACAAATTACCGACAACAACCCAGAAGAAAACAGAAAATGACATACCCGAAAAGCATCAGAAGGAATCCTGACCTCCTACCTAGTAAAGTAGTTTTCAAGAGGGTTATAGACCCCATACTATCACGAAGGGTCAAACTCTTCCTGAATAAGTAGAAGTTGGTTATAGACCGACTAGGGTTATAGAATCCCCATAGTATATAAAATAATCGGGTGAGTTTATGTTTTGAAATATGTTTTTAGAGGGGTATCGATTCCCCATAGTTTTTGAGTTGGTAATTAACGAAGTATATATTAGTTAATAGTTATAATTTGTTAAATTTATTATGAAAGTTGAAAGAAATTTTCATGTTGATGGGAGTTTAAAAATATGTTTATGCATAGTTTTTAAAGAGTGTTTAGAAATATTTTGTTGATTCCAAACTCATGTATCTCATAAGTCTTTTGAATTGTGTATTTGTTTTTAAATGGTGTTATGTACTCTTTAAACGTGTTATGTACTCTTTAAACGTGTTATGTACTTAGGTTGAAAAGCTAGGGAAAAAGAGGGGCGTTAGTAATGAAGGCTTGTAGAAGACTTATCGAAGGCTTCAAATTGTTTAATCATTCTCTTTATTATGGTTGTTGATATTATTGTTGTAAAACCAAACAATTTGTAAATTCTGATAAATTTTATGAAAGGTTTTTGTAAAATCGTATTTTTATCATGATTATATGTCGCGATAATTGTTCAACCATAGTATTTTAATAATTTTTCAAGTATGGATTTTACATTCATGTTGTCCCTTGATTTAATTTTTTAAATGAGTTTAAGAAGTTGACATGGCACGTCACATCAACTAGTAAGACCTGTCATCTGCCACCATGATAGCCACATGGTATGATAACCGTCTAGATAATTTAAAATCTAATAAATGACATGAAAAATAAAAACTTGCAATGTTTATGCATTTTCTATAACACTCAAAAATCACAAAAATTTAAAAATTTTAAAAATCAATCATTCATCATCATTATTTACAAAATAGTCATTGTTTTCAAAGTATTAATTCAAATCAGAGTTTTTCCCCAAGATCTAGTGACAAAACAAGAAGTTGTGTACGATCATGCCTTCGCCTTCCCACGATCCTCAGAAATACCTAAAACCACAAACTAAAACTGTAAGCCAAAGCTTAATACCACCACACAAACATATACTCAAACAAATAACTGGTCCACAAACTCTTGGTTGGATTACCCATGGCCCACAACCTTACGGTTGGAATACCCCTGCCTATAACCTTACAGTTGGAATGCCCAATACATAACGGGTCCACAACCTCTTGGTTAGATTACGCCTGACCCACAACCTTCCAGTTGGAATCCCCTGGCCCATAACCTTACAGTTGCAATGCCCCAGTCTGTTGATTTACAACACAAAATAGTACAGTCTCAACCCCACCTTACCATGTCGACATGCACATAACGATAACATATATCCAACAACAGATAATTATGTAATCAGTTAACAGACTAGCAAGAAGATCTACAAATCACTACTGTATAGCAACATCCTATATACCAGGATACCTAACAAAAGGATTGGTGTTGGTACCTTCGACCCACAAGAACAGTGAGGAAACTCACCTCACAGTATGACGAATAGCTAAACAATACACTGCTCCAAATACTAACTCTACAAGTCACCTATTCAACAGATAGAGACCAAGGCTTAACTATAGCTTCAAATGCCCAAAATACCTTAAGTCAAACTTGGTCAACCCTGGTCAAACTCAAAGTCAAAGTCAACGGGTCAAGGAGTCCACTTGGTTCACTCAGTTGAGTACGCGGGGTATACTCAACTCCCACGTTGGGTGTAATCCTTCCTTGACCGGAGTCGGGGGTTTGACCACGTACGCGCAGCGTATGCTGAGGTACGCATGACGTACACTCAGAATCTTCAATAAAAGCTTAATGTGTTAAGCTCTCACGTCCAAACTTCAGATCAAGGCTAAAATACCACTAAGAGCAATAGAGTTTCCAACTTTATGACTTTGCATGTCCATTAAGTGCTTAATACACAAAATCCCAACATCTTAATGCCTTAAGACCTTCTAAAGCATGCATGGAGAAAAAAAAAACTAGGCATCAAGACCACATTTTTATGACTCAAGACCCCTCATAAGGTATGAAAGGACGACTTATTTGGTTAAGAACATGTCATGCTCAAGAATCACCATATTTGGGACCAAAAGTGCCCTAAATGAAGAAATGGATAGATCTATAGGATAGAGTGATCAACTTATGAACTTTTTACCTCCTGGATGTTGCTAGCAAGGAGATAATCTAATATCCAAGTTGCTTCCAAGCTCCAAGCTCTTTTTACCACCTTCTTCTTCTTCCAAAATGCCACAAAACACCAAGATAAGCTCAAGATGCACTCTTCTTACTTAGGGTTAGCTTGGGGTTGTTTTCTCAGATGGAGGCTGGTGAGGGAATGAGAAATGAAAGATAATGATGCTTAAATATGAACAAAACTCTAAAAATTAGGGTTTGAAGTTTTTTCACGTACGCTCTGCATACGTGGTGTATGCCAGCCGTACTAGGGTCCGCCCCAATACGCCTAGCGTACACAACGTACGCTCAACGTATTAACCATCTGGCCAAAATTACCAAAATGCCATTATGGGTCATTTTTGCAATTTTTTCCAAACCCAACAGTCAGAATGCAATGTTCTTTCATACTTAAGGTTAAAGTTAAAAGTAGCGCATCATCAGGATGTTACATTTTCACACATAAATATCATATTAACTTAAAAGTATAAAACTGTCCTTTTTTTTTTGCAAAACTTACAAGTTTTAATGTAATTTTCCTTTCAGTTAAACACATGTCAATTTAATATTTATTTATAAAGTAGGAGTTGCACTCATGCGATGAAATATAAACATGATGCATGTAAAACAACAAAAAAATATTTATAATAGTGTTGAGTTAAATAAATAAAAGGGTGCATTCATGGTTGGTAAAAGTTCAATGAGGAACCCTTCTAAATCAAAAAACCAAAGAACCAACCTCATCCATAAAATTCTATTAGTTATGGACGTGTATGTACACTCTTATTAAAAAAACTCACTTTTTCTATTTTTTGTGACTAATCCTTTATCATAAAAAAATTAAATATATCAAAATTCATAATAGACATCCATATTGACATGTATAAAAAAAAATCTCACAAGTCTTTTAGATTCACAGTGTCAATATCAAATTTTTATATAATGTGAATTTTAAAACTGGCATATACACAATTCAAATTCACATTATGAAATGTGAATACTAAAAATTGAATTATACATTTACAGTGTAAATCTGTCGAAATCAAAGTGGAAAAAAACAAAATATTTTATATATCGATATGGATGTCTATTTATAGATGACAAAAAATATGAATTTTAGTATATTATTTTTTCTTTCAATAAAAATTATGACCTAAAAGTTAAAAAAACAAAGTTTTTTACATAATCTGGTGCATGTGCGTCAAACTTCTAAATATACCCATTTTTTGGTCATTGATTATTTCGTCTCCAATAGTCAAAATTAGTTTCTTAATTTTATGGTTTAAAAAGATTCCTCGTTGAACTTAAATATTCGTGGTTTGTGTGGAGAGGTAAACAAATGGTAATGTGTAATTCTAACGTCCTAAAAATACCGACAAAATTTTCATTTTTAAACACCAAATCCATACATCAATACTTGTTTCCCAAAATCAGTCATAGTAAAATGTATCACAAACATCAGAGTAAAAACAACAATTATCACTGCGGAAAAATCATCTGGGATGCAGTGCAGTCAAGTCAGACCCTTCCCTGTGGAATTGGAAGTACTTGAAAAATGTTTAAACCACAAAACCGTAAACACAAAGTTTAGTGAGTTCCCCAAAATACCACATACCATATAAATGGGCTCAACCCAACATACAAATGGGACCGGCCCAACATACATAAAAATTTGTCCAACCCAACATGCAAATGGGCCAGCCCAAAATGCAAATGGGCCTAACTTAACATACATACAAATGGGCCCAATTCAACATGCAAATGCAAGAGTCACAAAGATAGGTAGCATCCTACAAAGTATAGTGAGAAGACTCACCTGATTCATGAAGTCAACTAAAACTCAGCTCAATGCCACGCAGACGATGCTACCACACACCTATCGAATCAAACAAGGTTCAACCTCAGTTTATACTCAAGAATTAGCAATTAGCCAAAAGTCAACCTAGGTCAACAAGTCAATGGTCAAGGTCAACTGTCTAAGTCAACCTCAGAGAATCGCCATGTTATGGTAGAATAAGACAAAATAGTCGACCTATCGCCCTATCGTCACGTCGTGACAACTAGATGTCACATCGTGGGAATTGCGTCTCAACAACTTAATGGATTAAGTTGTTTTTCATCCATTCCATGAGCTCCAAAGATCAGATCTGATTCTTCCAAAGGTCTTGATGGATAAAGTTTCCAACTTTATCCATTAAGACATCCCAATAAGCCAAAATCTCAAACCCTAAGTCCTTAATGACACTTAAGGCATGAAGTCACCCACAAAACACTTAATCCTTAAAGCCTCCAGTCCAAAACTTCTAGAAGGGTTTTAGGGACCCTAATGATCCCTAAAAATGCAAGCTTTTATGGACATGCATGCCCTATGCATGTCCTTTCCAAATCTAGGTCAAAAGATGAAATATGACCTAAAACTCATGCAAATTCTTTAAATCACCACCAATCCTAAATCTATAAAATATGATGCTCAAGGGACTTAGAGAAACCATAAAGTTGCAAGCTCTATCTCTTCAAACCACACAACCCATATCAAAGGGACCAAAACATGACATAAAACCTAGATCTAAAGAGGAAAACATCAAAAGATGGAAACTTAAGGACTTACTAAGGTCCAAAATATGCATAATAGAATGATTATGAAGTTTCCTTGTTGGATCAACACACTAGAACACATTCTTCATCTTCTTCAAGCTACCAAAAGCACCAAAATGAGCCAAGAATCACTAAGGGGGATTAGGGTTAGGGTTCTAAGATTTGAGAGTGATGGAGGCTGAGGAGGATACCCTAAATCCTTGGGATAAGATGCTTAAATACGAGAGAAATCCTAAAACCACGGGCTTGGGACAGAACACTTGCTACGTCATGGCCACCTTACTTCCATGTCGTGGTATTCATCAAATGAATGTGTTCCATATTTGGCTCGTCACGTCGTGACCACCCTATGGTCACGTTATGACACATTATTTTTCCTAAAAACCATGCCTTTTACTACTTTTTGCCTTATACTGATCCAATCTGTACAACGGGTGTTACAATAATACATTCAAAAAATATTTCTTATGATTAAGAAATATTAGTTTTAAATTTACCGTTTGTTATTATTTTACATATTTGAACAAAATAATTTTCAGTTTATCACTTATTATAATTTATACACATAAATTAGTTATTTAAACAACATTTAACTACCAAAGACGATCAAATAGAATACACAAATGGAGTGTTCAGAGTTGAAGAAAAAATAATAGCTAATGAAAGTTGGTAAATATAGAATATTGAAAATAATTTGATTGTTGGTTCGAGAAAAAAATACTACATCCATCCCAAATTAATTGTCCATATTTAACTTTTGAAGTCTTTATTCGTAAACTTTGATCTTAAATTTTTTTTGTATTCGTTAGAAAATACTGGATGCAAAATATATGAATGAATTGTATTTTAAATTTCTTTTTATTGTTATAAGTTTTATCAAGTAATATATAACATTAAAAATATTTAAGGTCAAAGTTAAAGAAAAAAACTTTTAAAATAAAAAATAGATAATTAATTTGGGATAGGAGAAGTAACATGATGGCCGTAAATCTTGGAGATGGACATATAATTGTTTTTTACAGCCACATACAAATAAAACAAATATATTAAAAAGAAGTGCAATTGAAAGGTATTCATGTGATGGCGAAATATAAATATATTAAGTGAATTTTTGTGTGTTGTGTAGGAGTAAAATATATATATATATATATATATATATATATATATATATATATATATATATATATATATATATATATATATAGGGTGAGGTTCAATAGAGAACCATAATTAACCAAGAAACCAATCGTGAGCGTCAGAAATTATAACGATCAACGGTCAAGGAAATAAATGTACACTTTTACATTGAACGCACATATAACAGATTATACAAAAAAATCTACCCTTTACAAAAAAAACCCACAACTTTTTTTCGTTTAAAATATTTTTTAGGCCATGTTTTTTATCAAAAAAAAACCAAATATACCGTCGTTCATAATTTTTCGTCCTCTTTCCATAGAGATCCATGATGATATATAAAAATCGATTTTTTTTTTCGAAAAAAACTCAATTCATTTTCTTTGATGAAAAAAGTTAAGGTTTATTTTTTTATAGAAAATAAATTAATAAATATATCAAAATTCATATTTTTGTACTTTTTAAACATAAATTAATATTCATGTTAAAAAAAACGATATTTCAGTTCAGATTCACATTGTGAATCTGTTCAGATTCATATTGTAAACCTGTTCCGATTCACATTGTGAACCTCCTTAGATTCACAGTGTGCATAATAATAAGTCAGATTCACAATGTGAATCTGAACTGATCGAAGCTTTTTCACATTGTGAAGTTAAAATTTGAAATATTTACAGTTTAGATTCACAGTGTTAACCTACACTGATCGAGTTTTTTTTTTGTGAACCTTCTCAGATTCACGGTGTACATAATAGTAATTCAAATTCACAATGTGAATCTAAACTTTTCAATATTTTTCATATTATGAATGTTAAAAATTGAAATATTTATAGTTTAAATTCATAGTGTGAATCTACACTGTTCGAGTTTTTTTTTATTATTATTTTTTTAATCGGTGTTGATGTTTATTAACAAAGTACAAAAAATTAATATTTTTGGTATAATTAGTTTTTTTTATAAAAATAAACTTAAATATTGAAAAAACTAAGAAAATTAAGTGAGTTTTTTTCGAAAAAAAAAGTTCGTTTTTTATATATCGTCATGGATCTATATGGAAAGAAGACGAAAAATCGTGAACAACAGTATATTCAGTATTTTTTTCGATAAAAAACTTTGCCTAAAAAAATTTTAAATGAAAAAAAGGAAGTGAGTTTTGTTATAATCCGGTACATGTGCGTCAATTATAAAAGTTTACAACTCTTCTTTTTGTCGTTGATCGCTTTAAATTCCAACGCTTTGGATTGGTTCCTTAGTTCCTTGATTAATAATGGTTCTGTATTGATTTCTCTCTCTCTCTCTCTCTCTCTCTCTCTCTCTCTCTCTCTATATATATATAT
The DNA here is from genome assembly GCF_051521515.1 of Lactuca serriola. Classification (NCBI taxonomy): domain Eukaryota; kingdom Viridiplantae; phylum Streptophyta; class Magnoliopsida; order Asterales; family Asteraceae; genus Lactuca; species Lactuca serriola. The sequence continues at coordinate 259,751,376 of NC_136412.1, read as the reverse complement.
ATATATATATATATATATATATATATATATATATATATATATATATATATATATATATATATATATATCAAAAAGTAACTAATTTATCGCTATTAGCTATTAAGTATGCTAATAATTTTTATCCTAAAATAAACAATATATACAAATTAGATATTAATTAGGTCATATGATTAAATAAATAACTATTATTAGAAGGTTAAAAATGGAAATTTCAAGTATTTATATTAACAAAATAATTTATATCTAGTTGCATGCTAATGTTTTAAAAACTATTATTTTAATCATTTTCAATTGAGAAATTAAATATCTTTCTATTTTTTGTTCCTACAAATCTTCTTACCCAATTAAATAGTGACATGTGTAACATTTAACGCTCATTTAATGAAATTTTAGTATATTAATATGACACATGTCTTGATTTATTTGGATAGGAGGATTTGTAGGAACACAAGAATAGAAGTATATTTAATTTCTCTTTTCAATTTTGATAATAATAGATTTTTCAAATGATTATTTTCAATGTAATGTAATTTTTTCAGTTTTACATAGTTTTTAGTTAAAATTAAAAATTGATTTAATGTTTTCTTCAAGTATCTGTGTTGTTATTTACATTAAAAATTACCTTTTGGAAAAAAAATTGTTTTAGAAAATAGTCTCAAGACATTTTAGTAGTTTGTTTAACATTTAACATCATATTTAAGCAAAAAAAAATTAAGTATGTTAAGTTGGAAATTAAAATTTTAATGTTATAATTAAATTAATAAAGATGTTCACTATCTTTATAAAAAAATAAATTATAGGTAGTGTGTGTTTTTTTGGGGTTTTTTTTGCCACCACTTACCATAACTGATAAAAATTATAGATAACGCAACGAATAGTAAATGTATACTATCATAACTCATAAATGACATTAAACACAAACCATACGTCCCCACACACCCAAATAAAGCAAATGCTTGAGTGAAAATTGGAATAGTCATATATAATCATATAAATCTTTCTCATCTTAGATTACGCTCAACCATCCCCCAACTTACTTGCGTATCAAAATTAATAATAATAGTAATATTATTAAAAATAAGAACCCTAAAAGCAAAATATGAATACCTTTGAATGAATCGTATCATCATCAACTTTGAAAATCAACTCCCGTCCCACCCTAAAGGCCAATAACTTTTCCCTAGTCCAAAACACTTATTCTGAAATGATCCATCAAGAACCCAAAAACCTAAGCCCAATAAAAAGGCCCAATTCGAAGCCTAAAGTGCAAAAACCCAACTAACTAAGTACGGGGCATACTCAACTGTACGCTAAGCATATACACTAAAAGGCTTGTGCATGTTGGTGCTACTCGACTACGCGGGGCGTACGCGTTGGTACGTTGGGTGTATTGTGGCCGCACCAATACATTGAGTGTACTCCGTTACGTCGAGCGTATGTGGTTCAAACCAAAACCCTAATATTTAGGGTTTGTGCACTATTTAAACACCATTATAGCCTCAAAACCTTTCCCTTTATCAGCCTTCATCCCAAGATTGACCCTCCTTGCAAACCTTAGTTCATTTTAAGCATTTTGAGCTTTTGGAGTGAGTTGTGTGCTTCCTTGTTTGTGAAGAAGCACCTTCAAGGAGTAGGCTTTTCTCTCAAGACTTTGGATCCAACATCTTCTCTTCAATGTGCACCATTTGGATGTATAAAGCTTCAAACTTGGCTTATGTGTCTTTAGATCTTAGTTAAGCCTTGATTTTCATCCTTTTGTCCCAAAACAAAGAGCTTGCTGAGTAAGTGATGTGCACTAATTATACCTTTCAACTTTTAAATTTATATCCTAACAAGCTTATGCTAACTATGCACCTATAGGCAGTATACCTAGTCAGTTATAGTATCGCTTTGGGTAAGTCGGGTGTCGATCGCAAGGAACAATTTTAATTAATTTAACTGCTAAAAATTAATCTAAGAACAAGCAAAACTTTAATTAGTTTTTATCTGATTTTTCAAGTTCAGACAAACTTATTCACTCAATTACCAAATTCAATCAATGACTAAACCACTTCTTTTTAGTTTGAATCCACTTCTCCTCAATGGTTAGTTACTAATTATGGATAATTCACATTGGTTACCAATTATTGTATTATTAGTAATTTATGTCCTAATAACTAATGTTTAACTAATTCATGTAGAACTATGCATGGTCACACATAATTTAACAAATAACTAATTATGAGTTATGAATGAAGCTATGTAAGATTGATTAGGCAAACACAATTATAGTCACAATATATGTTCTCCAGTACAGTCAAATTCAATAACTTTAATTACTTATCTAAGATTGGTTATATCCAAGATCTAGTAATCTAATGGTCACTAAATTACTAGGTTTCAAGTTTATGCAATTTAATACTCACTAAATTACACAGAACATGAATTCAAGCAATTTAAGTATCAAATATTAGCATGTTAGGTATTAACAATCAGACACAAGCATTTAACCAACTAGTAAGATCCATAACTAATAAACTCAACCATGAGTTGAATCTTCATCTAGCTAAACAGAAGCAGCTAGATTCAACTACTCAAAGCTGAATTCAAATACACAAATTCAACAATTGAAAACATAGTTAAATGTACCAACTTAAAGTAAAAGTTATGATCTTCAATCACTTTTTCTTTCTTGGATGCTTAATGCTCGAATTCTTCGACTTGTTTTCCTTCATAACTCGTTTTCTAAGCCCTCCAATCTCCTAAAGAACTCCCAAAATCATAAGTGCCAAGGATTTATATAGTTTTCGTAATTTTTCACTTCACGTCGTGAATTAGGGTGAATCCTTATCGGGCAAGGACTCTGACTTCCTATGCACTTATCTTCTAGAATCACCCACCCTACGTCGTGTAGGTGAAGTCCACGTCGTGAATTGAGCTTTTTGTTGGGATTTTCTTATTTTAATTCATCCAACCTTCAAAGTTTCGCTTCCTGTCGCTTTTGGCCCTTATTCTTCAAGATTGCTCCTTTTGGCTACAAAATACCATTTATCTTTGCAAATAACCAGAATATGTATAAAAATGTATTCAAATATTGCCTAAAAATATGTATAAATATGACAATATCAGTAAGAGGTACTCCAAAGCCTTTAAGGTGTCCTTTAAGACGTTTTAAGGCATTTTAAGTCATAAAAATGCAAGGTTGGATCTAGATTTGTCCCTATGCAAGAGTTATGGTGTAGAAAAGGTTTGAGTAAGGTAGGTTTTTAGTGTTGGGCTTCTTGTAGCCATGAAAAGGCATAAAGTTTGCAACCATATGGCCTTAGGGGTCTTAAGGCATTAAGACCTTATCACAAGTTTTGCCTTAGGGGTGCGTACACTGGGAGTAATTCCCAGTACGTCGTGCGTACTACACCTCAGTCGCAATTCCTTCTGCTTCGATCGAGTACGTTGTGCGTACACTAGGAGTAAGTCCCATTCCTTTTCGGTTTAGGTTCTTAATGAATTAAGGTGTTGGACTTTGAGCGAACTCAGCGAGTTTATAGATAAACTCAACGAGTTGACTAGGTTTTCCGCGATATTTTCAGATGGATAGAGGAACTCGACTGTAACACTCTAAAAATTCCAACCAATTTAAACTTTTCAAAAACCACCTCAATTTCATTAAGCTATTACAAAAAGGTTTTCAATACATTTATTATCAGAGTATTCCCAGAACCATATCATAAAACATAAACATGAGGAGCGGTACGATCACGCATTTGCCTTGCTACGGTCTCCTGAAGTACCTGAAACGTTAAACCACAACCGTAAGCACGAAAGCTTAGTGAGATACCCCCAAAATACCAACCACATAACATGTCATATCATAATAGAACAGAACAACCATGCACTTCGGGTCTACTGTGTGACTGTCCGCCGCACCGGGCCTACAGTACACCTGGTCCACCCTCCGAGTCTAGCCATATACATCGAGTGTACAATGTGATTGGTCCGCCCGCACCGGGACTTCAATCCAATTGGTCCACTCTCTGAGTCTACAGTATGACTGGTCCGCCCGCACCGGGCCTTCAGTCGGCCTGGTCCACTCTCTGAGCCTCGGCACGTCTGGTCCGCCCTTTTGGGGCCTACAGTCTATCCGGGCTGCTCGTTGGGCCTTCGGGATAACCGGTCCACCCTGGGTATGTTGGCCTACAACACAAAGCAGGACCCGCCTCAACCCAACCCCAGTCCAACAACCATGTGCACATAAACATATAATCATATATCAATTCACAACTAATCAAACCGATCTTAGCAGATCACATACATAGCATATCCCTACCAGGATTCCGACCTAACCGGTCACTAGCATAGCATCATCCTATAAACCAGGATACCGACCCTAACCATGTCTTTAACATACCCCATCCTAACTACCAGGATGCAAACATAACAAACAACTACCCGAATTTCCATCCGATAAAGGGCCGACCTTGGTGCCTTAGACCCTGTTGATATAGTGAGGATAACTCACCTTGCAACTGCTGACTGAAAAGATAAGATCACGCTGCTCTAATCTCCGACACGAACTCCACCACTGTTCAATACCAAAAGACTGAACTCAATGAATACCAATAATTACCAAAATACCCCTGGAAGTCAACTGGTCAACTCTTGGTCAAATTCAAAGTCCTCAGTCAAAGTCAACCTTCCTGACTGACTCTACTCACCAAGTCAACCCGCTGACTCGTCGAGTCCCTATACTCAGAAGCTCCCAATCCACGACTCAACTCGCCGAGTCACCCTAAGACTCGCCGGGTCCAACAAACTCTGAGTCCTTTCTCGCTCAACTCACCGAGTCGTCCTTCGACTCACCGATTCATAGCTCAACCAGAAGAGGTTAGGACCCCACGACCAGAATCGTCGAGTCCAAGAACAGACTCGCAGAGTCCAATGCAATCATCAACAGACTCGCCGAGTTGTTCTTCCAACTCGCCGAGTCCATGCACATATTCATACAACTCGTCGAGTGCACCCATGTGACTCGTCGAGTCCAGACGTGACATCTTCATCCAGACGATTTCAGGCCATTCCAATGCTTCTAATACATAGATCTGGACTCCTAGGGCCATATTCACACGTAAAGTTTCCAACTTTACGTGCATGCAAGGCTCAACAAGCTCCAACAAGCTAAAAATGAAGGTTTAAGACAAGGACACTCTCAATCACGCCTCAAAGCTATCACTTTCTGATCTCATGGCTCCAAACCAATCTAGATCTGAAGTTGCAACCTCAGATCTAGTCTCTATACCCGAAATAGATCCCAACCTTGCTAAAGAACCCCAAATCACACACCATGGAAGAAATAACAAGGAAATAGCTTAAGGTAAGGTCCTCTTACCTTAGGGATGAGTCTAAATAGATGTAGACTTCAGATCCACAAGCTCTCTTGATGCTATCCTCAACTTCCTCCAACTTTCTCTTCACCAATTCCTTCTTCAAAGCTTCAATCTTCTCAACAATGGAGCCACACACGAGATGAGGGTTTCTGGATCTCAAATGGGTAGCAAAGAGGCTAAGGGTGGCTATAATGTGCTTTATATAAGGAAAAACTCCCGGAATTAGGGTTTTCTCCTTTCAGCACCAACTCGCCGAGTCCAACCACCGACTCGCCGAGTTGGTCACTTAACACTTGAACAGAACCGCGACTCGACTCGCCGAGTCTATCCATCGACTCGCCGAGTCGACCTCCCATATTTACACTAAGAACCCTGAACTTGCACCTCTGAACTCGGGGTGTTACAATTCGACGAGTTGATGGGTAAACTCGGCGAGTTGACTTAGGTTTTCTCGATCTGTGTAGATTGATGGAGAAACTCGATGAGTGGAAGGACAACTCGACGAGTTGGGTCAACTTGGACTGTTGACTTTGACTTTTGACTTATGTCTTTGACCAAGTTTGTCTCAAGGGGGTGTTTGTGGTAATCTGAATGTATTTAAGAAAATTATGGGATTAGGATAAGACCCATATGGGGTTGGGCCCAATTTGGAAATTTAGGCCATTAGTGGGCCTTAAAGGATCTTTTGGTTTTGGGCCTCAGTTTTGGTATATGTTGGGCCAGGGTTACAATGGTCATTTTAACCCAAGTTTGGATATTGGTTTATGGCATGGAACCTAATTGATAATTGGGTGTGTTGTTGGTATCGATAGCTTGAGAAATCGACAGGGTAGCAGCTAGGGATCTCTTTTGGGGAGCTTTTGCATTCGAGGTGAGTCTTCATCACTGTGCTTATGGGTCGAAGGCACCAATGTCGACCCTTTTGGATTGTTATCCTGGCATATCGTATGCTTGTAGGCTATAGTGATCTGTTAGATCGGTATCCTGGTAGATAGGATGTTACTATGCCGTAATGATCTGTTAGATCTGCCTGTTTGTTTGTTTGGTTGGTTATATGTTTATTGTTATGTATATGTCGACATGTGTGTGTGGTTGGGTTGAGGCGATCCTGCTTTGTGCTGAAGGCCAACAAACCCAGGGTGGTCCGGATAGGCTGTAGGCCCTGCGAGGCGGTCCAGTCAGGCCGAAGGCCTGACGAGCGGTCCAGACAGGCTATAGGCCCGGTGAGGTGGTCCATACATGCTGAAGGCTCTGTATGCATGTTGTTATTTGTATATGTTATCTGTTTGGGTATTGGTACTTTGGGGGAACTCACTAAGCTTCGAGTTTATAGTTTTGGTTTATGGTTTCATGTACTTCAGTGAATCATGGCAAGGTGAAGGCGTGGCGTGACCGTACACATCCTCGCATTTTAGACTTATGATTTCTGGGAAAATTTAATAATGTGAATGTTTTGAAAACTATGTTGAAAGAGATTCTGGTTTTTAAATAATATGTTGGGAATAACGGTTTTTGTAAACACTTCTATACAAAAAGGGTTGTTTTGTAAAGTTTAAATTTTATGAAATTTTAGGGATGTTACAGAATGAGAGGATGTGATGTTCGAATTGTGCAATAACAAATGATAAAAGAGAATGACACAATTGTTTACAAGGAAAGCTCTCGATCCTTGCTAGGATATCCGACACAAAACCTTGGGAGGTGATAATGATCACCTGCCTTGATGATTTTATTAATGTAAAATGGTGATTATAGAGAATATCTTAGTAAGAACAAGTGAATAATTTCATAGAGTAATCTTAGAGTAAAAAATTGTGTGTTGTGTGCAAAGTACAAATGTCAATTTATAATCTAAACTAGCTAACAAGATGTTCGATATATTCGGGATCCTCCATGACCAGCTTCATGAACATTATTTGACTTAGTATTCTTGGTCTTTAGCATAGTTGAGACGAAACTCTATTGAGAATAAGTCTTCTCTTGACTAATTCTGCACATGTGTCAATTAATAACAAAATATAACCATTATAAATATTAGTAAAATAATGATAACGATAATAATCAAGATCCTAAGATAGTTAAGGATCCTAAATATCTGATGAGGGTTGAGGATCCTGGCCCTAACACTTATAATTTCAAATATAAAGTTATTAATCACTACAACTTAAAAGTTTTGTAACTTATGGTTAGTAATGGGTAGTGACTTTTTATTTTCCTCTCATTTATATACATTGTATCCGTATCATATCACATCTTATCATATCATATCTTATCATATCATATCATAAAGGAAACATTTTTTTCTTTCACCACATTCATTTGAAACTCTCATGAATTTTCCTTTCATCACATTCATTTGAAACTCCCATGACTTTTTAATTTCTTTCTAATAGTAATTATAAGTTTGATAATAAGATTAAATAAATATCAAACCAAAAGTGTAATCATATATAAACTAGATTTCAATATTAAAAGAATATCTTTATTTCTACTTATAAAGTTATGTTTTTTTTTTTTTTTTTTTTTTTTTTTTTTTTTTTTAACTTTTTACATATTATAGTTAATTTATTAGTTTTAATATATTGTTGGATGTAAACCATTATCATTTTAAAGCTACAACTTTTGAAAAATTTGTATAAAATATTTAAATTATAAACTTATATATAACATTACAGAACCAACTTAAATATAAATTTTAGTTTAACTGAAACAACTCAAATAATATTTTGTAAATAGTTAAAAGTGATAAATTTTAGTGTATTTCTATTAATAAGGTTAAATAAATATCAAACCTAAAGTGTAATCATAAATAAACTAAATTTCAATAATAAAATAATATCTTTACTTCTACTTATAAACTTATGTCTTTAACTTTTAACATATTATCCTTAATTTATTAGATTTCATATGTTGTTGTATGTAAATCATTATCAATTTAAAGCTACAACTTTGGAACAGTTTGGACAAAATACTTAAACTGTTAATTTAAATATAACATTCTAGTGTCAACTTAAATATAAATTCCAGTTCCATTTAAAAACCCCAATGAGTATTTTATAAATAGTTAAAAGTGATAAATTGTAGTGCTAAATGCAAAAACTAAATTATAATATCAATTTAACTAAAATATTTCCTAAAGATATTTGTATAATTGTTAAAATTTTTAAAATAAGTAGCTTACAAATAACTTACAATACCAATAGTTAAAAATAACTCTATATAAATGATTATATTGTTACCTTTAAAATCAAAAAACAATATATGATGTTTTAAATAATTATAATGATAGAAATTAAAACGTTAAGAAAGAAAATTAAAAACATTAATTAACAATAACAAAAACTATAAATAACATTAAACCATATATTATATTTATTTTTATTCATGGGTAACTTGCGGAAAAAAGTCATTCAAACGGTTGAAATTATACAGTTATAATAGATGTATATATTATCATATAATTCAAAATAATCAATATATTATATCAATTTAGTATGCAAATTATTATATCAAATTTAACAACAACGTTATTGTTATATTTAAAAAACATATATTTTTAAAGATTTCAACTATATAAGAGTTTCTGCGCAACGCGCGAGCATCCGCCTAGTTAGTAATATATAAATAAGTTTTTTCACAAGCAATCACGTGTTTTAAGATATTTTTAATTAAAATATGAAAAGTTAAAAAAAAAAAGAGTGTTTTGCCGGATCATGGTTATAACAATGCAAATTTTTTCTTGAAACAACAAGTGTTCTTTCATAATTAGTTTAATGTTATTAATAATTTTTTGTTGTATGTCTTAAAGACATCAAACATGCTATAATGAGTTTTATATCAAATTCGTATAAATATAATTATTTCAAAGTTAATAATAACGATATGATTATTTTAATAACATGTATGTATGTGTGTGTATGTGTGTGTGTGTATATATATATATATATATATATATATATATATATATATATATATAATATGTGTCTTCTATATATTTTTTGTATGATTTATCAATGTTTAATAAGATTTTTTTGTTACAAAATGGTATAATAGACATTGTAATGTTTTTATGTTATTAAAAGTTGTAGTATTTATGTTTTTCATATATTTGTTATTCATTAAATACATAAATTAGCATACAATTTATATACAATTTAGAAATCTTAAAATGATCAATAACATCATAAAATATTTATTTTTTATACTATTTGTTATTCGTTATATAGAAATCATTATATGTTTTATATACATTTATTAACATTGTTTTTTCATTTATAAATATTAAATCACAATTTATAGAATTAGGAGAAGGATTATATAATTGTGTGGATGTGTGTGTTGTTGTTAAAAAAAACTATATAAATGTATTCTGACGTAACACGTGAGGATTCGTCTAGTTTATATATAACCACATGAGTTTTAATGGCCTCCTTTGTAGGGCTGACAATTCTCGACACGACCCGCGACACGACACGAAATAAATGGGTTTGGGTTGGGTTTTTCAACCTGCCAACCTGCCAATCCGCCAACCCGTTTATTAAACGGGTTATATATGAGTTTCTCAAAAAATAAACGGGTTAACCCGCCAACCCGTTTATATTTTTAATAAAAAACTATTTAAATAGTTAGTTAAAAGATTATAATCATAAAAAAAAAATATTCATTCAGTTTAACTGAAGTGTTTTTATATAGAGTCTTAAGAATTAAATGACAATAAGACTAACCAACACTAAATTTAACATCATATTTATTTCACTATATAAATATTATTAGTTATAAATCTTTTGGGTTGTACTATAATAAACAAGTTGAAAATCATAGTAGTTTTTAACGAATAAGGTTTAAAATATGAATTTATCTTAACCACATAAGTATTAACGATTATAAATATATATAAATTTATACTTGGTTTCTTTGATTTATCAATATATTTTTATTAATGTTTATGTTTGCAATATTTGATTTAAGGGGAAAATACTAATCTAGCCAAATACACTAATTACCTATCTAAAATTAGCAAAAAAAAAAACACATTAGCCAAAGTTAGCCCACAAAATAGTAGATAGGTTAGGGTTGACTACGGTCAACGAGGGTTGACTACGATCAACCTTCAAAAACTACTCTTTCGTGACCCGTCTACTGTTTTGTAACCAATTGACCCATAATATATAATGTCTTATTTGTCAGTTTATGTTACTTTTTCCTTATTTTTTCTTCCATTTTCTATTATTTTTTTCTCAATGGAGCACCCAAAGAACAACGAGGTACGTCCATTTTTAATCAAAATTTTACTGTATTGTTGATTAGTAGTAGTTTTGTATATGAGGATAAAATGTTTTTTTTTATAAAAACCGAAAAAAAAAATTAAAACCATAGGTTTCTTACGAAACCTATGGTTTTATTTTTTTTTCGGTTTTTTCAAAAAAAGAAGTTATCTTCATATACAAAAACTACTCATAATCAACAATACGGTAAAATTTTGATTAAAATGGACAAACCTCGTTGTTCTTCGGGTGCTCCATTGAGAAAAATAGTTGACAATGGAAGAAATAGTGGGGATGTTAACGGGGGCAAACGGGGCGGGGAATGCATCTCCCGCCCCCGCCCCCGGAATGTTCAGCCTTCCTACTCCAACCCCCGCCCCCGAATCCCCTTTATTACCCCCGATCGTCGAGGTACATTTGATGCAATCCGTCGACTTCTGGAAGAATAAGACCGGAGCTCTCAAGGGTGAGAAGCCTGGTCTTCCAATTCTATTGCTGAGTAGTTCGCTGAGTTGTCCGGGTTATTCTTGTATCTCTGTAGGTGTTTAGACTGTAAGGCGATCTGGTTATAAGAGTCATATTGGGTTCTAAGTTTGTTCCTATGCCAATGCAATTACTCGTACTCTTGGTCCGTCTCCGTCCTGAAGTTCATATCAGAATTCATACATGGTTCAACGATCACAATCTCGTGTATACGAGTCGTATATAATTAAGATTGAAAAGGTAGTCGAATAACTGATTCTTCCTTCAGCTCACATCCCGTCGAGGGAAAAGAAGTTAAAGTGGAATCATCAATTCTAAATCTGTAGAACATTGATTATATATCACTCTCATGTATACATTCTTCAGTGATAGATCAACCGTATGAATCTTTGGATTGAACTTGACGTACTGCACGAGTGATACTGCGGGGATTCCTTCGGAAAGGAAAAGAACTATAAGGTACTCCATGCATGAGTACTTCGGTGTTCTAATATGACGGCTTCGCTAAAAGACGTTTACTGAGAAAGAGATGTACTTATGAAGCTGGTATTGCGAGGATCGAATTTACTCGAGTCGTATGATAAAGTCGGAATCATATGGAAACTAAAGACATTAGATTTGAACATAAGGTGTTACAGACAAAACACAACAGTGCAATCTCTAATAGAGTTACTGTACTTTGAGATTTACTACAAGACTATTGATGCGAACAAGGTATACTACAAAATACAAGTATACGCAGCACAAGCATCCCTAAACGGACGGGATCTCGCAAAAGATAAGACTATGGTTGCACTAGTTTTGGATAGTTTATAAGTCTGTTACAACGAAACGCCTTAATTACATTAACGTGGGTCCGGAGTAGTCTCTCTTGCGGCGGTGGTCGGTAGCATACTTCCGTCTGTGCCAGCATTTGCTGCCTCTGGGCAGTTCCTTCTGTAGTGACCTACCTTGCCACAACCGTAGCAAGCATGGTTTACACTGGTGCTGGGCACTTGGTTGTTTGGCCTTGTTAGGCTCTTGCAGTAACGCATGGTGTGCCCCTTTCTGTTGCAGTTTGAGCACTGCATCTCCCCACAAGGTCCATGGTGGTGATAACTGCATTGGATGCATTTTGGGAGATTTCCATCATATTGTATGGCTGGGTTAGGGACAATTGGGATACCCGAAGGGATGGCAGTAGGAGGTACCGATGTCGTGGCTGTGAAGGTTGTTACTGATGGTTGTTTCCTGTTCGCCGTTCGAAGCGATTTGTCCTTAGATTTAGCCCAAGACTTCCGTTTGTTACACTTGGTCTTGGGACGCGGGGTGTCGTGATAGTTTGCTGCTTGTTGAGGTGCTTGATTGTTATTTGAATTGGAATTTGTGTTAACAATCCCGCCAACATTTGCGTTGTTAGTGTTAAGGTGGGTCAGAATAGCTGACACGGCAGCCGAGACTGCAGCTTGAAAGGTAGCTGCATCAATCTGAAGAGTTGGTGTTCGGTTGAGGGGTTGATTGTCTTTCTTTGGCGACATGATTCTGTTACACGGAAAGAAAAATGAATTTGTGAGCGAGAATGGTTGAACCTAGACGTAGTTCGATCGCTCATGTAAAGTATAGAAGTATGTTCTCTAAGGTTTGACCTACATCCCTATGATGCAGTCCTAGTACAGAATGGAAGTATGTTCACGAAGGTTTGACCTACATCCCTATGATGCAGTCCTAGCAAAGATCGGAAGTAAGTTCGTACAATGGTCTCAAGATGTTTGTCGTTCTAGCCGAGGTATCGTTGGTTGGTGAATAACATGATCCAACCATTAAAAGAGGCTTGGAGATGTCTCCGGAGTCAAATTGCTATAGTCCAATGACTTGACTAGAGCATGTTTCAAATAGACTCTAATGAAAGTATGATAAGAGTATTTGAATAAAGAATGATACAGAAGTTAGCCGACTGTCAATATCTTTGATATTCATGACGTACAAGTTCGGGAAAATGACCTTGTAAAAAGGTCTTTCATCATATCCAGAGAAGATAGTTCTTGACAGCATAAAGACCTAACCAAAAGTACTTACAGTACAAGATAGTTTCATAGAAAATGCCACATCAGGCATAGACAGAAAAAAAACGATTCCTTTCTAACAAGGAAAATAAAGTAAGTCATCTACTACTGGCGACAGTCATCCCTCTGGTGAACTCTCAGTTCAGCCAGTTGGCATTCCACATCAAGTAGGTGTCTTTCGTACACCCTCTGGCGTACTTGAAGTTCTATGACTCCGGCTCGTGATTCAGCCAATGTTTGTAGCAGGGTTTCATGGTTTCTCTCAGATCTCTTACGAGCATCTTCTAGACGAATGGTGCATAGGGCATGCATTCTCGCATCGGCGACTACTTCAGTGATCTGATGTAGGGCTGTCCTGCCTTGAATCTCATTTCGGGCCACTCTGCGGACCAAGATTGGCAAGATTATGTCTGCTGAGCCCCCATTGCTCAGGTCATAGAAGCTTCGGTCATCATTAAATGGCATGGGCTGATCTTGTCCTTGGCTCCATGTTTCCAAGCATTCCACCCACTCAGGCGTCGGGCCATGAAAAGCCGGACGAGGGTTAGGAATTTGAAAGGGAGCTGCCTGGGGTAGGTTCTCAACCTCGGGTTCGGAGTTAGCACCGTCCGAAAGGTCTTCATCATGGTGATCATTCACAGGGATAGGATGATCATTCTCTGGCTCTTCTTCAAACCATCCAGCAATGACCTCGTTCGAAAGGTACAGGTTACCGTGGGGATGGAGTCCAACCATGTTATCGACGCGAGAATTTGGGTAAGGAAATAATTATTAGACGAACTATCTAGATAATTATTAGAAGAATCTTCATTAGTTATATCGTTATTTGTAAAGTGCATATCAGTTCTATGTAATCAACACAGGATAGGCCTTCGAATAAGTGACCTTAACTCCAAATTCACAAGGAATAGGGGTAAAGCAAAATTTCACTGATTCTAAGTCTATAACATCCTAGTTACATATAGCCTTAGTGTATCCACTTAGCAACTATCAACTTAGTAATGAAGACCCTTTTTAGTTCTCAAGTAAGTAATTATGGTAACACAAAACACCCTTATGGTATTTTAGACTAGGTTCTATTATAATGTTCTCATGGTGGTAATGTTGGTAAGTTTTTAGACTTGTTGCCATATCACAACCATTCTTGGGCATATGCTAATCACTCCTCGGACCAGCATAGTTGATCAGGCTATGCCATTCCCAAGACTGACCATATATCCCTAGGCTTACTTGTGATATTCAACAATCGTAATACTTTTGTTCTTGTCATTGTGACACTGATTTTAGTATGAATGCAGGCACATATACTTACTTAAATAATTTATTATTTAAAAGTATAACTCTTAGACAGAGTGTTTTAATCCCAATGTATTTATAGTTAGTATATCTTTTATGGGTTGATATACTTAATTCACTATAAATAGTGCTCTGATACCAATCTGTCACACCCCAAAACCAAGAACGGTGGAAACGTTCCGGGGTGGAAGATGTCATGTGAAGTATCATAACAGTGTAAAGTAGTAAACAAGCAACAACATCATCCATTGCATTAAAAGTAAAGTTTTAATACATGTGTGTTCTTTCATAATGTACAACAATAAAATGAATAATCAAAGAAGACGAGTCTTGTCTGTGCTCCGTCTTCTCAAAACCTGGCCATCGTACCTGTCTAACTGGTGACCTGAGAATACAAGTTATTTTGAAAGAGAGTATCAGCCTAAAGCGGGTGAATTCATAAGTATTTAAGTGTCATTGTCCTGTTTTGGAAAGCTGTTATGAATGCCATGTAAATCTTTAAATGAAACAGTTGATATAAGAATGAAAAACCCTAGAAAATCCCATATTTCCTACTAGTATGAAATGTAGTCTTCTACTAAGACCCGAGTGTTTTGTTATGACAATGATAGTTTTTCCTTCTTTTTGACTATTACAAACAGTACTTAGTCTAACTCATCGTTTATGTGAATGTATCACAAAATAAAGTAAATAGGAAAAGAATATAATCGTCTTCTACCAAGACCCAAATGTTTTGCTATGATAATGATAGTTTTTCCTTCTTTTTGACTATTACAAACAGTACTTAGTCTAGCTCATCGTTTATGTGAATGTATCACAAAATAAAGTAATAGGAAAAATATAATCATGTAAGTGTTATCCTTTTGTATTAGGATTAACACGACATCGCGATTTGCGAAATGTATAACCTTTGAACATCCGTAGATTGTTCAATTTTCCTTTGTAGCTACAGCAGGTGGGAGGAAGGGTTAGTCCCGTAAAAGTATTCCTAATATAAGTATTAACCGTAGGCATCCGTAGATGTTCATCAACCTCTATAGCGAACAGTAGGCCCAAGGAATGGTTAGTCCCGTAAAGGTACTCCTAGTATAAGTAATAACCGTAGGCATCCGTAGATGTTCATCAACCACTGGTGCTAACAAGTGGGTTTCAGAATGGTTAGTCCCGTTTAGACATCCCGTTGAACTAGGATAGGCAGGACAATTTACACAGAAGGTACTAATAAATCATCCTAGTGAATCGAGGTACAAGTATCCATGTAAATGTATACAGGAAAATGTATCTACGTAAAAGTACTCATGTAATGTATTCATGTAAGTGTATCCATGTAAGCGTACTCATGTAAGTGTATTCATGTAACATGTAATGTATAGTATAAACTCATGAATGAACTGACTTTGATGTAATTCCTTGTAATAGGAATAATGTTTTGTATCTTCTAACTATCCCTATAATAGTTAACTGGAAGGTAATTGGTTGTCCAAGCAGGTTTATACACCCTTGCTACACAAGAGTGTGGGAAACCGAATGAAGGATGAAAACTATAACATCAATACATATATAAGAACATAAGTGTACAAATGTAGTTTTGTTAAAGAAGGTAAAAATGGTTTTGTAAAACATCTATGAGTTTTGAACAATAATTAACAATGACTTGATGTCATTTTAAATAAACATTTCAAAAGTAATACATTTGATAACAAAGTATTTTTAAGATAGAAAACCATTTCATGCATCACATTTTGAAGTATGTGAAATCTGCTGGATGAAAACACAGTTATAAATACATATGAAAGATTTGATAACATGTTGTTTTCTACTTGTATTCCCCCCCCCCCCCATTAAAGCATTTAAAATCATTTAAACATTGATTACGTGGTATGAACTCACTTGTAGATGGTGATTTGGATGAACTGAATGATGTAGGATAGCTAGGTAACAAGTGAAGACTTGTTCACACTCAATGATCCTAGTTAACATATAATCACACATATATGTATTCAATTAGACTTTAAACCACTAATTGATAAAGTTAAGACATACTAAGACATGTAAAACACCATATTTAAGTGCTACAAGTCATAAGGATTTCATCTAAGTGTTAAAGGACTTTGCTATTGTGTTTGGGGTTCAAGGGTAAACTCCCTTGGAGTTTACGGTTTTCATGACCTTGACCTAATGAGTTTACGGTCGTAAACTCCTCTCTTTTTGACCATAAGTTGTTTTGAGGTTTTGCAAGTCCTTTGAAGCATTTCTACTTGGTGGTTTGGCCTTTGGAAGGGACTAGGGCAACAAAAACACTCCTTGGAGGAGTTTATGGCCTCATGGTCATTTCCCTTTGGGTTTACTACCGTAAACCCTTATGGAAAAGGGTATTTCCATGTTTTCAAGTCCTTAACACAACTAGGTAATTGTCTAGGTTAGTTTTTAGGCCTAAGGAAGGAATATGACCCATTTAAACACACTTTAGGGTGTTTACGGTTTTGGGAGATCCCCAAACCGTAAACTTCTATAAATGGTTGTCTTTGGTGTTTTTCAAGGCTTAAACACATCAATGGAAGGTTTAAAAATGTCAAGGTAATGCTTAAACATCAAACTAGGGCTAAACAAGGGACTTAGGCACACTTTGGTGCTATTCTTGGTGTTTACGGCCCAAGAACATTCTTGGACCGTGAACACCTCAAACCTTGTGTTCTTGGCATATTTTCTTGATGTTTAAATGTAATAATAGCTTAATAACACTCAAGGATGGAAGTACTTACTATTAGGAAGCTTGATTTGAGCTAAAAGTCCAAGAACACTTAGTGTGTGTTCTTGGTGTTTTTGGTAATCTAATCAAAATACATAAATGAATGGATGAATAGATGTACAAACACTAGATTAAGTATTAAACCAACTTGAAATGGTTAGAACACTTACTAGTTTGAAGATCTAGAACAAAATCTAGGATGATACTTGAAAGGATACTATGAGTTTACTCTTTTGGTATTTGGGGAGTAAACACAAATGGCTAGTCTTGGGGAGTAAACTCATGGATAAGCATGAGTTCACAGATTTTTGGGATGATTTTTCGACCCAAACAAAATAGTTTGGCCGGGAACTTCTAAGACGCGAGGTGTTTGCGGTTTTTAAAAATCAAAACCCGAGACGGCACTTTCTTTCACCCGTTCGTTTAAAAATAATATTAAAATAATCAAACGAACTTATTTTTCCCCAAAACAAGTAAAAGTGAACTTGACTTATGATATGAAGTGATTGACTTCTAGGGTTTGACCGAATGAAAATTTCGAGTTGTCACAAGAGATGAGCGTTAGTTATGGTGGGTTGAAGAGAACCATCAAAATCGGAACCTATCAAACGAATCATAAATCTACGTGAAGCCATCAAAGGAAGAAAATGGTGGAGAGGAAATAATATTGGGTAAAAATAGTGGAGTCGGTTTAATGCAGTCGGTTTAATGGGTTGAAGAGAACCATCAAAATCGGAACCTATCAAACGGATCATAAATCTACATGAAGTCATCAAAGGAAGAAAATGGTGGAGAGGAAATAATATTGGGTAAAAATAATGGAGTCGGTTTAATGCAGTCGGTGGAGGATTTAAGGGGTTAAATTTAAAATTTGAAAAGCGTTGTGGCAAATGTTTAAAACATAGAAAAATTTGTGGTAGAAATCTAAATCCTAAAAGATTCTTGTTAATCAACTTTTTAACAATTAATAATATATATACAATAAATAATGATTATGCAAAATGAAGTTCGTTCAAAAAAAAATTATTTAATTTGCATACTCATTATAAATGATGTTTTAGAAGTTCAAAAAAAAAAATCTATTTTGTTTCTTTTTTTTTTTCAAAATTTACATACTTTGAAAATAATTGCTTTCATATTTTTTCTTAAGACCTTTAACCGAAATTAAAATAAAATATAATTAAACTTATTTTAAACGGTTATTAATTATTTAACTTTTATATATATATATATATATATATATATATATATATATATATATATATATATATATATATATATATATATTAATTAAGTTTTAAAAAGTTAGTATACGTTAAACTTCAGTTTATTTTAACAGTTTGCAGACTTTAAAAACAATCAGTATTCTTCTTGCAAACTGCACACGTTTTGTCCAACTTTTCTTCTACAATTATGGCATGTAGACTACAAACATTTTGTATCTTAAAAAACAAACAACGCCTAAGAGACTTAGGGGTTGTTTGTTTTAAGAAAAACTTGATCACTTTTGGCTGCGTCACGCAAACGCAACACTTGACCCTTCATAGTTGTTTGGTTTTTAAAAAACTTCCTGACTTAAAAACCGTTGCGCGTGTGCTATGTAGCGCATCACTGACCCTCATCTTCAAAATCTTAGTTTATGTTATACTCCATTATTCAACATAGATTTGTTTTAATTTTTTAACATGTTTATTATTTTAATAATATTATGAAAGATATTATAAACAATTCAAGTTTATATTACATAATTTCAAAACTATTTGGCAAATTTCATATAAATATTTTTTTATGTTACATTGTTTATAACCAAATATTAATAAATTATAAAGCTAATCATTAAAATTACAAATTTATTGAAGCTAACCGAAAAATAACAATCGTCTTCGAAAATTTAACAAAATGAACATGTTTGTTCGCTAAATTAACAATTTTATTTATTGTTATTTAGCAAATATCATGTTTAATTATGTTATATAAATGTCTTTAAAAATCATATAATCACAATGATCTTTATATTTGATTTGGATATGATTAAACTAAATAAAATTTTGATTTAGAATAATTTTTAACTATTGTATGGTTAATTTTTGTTTATTGCAACATTCTGTAGATGTTAAAATACAAACAAACTTCTTATTACATGTTGCAGTAGTTTGGTTTATCTTTTCTGCTGCAGAGGGTTACATGTGTGGTTTGCAAACTTCAGACGTTTTTATTTCGAAAAACAAATACCACCTTAATATCAGAGATTGTATGCAAGAATGTGCACCCGTGTATATACATGCACATGTGAGCAAGATTTTTTAAAACGAATGTTCAAAACGATTGAAACATATTCCGATTTTGGTGTATCGATAGAAAATTTTCATCAGGAAAAAAATTATTGGGTTCTTATAAACATTTGAGTTCTCATTTGCTTGCTTGATCCTAATGAAATTATACCTATATAATCACATAGAGATAAAATGTGTTCAAAATAAATCAGTTTTTAGATAAAAATGTGTGGTAATTGCCAACTATATGTTCTATTTTCTTGGGAGATGATATGAAAAACTTTAGAAAGCTTTGTTGGTGTTTTCCAGCCCATAAAAATGGGACCTTGGTGCACCATTATCCCATCCAGAACCTAGTGGAGTCTGGAGACCTTTAACTTGGAATTAGACAAAAAAAGGCTACACCACCACACTAACCAGTCAACTTCTTTTCTTTTTAACCAATTCTTTTTTGCTTTCCATTTGACTCTTCGACTTTCACCCCTTTTTAGGCTCCTTTTTTGTTCAATTAATCTACAGTTAAAACCATAATGCTACAGAAACCCCATACTAAATCTCAGCAAATATCAAGATTGGTTTTACCAAAAGATAAAGTCAACAATACATGTTGGTTTTAAAGATTCTAAATTAGCATATATTCTCGTAGCTTTTTGTCTCCCATTTTCTTTATATCTTGGTATCTTTTATATATTTTAACATAGCTATAGCCTATAAGATCTGTTTACGTAAAAAGATTAATTCTTTTCAATTTCAAACTCTGTTTAGTTTGACACTCAGAAGTCAAACTTACTAACATTAGTAATGTGCCCTTTTGAGAACGATTTTTGTGAGGTTAGATTCACAATATGTTTGTGTTTGTATTTATCAACATCCCTCATCAAATTACTGTGGTTTGGTTAGTTAAAAATGGAAAAATTACTTATACAACCAGTTTCAAAATTTCATTTGACCTTTTTCTTACAGGTGGGGAGGTCAAAGTTTGCATTCTTGAAAATAGAGGGAAAAAAGAAAGAAATTGCAAAATTAGTTTTAGGTTAGAAGCATATTTTCAATCATTGAATACCAAACACTACAATATTGAATTTTCCATCATGTGTCGATTTTTTGGACTTGGATTACTCCTTTTGATGCAACAAAACAAAAGCCAACACTTTGCAAAAGGCGCATACACAAAGGTAGCATCACTTTCGAAGACTAGTGACTGATCAAATATATTTACATTTGTTATAGTTTAACTTTAACACATTAACATTCGTGTAAATCGAAGTAACTGTAAATATATTTGATTAATGTAAAAATGATGATATAGTTCAAGAAGACATACATGAGCTGCCATTGTTACAGAGGAGGATGGCATGTCATTCAGAAGCTTCATTGTTAATTTGTTTTAATTATTAGTGACTTTAGATAAAACTCATTTGAATTATTAGTTAAAAAGTCAAAATTTTGGAGAATCAATAATGGTTTTAGGCTTACTCTGTTTCAAAACACGTCCTCTGGTCTTGAGGGATCTTGATTTTGTTGTCCTTCTTGTTGTAGTTGATGATGTAATGTTAAGAATATGTGGTCTTTATCGCAATTAATGATGATTCATTAAAGTGGGTCCATCTCCAATTCTCCTATTTCTTTTTTGAAGTTTGAAGCAAACATGGAATCATTTGTTTACAGGCACGAGTACTGTAAGAGGTATTCTTCAATCTTCACACGTGTGCACACACCTACTGTTCGATGATTTTCCTCTGCGACTTTCTTTAAAATGTGCTTTGTTAGCGACAATCTACGTATCAAAAAGCTTGCGTTTTTCTGTTTATGATTGAAACCTTTTGTATGTTTTTAATACAATTCACATTCCAGATTTCATTTGTTTAAAATTTTGAAAAATCAAGTTTTTCTATTGAACCCATTTCTCTTCTTTAAATGTATAGAGAGCGAAGAATCTATGACCATAAGAACACAAATTTCACAGCTCCTCGGCATATGAAAATGGTGAGATTTATTGATTTTTTTTTTTTTAGTATTTCAATCAGTACAAGTCTTGATTTTAGTATTGAATCGTTCGATAGTCAATGAAACAGGAAAAACATCGCAAAGAACACGGAGAAATTCAATTCCAGAACACCAAAGACTCGCTAAACAAAGAGGTAAAAATTCGAACTTTCATTAATTCTCTTACGTTCAATAATCATCTATTTGGGATCTTTTATCAGATTTTACAACTTCAAAAGGAACTCAAGGATCAGTTCATAATACGCAAAGAATTGGAGAAAGCAACAGTTAATCAACCTCATTTACATGATCCCATCAATCAAGATTTACTTCCGAAGGTAAAAAAAAACTCATTTTGCGCATATATTTATCAAAAATTCATTCTTTTAAGATCGGTTCCCCTGCTAATCAGCCCGTTAAAGATCTGATCAAGGAGATATCTATACTGGAATTCGAAGTTAAGCATTTGGAAGAGCATCTCCTCTCAATGTACAGAAAAGCTTTCCAAGAATACATAAATCCATCACCAAAGAAATCAATTGAGGATTCTCATGTTCTTCGAAGCCACTCTTCACTTTCCTTAAGAACCAAAGCTCTTGAAAAAACTGTTCATGAAGCTCTAGAGTCGTACCATTCATTGCCATTAGCAATGCTAGAGGTAACTTAACAAGCAATCAATCTTTAAGGACTAGTCAGAAGGACAAAAGTTGCAGCTTTTGTATCCTCCCCAAAAAGGTGAACAATATAGGACATGAGCAGATGAACTAACTCTAGAGTCTACACGCTACTCAAAAATTGCAAATTTTTTTTTTTTTTTTAATCTTGGAATCTTGAGTCAAGCATCACAATTTGAATTCTTATATATATCATAATATTGATTTACCAGCGTTCTACGGATGATCTTTCAAGTGTTAGTCTAGCAGAGAATCGTGATATTTGTATGTCTGCAAATCGGCTTTCTGAGGAGATGGTGAAATGCATCTCCACCATATACTGTCAAATTGCTGATCCACCATTGTTGAGTCATGGGTTCCTTTCATCTCCTACTGGTTCTTCACCACAAGACCAGTTTGTTTTATGGAGTCCACAATGCGAAGGTGAAACAACATGGGTACATAAGGATTTTGAAGCATCAATGGAGTTCAGTGAATCTTGGTCAAGTGTGGTTGAGGTGCAAGGTATTTGCAGAAATGATCAAAGATCGAGTAATGTTGAACATCAAGAACGAATCTTTAGGCGAGTTTCAGACACCCTTTAGGTTTTTTTATCCGAACCCATGTTTCTTTCATGCCTAATGATCTGAAAAGTGAGATCTTTTTGCAGGTCTCTAGTTTCGCAATTGGAACAAGTTGATCCTAGAAAGTTGAAGCCTGAAGAAAAGCTAGCTTTTTGGATCAATGTTCATAACGCGCTCGTGATGCATGTAAAAATCACAAATTTTTGTTTCAAGCATTTATGTGATTCTAGGGAACTTGTTCCATGACAATGCTCATGTTACATTACAGGCATTCTTGATTTATGGAACTCCACGTGGTGCTTTGAAGAGGATCTCTTTGGTCTTGAAGGTAAACCTATAGTCTTGTTTGTCTTTTTAGCATAAAAAAAATTAAAGGATGTTCAAAAAATATTTAGGAAAACAACGACACACTTGAAGGAAATGAAGGAAAAGTTTAATGACGATAAATTTGTAAAAGTTTAGACTTAATGGGAAAACCTTATTTCCCAAATTTTCCTGCTCTTTGTACATTAAGTCAAAAATAAATACTTATATATAGTTTATGAGATTAAGTTCGACCTCATTAAGTCCACGTCTTTATGCGTGTTTCAGGCTGCATACAATGTGGGTGGTCATGTCATAAGTGTTGGTGATATCCAAAGAATGATACTAGGATGCAGGTTACCTCATCCAGGACAAGTAAGCTTCACCAACTATTAAAAATTGAAGTGTTAATCTTATGGTTCCCAATGAAACTAATGGCATTTTTCTTGCTTGTAGTGGCTTCAATCTCTACTATTCTCAAAGCCTAAGTGCAAATCCAATGGTGCACAAAAAGACTATGCGATAGATCACTCACAACCTCTCTTATACTTTGCACTTTGTTCTGGAAGCCATTCTGATCCCATGGTATGCAATTTTCGATCTTGAATTCTTAGACTGGACTGGATGAGACTGGACAAGCTTTCTAAGACTATTTTTGATGACGATGAAAAGGAGAATGAGGACATTTATGTCCTTTTCACATACAAGAGATTGCAATCCAGACCTTGTCGTCCTATGTTTTTGGACGAGACAAAAAATTGTAACTTTTGTCCTATTTACATGTATAGTCTCAATATTTTCAGTTCAATGCATGTCAAACACAATGCAACATTTTCTTCTTGTATTGTCATGTCTTGTACTTGGTAATCATGGGCATTATTTATTTATTTATTTTTTACGTTATTTTCAGGTGCGAATCTACACACCAAAGAGCGTTTTCCAGGAACTTGAAGTGGCAAAAGAAGAGTACATTTATACAAACATTAGAATAAAAAAAGGGCAAAAGTTGTTTCTCCCAAAGCTTATGGAAATGTACGCGAAAGAATCAAGTTTGTGCATGAACGGGTTGATGGACATGATTGAACACTATGTCCCCGAGTTTTACTTGAGGAGCTTCAAGTTGATTCGAACGGGTAAATCTTCAAAGAAGATCGAGTGGGTCCCGCATAACTTCAGTTTTCGTTATTTAATTTTCTCACAAACTGTATAAGCGAGATTACTATGCTTCTTTAGCTTATATGATCTGGAGTTGTTTATGTTTCTCTTGCATATGTAAATTTTTATAGCAAGAGATCAAAACATGAAATTGCATAATTAATTTCTATATTAAATATTTTGGTATGGTGAAAGGTGAGTTGTCTTTCTCCTTAAATTTATTGAATGGTTATAGACTTTTAGTTGCAGAGATTTGTTTTTCCTCAAAGGGGTGCAAATGGTATTTGTGTTTGATCTTAGTTCAACGTTTTTTTATTGTCACTTGAATAACAATTTCAAAAATATTCACCGTTTATTAGAAGCCTTGCAAATGTTGTTGTTTCATCTTAGAACCCAAGTGTTTCTAATCTTTGATAATAAAATTTTCTCATATTTTTCTAATCTAGATGGATTAGTTGGTGGTGACATTTGTTATGTGTTGAGCTTTTGTTCTAGAATCTCATTATATGAGAAATAGAATGTATGATTATATGTTGTTCATGTTGTAAGGTTTCCATAGAATCACAAAAGGACTGTGCTGCTATCAATTCAAGTATATACCAATTATAGTTATGAGCTTAGACACCTAATCCAACAGTCTCCCACTTGGATAAGTCTGTAACTATAATTGCTAGTATGCCTTCTAAATTTGACCAGCAAATTGTAGCTTCCAAAAAGCTGTTGCCGAGCTCTGACCCAGTCAGTTACGAGTCCTAAGATAAGAGATCACATGACCCTTCGTTCTACTAGATATCTCTAGACATAAGACATGGAATATAATCAATCTCTTTGTCCAGAATCTATGTTTCCCGATTTCTGATTTGTGATGATATAGGACTTCTAATCGAACACATCAATTAGTCCTGGCTGGGCCCAGGACATAAGTCAACACCAAATCATCGAGGGGCCCACAGATATCGCTTTTCCGGTTAAGGCAAAAGGAACGAATAAACATTGACTCATATGCTTGTATCTTTTACTCATCAAACCATACATGACAATACGTTTTATAACACCAAGTTACCGATGCGTTTTCGTATCACCAATGTATAGCCGACTTGCAAATTACAACTCATATATCTCTGTTTCAAGATCATAGATATTATCGTCTCAGTATTACTCGTGATGAATTCCATGAAGTAATACTCTGAGCGTGGGTTTATCCAATACTCAAATCTCAATTTCTGAGTACTCATGAACGTTGCAGCAAATCTATTGCCATGTCTATCCTTAGACAATTCTACAATCCAGTTCATGACAGTCTTGATTCACTACTTACTTCCAAAAGTACGAGCGACTGTGGAGTTTGAATAATCTTATTATTCGGGAAGTCAAAACATGCAAAGTGAAACGCAATAATAATATTAATCCTATATGGCCCCAAAGCTTTTGAGCGTAAATAAAAACACTTTTATTTAAACACCATATTGATTACTCATTATTCATTGCTTACAGTTTCAAAAAATCAACTTATTACTTGAATTATAACCACAATTGTCCCATGCTCCAAGCATGCACACTTTGGTTTCCTATGGTCCATACTTTGCGAAATAGATCAATTGAAAAACCTTTCCAATGATACTCATTTCACAATTCCCAATCCCTATTATTAGTGTTAGAACACAAGGTTCTTGCAACTACTAGAATATGCTAGATTCTAACATTTTATGCAACGATCCTTTCGCAAAGTCACAACACAAAAGTCACCAAGACTTGGCAAATGAAATTACAAAGTACTCTATCGGAAATTGTTACAAGATAATTCCATAGACGTGAAGTCTCACATTCAAAGTACATTCCTTTGAATATCCTTCTTGCATAAAAGTTTCTAATCTAGACACAGACTCTCAACATCCAACTCCCAATATGGAGACATTTCCATATTTGCCATATGACAGCTTATTCTTAATAGAATCTTATCTATTCATAATAATGTCAATATAGCCCATTCAGTACTATACTTCTAACTACTCACAAGCGACAAATCCTCAGTGAACCTCAGATTTTCCTTTGATAGTTGTTTAATTATTTTTAGTCAAAACCGATTCTTTTTCCTTTTTCCCTCTTAATGCTCTAGGCATTTGGAAAATTTTAGAATGGTAAAATATTACAGCATATGCAATCGATCCTATACCCAAAGCATGATGCATAATGTCTCACATAAAGAAGTGATACTTTATCATCCTTCCGCCATAATATTTTATGTGTCCTGTTCCCACATTTCGATCTATGAAGAGGGATGCCGTGATCATAATCGAATTTGAGAATGCACTATATATCCTTGACTAAATTTATTAACATTTCTCAATCTAAGCTTTAGAATTTTGAAATGAAGTATAATATTCTCTCCCTTAATTATAGCAAAACAACTTTTCAAACATTACAACTTTGCAAAGTGAATCTTTGTTTTCTATAATTAATATTGCTAACTCGCAATACTTTACCATAATAATCATGCTCCCACTAACATGATGATTATTTTCTTACCAGCATAACACTTATGCTCCCACTAGCTTTGACATGTATTCAGAAAACAATTAAACTTCCAGAGAACAATGCTTATTGAATTCCTTAAGTTCATATTTCTAATACCTAATGCTTTGATAAGCCTTTATCAAAGCTTCTTAAAATCATACACCTTTGCCTTAGAAAGCTCATATGTGTGTCTAGACAAATTCAGAACTTATGTCACTAAGTCCCAAATGTTCAGACTAATTGTCAAATCTCATAATTCGAATTATGGAAAGGGATGCCGTAACCATAATCGAATTTGAGAATACAATTTCCACAATTGCTATCTTCTTAAAATCTCTCTTAGTGAAAGCATTTCCTCACAGTCATTTTCATGAAGGAGGTAATCTTATGACACTTAGATTTTGTGGTGTATAAGTTCCTATCCATGTGAATTTGTCAAAACCAAAGTTTGTGACAAATCCAAACTCATATGGACTGAACTTTCTCAATCTCGATTTCTTGCCTCATGGTAACACGAGTGCCCACCATGTCTTCCAAGTGGTTTATTAACTCATCCTTACTTATCAATGTACTTTCCATTGATCAAGGTGCTATGTCTTTATGCATTCACATGAGAACTCATAGAACTCACTTGCATAATTAATTCAATTGGAATGGCATAGAAAAGGAGTATGTCATCCACGATAGGCTATAAACCTCAAGTCGTGTGCTAGTGATGATCGATAAGGTTTATTCTTGATTAGTTCTTGAAACCTTTTTCAAGATCATTAAAACTCCCACTGACCACTTGACATATACGATTCTCTTGTCAGGAAAATTTCCTCGACAAAACAAATATTCAAGAGTTAGTGTGGTTCTTATCAAGACAAAACACTTCACAAAATTTGTCCTAGTTGGTCTTTGTCTTATCCAAGACAACTTACAAATTTTAAATGTGCAAGAATAAGAAAACTTTTCCAAATTCCACATTTGATGAGTGTTATAAACCTTCTTGAGACTTGTCACTCAATTCACAATCTTGGAGTATAACTCTAAGACTTGATGTTGGAACGAAGTATGATTGACTTCTTGATTTTAACCATTTCCACAATTCTCGATTCCTCTTCTTAGACATGCAAATGTACTAAGACTTACTTAGAGGATCAATTGAGATATGGTTCCTAATCATTAAGACTTATCATAAAACACAATAAAAGTTACTCTCCCTTCTTCTTAGAATAGAGATACTTTTATCTTTCTGCCTACTTGATTCTTCTTATTCGTTTTGCCATTGATTGAAATTCTTTCAATCAACTCAGAATTATATTTAATCTTATAAGCATAACCATATTCACTAAACTTTAGTAAATCATGACGAATATCTTTATCACTCTCGTGGTGGACTTGATCAATGTACAACCTAGTGTACTTGATCTCCTAGTCCTTCTCTTGACACTTTGTCAAAGAATTAGTCTAATTTCCAAATATGAAGTTTCTCATTCATCACGCAATCAAGTTGCATGACTCCAAGTTTCTGTCCAATTGAAGCTTGGGCGATGAGAATCTTTCCTCATTTGGCAAACTCTCGACATTTCCACAAATGACATAATTAAGAATCAAATCCATTATTGATAACAATACATCAATTTTTCATAACGACTTCATTGCAAGGATATATAAAATTATTCAAACCAAAAATTTTATTTTATTCATAAAAGCAGCGGAAAACTTGTCCTTACAATGCAAAATCAACTGAAAAACTATGTATTTATTCCTAACAAAACTATCATAACTTTCTAAGCTCAAAATCTGATCTTCGAATCCATGCGACGATGATCCATTTCTTCGTGATCAAACTCATCTTGCTTTTCCATCAAGCTTCCTCTCTTTTCTCTGATCCTGCAAAACATTCAAATGTAATATTATCACATTATGTATTAAGAATCAATGAATAGGAAATTGATGGAGTTAGATAGTGGATTTTATACCCAAGGAGGAGTCATAACACTAGACTCTCCCATCTCTTAGATCTCTCAGGTAGATAGGGCAGCTTCGTCTCCAATGCCCCTTCTCTTGGCAATAAAAACAAATGGACTCTTTTGGAATGACACAAGGAACAATCTCAGAGTTTACCTTTTCTGGATCTCCAATGTCATCATTTTCAATGTCCCTTGAAGTTTGGGAGTTTGATTCACCAGACAAATTTGCTTGATCAGCACGCCAAATCATTGCTGATTCAACAGCTATAAGCAAATAGGTGAGATCAATGAGGGTCACGTCGTGATCCATCATATAGTACTCTCTAACGAACTCACTATATGATTCAGGAAGTGACTGAAGAACCCAGTCAACAGCCAACTCACTTGAAATCTCGACACCAAACATGCTTAACCTATCAATGTGTGACTTCATCTTTAAGACGTGTGCACACACAGGTTTCCCATCTTCGTGTTTACTTGCCAAAAGGGTTTGAGTGAGCTTGAACTTTTCAAGCCTTCGAACTTGTAGGTTTGGGAGAACAACGGGAGGAGGTGGAGGAAGTGGAATCAAGTTAGTCCACATGGTAGGGATTGATCTTTCACCTTCATAGTGGAACAAACCTTGAGCAGGAATACTTTTTCCTTTAGATTCGGGAAGACCATGGTTAGATTCAGACATCTACAAAAATGGGAGAAAATTCAAGTTAGTTGATAAGAATCCTTGATGTAACACCCAAAAGAAACATCGAGGCTAGGATCCAACACAACATTCCACAAATTGGAAGAGGGATGCCGTAATCCAATTTGCAGAATATTTGAAGGTAGGTAAATGACGATTTACCAATTTCCACCATGAAAAATGAAAAAGAAGGTTAAGTTTTAAATGTATTGGAAACTCCTAGATTCTTTGAGATACATTGAAACTATTCAATGGCATGTTTTAATCTCGGATTATGCTCTTCTATTTGTGACTGGGATGCCGAGGATCACAAAGAAAATGTGAATAACCATGCAAATGTGCTTGGTAACCTCATTGTCTTTATCATTAACTATTGATGTGCCGGTAAACCAAACACGCTCCATCAAAATGACAATTATGAGATACCCATTACTACTCTTTATTAGTGCCTTTTAGTGTGCCAGTTAACCACACACGCTCCACTAACGACCAATAAAGCATAATGTGCAATTTCATGGATTAGCATACTTTTCACATTTTTCCTAAAGTAACTAGAGTTGGGATTTTGTAAAATAATGTTCTAGTACTTTCTTTAATAACATTATACTTTTAATGAGATGTAGTTGTCCTATCAAATCCGTTCTGCTAACGACCCTCCACTAATCAAGGAAGCGGTGGGTGAGAGTGGACACCCATTCAACTACCATTTTATAGGCAGTTTCCTTATACCCCCCTTATAGATTGGTTTCGTGAATGAGGCATACTAGCGATTTGACTGACCATATTCTTATACATATATAATATTTAACTTTTAATATACATATAAGGTGTGTTTTAAAACATTTTAAAACTCCAAGGGTTTATATAAATTTTTCGAAATTTAAACTATTAAATTTTAAATTTAAGTAAACCAATTAATTAGATTTAATATTTATCTATTAATTAACTTTTAATTAATTTATTAAATCTTTTAAGGATTATCTAATTAAATTAAACAATTAACTTAATCCTAATCCATATCCCTTCTAGATTTCAAAAAATATGGGGATAGGATAATTTCCTTAATTGTCTCAACCAAATAACTAGATTTAATATTTGTCTATTAATTAACTTTTAATTAATTAATTAAATCTAGTAAGGATTATCTAATTAAATCAAACACTTAATATAATCCTAATCCATATCCCTTCCAGATTTCGACAATATGGGGATAGGATAATTTCCTTATTTATCTCAATTATCCAATAAGGCAACTATTATCCAAAACAAAGAAACCCTAAAAGAGGGAGCATATTTCGAAATTACAAGGGGAGGAGGCTAGGGTTTTGGAAACCCTAACCCTAATTTTGACTAGGGTTCATGGAGGCTAGGGTTTTCGAAAGCCCTTTGCACCAAAACCCTAAAATCGAAAATTTTGGCCTTTAGGGTTTAATGGCTATAAACCCTAATTTTCAATTCAACTATTATAGCAATTCAATTTAAAACAACAATGGCTCTGATACCACTGATGGGTTTTAGGTAAAACAAATAAACTAGAAAAACAATTCCTAAGCTCACATGCAACCTACTTTGGATCTATGTTTTATCTATTGAACATACAACTTTGAATTGCAAAACAAGAACCCTAGATGAGAGAGACTAATATCAAAATTAACAAACTAGGGTTTAGTAATTACATACCTTTCAATTTTTATAGTAAACAATTGATAATTCCCTTGATCTTGATCTTGATCTTCTTGGAAGCTTAGCACCACAAGTGTAATGCCTCTAATGGAATCACACCCAAACTAGCAAGAAGGAAAGTAGAAGGAGAGAGAGGGAGTATGCAATTTTCGGCCCTAAGGGTTTCTTCCAAAGAAAGAGTGACCAAAATGTGAACCAGGAGGCTCCTTATATAGTTGAGGGATCTAGGGTTTAGGAAAAACCCTAATGCTCCTTGCTTAGGGCCTAAGCAAAGCCAAATGCCTTATCCAAGCCCCCTTGGACGAAATCCTTAGGGTTTCCCCTATAGATTTCGTCCACCTCCTTCCAAGGAGGTTCTGGAGCCTTCCACTCAACTATTAGATAATTGCAAACTAGTCCCTGCACTTTATAATTAATTCTTTTAACCCCAAAATTAATTCTGATTAATTTCTGGCTAATAATTAATTAAACAAAATGATTTCTTATTAATATATTAATCTTTTAACATATTAATAAATTCATTTATATTAATTTATTAATCTTATAATAAATTAATATCTCTCCTTTCATAATTTCCTTGTCCGGTTGCTAGGTTTGAGGGCAACCCAAAAGGACTGTGTTGCTATCAATTCAAGTATATACCAATTATAGTTATGGGCTTAGACACCTAATCCAACAGGTATCATTACCAAGTGTTCAGATTATTTTGTATGTTGGTTGATCTTGATTGTGGTTACTAATCTATGTGTGGAATTATTAATTATATCTTCAAAAATGATAGTACTTTATTGATGAAGGGCTAAAGTCATAGTCGGCAAAAACTTTACTAAATGTTCCACGTGGGGATCACATTTATATTGAGAGTTGCTTTCTTTTCTTTGGCATTAAGCAAGGCCACGCAAATATGGCTTTTTTTTTCTAACCCTAATAATCCAATCATCGTTAAGGGAGGAAGGAGTCATTTCCACTGAACCCACTGCCACGTCATTTTTTCTTTTTTATTTTTCTTCATTTTTTCGAACCCACAACACACGGAAACCCTATCTTTTTGAACCCACTCAACACATTCAATTAAAAAAAAATACAAAACAATCAAATGTAAAACCTTAATTAGCAATAGAGTTATCGGCGGTACCACTCCCGCTTCAATGAGTGGATTGATTGGTTTCACTAACCCACTTCATCACATTTCTCTACTTTTTCTTTCTTAGTTTCTCTTGTACCATGTGTTTTAAAACTTATACCTTAGTTGTTTTGTATTTTTTTTAATTGAGTGGGTTCAAAAAAGATAGGATTTTTGTGTGTTGTGTGTTGGGAAAAATGAAGAAAAATTAGAGACAAAAATTGATGTGGCAGTGGGTTCGGTGGGTTGAGAGGGAACGACTCCCTCCACCCTAAGAGCTTATTATAATCTTTTTGTTTAAGCTGCGTAAACTCTGTAAGTTTATAGTAGATTGACTCCTGGAAGCTTCCAGTGTTCGTAGCTTTGCATGTAAATCTTTGGTGGTGTCTTTGACAAAAGCTCTTTTTGACACTCTTATCTTTACGGTCGGAAATACATTTGAAGAGACTTATTGTTTTTCATAAGACAAAAGACTTAAAATATCTTTTTGATATCTTTTTTCAAAAAAAAAAACTTCTTCTGGTTTTGGAAGATATTTTCCAAAATTCTAACCCTTCCCTCACATGATATTTCTGATTTTGAAAAATATTATAAAATGTTTGGATCCATTGGGTATATTTCACCCACGTTTACAACAATTGGTATCAGAACTTCTAAATTTTAGTATTAGTTTATTGAGATTGTTTTATCAAGTGATTCATCATGTCTACGATGAAGCATGATATTCCCCAATTTGATCGACACATTAGGTGTCCTTTGTGGAAAGTAAAGATGATAGATGTACCGATAAAATGGATTTACACAATTCATTTTTGGGTTTTGAGAAAATGACCGCTAAATGGTCTTAAGAGGAAAAGAAGATGAAAAATTTTAAGGCTTTATGCCAAATTCGTTTGCACTTGTCAAATGATGTCTTACAAGATGTATTCAAACTTGTGGCTTCTTTATGGCTAAAGTAGTTGGTTCTGATAAGTTTGACAAGTTTTCACTTGTCGAACTTCAATGACTTCCTCGTAGCTAAAGTTTGAGTAAGTATTGATGATTAAGAACTTACCAAACAACTTCCATTTGAAGCAACGATTTAAATCTCAAAATGAGTGAAATGAGCTCTTTAGCTGAACATATATCCACATTCAAAGAGTTAGTCGATTACTTGAAGAATATGGACGTTGGATATAGAGATGAAGGCTTGGCATGTTCTTATCGTCATTATTTCACGAATCATATAGTCATTTTTATGATACTATAAATTATAGTCGTGACAGTCTAGTTTTAGATGATGTTTTGACAACTTTTTGATTCAAAAAGAGAAATGAAACATATTATAGATGGTGGTTCAAGTGTTGTGAAAGCCGAATGTTTAAATGCCAAAGTAAGAATGATAGACAAAGGTAATTACTAAGGTTGTAAAAAACGTTCGATGTTAGTTTGTCGGTGGACTAAGGTTAAAAGATTAATCTGTTAGGCGAGGATTAATCAGGGGATTAAGTGAGGACCTTAAATTGATATTTCGTTGAATTTTAAAAATTTAAATATGACTAATATCATAACAAAGTTCGTGAATACCACTAATATCGTAAAAAATATGTTAATATGATTATTGCAACCCTAATTATTCCTCAAATAGTTTCTTTTGCGATATATATATATATATATATATATATATATATATATATATATATATATATATATATATATATATATATATATTTTTCAAAGTGTTAGAATTTTATCGTTTGCTGTTGTTTTGCTCATTTTGTAGACATGGATTAATCGCTAGACGCCTCTAGTCGGTTAGGTAGCGTCTAAGGATTAATAAGAGATTAATCGGAACTCAGTCAAGATTTTTTATAACACTGGTAAATACTAGAGTAAGAATGATAGACAAAAAGAGAAATGAAACAATTGTCGGATGAGAGCTATGGACATAACTTTTGGTAATGGAAATGAGATATATGATTTTTCATACTTTTAATAATGTATCATTATAGTTTGAGTTTTGAAGCGCCGATCAAAAACTGTAACCGCTCCTTGGATAGTAGTCAATCATCCGACTAACCTCATTCAACATCAACCAATGAAGATGTGACACCCGATTCCCAATACGCATTTTGATTAAGTCTTTGATTTTATACAAACGAGACTTGATTTGGGACTGGATAGCGGTACGCCTGCCATGTGGAAAAGCATGACACACTTCATTTAGGGCATGACCTGCCTTAGCTGGCAAGTTAAGGCACTAAAACCTAGAGATTTCCTCATAAAGATCCCCCTTTGCAAACCCTAGCCTCCTTTTGTGTTCTTGAGTTGATTTCATCCTTTTTATGAAACTTGAAGGTTAAGGAAGTTCTCTTTGGTGGAAGGAGGGTTGATTCCGAACTAGATCCAACAAGTTCACCATATTTCTGGACCATTATAAGTATAAAGTTCCAATCTTGATCTCTACTTCTTTAGATTTATTGTTTAGTTGGTGTTTTGATCCCTTTTTGTTCCATTTCATAATGTTCTTGGAGTTTGAAAAACTCCATAACCATATGAACATTTTGGATTGCTCTCTATACTTTTAGAAGGTGGAAAAATGGAAGTTCATGCATTTCCATTAAACCATGCATGGGATTTTTGTCTTTAAGGTTCCATTATGAGTTAGGGTTTGAGATTTGAGAAGTTTGGACCATAGATCTGGATAAAGTTGGAAACTTTATCCATTAAGATCCTTTGGAGTTTCAGATTTGAAGGATTTAGCCTTTGGCTTGAAGGATTAAGGACTTAATAAAAAAGAGTTTGTTAAGCCATAAAACACAACACACTTTTAGAGGCCGCGACGCGCTCCTGGAAGAATCCAGACTAGTTTATCGTTTTTTGGGGTGTAGAGTTCCCAGTCAAGGTTAGAACACGCCTGCCGTCGACCATTGAATTTTTGATCAATTTGACTTTTGGTCAAACTTGGAAGGATTTGAGCTGTAGACTAAGGTTAGACCTTTGATATGTTTAGGTAATTCGGATAACTGATACTTGAGCATTCACATGTGTGTATCTTAGCTTTTTTTTATCAGTTTTCTCATTATATCGTGTTTGACATTGTATGTATAATGTGGTAGGTTGGATGGGTACTGTTAGGGTATGTTTGTGTGTTTAGGCTGGTTAATCTACATGTTTGGTATGTGTTGGAACCTAGGGGAAGTTGGTT
Organism: Lactuca serriola; assembly: GCF_051521515.1. Classification (NCBI taxonomy): domain Eukaryota; kingdom Viridiplantae; phylum Streptophyta; class Magnoliopsida; order Asterales; family Asteraceae; genus Lactuca; species Lactuca serriola. The sequence continues at coordinate 259,716,084 of NC_136412.1, read as the reverse complement.
GTAAGCCTTCAAGCCTACCAGGAAAATGTTGGTACCTAAGGGAAGATAAATGTAAGCCTTCAAGACCCACAAGGAGAACGATTGGAAGTTCAACATGTCTTTGGGATAATTGCTTTGTGCTTATAAACCCACTGAAGTGTTGACTATGAGCTTTGTTTGTAAGCATTATTTATGTAATGTGATATATGGTACTTTTGGGAACTCACTAAGCTTTATAGTAGTTCTCGATTAAATATTTTCCAGGTAGTTCTGTTGATCTTGGAAACGACCCAATTTGACTGTACGACGTATGCATCATTACTATTTTATACTTTAGACTTCCACCGTTTTCGATGATTCTGATACATTGGATTCTATGTATTGGTTTTGTGGTTTAAAAAAAACTTGGTATTTCTATGTTTATGGAAAATGGATGCTTTACTTATGTTTTAAAAATAAAATTTTGGTTTGAAATTTGGAACTTTATAGAAGAAACAATGAGTCCCCCTTGATAGGAGGTACGCATACCCATTGTCCGAACGATGTGATGCAGAAATCGGTTAAACGGACCATGATAACTTTTACCTTATCGACATTGGTCTTAGTATTCATTGACACGTGATATGACTACGACACATGCTACATTAGCAGATAATTGTTACATACGAGCAACCAAATCAAAATATTGAATATTTCTAAGGTAATTTAACTATAACGTTTAAAAAAAAAATACTGAATTTTTTGCATGTAACTTTATAAAATATTGAAAACATAGATTTTCACATACGAACATTTGCTAAAATGTATAGTCGCATGCTAAAATATCCTACAAAATACTATAGTTTCTAATTTTCATGCTAAAAATAATAAAAAACATAGGTAGAGATAAAAAAAAATAACCGATTGGGAAAGATCCTTGTTATTTATAATAATTTTTTTAGAAAGAATTTTATGGTATTTTGTGAAAAAACAGTGTAAAAATGAGAAAAATGATTTTTTTTATTGGTTTTTATACTCTTCCACTGGATGAGGTCTTGACCCATAGATTTTTGCAACCGACCATAGTTTTCCGCAGTCAACATGTTTAAAACGATCGTTTTGGCCAAAATAATAATAATTTGGATGATCTTTTTTTTTTTTTTTTTTTTTAAAGATGATCATTTGTGAAAAATTATGGCTATTTAGATCATTTTTTATTTTTATAGCTATATGATTGTAAGAAGTTTTTAAAAATAATCATTATAGTCGATATATCTATTTTGAACTTTATAGTGTATATATATACTCTTGTTTCACAAGTATAAACCAAATTTTGGCCAAGAGCTAAACATGACTACGCGTCATTACGTCAAGCATGCTATCCGTGGTCCGGGACTCCGGGATTCCGAAATTATTTTTCTTTTTATTTTTATTTTTTCTGAAAAATAAATGTTATCTGCTTGATAGGAGGAAAGTCGTTTGTCTATCTGTTGGGAAATCAGCAGAATCACTTGTATCCGTGTAAACCCTAATTTTGGCGCTTCAAAACCCTATCAACCATAGTCGAGAAGTAAATCAAGATGGAAGAAGACGGTATAGGTATGGTACTTGCTCGAGCTTCGGAGCTGCGGTCCAAGATCACCAACTGCATTCACAATGCATCATCTATTGATGCCACAACACTAGAGGGAGGAACAGAGTATAAAGAAGAAGCAGATGATGAAGAAGAAGAAGCCGAAAGCCTTTTGAACATCCGCGATTCCCTCGAGGTCCTTGAGGCTCAACTTTCTTCTTTGCAGGTGTGTTTGTGCTCTTTTCGATTGAATTTTTATGGGGATTTATAGAAACCCTAATTCTGGACTCCTCCACGAGCTTTGTTTTGATTTGTGACTTGAAACCTTGTAATTAGTATGGGTTTCGTTACAAATTTAGGGTTTGATTCAATTCTATTGGTAGTTCTTGTCATGACTCATGAAGTTAATGCAGATATCGCCAATGAATTCCAAAAGACCCTGTTTTGTTTTTTCGTACATCAAATCAATAAACGTAGTAATTCTGTAGATATATCAGAGTTGTTCCAAACAGACTCCATGTTTCTTACCAAATGTTCTCACTTTCCTCTAATTTCAGTCATTACAACAGCAGCAATGGTATGAAAAGGAAACATCTCTCACTGAGATCGATTACAGTCGCAAAAAGCTGCTACAGAAGCTAAAAGCATACAAAGGAGAGGACTTAGATGTCATACGTGAAGCCACTGCTTTTGCTAGCTCAACAGTAGAGAAAGAAAACAACGATCTTCTTCTTCCTCCATACCCAACTCGCCCTTCTCCCTCCCTTGACCCTGACACAGGTTACCTATCACATTTCTCTTTAACACCCAAAACGCTCACAAATGGTCCTCCAAACGGTCAACCAAAGGGAAGTTTCCATCATTCAGAACCCAAAACCTCGTTACAGGGGCTGAGACAAATTATTGTTGCAGCTGCAAAAAGGGTACTTCCAATTGTTGGTTTTATAGCTGCTCTGCATTTGTCTGGTTTTGAATTCGGTAGAAGAGGGAGTCTACCCAAGGTTTTGGGCATGTCTCAAGAACAAAGGAATCAAGAAAAAGGAGAAATGACGGTTGAATGTCCACCTGGGAAGGTTTTGGTTGTTGAAAATGGTGAAAGTCGATGCCTTGTGAAAGAAAGAGTGGAAATTCCTTTCAAATCTGTTGTCACATTACCTGATGTAAATTACGGGTGTGGTTAAGTGATATTCTTTTTTCATTCCATTGTTTGTATATCCAGTTTCTTATGGAAACCATGTTAGTAAATCTGCTTTTAGGATCAAGAATATGCTGAGTTCTTCTCTTCCCAAGATAATCTTCTTTATACATACATATATCATACCCTTTTGTACAATTTTATGTCACATATTTAGTTCTTAACTAAAAACCTTTAAAACATAAACTAGTTTATACACTATTCTGACATTAAAGCACCAACAACACCTACAATTAAAGTAGTCGGATCACCAAGAACAGCTGATATCACAAATTGCAAAGCTAAACCAGCTATCTTACAACATTTCTTCATTCTCCCTTTAGTTTTTTTATGATAATTCTTCATAAGTGTCCCCTTCAAACTAGGAATTTTTATCTCCACATTCCAATTTTGCCCATACATGCCACCACCATAACATATGTCATGCCAACTTTCCACCAACATCTCCTTTGCACACGACACATGCAAATTATACTTCTTGCATACCGACCTATAGCTCCAGCTCCGCCCTCTGCCGCCACACCGGTGGCAGGATGACCTCACTTTCCGGCACAAGTAGAGCTTAACCTCACCATCATCCAAGATTGTTGGAAGCTTTGCACAACATGGATGTAGGTCAAATCCGCACGCGTGGCAGTGGTAGACAAACCCTAAGATGTCTTTTTCACAGGCGTTGCAGTAGCGGGGTAGTGAGCCTGGTGGGGTGGGGAGGAATTGGAATGTGCATTTGGTGTAAAAAGGGTGGGAGATTGAAGGGGAAGGGGGAGCACAATGGATGTGTAAGTTGTGGTTACATGTGGTGCATGTATAGTTGGATCCTATTCCAGCTTCTTTGCAACCATTGCATTTGAAGGGGATTTGGGTGTAGTTGTGGTTGAGGTTATGTTCATGTTCATGGTGGTTGAAATTGGAAATGAAAATTTGATTGTATTTCATGGTGGATGGGTGGAAAGAAAATACAGATTTAGAATGTTGGATGATTTCTTTATAGATGTGAAATCTTGGATTTGTATATGTGTTCCTTTAAAGGCTTAACAACTAGTAATCTTGATTGTTAAAGAAGATCAAGTAAGAATAACTTTTTGATGAGAAATGATGGGTAAAATGGTAAAATGACTGAATGGGTAACGATTGTTTGGATAAAATATTGTGTACAAATAAATCGTGAATATGAATAAATGATTATTTTACCTTAAGTTTAAAAAAAAAAAAAATACAATATTCATTAAGTTAGATTTTTGGCTTAACCCATTAGGTCATTCTTTCTAAATCAAGTCAAAACAAAACAAAATGTAATGTTTAATCCATTAAATAAAAAAGAAAAAGAAAAAGCCGGTTAGCTTGTATTGTAATTGGGGTTGGCAAAGTGTGAAGCCAAATATTACTTTAATTTTCTTTAACTTGGAGATTTGTAGAATTAAGTTTGGAAAAGCATGCATGGGATGGGACATGACATCTCATGGCTTCATCTAGAAGACTATAACTTCATATTCCACAACCCTAAAAGCTTGAGAATTAGTTTTAAACATGTGACATAGTTATATGGCGTTTAGATTTTTACTTATAGATTGATCATGTGTGGAGATTTTTGCACTTGTCCTTTAAATGGGTTTTTAGGAAACTCGAACTAGAAATAACATGTTGCAACTTATTTAAACTAAATAAAATAAGTTAGTGTGGATGATATTGATTTTCATTTGTTTGTTAATTGTTAACGTTAAAAGGGTATTTTAGGTGCTTTAAATATTGGAGGATCCAAATATTTATTGTTTATGTTAGGCATTTTTATGTCTAATATTATGCAAATGAAGCCAACTCATTTGGTTTTGTTCGTTACTGTTTTGTAATTTAATATGAAATTTACATACAACTTAAAGCTACAGTATTTCAAATAATTATATTCAATATTTTTTTTAAATAAATATTAGACATAAAAAATGTAATATAACAAATATTCCGGTCCACAAAATAAAAATGAAAATTGAGACAAATTAAAATGCTATTAAATGATTTAGATGGTGAGCATTTGTTGATAGTTGGTACATACTATTTATTGTAATTTGTAAATACTTAAAAGACATTTGGTGTCTTATCGTCCTACACTATGATGGATTACTATGCAATGGGAACAAGTGAGAATGATTGAAAATGCGAATGCTCAAAATTCATGGGAAAAATCTTCGTTTGTTTTTTAGAATTACTTTTTTTTTTTAATTCTTATAAAAAAAAGTACCTTTTAATGTTGAATCAAATAGGATTTGATTTTGGATTGACTCCAATTTGAGACGGGTTCAACACCATTTGAAATTAGAAATTTCAGATTTTGGGTCAATAATGTTGGTGATTTAGGTGTTTGTTTTTTCAGAAGTAAAATGTCTACAATCTACGGAGCACATCTACATACATTTGCAGTAGAAGAGGTGGGTCAAACGTCTCTAGTGTACAAGAAGAAAATTGTTTGTTTTCTAACGTCTGCAAGTTCCTAAAATAATAAAATTTAAATAAACTGATTAATTAAATTTAAAAGAGTTTTTCAATATTAAAATTTAAATAGTTCAAGTTTTATAAGACTGAAAGGTTCCATCAAATTCAAATTTTTTTCAATTTCAATTCATATAAGAGATTCAATAGGAATCATACGGACATTTTGTGGTTATTCAAAATTTTCTATAAAAAAATTATCTTTTGAACTTAGCACTTTTATGACTTTTTATAAATAATTCTAGATCAAATTTTATGTATTATTGTATAACACTTTCCTTTTTCATAACCAATTTTTTATTGTATTTCTTTTATATGACATTATGATTAATATATCTGTCTAAAGTATTTTATATTTTAATGACAATAGGATAATTATGTCATTTTTTAAATAATATGTTGTAATATAAAAAAATAAAGTAAAATGGTATGATATGACGGATATGTTTGATATCTATTGTATTTCGTTGTAATTAAAATGAGAAAATATTACAAAAAAAGACATTCAAACAAAAAATAGTAATGTTTGAAGAAGTTACAAAAAAAACATTTGAAGAAGAAAAAAAATTGTTTTTAGGCTAGATAATGTATGAACATGTTAGAAGACTCTAGTCTACATCTAGGCCAAGAAGAGGACCCACATACATTTTTATGTCTGTTGTCTTCTAAAGAACAAATAATTTGTCAAGACTAATGTTTGTGTGTAGTCTGCACGGCGCAAACAAAAAAGGCCAAGAAAATATGCAGACAAAAAACAAACACCATATTAGTGTTATCAACATATGTTAGTGCAATTATAATTACTATCTAGACATGCTGAGTTCGGTTTACTATTTTAGATTGGAGGTGCGTGGTGCACACTAAGAGTGATAAATGTGAATTCAAGAATATGGGGATCTGAGGGCAGCGCACCTCGGTACTGTGTTCCAAGGGGCAGCTCCCTTGGAGGGATCTAAGGGATAGAACCCCAGGCGGTGGTTCCGCTGACTGGTCAAAATAGGCTATATAATCATGATGATGTAATAGTTGGTTATGTATTATAACCACCATTGTAACCACCCATTTTGATGTTATTTTATGTATAATTACCTTCTTAACTGAATTTTTGGCGCCAAGAAGGAAGTAACCAACTTCCAACTACCATCTTCATTCTATAAAAGAAAGATGGATGTTCCATGAAAATGGTTAACACTTTTGATATTCGAAATTGATTATGTGAATCTATCAGTCTCTCAAAACGCAAAACAACAAGGTAATTTTATGTGTTTCAAATTTAGAAGTGGCCTAACTTCTAAATTGTCAATCTTGAAGTATCTTCATGATACCCTAAGCAATAGGGTCGAAATCATAGATTTTGGAACATGACTGCAATCACGATTCTAGAATTATCCAAGTTTATATTAATATTCTTAGAACTAAAATCTAACATTTAAAATTTGTTATTTGTGAAGAATATCAATGGCAGAATATGTCAGGGACATGAGTTCCAAATTCGAGAAACCGGATAAGTTTGAGGGTAATTATTTTCGTTGTTGGTAAAAGAATTTGCATTTCCTTCTCACTACTTTGAAAGTTGTTCATGTTCTTAGCACTTCTGCACCAAAACCGATGGAAGATGAAACAATAGAACATACCAGAAGACAATTCAAGTGGGACAATGATGATTACATCTTTCTTGTACACATCTTGAATGGTATGCTTGACTCTCTCTTTGATCTCTGTCAAAATCACGAATCTGCAAAAGATCTTTGGGATGCACTTGAATCCAAATACATGGCAGAGGATGCTTCTAGTAAGAAGTTCATTGTAAGTAATTTCAATAATTACAAAATGGTAGATTCAAGGCATGTCATGGATCAAAACAATGAAATCATGAGGATTTTGGGACAATTTGAACAACAAAGATGCAAATGGATAAATACATTTTTGTCTTGAGTGTTAGTGACAAATTTGTTGGAATATATGTCTAAGGTCATTAACTGTTTCGTAATATTTCTAATAATAACAAGGTCATTTTGGGTTGGCCTCATAACACAATTAGCAATAAGGAAATGGAGAAAAATAAGTTGTTAATTTATTAAGTAATTAATAAATTAATTGGAAATTATTTTGGAATTAATTAAATCGTTTTAATTAATTGAAATGCTAGAATATTAATTAATTCTTAGAGATTAATTAGAATATTCCAGAAGCCTTCTGGAAAGAGATGGGGATGGTTTTGATGTCCTTGATAGGGATAAGGCAAGCTTTGAATAAGGTAAGGATCATCCTTGGGTATTTGGAAGTCAAATCAATTTATCAAAAGATAGTTAGTTGTTGAAGTTGTGGAAGGCTTCATTAGACCCTAATTGGGTAAAAGCAATGAATGAAGAGATGAAAGCTCTTCTCAAAAATCAAAGCTTCGAAATTACTGATTTACCCCTCAGTCAAAACTAATTGGTTGTCTTCATTGGGTATACAAAAGAAAATATAAGTCGAATGGGAAGGTAGAAAGATGTAAGTTTAGACCCGTAGATAAGGGATATAATCTACATGAGGAATAGATTACGAGAAAACTTGCTCATCTGTTGCTAAAATGGTTACTGTTAGGACTATTATTGCTCTTGTTATTACTAATAATTGGGTGTTGTTTCAACTTGATATAAATAATGTTTTTTTGTATGGAACCTTAGATGAAAGTGTGTGTATGTTTTTACCACAAGGTTATCATACAAAGGGTGATACAAGGTTATGGACGCTGTTAAAATGCTTGTATGGCCTTAAACAATCCCTAAGGAAATGGAATGAGAAGTTGTGATCCTCCATATTTGATTTTGGTTTTGAGCAAATGACGAATGATTACTTTTTTATTTATGAGATCTAAATATTCTACACTTGTTATGCTATTGGGTTATATTGATGATATGATACTTAGTGGTAATAGTATTGATGGAATAGCAAGAGTTAAAGATTTTTTAAAATATCAGTTTTTCATTAAAAATATGAGCAAGTTAAAGTTTTCTCTTAAAAATTGAAGTAATTGATGTTTATGGAGGGTTTGACTAACTCAAAGGAAGTACTATTAGTTTGGAATATGCGAGTGTAACCATGTTAAAACCCTACTTGATTCTAATGTTGTTGCTAAACACGAAGGAATCGATAACAAAGAGGATTTGTTACAAAACATAACAAATTTCAGAAACTGATTGGAAAATTAATTTATCTAACAATTACTAGACTTGATATCTCTTATGTTGTACAAGTTTTAAGTCAATTTATGCATGATACAAGTAACTCAAATCCTAATATGGCATTGTAGTTATTAAGGTTTTTGAAATGTATCATGTAAAAGGAATTAGTATTCTTAAAACGGACTCTAAGGCTTTAAACAGGACATGTTATGCAAATGGGTTGAATGTTTGACAACTAGAGTGTTGGTTTTTATGAATATTTAGGAGGTTCATTGATTTCATGGAAAAGTAAGAAACAATATATTGTTTCTCGCTCTTCCATAGAATCTTAATACGGTGATATCGAATCTATTTCACATGAAATTACTTGGTTCTAAAAACAATTGATCTTGGTGTAAAAGTAACATTGGTTAATGTTTTTTGTGACGATGAATCTACAATAAAGTTCGCACTGAACAAGTGTTTCATTAAAAAAAAAAAAAAAAAAAAAAAAAAAAAAAAAAAAAAAAAAAAAAAAAAAAACTTTTTAAGGTGAATGTACATTTTATAAGAGAAAAGTATCAATAGAGGTATTAAAAATTATTACGATTGAATCCGAAGAGGAGATGCTGATATTTAAACCAATTTTTGGGTTCAATGCTAACATAATTTTCTTTGTGAAAAAATAGGATTAATTGATCCATTTCAAAAGGAATAATGTTTTTGTGTTTAGTTGGTGGGGATGTTGAAATATCTATTATTTCATTTATCTACAAACTAAACCAAGGTACAATAATTGTTTTATAATTCTAACTTGATTTGCTTAGTGTAGGTAACTATAGGGGCTGAATCGGACAAGTTGTTAATTAAGGATGAGGATTGAGAAAGGGATTGGAAGTGACAAGAGGGTGATTTTGCATGGAGTGCAGCTGAGAAGTTGTGAAAGGCATGCAGGTCGTCTCTACTCGATCCGACCCAAAACTGATCTGTCTATGACCCGGTATCAACCCGGTGGCATATAATGCTTAGGGATGTCAATGGAACCAAACGGGAATGGAAATAGTTGCCCCCGCCCCAGCCCCCGAAATAAGTTGTTTCCCTCGCCCCCGGATCTCCCGTTTACATAGCCCCCGGTTACCTCCATTGCCCCCAGTCCCCAGTTTATAGGCTTAAAATTCGATTTTTTTTGCTAAAAAAACTGCTTTGTTTTGGGCTAAAAGACTATTTTTAATAACTTTAAAAGCTTAAAACCTAATGTTTTAGAAATTAAAAAAATTAAAAATCCAACATTACAAATCGACAATTCCAACAATCTTACAAATACAAAATACGACAAATCCAACATTACAAATATAAAATACTTATATGTCCAAAAGTATATTCACTACATCTTCAATAACCATTAATTGAAAACGGAAAAATGAAACCTAACCTAAACCTAAAATTAGAAAATCTATTGTGTATATGTATTTTATATTAAATATATATTTTTTTACATAAATGTACAACCAGGGCCCCCGCAGGAGTACGAGACGGAAATACCAACTTCCGACCCCGGTCCCGAAAATAAACGGGGTTTAATTCTACCCCGGCCCCCACTCCCGCTCCCGGATTTTTTAAAAATTTAGTCTCATACGATATCGGGGTCCCACGTGGGTTTTTGACATCCCTAATAATGCTTAAACTCTACGTGATCATATTATGTCAAGTTTTTAACATTTTTTTATTGAGGCTATACTTAAGATTCAAGCATCTCGAACAATAATGATAATGGATTGTAATAAACTTCTTAACGTCTGAGTCTTTTACATTCGCAGTTTACTACATTGTTAATTTTCTTAACTTTTAATTTTATTGTATTAAGAATTAAATTCATTTTAGTTACATTCTAGTTAATCATTAGATTTTGTGTTATATGTATCTACTTATATTTGAGATTTTTTATGCATGCTTCAAGTTATAATTAAAAATTAAAAAAAAAATAAAAAAACAATTAAAAAAAAAAACTATTTCATACAAAAAGTAGATCAAACTCACACACATCAAACCACTATCCTTACTAGGCATGCACAAACCGATTCATTTTTCAAACCGAATCGGTTCTTTAAACCGGTTCAGCCTCAAACCGGTTCGGTTCATACCGGTTCACTCAAAAAATTTATCGAAGCTATCTAAACCGGTTACACCGTTCTACACCGGTTCAATCGGTTCTAAACCGGTTCGGTTCAGTTCCATACCGGTTCCAAACCAGTTCACACGATATAAATCAGTTCTAAACCAGTTTCAACGGCTAAAATCTCGAATGGGTGTAAACCGGTGGTTCAGTTCACTGTGGACCGATTCATCGTAAACCGGTTTACTGGTTCTTTGACCGGTTCGGATCTTGAACCGGTTTTTTTGTGCATGCCTAATCCTTACTCCTTCCACACAGGGGGTTTTCCAACCCCATATGCACCCACCCATTTGTAGCCATCATCCCTAATTTTAAGAAGATACGAATCAAGGCTAAAGTTGATCTAGAGAATTCCTTAACATGCTCACAAAGTATCCTTATTTTCTAGACACATCTATCCCATGTGTCAAGCTCTTCGGCTTAATGATCTAAAGTTTGGATTTACTTTTAAGTTTTTTTCTTTTGTTGCTTCTGAAGGGAGCAGTGTCAAGTTTGTCATGGTCCATATAAACGTCACATCAAATTTGTCACACTGTAGCAAAAATGTCATTTATATGGCTTGGGCTACCACACTTATCATGTTATTTTTTTTTCCTAAAATTAATTTATATTAAAAATAATCGATTTAACCAAATTATTTTAAAACTAAAATTTCATTAAACTTCATCGAAAATTACAACAAACAAACCCCCAAAAAAAACTTAGAATTTAAAAATAAAAACATAGAAATTAAAACTGCCAAACATAAATATACCTAAAGGACATCTTCATCGGAAAATTGACTGTCTAAATCATTGACCGGTTTCGCATTAAGATCAATGTGGTTGACAATCCAAATATGTTTCATCAAGTCTCTACGAAGAACATGACACGTCTCAACATCATGAATTATTGCCCTCCTCACAAAGTACTCCTAGCTTCCAACCTCAAAAACTTGTGTCAGTGGAACGATCTCGTTTCGTTATACTCACATATTGCATTTCCTTCGTCTTCAAGAATCATATTATGCAATATGATACAAGTATACATCACCTCACTTATTTTCTTCTCCTCCATATGAGGTGTAAGATATTTAAGAATATGTCAACGTTTTCCCAGAACACCAAACGCTCGTTCAACATCCTTTCTTGTCGTTCAACATCCTTTCTCACCTTCTCTTGAGCTCTCTTAAACTTCTACCTTTTGCGATCATTTAGAAAAGACAGTGACTTCACAAAACAAGCACGTTCCGGATAGATCTCGTCCACAAGATAATACTTATTTCTATATGACATTCCACACACTTGAATCGTTAATCGAATAACGAAGACACGTTAAGAACATTAATGCAATTGAAGGAACCAACAGAACCAAAGAATGTATACCATATCCACAAATCTTGTGAGGCCACCGCTTTAAGTATGATAGTTGGATAACCATGATCGTCTCGGGTGTATTCGTTTTGATGGGCATTCAGACAATTGCCTCATTCCCAATAGAGGCAATCTAGGCTTCCTAACATTTCAGGGAAGCCGTACCGTACATATTTGAATGATGATCATACAACTGTTGGACTTCATTACAAGTAGGTTTGCGCAGATATTGTGAACCATATAATCTCATGACATTCTTACAAAATTTGTGAAGGTTTTGTTGTGCAGTACGTCCGGACATCTTATGATTCTCATCTAATGCATTAGGGGAAGTGGCATACACTGATTGACGAAGTGTGGTGGTGCATATTTGTAAAGGAGTAAAACCAACTGTACCTCTAGCGTTTGAACGTCGTTGACGATACGCAAAAACAGAGGTTCATGCATACATAACCGTCGACGAAAGTAATATCCATGAAACGTCACATTTTCGTCAAAGTAATCTTGCATGAGCCGTTGACTAGCCGCCTCACGATGTCTTTGTATGTACCTTCTTTTTCTGCGACACGCATTATCTGCATTTTGTTGCCGTAGTTCTTGGATCTTTTGTGCAGCCTCCTAAATGACATTTATGGTTATTTCAAGCAATGCATCAAGCATGCCCAACAAAGTCAATGAAGATGACATTTTTAAAGAGAATGTTTAAGAAGTAGAAGATGGTTTTGATGTGTTAAATGAATGAGAGTTAGGTTGTATTTATATGAATTTAAAACAAAAAAACAAAAAAATAATAAACCATAAAGAGCCGTTGCCCCATTGGTCCACTACACTCAGTAGAGTTCCACCGAATTGCCAAACCGGGCTCGGCGGCCGGCTCGGTGAACTCCGAGGTTGCCGAGACTCAAACCAAAGCCATTGTGTCCAGTCTAGATTCACCAATGTTGGACCTTATCTTAAAGTTCAAAAAACACTTCACCCCATGTCATCATAATTTCTACTATATTTTATGAACTTAAATGGATATTTCGGTGCCACACCCCATCAAAAACCAAAATAGTTCGACATCGGTATCAAAAAACATTCCATCCAATGTCATCATAACTGCTACATTCTTCAATATACAATGTTGTAAAAAAAAATTAAAAAATAAAAAATAAAATAAAACTGAAAGCACAATGACATAATACAGAGAAGAAATTACATTGCTATTTTTAGCATTTAGCCTGTTAAGACAAAAGATACCATTATCTTCTTTTTGCTGCTGCTGAACCATATGAAACAATTGGTTTCAAGGCATTTTTATCCCATTACAACAATGTACTTTCATTTCTTTCTATTACAACATTGCACTTTTAAAAATCTACCAAATTACAATTTGTATTTCGATGACATTGCTATAACTGGTAGATTTTTCACTGTACAAAGCTGTAATAGGAAAATTTTAAAGACAATTCAAATTTTGCAAATGTGTTGTAGGTTCCTAGTACAAAATTTGACAAATCACTTCTTCTGTCACTGGGATCCACCCGAGTAATCTCCAATTTAATTTGGCATATTCCCAATTAGTCATCACAATATCTTGTAATTTACCTTCTGTATTGCCACCTACCTCCCTTGACTACTAATCATGATTGACATGTTAAATGATATTATTAGAACGAGAATCTAACTATTTTTTAAGAAAAGCATTTTTTAGGTTTTATGTATAATTTTCAATCCGTTTAAACATAAGTAGCAGAATGGAAAGAGAGTTGTTATTGATTGTCCAAAAGACATAAATACCCTCATCACCAATAGTACCGATGTCCAAGTATTTTGCTAATAATAATATGATTGATTATATTACACATGGCATAGATTAAAACTAAGTTGAAGATTCATTCCCAAAACATCCATTATGTTATATCCCTACTAAACCACAACCAAATACAAATCTTTATGCAGACCAAAAAAAAAAAAACATGAATATGAAATTATGAATTATTACTATTATTCCAAGGTTTTAAGAAGGCGAAACAAACCTGCAGCTTCTCGGATCCTAGAAAACTCGATACAAAAGGCCTGAACCTCAATAAACAAATCCTGAACATTAATGATCTTGTTGCGGATCAAACTCTGCAGGAAAACACACACGAGCCTCACCAACCGGTTCTGCATGTACTTATCCTTAATATTCTCACACGAGGATATACAATTGGTTATGTACATGTGGACAAACTCAGTCGGCAGTTCAACCGCAGTGGTCAACCGGTTGACCACCTCCATGGAATGCAAACTCATATCCATATTCACCAGAACCGTAAAATACTCTGAAATTTCCGGCGAGTTCATCAGCTTAATCAGCACCTCCACCGCAATCAGAGGGTTGTTCTCCACTAGCTCCGGCAGCTTCCGTGGTGTTAGACCGCAGTGGTACACCAGTTTCGGGTCAGAGGTCAACTCCAGTAAAACCTGTTCCTGTTGAGATGGAGCCAACGGGCCTTTTAAAGCTTTTAGGATTAGTTCACGGACGGCTGCACCACGGCTCGTGTCGGCACACATCCCGGTGTCCCAAAGCGGTTCGTGAGTCGACTCAGGGTTGACCCAAACGAGTTCACCATCTAGCACCGGGAGGCGAGGCGGTGTAGGGCGGGCCCAGTGAGGGTAGAGCACTTCCAATGATAAAGTTTGGATTAGACCGGTTATGGTATCTGGCGGCGGGAACTCCAACTCCGGCGAGCTGATGTCGGGATCCGGTATCGCGTTTTTTATCGCGGTGTTTTTGAGGAGGGAATTGAACGGTTTCGGATGGGGGTTTTCCGGCGGTGGTGGTGGCGGCTCCGGGAAGCGGTGAGATGAAGGATCGAATTTGGTAATGAAATCCGCTGGAGATAGTTTCATCACCGGAGATGGAGAGGATAAGAGATGAAGGATGAATGCACGTTCCAAAGTATCGGTTTTTTCGTCATTTGCAGTGTTTGTGAGCAAAGAAAGGTAGGGATTGGTAGAGGGTGATTTTAGGGGGGAATATGTGTGGTGAAGTAATGCAAATGCAACCAAACGTTCTGTGGATTTTAGGAATTTTGGGGTGTGGGTGTCATCCAAGAGCATGACAAGTGCTGATAAGATTTCATTATGCATTGATTTTGGGATTTTTGAGGAGAAATCGCTTATGATATCTTCAAGGGCTCGTTTTTCACCATCTTTAAGTAGGGAATATAGGATTGTTGTTGCCGCTTTCGTGATCATCTTCATCTATTATCTATTAATTAACAAAATAAACTACAAATTAGTCCACTTTATAAGCAAACTTCTGCATACAAATAGCAACATACTCTATTGATTTGAATATATTGAGACTAACAACCATGGACAAAAAGGTATCTATGCATCTAAATTAAACATCAATTCTATTAGATAAGTTAGATACTCTAATACAAACAGTAAGTAAAGCAAACAGTGAAGCAATGGAGCCAGGTAAAGAACTAAAGATGGACGTATTCTAATATGTCCTAAGCTAAGTAATAGATTGAACTTAAACGTTAGCTATTCAAAAGAAGAAACATGAATGTTGTATGATATATAATTATAAATTTAGGAACAAGTATTACATAGTTTCTATTCATGTAATATCCTATCCTATAGATAATAAACCACAACTTAACCTTACATCCTACGCCAATTCTAAAACTTTGGCCTCTGCTCACATTACTTCCATAAGCTTCTCAAGTATATCAGATTGTTCCATCAATCACCATCGTCTTTCATATTAATCAACATGGAGAAATCGAGAAGGCAAACAGATCGCAAACTAAAAACAGAAGGCAAACAGAAAGCAAACGCAAAATAGATGGAGAAATCGAGAAATCAGAAGCAATAACAGAAGATTGATGTCGAGAACTGCACCTGAACGAAGATAGATGTCGAGTTGGAGAGTGGAACCTGAGACTGAGAGGGATCGAGATGTTGCTTGCAGACCAACTCACTTCAGCTTAATCGATTGTTCCATTGACATTTGACAGATCGAGATCGATATTCCTCACTTCACGAATTCACTGTGTTCGTCGATGAGGAGAATTGAGAAATCTGCGATGCGAGACATTTAGGGTTACCGGTTATTTTTGCTCCAATTAATAATTAATAATAAATATTAAATAAAACAGAAAAATAGATAAAACGGGTCGGTTTTACACATAATGGGCGACGGGTTTAAATATAACCCAACTCAGTAGGATGTGTATATATTATGATATATTTTGAATATTTCAAATATATAAAGATCTAAAAGTAAAATAGGCTGGCTTGCTATCAAGAATGTAACTACTAATGTTTATAAGCTCTTAAACAAGGAGGTGTACGTCTATATCTCTATTTATATTTATCTATCTATTTATATCTATATTTATATATCTTATAAAGCTAATAATTTTTCTTTCACAATATTCATTTGAAATTCTCATATATTTTTTTTTTCACTATATTTATTTGAAACTCTCATGACTTTTCAATTTCTTCCTAATAATTGTTATAAGTTGGTTAATAAGATTAAATAAATATCAATCATAAAGTGTAATCATATACAAACTAAATTTCAATATTAATAGAATATTTTTACTTCTACTTATAAAGTTATGTTTTTTAACTTTTAACATATTAGACTTAATTTATTAGTTTTAATATCGTGTTGGGTGTAAACCATTATCAATTTTAAAGTTATAATTTTTGAACAATTTGTATAAAATATGTAAATTATAAATTTAAATATAACATTACAGGATCAACTTAAATATAAAATTTAGTTTAACTTAAATAACCCAAATAATATTTTGTAAATAGTTAAAAGTGATAAATTGTAGTGTCTTTCTAATAATGATTATAAGTTGGTTAGTAAAGTTAAATAAATATCAAACCTAAAGTATAACCATAAATAAACTAAATTTCAATATTAAAATAACATATTTACTTCTACATATAAAGTTATGTCTTTAATTTTTAAAATATTATACTTAATTTATTAGATTAAGATGTTGTTGTATATAAATCATTATAAATTTAAATAAGTATACTGATAGAAATTGAAACATTAATAAATTAAAATTTAAAAACTAAATTAACAATAATAACAACAATAAATAACAATAAACCATATATTATATTTTATTTTATTCATGTGTAACTCGTGGGTCAAAGTCATTCAAATGATCGATATTATGCAGTTATAATAGATGCATATATTATCATATAATTCAAAATAATGAATATATTATATCAATTTAGTATATGAATTATTATATCAAATTTAGCAAACAACGTTATTTTTATATTTAAAAAAACATATATTTACAAAGACTTCAACTATATACGTTTTTATGCGCAACGCGCGGGCATTCACCTAGTTCATTACATAAATCAGTGAGGATCACACCCATCTCAATCAGGATCTAAAATTTTCTTTTTTTTCAATAACTTATATATAAAAATCATTTGGGAACTACTTTTAATATTTAAAATGACTTATCTTGTATTTTATACTAGGTGTAAGATCTATGTATTACATGAGTTCATTTAAAAAAATTAAATATAAAATTTTAAACTTTTGAGACGTGTGAATGTATAAGAAAAATTAGAAAAATATTAAATTATTAAAGTGTTTTTTCTCTTTTAAATTTAAACAAATATTTTAGTTAAGTAAACAAAGAAAACTAATATACTTTAATTTAGAAATTTTGAAATTAGAAGGAAAGTCAACTAATGAAATTGAAATGTATTTATTATTATATTTACAATTGATAAATTTAATTAAATATTATGTAAAATTTAATAAAAATGAATCATCCACAAAATGTCATATGGAAAAAATTTAATTGAAAATAACCATAAAATAACATGTGTCAAAATCAAAGAGATTGTGACATGTGACAAAAAGTTCTTTATTTATTACGGAGGATGTTCGGCAACACGAATCCAGATTTTTTAAAGCTCGTGTTTTATTATAATAACCCAATGCAACATATAAATAAATAAAGAAAAAGGGGAAAATATCGATGTCAACTTATTTATTTGCAATTGATTATTTGTGATTAATAGATTAATAGTTATTAATCTTAATTCTTTATTTATTTGCCATTGATTATTTGTGATTGTTGTTGTCAACTGTCGAAAACTCAAAAGAGTGATAGAAGTGATAGAAACTTTCATATTATGAATCTTTGATAATTAATACTTGGTAGATTACAATAGACTAATACTTCTTAATTATTTATTTATTTGCAATTGATTATTCGACTCTTGTTTGTGAATAATAATACATTGTAAATTGTAATAAACTAATAACTCTTAATCTTTTTTAAGGTTTATCTTTTTTTTTTTAAACTTACATTGATCTTATTTATTACGATGAATATTGAACACACATTTTCAGCAATAAATATCGTAAAGATTAATGTACGCAATAAAATAGGTGATCAATTTGTGATTGTTAGTTTAGTGTTATATACTAAAAAACTAGCGGAAAAACCCGGGCTTTGCCCTGGGCTGTTTTTTGTGTTTTTTATGAAAAAATGTAAAAATTTTTACTGTAAGGAACAAAAGTGTAACACTGTAAAAATTTACAACCAATTTAAACTTTTCAAAAACAACTATATTCCTTAAGTTATTACAAAAAGGTTTTCAATTCATTTATTATCAAAGTATTCCAGAACATCAACATAAAACTGAGGAGTGGTACGATCACGTCTTCGCCTTGCCGCGATCTCCTGAAGTACCTGAAACAATACACTGAAACTGTAAGCCCGAAAGCTTAGTGAGTTACCCCCAAAATACTACATACAGCACATACGCCCTTCCAGGCCATAACAACACATACGCCCTTCCAGGCCATAACTCCATGGGATCTTCCAATCCGAATGTCTCAGGGGATTTCCATCCCATATCTCTGTTGACCTTCCGGTCCATACTTTATTGACCTTCCGGTCCATATCATATTAACCTTCCGGTCCTTACCATACATAGCATACATAGCACATACATAAATATCATATAACCGCATATAACATGATGACCTTCCGGTCCATAACATACTGCTCATATCGTAAAATAACACATACAGCTCTCATAACATCTAACAACATATATCTCATACTCTGCATAGCACATAAGACCTTCCAGTCACACATATACCATCCTAACTATCAGGATACCGACCTTAACCAGGTCCCTAACGTATACCATCCTAACTACCGGGATGCAAACATAGCAAAGCAATAACATAACAACAATACCCGGATTTCCATCCGATAAAGGGTCGGCCTTGGTGTCGTAGACCCTGTCAGTATAGTGAGGATAACTCACCTGCAACTGCCGACTTGAAGGATTAAGACCACGCTGCTCCGTCCACCAGCACGAACTCCACCACTGATCATTACCAAATAACCAAACCAATAAATACCAAAATACCCCTGGAAGTCAACTAGTCAACCCTTGGTCAAAGTCCAAGTCCTTAGTCAAAGTCAACCTTCTTGGTTGACCCTACTCATTGAGTCAATCGTTGACTCGTCGAGTTCCCATACTCAAAACTCCTATATCACGACTCAAATCGCCGAGTCGCCCCAAGACTCGTCGAGTTCAACAATCTCTGAGTCCCATCCTGCTCAACTCACCGATTCATCCCTCGACTCACTGATTCACGGCTTAACCAGAAAAGGTTATGGTTCCACGACCAGACTCGCCGAGTCCAAGAACAGACTCGCCGAATCCAAGAACAGACTCGTCGAGTCCAAGGCAATCTTCAACAGACTCGTCGAGTTGTTCTTCCAACTCGCCGAGTCCACATAGGACTAATCGGACCAAACCCTACCCGATTCGCCGAGTCTTCTCCCAGACTCGCCGAGTCCACACGGGTTATTCCATAATCTGAAATTATAGAGCTTCTCCTTTGCTCCAAACAATAGATCAGGGTTCCTATGGTTCATTAGCAACATAAAGTTGCTACCTTTACGTGCTTCCAAGACCCATTCACTAGAAACCAAGCTAAAATGGAACTTAACTCATTAGGGTTGGCTTTTGCATAGTTAAACAAAGGGCTTTCTTCACATAAAATCCATATAGAACTCAAATCTGGAGTTTCAACTCCAGATCTAGCTCATGCATCAAGATCTCATCATAAATTCCTCCAAACAAACCCTAAAGCTCCATGAAAGGTGGATCTAGAAGGAATAAATCCAAGATGACGAATCCTTACCTCAAAACAACCTCCAACTGAAGAGTAAACCAAATCTCCTCAAGCCTCCTTGATCCAAGCTTCTTAATCTTTAAGACTTCCCTCATAAATCCACTTATCTAAGCTCCAAATTGCTCCCAAGGCTCTCACTTATGATTTTAGGGTTGCTAATTCTCAGGGGAGTAATAAGGGGTCGTAATGGGGGCTTAAGTCTCCTTAAATACGGTGCAAACCCTAGGAATTAGGGTTTCTCATTCCAGCACGGACTCGTCGAGTCCAGCCTCCGACTCGGCGAGTCCGGTCACTTAACATGTGTCCGACACACGCTTAGACTCGACGAGTTGCAGCTCCTACTCGCCAAGTTCCTCTTTTCCAACTTACACTATGCCCCCCCCCCCCCCCAAACTCTCAATTCTGACTTGGGATGTTACAATTCTCCCCCACTTAAATTAGGCTTCTCCCTCGAAGCCTACTACAACACACAATTCCAGATAATACTCCCACAATGCACCTCCTGGTATCAATCGACCCAGGTTCCTCCGAACACTGCTATCAACCTCTATAAATTCCAACTCTTCCCTCACAGAATCATGACAACTGCTTCAAGCCGACCACCGGCTTCTTTCTATGACAACCATACTTATCAACCAATGGTCACCCGATGATACTTCCATCCTTCCCAAATCACACAATCACTTGTCTCTTGAAAAAGTAGATATTACCATGAACCACCGGGTCCTGATTCGGTACCAACTGCTATCCCTTTCCTCGTTTGTCGTAACTTTATCGAATTTACTGTCGGGACTTATCCCGCTTCCTTTC
Source organism: Lactuca serriola (assembly GCF_051521515.1). Lineage (NCBI taxonomy): Eukaryota > Viridiplantae > Streptophyta > Magnoliopsida > Asterales > Asteraceae > Lactuca > Lactuca serriola. The sequence continues at coordinate 259,695,184 of NC_136412.1, read as the reverse complement.
CGAATCCAACTCTTTTCTTTCCGTGCTGACAGGATGACACACCCTTCAGTTCCTGAGCAACTCCCATGAGTTCTCCTTTGCAATCACATACACATGCTGATCCTGCTCTACATCCTCGGGTTGGAAAAACCCGACACACTGACGATACCATCAAACATCCCCAGGATGAATTACCACTATATACATAACCCATGATCGCTCCCATACCTGGATTCCAAGGACCTACCCTTGCATCCCTTCCGGACTCCTCAGGTCCGATGTCACCGGAATTCCTTCCGCGACCTCTACAGACACCCAGTCCGGATGTGCTTCCAAACCAGTGGCACAATCACGGTGCTCAACAACCATAATTGAAAATACTCTCAATCATCCATTCTCACTACTGCTTTCACTTCCGTGATCCAACACTCCCTCCCGGAGTTACATACCTTTCCTTTTTCCTTATCCAAGGAAATCTACTTGCCGACCTTGTCACTTCAGACAAGTGCCACGGTGCTCACACTCCACTATACACTATCCCTTGTAGAGTAATCGCTATTTTATGCATCACATATACTCTGAATCTGATGACGAGGACTATCGAAGTCCATACCCCACCTTTCACTAACATGATCAATACCCGGGGCCAGACCTACTGTCTGCTATTGCATGGCGACATAATCACCCATTCTCCGCATACAGATCCACTAACGCATACAGAGTCTCCAGTATGACTGGACCGCCTTACCGGGCCTTCGACCTGACTGGTACGCCTTCCGGTCTGACCGGTACGCCTTCCGGCCTGACTGATACGCCTTCCGACCTTCAGTCTCCCCGGTCTGCTCAAACTATCCATACATCATCCTGAGCTATTCCTCCTGGGAATCTCTCCCATACATACTGTTCTAGCCCTCTAGGGGTTCCAAACTCCAACTCCATTCCATATACCCAGATCCCGGCCTAATCCTAGGCCTCATAACAACCAATCACCTTATCCGGAATCCTTGGTCTGTACTCCGCCCCATTGATCTGTCACTCACTCATACCAGCCCACACTCTTGGCTGACTAAAACACTGTTGGATCCCAAACAGCTAATCAAACTCTACCGCTTATCGATCCTCCTGAGAATTTTCCAATTCTCCCCACTTAGAGCATTGACTTCCAACCACCGGTGTAACGACCCAATTTTCACGTCCAAAAATTTCATTTTTGATTAAGTGATTTGCAAAACGTTTGTAACAAAATATCATCCGATCATATCATTTAATAAAAACATGTCTCGTATCAGAAAACCGAATCGTAAAACATAATAATGTCAGAGTACAAGTCCCAGAATATCTCGTGGTGTGGAAAACAAAGAGCGTCTGTATGATGCGTCGCTACCGCGCCAGCTCCTTCCCCTTTGCTGAAGAGGTACCTGAAACCAAAACTGAAAACTGTAAGCACGAAGCTTAGTGAGTTCCCCCATCGTACCACATACCATACAATCACATCACATACATACACCCAGGCATTTCTGGGGTGCCCGACCTACCCGGTATGGCCATTCTGGGGTGCCGACCTACCCGTGTCAAGCCATTCTAGGGCTCTGACCTACCCATGTCGAGCCATTCTGGGGTGCTGACTACCCTTCGGTCCTAACAACCGAACCTCGGGGACTAGTTCACCCCCTACTACTACTATCACATATATCATAGCATAATCTATTGTCAGACATATCTGGGGTGTCCGACTTACCCTTCAATCCTAACAACCGAATCCTGGGGACTATTCCCCATCCTACTACCTCTATCTCATATAACATATCATGCTAGCAGCTGAACATATCATAACATACTGTTAGGAATATCTGGGGTGCCTAACCTACCCTTCGGTCCTAACAACCGAACTCTATCACTATCACATATCATATCACGCTAGCATATAACATATCAGGTAGTAGCAACACAGATGAATATCACAAAGACAAACATCTAACATACGATCCCTACTGGTGGGCCGGCATTGTGGCCGTAGACCCACCACTACTGGAAGGTAACTCACCTCGAACAAGTAGCTGCTGATAATCCGTGTGGGAAGTCTCTGCCTGCTGCTGCTCCGGAAATCCTCCGGCTACAATCCCCACAAACACTTAGTCAGAAACTGACATCTACTCTTAGGGTAAAATGACCATTTTACCCCTGAACAGGTCAAACTCAAAGTCAACTTCTAGTTGACCTGACTCGCCGAGTTGGCTCGCCAACTCACTAAGTCCCTATCCTTCCATTAGACCTCATACTCGTCTTTAATCGTCGAGTTAGGCGATGACTCGACGAGTTTTCCTTCTAAATGAACATCGACTGAATCCTCATCCGACTCGCCGAGTTGTATGAACAACTCGTCGAGTTCATCATCAACTGATACACAGGTCCTGTCCTTGACTCGCCGAGTTGTATGAACAACTCGTCGAGTTCATCTTCATCCTTAGAAGATTACCTTGGACTCGCCGAGTCTGTTCATGCACTCGTCGAGTCCCATGAATTTCCAGAACAATGGATTAGTCCAGAACGTTGGGTCACTCCCTGGGACACCCTTAAAAATTTTCCACACTCAACTGGGTCCTTATGACCCTCAACTGATATGGGACAGAACCTTGGACTCGCTGAGTCCAAGAACGGACTCGTCGAGTTGGTCACAACCACTCACTGGATCTTCGATTTCTGACGTACAACCTTTGATCAAAAGATAGATCTAAGCTTCTACAATCGATCTAGCACATAAAGTTATAACCTTTACGTGCTTGCATGGGACTTTGAGCTTAAAAGGTCCTTAAACAAGCCCTCTCAAATCATGGGGCCTTCTTTGAGTGCAAGAGCCACTCCTTTCTGCCTTGTAACCCCTGTAAGGGCCTAGATCTGAATCATCAACTCCAAACCATGCTTGCAATCATGGTTGGTGACCAAAATGGCTTAGAAAAGCCCTAAAACTTCAGAAAATGGGATCTAGCAAATGGAAGAGCAAGGTACAGGCTTTTTACCTTCAATGAGCTGAAAATGGTGCACAAAATCGGATCCCTTTAGCCTCAGCTTGTTCCTTCAAGCTTTTCCTTCCATCCTTGGATCACAAAAGCACCAAATTCACTCCAAATGCCTTAGATTGCTTCAATAACGGCTAGGGTTTGCTATGGGGGTCTTCTGGGAACAAATGGGACGAAGGAGGCCGAGTTAAGGTGTTTAAATAGGGTGCAAACCCTCGGATTAGGCTTTTTATCCAAACAGGGTCTACTCACCGAGTCCATCGCTTAAGTCCCGCATCCCTTCTCGCTTCTACTCGGCGAGTTGGACCTTCAACTCGCTGAGTCCAAGGCCAAAATGCAAAGTATTTAACAAAAGAATATGTACCAAGAACTAGGTGCTACAAATCTCCCCCACTTATTTTAGACTTCGTCCTCGAAGTTTGCTGCTCGATCCCGAAACAGCTCGGGGTAATGTTCCATCGTCTCATCCATCGGCTCCCAAGTCCACTCCGACCCCTTCCGGTGCTGACATTGCACCTTCACGAGTTCCACTCTTTTGTTCCTCAGATCCTTCGACTTCCGGTTAAGGATCGCTACAGGCCGCTCGATGTAATTCAGGCTGCCATCAACATGAATGTCCTCCAAGGGTACCACTGCTGAGTCGTCCACCAAGCACTTTCGCAGCTGAGAAACATGGAAAGTGTTGTGTATCTGACTGAGTTCGGCTGGCAAATCCAACCTATATGCCACCTTGCCCACCCGGGCTATAACCCTGAACGGTCCAATGTACCTGGGGCCCAACTTTCCCCGTTTCCTAAATCGGATAATGCCTTTCCATGACGACACCTTCAGGAGAACCATATCCCCGACCTGGAACTCCAGGTCTGATCGGCGCTTATCGGCATAGCTTTTCTGCCGACTCTGAGCAGTCTGAAGGCTGCTCCGGACTTGCTGGATCTTCTCTGTCATCTTGAGCACTACCTCAGTGCTCCCCATCACCCTCTGGCCAACCTCGCCCCAACATATCGGGGTCCTGCACTTCCTCCCATACAGCATCTCGAAGGGAGGACGATCAATTCTCGCATGATAACTATTGTTATAGGAGAACTCTGCTAATGGAAGGTAGGTATCCCAACTACCTCCGAAGTCTAATACGCATGCTCGCAGCATATCCTCCAGGGTCTGGATGGTCCGCTCGCTCTGACCATCCGTCTGCGGGTGAAAGGTGGTGCTAAAATTTAGACGAGTACCCAGATCGTCATGAAACTTCTTCCAAAACCTGGAAGTGAACCGCACATCCCTGTCTGAAACTACCGACACTGGCACCCCGTGCCGTGCCACTACCTCCCTGATATGGATATCGGCCATCCTTTCGGCCGAAATACTCTCCTGAATCGGGATAAAATGGGCGCTCTTGGTCAATCGATCGACGATGACCCAAATCGAATCCACTCCCCGCGCGGTCCTGGGAAGCTTTGTGATAAAATCCATCGTGATGTCTTCCCATTTCCAAAGCGGAATATCCAAAGGTTGCATCTTGCCGTGAGGTCTCTGATGCTCAGCCTTGACCTTCCTGCAGGTCAGGCACCGCTCCATAAACCATGCCACATCCCGCTTCATGCAAGTCCACCAATAGTCTAAACGAAGATCCCTATACATCTTTGTCGCCCCGGGATGAATGGAAAGCCGATATTTGTGCACCTCCTCCATCAGAACCTGGCGCACACCCCCGAGGTATGACACCCACACCCTACGGTGTAGTGTCAGTAATCCCCGGCTGTCATAGTCGAAGGAGGAAACCTGCCCCACGATCCGCTCGCTCTTCCGATGTTCCTCCTTCATGGCCTCCTGTTGGGCCTCCCGAATCCGCTCCGACAACGGAGTTACCAATGTCATCCTCAGACATATATCCCTGATTGGCACTGCCTTGCGGCTAAGCGTGCCGGCCACCACATTGGCCTTACCCAAGTGATAAAGGATCTCGCAATCGTAATTCTTTACCACGTCCATCCACCGACGTTGCCTCATGTTTAGATTCGACTGATCCATGAGGTACCTCAAACACTTATGGTCCGTGTAGATGGTACAGCGAACCCCATAGAGGTAATGACGCCAAATCTTGAGGGCAAACACAACAACCCCCAACTCTAAATCATGCGTCGGGTAGTTCGCCTCGTGAGGCTTCAGCTGCCTCGACGCGTAGGCGATGACATGCCCTCTCTGCATCAATACTACGCCCAAACCTGAGATGGACGCATCGCAGTACACAACAAAATCCTCCATGCCCTCTAGCAGGGCTAAGATTGGCACCTCGCACAATCTCTGTCTCAGTGTCTCGAATGTGGCCTGCTGCTCAGGGCCCCAACGAAAGACCACGACCTTCCTCGTTAGCCTAGTCAGCGGTATGACTATCTTGGAGAAATCCTGGATGAATCTCCGATAGTAGCCGGCTAATCCTAGGAAACTCCAAATCTCAGATGGAGACTTCGGAACCTCCCATCTCATCACGGCCTCTACTTTGGCCGGGTCCACTGAAATCCCATTCCGGTTGACGAGATGCCCTAGTAACTGCACCTCGCGTAACTAGAACTCACACTTGGAGAACTTAGCATACAATTTCTCCCTCCTCAAAGTCTCCAGAACCTCCCACAGGTGCTCCTCGTGCTCCTCATGCGTCTTGGAATAAGGCAAGATATCATCAATAAACACTATCACAGACCGGTCTAAAATCGGTCTACACACATGGTTCATGAGGTCCATGAACGCGGCAGGAGCATTGGTGAGCCCGAAGGGCATCACCACAAACTCGTAGTGGCCATAGCGCGTCTGAAATGCAGTCTTCTGCACATCCTCCTCTCTGACCCTCATCTGATGATATCCTGAACGCATATTAATCTTGGAGAACCAAGATGCTCCCTGTAGTTGGTCAAAGAGGTCATCAATCCTCGGGAGTGGGTAACGGTTCTTCACCATTACCTTGTTCAGCTCTCGGTGATCTATACACATCTGGTGCGACCCGTCCTTATTTCTCACAAACAGAATTGGGGCTCCCTAAAGGTGAACTACTCGGTCTAATGAATCCCTTGTCTAACAACTCCTGCAGCTGTGTAGACAACTCCTTCATCTCAGGAGGAGCCAACCGATACGGTGACTTGGCTATCGGAGCCGCACTAGGGACTAGGTCGATCCTAAACTTCACCTGCCTCTCCGGAGGTATCCCTGGCAACTCCTCGGGGAATACATCCGTAAACTCCCGCACCACGGGCACATCGCCCACTGTCTCCTTTCCCGCCTCCTGGGTATCCATAACATAAGCGACATATCCTGCGCAACACTGCTGAAGGTAACGCCTAGCTCTCGCTGTTGAACATAATGTTGGTCCTTGCTGTGGCCTCTCGCCCTGAACTACCAACTCTCCCCCACTTGGGGTCCTGATCTGAACCAGCTGTTGTGTGCAATCTATCACTGCCCCATTGGGGCTCAACCAATCCATGCCTATAATCACATTGTTCCCTCTCAACGGAATAGGAGCCAGGTCCACCAGATAACGCTCCTCTAATAATCTCAACACACAGTCTCGGAATACCGTCGATGCTCGCACCGATCGGTCATCAACAATCTCTACCTCTAAAGGGCAATCCAACATGCCTGAAGACTCAGGAAACTTCTTGCTAAGCGCAAGAGAGACAAATGATCGGGTCGCACCCGAGTCAAATAGTACCTGAACTGGGATACCGTTCACATGGAACGATCCTAAACAGAGCACATACATAACATATCAAAATCACAACAGCATATCATAACAGCATAAATAAGAAGTCATACCCATCATCACATCGGGTGCAGTGCGTGTCTCCTTGGTAGTCAACTGGAATGCCCGACTCCTCACCATTGGAGCCTCTGCCTTGCCCTGCCGGCCATCAGTGATCTGCAGGGTCGCTGGAGCTGGTGCCTTCACTGGCACTGATGCTGTTGTCAACTTGGATCAATTGGCCTTCTTGTGGCCCCTCTGGTTGTAGTGGAAAGACAGCAACTCAGACGTCTGAATAACCGGTGCAGGGGCAGTACAATCCCTGCTGAAATGCCCCGTCTTGCCGTACTTGTAGCAGCCCGACGATCCCGGTCTACACGCCCCCTCATGTGGCTTGCCGCATTTCCTGCAGCGGCCCGGTCCTGACTGGCCCTTCGGCCTACCATCTGATCCCTTGGGCTTCTTCCCTGAAGCTCCAGTCGTCTGACCCTCCTCAGTCTTCCTCTTCTGGACATACTCCAGATCAATCTCCCTCTCCCTTGCCCTGGAAATCATGGAATCCAGGGTAGGGCAAGCTGAAAAACTAACATGCTCCCGAATGTCGGCTCGCAACATGTCATGATAGCGGGTCCTCCTCATATCCTCATCTCCAGCATACTGGGGCACCAGCAATGCCCTCTCCCGGAACTTGGCGGTGATCTCCGCCACAGTCTCCATAGTCTGTCTCATGTCCAAAAACTCTTTGGCCAGCTGTTGAAGCTCTACCGCTGGCGCAAACTCTGCTCGGAACCGGGTCACAAAATCCGACCATGTCATAGCCTCAACAACCGAGGCTCCCAATGAGTCACCAACAGACTCCCACCAGTCTCTAGCTCTGTCTCTCAAACACCCTATTGCATATCTCACCTTCGACCCCTCGAGGCAGAAGCTGGTCAGCTGTGCGGACTCAATGTCCGCAATCCATCGTCTGGAAACAATGGGGGGCTTCGCCCCATGGAAATCCGGCGCACCACTGCCCCTGAAGTCCTTAAAGGATAGTGTGTGAGATCCTGACTGGCCAGATGCCATGTCACTCCTGAACGCCCTGAGGCGGTCCTCCATCAGCTCAACTATCCCTTCCTTGATCGACCCGAAAATGATGGGGGTCGACTCAAGGATGCCTCTGGTGATCTCTGACGTGATGAACTCGCGTAGCCTTTCATCTACTGGCTCGGAACCTGATCCCGAGCCCGATCCTTCTCCTGAACTGCCAACTGCTGGCCTCGGACGTAGTACCACTATTATGCAATACATACATGCAAACTTTAGTGATACCGGTACCTCTAAGGGGATCACATCTACTACAAGTTCCTTGGTCTTGCCTCAGCCCTCCTTAATTCGGGTACGAATCCTCTGCTTTCAGTAGTACGGGCCCATACTACCTTCCACATCTATCCGTACCTTTCTCAAGGACAACTTTGACTCCACCAGATTCCTTTCACCACTGCTGATCCTCTGCTATTCCCATTCTAAGCTTGCCCTAGGGAAAATCTCTGACTCCACCCAAACCGGTCCTCAACTGCTGAAGGCCTCCTTGTAATGCCAATTAGCCATTACTTGAATACCATCACATGTGATGAGGCTCAGATAATCCTTCGAGTAACATACTCGTCCCTACAATGGTTAGACTCAAACAAGAGTTGCGCAATAGGGCCAAATCCAACACTTTGAGATTATTCAATCCTGATCATATGTAATGTGACGTATTCACCTAATGACTAACTTCCATCACTCAGAGTCCCACAAAGCACAAAAGCAAGCAGCATTCGGACGCAGGAAAACTACTCAAGCAAATCTGTCCTCATAATGAGAAGTTGAACTTACATATAATGCTAAGCTCATACCACCAGGCATAACCTAACTAGGCTATCCTACTACTGTCTACTCAATACTAGCATGCAATTCTCATAAGCTGAAGCACATCAAGCAGGCACATAAGGCATCATTCCTAGATCCTTAGTCATATTCTAGCATGTCGTTCTACTGAATCTGATAAACATAGTATAACATTGTATGGGTACTTTGGGGAATACTTACTTGAGTTCGGCCGGTCGCGTACATCACACTTGTTCTTTCTCAAAAACTCTTCTGTTTTATTCTTTAGAAAACCACTTTCTTATAAAATCTTTTAATCCCTCAGTTTGAGTCCAGACGCCCCTGAAGGTGTGTCCGAATCCCTCAAACCAGGGATCCAATACCAACTTGTAACGACCCAATTTTCACGTCCAAAAATTTCATTTTTGATTAAGTGATTTGCAAAATGTTTGTAACAAAATATCATCCGATCATATCATTTAATAAAAACATGTCTCGTATCAGAAAACCGAATCGTAAAACATAATAATGTCAGAGTACAAATCCCAGAATATCTCGTAGTGCGGAAAACAAAGAGCGTGTGTATGATGCGCCGCTACCGCGCCAACTCCTTCCCCTTTGCTGAAGAGGTACCTGAAACCAAAACTGAAAAATGTAAGCACGAAGCTTAGTGAGTTCCCCCATCGTACCACATACCATACAATCACATCACATACATACTGCCAGACATTTCTGGGGTGCCCGACCTACCCGTACGACTATTCTGGGTTGCTGACCTACCCGTGTCAAGCCATTCTGGGGCGCTGACTACCCTTCGGTCCTAACAACCGAACCTAGGGGACTATTTCACCCCTACTACTACTATCACATATATCATAGCATAATCTATTGTCAGACATATCTGGGGTGTCTAACCTACCCTTCGGTCCTAACAACCGAATCTCGGGGACTATTCCCCCTCTTACTACCTCTATCTCATATAACATATCATGCTAGCAGCTAAACATATCATAACATACTGTTAGGCATATCTGGGGTGCCTAACCTACCCTTCGGTCCTAATATCCGAACTCTATCATTATCACATATCATATCACGCTAGCATATAACATATCAGGTAGTAGCAACACAGATGAATATCACAAAGACAAACATCTAACATACGATCCCTACTGGTGGGCCGGCATTGTGGCCGTAGACCCACCGCTACTGGAAGGTAACTCACCTCGAACAAGTAGCTGCTGATAATCCGTGTGGAAAGTCTCTGCCTGCTGCTGCTCCGGAAATTCTCCGGCTACAATCCCCACAAACACTTAGTCAGAAACTGACATCTACTCTTAGGGTAAAATGACCATTTTACCCCTAACCAGGTCAAACTCAAAGTCAACTTCTAGTTGACCTGACTCGCCGAGTTGGCTCGCCAACTCACTGAGTCCCTATCCTTCCATTAGACCTCATACTCGTCTTTAATCGTCGAGTTAGGCGATGACTCGACGAGTTTTCCTTCTAAATGAACATCGACTGAATCCGCATCCGACTCGCCGAGTTGTATGAACAACTCATCGAGTTCATCATCAACTGATACACATGTCTTTTCCTTGACTCGCCGAGTTGTATGAACAACTCGTCGAGTTCATCTTCATCCTTAGAAGATTACCTTGGACTCGCCGAGTCTGTTCATGCACTCGTCGAGTCCCATGAATTTCCAGAACAATGGATTAGTCCAGAACGTTGGGTCACTCCCTGGGACACCCTTAAAAATTTTCCACACTCAACTGGGTCCTTATGACCCTCAACTGATATGGGACAGAACCTTGGACTCGCTGAGTCCAAGAACGGACTCGTCGAGTTGGTCACAACCACTCACTGGATCTTCGATTTCTGACGTACAACCTTTGATCAAAAGATAGATCTAAGCTTCTACAATCGATCTAGCACATAAAGTTATAACCTTTACGTGATTGCATGGGACTTTGAGCTTAAAAGGTCCTTAAACAAGCCCTCTCAAATCATGGGGCCTTCTTTGAGTGCAATAGCCAATCCTTTCTGCCTTGTAACCCCTGTAAGGGCCTAGATCTGAATCATCAACTCCAAACCATGCTTGCAATCATGGTTGGTGACCAAAATGGCTTAGAAAAGCCCTAAAACTTCAGAAAATGGGATCTAGCAAATGGAAGAGCAAGGTACAGGCTTTTTACCTTCAATGAGCTGAAAATGGTGCACAAACTCGGATCCCTTTAGCCTCATCTTGTTCCTTCAAGATTTTCCTTCCCTCATTGGATCACAAAAGCACCAAAGTCACTCTAAATGCCTTAGATTGCTTCAATAACGGCTAGGGTTTGCTATGGGGGTCTTCTGGGAACAAATGGGACGAAGGAGGCCGAGTTAAGGTATTAAATAGGGTGCAAACCCTCAGATTAGGCTTTTTATCCAAATAGGGTCTACTCACCAAGTCCATCGCTTAAGTCCCGCATCCCTTCTCGCTTCTACTCGGCGAGTTGGACCTTCAACTTGCCGAGTCCAAAGCCAAAATACAAAGTATTTAACAAAAGAATACGTACCAAGAACCAGGTGCTACAACTGGTGACCCAAATGGCATCACTTAAACAACCCTACTCAACATATTCCCCTTATCCATGAACTGATTCCCCCTAAGATGAGCACCTCCACAAAATCACTCCTATGACATCATACATCTCGAACTCTAAGGGAGTTCGACTCTCGGCCGAACACTTCTCAAATCGTAATTGCTATATCCGACAACAAGACCATATAACCAATTTCTGACCCTCAAATTGTGACAACCCGAAATTTTCGTTCGGTCAAACCCTAAAATTCAATCACTTCATATTATAAGTCAAGTTCACTTTTGCTTGCTTTTGGGAAAAATAAGTTCATTTGATTATTTTAATAATTAATCTTTAAACGAACGGGTGAAAGAAAGTGTCGTCTCGGGTTTTGAAATTTAAAAACCGCAAAAACATCTCGTGTCTTAGAAGTTCACGACCAAAATTTTATGTTTGGGTCGAAAAATCATCCAAAAACTTAAACTAATGCCTTAAGCATGAGTTTACTCCCCAAAAACTAGTCATTTGTGTTTATTCCCCATTTACCAAAAGAGTAAACTCCAAAAATCCTCTCAAGTATCATCCAAGTTTTGTTCAAATATCTTCAATCTAGTAAGTGTTTCTAGCCCTTTCAAGTTAGTATATCACTTAATCTAGTGATTTTACATCCTTTAATCCATCCATTTATGTGTTTTGACTAGTTTTTCCAAAACACCAAGAACACACACTAGTGTTCTTGGACTTTAAGTTCATTTCAAGCTTCCACAATGTAAGTACTTCTATCCTAGAGTCATTTAAAGCTTGCTATACATGTTTATATCAAAGAAAAGTCCCAAGAACACCAAGATAAAGGTGTTCATGGTTTTTGGAGGTCCCAAAACCGTAAACACCAAGAATAGGGCCAAAGTGGTGTGTTAGGGTGCCTAGATGCTTCACCATGCCTTAGGGACTTGTCTAGATTCATCCTTGATGAGTTTATCACACAAAAAGCACCAAAACCTTACATTTTTATTTGTTTACGGTTTGGGGATCTCCCAAAACCATAAACACCCCCAAAAGGTGCTTAAAATGTCCCATAAAAGTCCCATGGTTGTTCCTTATGTCTAATTCTAACCTAGACTAGTGCCATGATTGAGCTAAGGACTTGAAAACCCCCAAATACCAAACTTGTGAGTTTAAGGTAGTAAACTCATGAGTTTAAGGTAGTAAACTCATGGAGAAATGGTCCTTAGACCATAAACTCCATTTAGGAGTGTTTTGATGCCACACAACACTTCCTAAGGCTTAAACATGAAGTAGGAATGTCTGGAATAGCTTAGTAGACTTCAAAACATCAAATGGTCAAAAGGTTAGGAGTTTACGACCGTAAACTCAAGAGTTTACGACCGTAAACTCAAGGAGTGTTGGTCTTTAGGGAGTAAACTCATTTTAGGAGTGTTCCTTGAACCCCAAACACACTAGCCTTTCCCTACAACACTTAGATGCACTCCTTAGCACTTATAACACTTATACAAAGTGTTTGCCATGTCCTAGAGTGTCTTGACTTGTTTATTAGTTGTTTAAAGACTAATTGTTTATATACATATGTCCTCGTATGTAATTAGGATCTTTGTGCGTGTCTAAGTCTTCACTTGACACCAAGCACTTATCTGACACTTCCATCTGATCCACTCGCAACAGGTGAGTTCATACCCCTTTAAATAAACTTTGAAATACTTTTAAATGTTTTAAATGCTTTTATGGGGGGGGATACAAGTTGAATACTTATAGTTATCACATCAATCACATGTGATTAATAACTAGAAAACGAATGATTTATTACTGTTCAAACTGTTTATCAAACTGTTTTACAAATTCTTTTACTTATCAAATACTTTTACTTAAACTCTGTTATACTTATTATCAATTGCATGCCTATATATGTATAGTTATATAAGAAATGTTTAAAAGACTTAGGAAGGCTATCCACCCTATTTCCTTTTCGCGCTTGAGATGTGGTCTGGTGGGACATCGAGTATCCGTCCGAAGGTTGTTAAAATATTAGTTGTATATCATATGTACATATAGAGTCATAAAGGTCCTTCCAGTTCATCCAATGCCCTTGGGTAGCAAGGGTATACATCCATGTTCATACGTACCAGTTAAATTACTAGTAAGTTACCATATGGGTAGTTTAGGAAGATACTAGAACTATTACTAGAACGCGATATCATACAACGAGTCAGTTCATTCATGAGTCAATACTTGCTAGATAGAGAGAACATACATTACAGCTAGTACACACAGTACATTACTATACATGCTAGATAAAAAGAGAACACACATTACAGCTAGCACACGTAGAACATTACTCTACTATTACATAGATATGTTTACATGATTACATTTACATAGATACATCTAGAAAGAGAACATATACAACTATACTAGAAGAAGAACATATATAACTATACTAGAAAGAGAACATATACAACTATACTATAAGAAGAACATATAAAACTATACTAGAAGAGAACATATACAACTATACTAGAAAGAGAACATTTACAACTATACTAGAAAGAGAACATATACAACGATAGTAGAACGATTAACAATACATTACATATACATGAATACGTTAACATAATTGTGATCCACTGTATCGGAGCATGCCTTCCATGTCATGGACCGAGTTGTAGCCATAGTCTCTTGGAGGGAGAGCATGAGTTTGCGTAGAGATCTATACTGGATTGACTATCCTACACCTTGCTGCTAGCTACAGCTGGACCTGCAGGTCTGCGGGTGCCAAACGTCATACCTTATTACGACCTACATTGTCGTGTTACCTAGTCGATAGTATGGTACAATTTATCACATAATACCTTAATATAAATCCGGTTTAAGGTAGTTAGTACAGCAGTAGTTCCTATAATACAACACTACAGTACTACATTAATTTACCCTTTACATATATTTAGTGATCATTTCACTTAAACATTAATGTACAAACTATATTTTGTTAATGATAGTTACACTTGGGAAAATTACACACTTTTACAAGAAACGAACATATAAAACAGTTACGTCTTGGTAGAAGATTACATTTAGAACAGTTAGGTCTTGGTAGAAGACTCCATTTTAATATAGTAGGAATCATAGGGATTTCTAGGGTTTTTCAAACGTTTACAGCTGTTTTACAAACATTCTCATACTTACATGAACTCTCTTTCAAAACATTTTCCAGTCTTTCATTACATGTCAAACACATACTTACATACAAATTAAGACACATTAATACTTATGATCTCACCAACTTTAAAGCTGATACTCTCTTTCAAAATAACTTGTATCCTCAGGTCAACAGTAGACAGGTACCGATGCAAGGTTTAGAGAAGATGGAGCCCATTCAAGACTCATATTTCATTTTGTTTATACTTTAGTGTCTATTATAATTTGACAAAACACTTGTATTAAAATTATATTATCAATGCAATGGATGATGTTGTTGCTTGTTTACTACTTTTCATTGTTGTGATACTGTACATGACGTCCTCCGCCACAGAACGTTTCCGTCGTTCTTGGTTTTGGGGTGTGACAGATTGGTATCAGAGCATTGTTTATAGTGAATTAAGTATATCAACCCATAAAAGATATAGTAACTATAAATACATAGGGATTAAAAATACTCTGACCAAGAGTTTATACATTAAATAGTAAAATATTTAATTTAGTATACGTGCCTGCATTCATACTAAAATCCATGTCACTAGGAAAGTACAAAAGAATTATGATTGTTGGGCAACATAGGTGGACTTAGAGACATATAGTCAAAACTAGAATGATATAGCTTGATCAACTATATTATTTGAGGGTTGACTAGCATGTGCCTAAGTGTAGTTGTGTGGTTGCAACAAGTCTAAAATCTTACCAACAATACCACAATGAGAACAGTAGAACATAACATTAAACTTAAAATACTATAGGGGTATTTGGTGTTACTATAAGTACTTATACTTGAGAACTAAAACGGGATCTTCATTACTAGTTGATAGTTGCTAAGTGGATACACTAAGGCTATATGTAATTAGGATGTTATAGACTTAGAATCTGTGAATATTTTACTTTACCCCTATTCTGTGTGAATTTGGAGTTAAGGTCACTTATTCGAAGGCCTATCCTGTTTCGATTACTTATAACTGGTATGCACTTCACAAATAGCGATGTAACTAATGAAGATTTTCTAAATAATTATCTAGATAGTTCGTCTAATAATTATTTTCTTACCCCAATTCTCGCGTAGATAACATGGCTGGACTCCATCCCCACGGCAACCAGTATCTTCCGAACGAAGTCATAGCTGTTTGGTTTGGAGAAGAACCAGAGAATGATCATCCTATCCCTTTGAATGATCACCATGATGAAGAACTTGCAGATGATGCTAACTCCGAACTCGAGGTTGAGAACCTACCCCAAGCAGCTCCCGTTCCAATTCCTAACCCTCGTCCGACTTTTCATGGCCTGACGCCTAAATGGGTGGAATGCTTGGAAACATGGAGCCAAGGACAAGATCAACCCATGCCATTTAATGGTGATCAAATCTTTTATGAATTAAGCAATGGGGGCTCAGCAGACAGAATCTTGCCAATCTTGGTCCGCAGAGTGGCCCGAAACGAGATTCAAGGCAGGACAACCCTACATCAGATCACCAAAGTTGTCGCCGATGCGAGAATGCATACCCTCCGCACCATTCGTCTAGAAGATGCTCGTGAGAGATCCGAGAGAAACCATGAAACCCTACTGCAAGCACTGGCTGAATCACGAGCCGAAGTCATAGAACTCCGCGTACGCCAGAGGGTGTACGAAAGACACCCACTAGATGTGGAACGTCAACTGGATGAACTGAGAGTTCACCAGAGGGATGACCATCGCCAGTACACTACAAGAAAAATACCCTTTTATGACGCGCAAACCACGACACTCATTGATTTATGTTACGCAAATGAGAGAGACATTAAAAAATTGTCATCTCTTCAAAAAAATTAAAAATTTATGTCACGCATTATTGAGTGCCCTTAAATTAGTGTCTCTTGAAAAGAAACTAAAAACACGGAGGGCGCTTTATTTTAAACGAGCGTCCTCTATACATGTCGCTTTATAATTTTAATGAAACACACGTTTAGCAGAGGGGAAACGAAATCCCCAAAATTTTGAAAACCCCTCTTCTACCTTCTTTCTATCTTTCATCTTCACAGTCTACTCTCCCCTCTCCCTCCTTCTCTCTTCTCTCCGATCCGATTCTCCGCCACTCCATAATACCTTGCAGGAATCTAAAAACTAGAAAAACTCGTCCTCACAAAGTCTAGGAAACTAGGGTTTATTTAACCCTCAAAGAATGACCCACATCCTCCCTAGATCGATCTCTACCGCTTCATTTCTCACAAGATATTGAACACTTTACATTGGCCATAAAATCGACTATTGCTTGAACTAGGGTTTCGATTTTGTATCACATAACCCTCCCTCAATCTGTTCTCCTTGTTCAATCGATTCGTTGATTTTGCTCGACTCCCACTCACGCCAACCATCGATGTTCAATCGTCGACTATCGCCGCAACTATAAGTCTTTATCGAAGGTTTAATCGAAGGTTCATCTGTTATGTAAGTCTTTATCGATGTTCAATCGTCGCTCACGCCGACCATCGATTTATGTGTACTCAGAATTCAGGAAGACTGTAGAAGCGGGTAAAGGCAGAGAGAGAGAGAGAGAGAGAGAGAGAGAGACTTTGCACTTCTCCATCGATGACGTCTGATTGTGTTAAGCTTCCTCCTTAGGACGAAAACCCTGTTGATTTTGTGCATAAGAATTGCATGGATCTTGAGAGTGAGCATGTCTCTGTAAATTTACATGAATGGATAGATCTCATATTCGGGTGAGCCCTAATTCATTCATATTCTAATATCGGTGGGTTTTATTTTGTTTTGATGCTTTTGACTTTGTAAAAGGTTGAAATAAATCAATTTTGATATAGATAAACTGATCCAGTAAGTCTTATGTTAGTCGATTAATTAAATTCTTTTTTAATGTTTCTTTTCTTGATTCTTTTCATACACACATAGCAGGCACCATCGGTTTTGGTCCTTCCATTTGGTGTAAATCAGGTTGCTTGTGGACATTCTCAAAAACTTATTTGCACACAAGATGGTAAAATCCATGGTTGGGGTTATAACAGCTATGGCTAAGCAGCTAACCAGAAATGCACTTATGCTTGGTACCCATCTCCAATTGATTGGTATCTCTCTCTCCTTTGACTTGAAGGTTTGACTAATGAATAATCGAAACAGGTGTTTGGGGGAAGTGAGGAAGTTGGCAGCTGGTGGGGGCCACTATGCTGTATTAATAGATGCGTGTTCATTAAAAGAGTTGTGTGAGTTTCAAATTGCAGCCTGTGTGACAACATGGAATGCTTCTATGATTGAAGATGTTGCATATCGAACTGGGTCAGATGCTTTGGTTCGTCTTTGTGAGAGGTCAAGGTATTTATATATTAATGTTGTAACATGTTTGACCATAAAAGTCAACTATCTTCTGAACCAATTTGTTTTGTCATTGTAGGGAAGGTCATTCTGATGGTGGAACTTGCAAATGTTAAAATTGCTCCTATAATCTGACATTCACATGTTGGTTACTTTGAACAAACCCCTCACATAAAAAAGATGCCACCTCTAGATGTTTTTCAAATGCAGGTAAAGTTATTAATGTTGTCACTAATATAATTTCCATAACCTTTGTATATTCCTAAGGACAAGCATTTGTTTATTACACTTCTACTTTTTCCTATTATAGTATTGTAGAAAAATCTACAAAATTAACATATTTTGTTTTTGCAGGATAAAGCAACTTCTGGAAAACAGGGACTTGGTATTAGCAAGGGTTCGTTTTCAAGGGACAAAAACGTCTTTTAGTGTTAGTGAGAGGGATAAAAATAGCAGGTGTTACATTTGCTAGTGATTTGATTAATCAGATGAATGAGATTGAGCAACAGATAATATTTTCTTATTATAATAATGTTCTACTTATATAAAACTACCCACAAGAATTTTTTTTTGCTATTTTCTTTTGAGCATTTTATTTATTCACTTGCATTCAGGTTCCAGCTACAAAAACACTCATAACTCCTGTTCAATGCAAATCATTGTGGAGCCAATTTCAAAAAGAAACCGAATATACAATCACTCAAGCAATTGCTTCCCAAGTATTTCTTTTAAAATCTTTGATATTTATTTAGATTGAATTGTGAGGGTAGATTGGTAATTTTGTCTACCATGGTTTTTTCAGGAAGATAATAACGCAATAACAACTGGTTACCACCTCCATGGGCTATCGTTGCCATGGTGGTACTTGGATTCAATGAGTTCATGACTCTTTTGAGGTTATTTTTGTCTTTTTACATTAAATAAAACCAGTCTTCTATTCTCACTTCCACTGATGTTAAATTCTTTTTTTTTGGTTAGGAATCCTTTATGGCTGCTTGTTATATTCGTAAGTTACCTTCTTGCAAAAGCTTTATGGGTCCAACTAGACATATCTGGTGAATTCTGAAATGACGCTGTGAGTTTTCGGAGCTGAGGGTCCGGTCAGTAAAGCGAATACAAGGAAGGGAATTAGAGGCGCTGTGAGTTTCCGGAGCTGAGGGTAGATTGGTAATTTTGTCTGCCATGCTTGTTATATTCGTAAGCTATCTTCTCAACCATTTCAAACGCCAAGTGTACAACGCTTTTATGGTTATCATAACTTGTTGCTATGAAGATTCTGATTATGTTTTTTAATTCGGACTTGACATTTTTGACATGAGACTGAACCATTTTAAAGACACCTCTGCTGTTCAATTCTCTAATTATAACAATAGCAACATCATAAACATACCAAGGAAAGTGAGAATTAGACATGGATTTTTGATCTTTTGCTCCAAGGGCATTTACTGGAACCTTTTCCTTATAATCCCATTGCATTGATTTGCCTTCCCTCACAAAGGATGATTGGATTTTAACTCTCAAGTAGTCACTGTTTTGAGAGTAGTAATAATCTGGTGTAGTTGGTTCTATTAAGAATCGCTTACAGAATGCAACCCACTTCCTTGCAGACTTGGTAATTTTATCAAGAGATTCCAATGAAGGCATTACAGCACTAAGTGGATTAAATGTCGAGTCTTGTGGTGAAATTGCAAATCGTACCAAGATATCTGTCCCAAAATACCCAGCCTCAAACCAAGAGATCTTGTGTGGTTGCTCCAGCGAAGAATGGAGGTAAGGATTGACTGGCTGTGGGAGCAGTGTTTTGAAAACCGGACCGGACCGGCTGGTTCAACCGGGAACCGGTCAGGTTACCGGTTTTTTAACACCCAAAAACCGCTTGAAACCACGGGTTTTGTTAAAAGCTGGATGAAACCGGACTGGTTGAACCGGAAGTAAAACCGATTTATTGATCAAAATTTTGGTTTTTTAATATACAGCCCAAGGCAGCAGGCCGACTTATGAGAGCCAGCCCATTGTGGTGAGATTTTTTATTATTCTTCCAAACGCTCGTAAGGCTCCTTTTATAAACTTCATATTCCTTTTAACTTTTTCTCCCCTATCGATGTGGGATGCCTCAAAATGCTTCCATATTCCTCAAATATACTTCCAATTCCTTTACACTTTTACACAATATGCCTCTTAATATATTACATACATATATATATATATATATATATATATATATATATATATATATATATATATATATATTTTTTTTTTTAAATCACACACACATTATATATTACATACATATTTCAATCACAAACACATTACGTATATTTAATATACATATATAAATCACTCACATATTTTTTATACAACTACACATTTTATATATGAACCACATATATTTATATCACACATACATTACGTATATATTTAATATCCATATATAAAACACCCACCCATATATATATATATATATATATATATATATATATATATATATATATATATATATATATATATATCCGATTTTTCTGGTTTTTTGGACCGGTCCAACCGGTCGGACCAGCTGAACCATCGACCCAGTAAGACGACTGGTTCGATGTCCGATCCGGTTTTCAAAACATTGTGTGGGAGAGGTGCGTACGCTAGCAAGGCTGGAATTAATTTGGGTGTGGTTGATTTAATCTCTTGTGGGCCTAAGTTCTCTTCACTATTAGAAGATTTAATAATGATTGGAGTAGGTTTTGAATTGTTACCTTTGTTTGACATTGAGCCCATTATCTGATCTGATTTATGTGAGCCCGCAACACTAATTTGGGCTGACGTATTTGTTTTAAATCCATGACTGAGATTGTGTTTGTGTTCTACTGAAATCGGGCAGGCTGAATCTCAACGAGCATATTTGTTTGAGTATCAAAACTTTTCTGTAAGTGATTAATTAATCTTTCCTTTTTTTATTTAATAAAAAACGGGTTGTGATGATGAACATGAACATATAGGTGATGAAGAAGAAGCAGACATCAGTCCGATCTTTGAAGAAGCTCATCAATTTATTGAAGTTGTTGAACAAAAAGGTGAGCTCTATTTTGTTTTATTTTTTATTGTTTTTATTTAATATGTTAAGAGTTAATATATTATTAAACAAATATTTTTTGAAGGGTAAGAAGGTCATTTATGTTTCCATTTGCATTCCTTTCTTCTTACTCTTCCCTCGCAAGCATGTCTTAGTCGTTGGTTACCCATTTAGACATTATATATGACAATGCTTATTATTGGTTAGGTGTCTGAGCTGGAATCTCAAATCGAGGTTGGATAATGATGAATTGAGCCCTGAACAAGTCAATGATGTTAAGGACTTCATTGAAGACTGTGTGGAACGAAATCAAGTTATCATATACTTTTTTCCTTTTCACATTTTCTCAATAGTTTCTTTGAGGTTCTCTCCACGATACCACCTTGTCAAATTCAGGATAAAAGAATCTTGTGAGTTTCACTTTTCACAAAGCATCTAAAAGTAAAACCACCACAAACCATTTCATCTGCAGGAGGATTTTGATAAGTTTGAGGATGTTGATATGTTATATAACACCTTATCACTAGACAAAGTAGAAGTTCTAGAAGATCTTGTTATCATGCAGCCCTTGGTCATGTGTTTGTATATCATTGGTCATTTGTTTGGGTGAAGGTTTGGATGGTGGTTTGAATGGTGCATGCACCAAAGCCCGCAAATAGATCTTGGATCATGGCAGTGTCACCACCATCCCATCATGGGGCAAAACATGGCTTTCTGTAATACATAAAAATTTTCTTTTTTTCTTTTTCCTTTGTGTGAGTGTATTATATAGAATATATGCTTTAGTTTATATTTGAAAAAAATTTAGAAAAATTTATTTGTTTTTAGATACTTGGTGTGTACGAGTGGGAAGGAACCAACCCAATGCCCCCGGAGTTCTGGAACCTTCCATCTTTACTTCCTATGTATCCAGGTTAATCTACTCGTATTCGTGTCTCAAAGTGTGTATTCCAATATCAGGTATCATGATTTGTGTATTTACAAAATTTTGAAATAGGGTCTTGTTCAATGCTTTAGCTGTGTTTACTCTAAGGGAGATCAACTTATCAAAAGTAAGTTATTTTTTTCACCCTTTTATTTAATATTTTTGTGATTGAATGAAAGTCTTAATGAAAGTAATTGACAACCCTTTTTCTGTAAATGATGTTGTGATTGTGGGAAAGGTGTTATGTTTTTCTCTGTTGCAAGGTAACCTTCTCAACAACAACATTCTACTTAAGCAGGTGAGTAATCAAGATTAAGGGAGACTTTTAATCATGTTTGGCATTCCTTTCCAGTAAGAAACAGAGTTGTATGATTATTTGTTAGTTTTATAGGAACGTATAACCCATGTTAGCAATGTATTATTTTTGTTTAACATTTGAATGATTCTTTGTATGACATTATAATTTGTGCAATTTATTTTATTTTTTGAGTATGAAATTTTATTTTATATTATGCAATGGATTGTATTTTTTGTATATGGTATTTTATTTTTATTATGAGAAATTAAATGCAAATTTAATTTAAAAATTAATAAATATATAAATTTATTTTTTTTAAACATTTAAATTTATGATACGCAAAAATGTGAGTCGTCTTCATTTATGACATGGCCTTTCTTGACAGGGGATTTCTGATACGCATTGCGTGTCATTAACACGCGCGTCGTAAGTTTACGACACGCGAATGCGTGTCGTCTTCCTTTATGACAGGGCCTTCCTTGATACGCATTGCGTGTCGTAAACGCGCGTCGTAATTGTGCGTCGTAAATGAGTGTCGTAAATGTGCGTCGTCTATAGATGACGCGCAAAAGCGCGTTGTCTATCTTTATGATAGGGCCTTCCTTGAAGCGCATTTGCGAGTCGTCTGAGCCTTTTACGACGCGCAATGAGCGTCGTAAAAGGCTGTTTTTCTAGTAGTGGTAGTAGATGCTTTACTTTATTTCCTTTGTTAAAAGGAATCGTTTTCTGTCTATGCCCGATGAGGCATTTTCTATGAAACAATCTTGTACTGTAAGTACTTTTGGTTAGGTCCTTATGCAGTCAAGGACTTATCTTCTCTGGATATGACATAAGACCTTTTTACAAGGTCATTTTCCCGAACTTGTACGTCATGAATATCAAAGATATTGACAGTCGGCTAACTCCTGTGTCGTTCTTTATTAAAGTACTCTTATCATAATTTCATTAGAGTTTATCTGAAACATGCTTTAGTCAAGTCATTGGACTATAGCAAGTTAACTCCGGAGATACTTTCCAAGTCTCTTTCAGTGGTTGGATCCTGTTATTCACCAACCAACGATACCACGGCTTGAACGACAAACGTCTAGAGACCATTCTACGAACTTACTTCCATTCCGTGCTAGGACTGCATCATAGGGATGTAGGTCAAACTTTCGAGAGCATACCCTTACTCTCTTCTTGAACAATCGAAGTACATCTAGGGTCAACCAGAATCGCTCACAAAATCCTTGCCTTTCGTGTTAACATAATCATGTCTTCATCCGGAAACAATCAGACGAGCAACGAAACCTCTACCTTTCCTATGGACGCCGCTACCTTCCAAACTGCAGTTACAGCTGCCGTGATGGCTACCGTAACCGTTGTCCTTGCGCACCGTAGCGCTATCAGCACAATCAATGCTGATGAGGGGGTTGAAGATTCCGATCGTAGTATCCATCCAGGAAGTCGTCAAACGGTAACAGTCACAGGCTCGCAAAGCCGAAAAACAGAGAACAAGAAACGAAAGCGACAATCCCAGAAAGAACACAAGAAATCCCAAAGGCTGGCCATGCAACAACAACAAGTGGAAACCCCTGCCATCCCCGTACCGAGCAGGCCATACGAGGGAAAACTCCCGAAGTGTGATAAGTGTAGTTTCCATCATCATGGGACTTGCCATGAGATGCAATGTTGCAATTGCCTAAAAATAGGGCACCATGCTCGTAGCTGTGGAGCACCAGAACGACCCATCACTCAAGCCCCTGACATCAGAGTCAACCAGGCTTACGATGGTGGTGTTAAAACTAGACCCTATGAAAGGAAAATTTCAAAGCGGATAAACAAGGAGAACACTCGTGTCCACATAACGCTGGCTAAACACCGCACTCCCGTCACCAAAGCTAGTACTAGCCAGACATGCCACCAATGCAGTGAGATAGGGCACTTCAAGAAGGAATGCCCTATAGCAAAGAACTCTGGCGCAGATGGGAAGATTCTCAGGATCACAGCTGCAGGAGAACCTGCTCCGGAACCGCGTTAATGTAATTTAGGCTTTTCGTTGTAACAGACTTATAACCCATCCAAAGCTAGTGCAACTAGAGTCTTATCTTTTGCGGTATCTCGTCAGTATAGGGATGCTCATGCTGCGTATACTTGTCTTTTGTAGTATACCTTATTTGCAGCAATAGTCTTGTAGTAAATCTAAAGTACTGTAACTATGTTCATGGTTGCACGGTTGTGTTTTGTCTGTAAACGTCTTATGTTCAAATCTAATGTCTTTAAGTTTCCGTATGATTCCGACATTATCATACTACTCGATTCAATTTGATCCTCACAAAAACAGCTTCATACGTACATCTCTTTATCAGTAAATGTCTTTTTAGCAAAATCGTCATTTCAGAACACCGAAGTACTCATGCGAGGAGTACCTTATAGTTCTTTTCTTTTCCGAAGAAATCCCCGAAGTACCACTCGTGCAGTACGTCAAGTTCAATCCAAGGATTCATATGGTTGATCTATCACTGAGGAATGTATACATAAGAGTGATATATAATCAAGGTTCTGCAGGTTTAGAATTGATGATTCCAGTTTAACTTCTTTTTCCTCGATGGGATGTGAGCTTAAAGAAGAATCAGTTATTCGACTACCTTTTCAATCTTAATTATGTACGACTCGTATACACGAGATTGTGATTGTGAAACCATGTATGAATTCTAATATGAACTTCAGGACGGAGAACTGCCCAAGTCTACGAGTAATCGCATCGTCATGTGAACAAACTTAGAACCCAGTATGACTCCTGTAAACAGATCGCCCTATAGTCTAAACACCTACGGAGATACCAGAACAGTCCGGACAACTTAGCAAACTGCACAGAAATAGAATTAGAAGACTAGGCTTCTCACCCTGGAGAGCCCCGGTCTTATTCCTCCAGAGGTCGACGGATTGCATCGTATGTACCTCAGATATCGAGGACTTCGTCAAGATTTTCCATTAGAAATCGTTGTCTCTGCCTCACATAGATGAAGCGGTTTAGCAAACGCAAGGAAAGAATTACTTTCAAAAATGGACCTGGGATCCGAATATCACCAGTTTGAGAGTGTGGGAAGGATGTCCTGAAGACTACCCTCCGAACTCAATGCGGACACTTCGAGTCCGTAGTGATACCCCTCGGATAGGGCCAATATTCCCATAATATTCATTAGCTTAATGAGTAGGGTACGCCATTCTTACATAGATTAGTTCGTCATTCCCCTTGTAATGACTTACTTATCTACCCTCGTAGTAAGAAGGAACCCATGGAAACATTACCCTCGGAGATACTTTTCGCAAAGTTCTCTGAACAAGAGTTTTTGAATTGAAGAGTCAAAATTTCCTAAGACACACTATTAGTGATGTGGAAATTCTTGAGTACTCTGTCAATTTATCAAAACCGTTGAGAATTTGTCGACATTAGGGATGCCGACAGGAATTCGCCAAATTCTAGGTCTTACAGACCTACTATCATAGTTCATCCAGAACTCCTCCCAAATCACAGAAACCTTTACGACTTTGACCCAGCAGGGGGTGGCCCTTGACTGGGAAATTAAACAAGAAAAAGAAACCTTGGAGATTCCAAGTGAGAGACCAAGTTTTTTATGAAAACTCACTTTGGGAATGGCTTAATGCGCCTCGCTTCGCGTGGAAAGCTAAATCCAAGTTAGTCAGGACCCCCGAGATTCTTACCAGAATCGGTCCTGTACCTCACAGACTAAACCTACTCCGCGAACTCGGTAACGTACATTTTACCCTTCGCATCTTGATCTTGAAACCGTACCTTTCCGTTAGGACCCTTGTAAGTTCGACCCGACGAGATTGAGATTAACGAAATCCTCGCCTTCGTATTAGAACCGTAGTGACCCTCGACCGAGAGGTCAAGCGGACGAAGCAACGTTGTCGCCAGATAGTGAAGGTTCGTTGGGATACCAACCGAGGACCCGAATTCACTTATGAGCGTGAGAATCAATCGATTAGAAAGTTTCCACCTCATGACTCGATCATTCATGCCTACTTCCTTACTTAAATTCTAATTTCAGGACGAAATTCCCTTTAACAGGGGGATGATGTGACAACCCGGAATTTTCATTCGGTCAAACCCTAAAAGTCAATCACTTCATATTATAAGTCAAGTTCACTTTTGCTTGCTTTTGGGAAAAATAAGTTCATTTGATTATTTTAATAATTAATCTTTAAACGAACGGGTGAAAGAAAGTGTCGTCTCGGGTTTTGAAATTTAAAAACCGCAAACACCTCGTGTCTTAGAAGTTCACGACCAAACTTTTATGTTTGGGTCTAAAAATCATCCAAAAATGTAAACTCATTGTTGGGTCAAAATATGGTTTATACTTTACTTTTCTAGGCAATTGTATTTTTTTGTAATATTTGTGAATTTATGGTCTAGTTTACGGCTGAGTTTACGGGCGTAAACACCTTACGGCCGTAAACTCATTTACGGCCCATGTGTTATCCGGCCCATATTCGAAGTATAAATAGAGGTGTTAAGGTGAGGAGTACAGATTGATGAACCAGAAGGAGTTCACGACCAGAGAGAATAAGGAGCGTATGTGTGTGAATCTTTTGTATCTGGAACTTTAATTCTAATCAATTCATACAAAGATTCATATTATTATTCTTCTTCTTCTCTTCTATTTGATCTGACATCATCCATTTGATTGGGATTCCGCACCATCAAACGGAGCTGGCTGATACACAGGCAGATTAGGGACTTACAATTGGTATCAGAGCCTGGTTGTATCAGTCAAAAGGATTTATTGTTTCGTCTGGAATCTGAATAATTGGTGTTTCCGGTCCAAGCTTACGGCCGTAAACACCGAGTTCTTGGGCCGTAAACCCTATTTTGGGGCATTATTTGATCTTATTTTCGAAATAATTTTGCGTTTTTGGATAGATCTCGCAAAAATAAAGGGGGTTTGTTCTTCGTGTTTTTCATAAAAAAAGGGTTTTTGATCGAGTTTTGGAGCTTCAAAGTCAAAAAATCGTTGTTTTTCACGTAATCGTTGAAGGGTTTTCGGCCGGAGCTTACTGCCGGAAACAGTTCATGGCCGGCGGCGGGGTTCGCGTTTGCGGCTAGGGTTCCCGAGCTTGCAGCTTGGAGTTTGCGGCTCGGCTCGGCTCAGCGACTGGTCTCTTCAGCAGCAGTCAGCTTCAAATTAAAATTAGGACGTGAGTTGAGGGTGCCGAGAATCGAACAAGGGACCTCATAGTATTCAGTCAGCGCTCCTTGCCAACTCGACCAACCGAATCCTTGTGATTTCCCTTTGAAAATTTAATCTTAAACACTTCCAGCCACACCATAATTTCGAAATTTGACACTTTTATCCCCAAAAATCAATTTCTTTCAATTTTAAATTTCATTTTCAACCAAAAATTTTAATTTTAATTTTTTTGACTTTTATTTTTGACTTTTTACTTAAAATTTTGACTTTGACTTTAAAGTTTGACCTTTGACTTACTTTGACTTTCTAATTTGACTTTTAAAATTTCAAATTTAGCTTTTCGGTTTGACTTTTAAGTTTGACTTTTCAAGTTTGACTTTTGAGTTTGACTTTTTAAATTTGACTTTTGAGGTTTACAGTCAAAGGGCATTTTCTTTTAAGTTCTAGTTTTGCTTTTAATAGTTTTTGAAGTTCACGAGGGAATTAAAATCATGAAAGAGAGTCGTCAGGAGATTTTAAGACAAAATTTCAACATGTTCGATTATGTCCCTGGAAGCTCAGTTGCAGCGATATACCACTCTCACTACTAAGATGAATATTGCTGGGATCTTTTTGACCAAATATGAGATAAACAAAAGGCTATTGAATTCACTTCCAAAATCATGGAATATGAATGTAGTTGTCATCAAGAAGACAAAAGATCTCAATCGTCTTAGTATTGCTGAAGTAATTGAAGAGCTTGACGCTTTAAAGAGTTCTGTAAACCTTCCGGTCAATGAAGTGTCGTGTTCTCATTCATGTGAAGTTTCATGTTCTCAATCATGTGAAGATACGATTAAATTTCTTCGGGAACAAATTGATTTATTAAAAGGGGAAGTTGAGGACCTGAGATATAAAGGATATCTACTCAGGAAAGGACAGAAACCCCTGAAGGCTGAGTTAGAAGCAAAAACCAAGGACTTTAGGAAACTTCAGGAAGAGTCTAGCAACAAGTGTGAAAATTATGATTATGTTAAGAGACAACTTGTTGCTGTAACTGAAGAACTTGACGCTTTAAAAATTAAGTGTGGAAAAACTGATGTCAGTTTCAAAAATTATACTGCGTCAAGTCAGACAGTCGAGTCCTTATATGAAACCCAGTTAAAATTCAAAGAAAATCAAAGCAATGGTCTAGGGTATGATAGTGTTCCTCCTCCTTTCAATCATAACTACACATCCATCCCCATGACAAAGAAAGAAATTGACAGGGAGGCACATCTTCAATATGGCAAACGAGCTGGATTTGTGCCAGGAGGAGTTATTAATGTTGAAAATACTGATGCTTCTGTTACATGTGCAGGTAAAGTAGCAGAGGATGAGAACAAGGGGAGTTCTTCTGAACAAACAAATGACCCCTTGAACTCTAAATCTGTTGCTTCTAATCAACCTGCCGTTGGTAAATACAAGCCACCAATTCCAACGCAACAAAGTTCTTGTGGCAAGTGTGCATGTGGGAACAACAAGAGACAAGGCAAGGATATGCCACCAGGGGCAGGAATAAATAACTTTACGGTGAAGAAAAAGACTTGTTTTCACTGTGGAACACCTGGACACATTGCCAGAAATTGTCCAAATCGCGCTTACGTTCCCTACAACGCACAAGGATGGAAAAACGCGCCCAGTGGGAGATACTTCAAAAGAAACCCTTCCAGGTCACGTTCAGACAATGGTGACTGGAATGCGCAGAAGGCTAAGAATCAAACCCAGAAAGCAAAGAATCTGAATCCTAATGGCAAGAAGGAAATTTCTGCCAAGAAGCCAAATCCAAGAGATGCTCCAGTGACACAAAGACTGACTAAGTCAAAGTCATCTCGAAGATCGACTTCAAGTTCCAAAGCAAGTGCCGAGGCACCCATCGGATCGAAAAAGAAATGGGTTAAACCCAACTACAAATGGGTTCCAAAGGCTCAATCTCCCAAATCAACTAACGATTCTAATATTTCTATGTCTTTTGTTTGTGATAAACAGGACATGTCATGGGAGAGAGTAGCATGCAAGGATGACAAAGGTCGACCCAGTTTTAAAATGGACTGGGTTCCAAAGACCAACTAATCTCACTCTGTATCGGAGCAGTTATGGAGGCATATCATTAGACTTCGGTTTGTTGGTAGTGGCTGTTCCAGGCACATAATAGGAGGCATCTCTCAACTGTACAACATTCAGAACTTTGTTCGAGAGTATGTGTCCTTTGCGGGAAAGGAAAGAAAGGAAGAAAGGAAGAGATCACAAATGGGGTTAGTACTTAACGATGTGAAGAATTTTTGGATCTGTTCTGAGATTATGCTTGCTGTTCTCAGACCTTCTGGATGCAAATTCAATCGGTGAATTACGGTTTGCGTTTTCTTCTCTATTCTCCTGAGTTTTTCTTAAGCTGGTTCGCTTTAAAGACTAATTTTTGTTTTAGGATAGTTTAAATTTGCGCATTTATTTTCGTTTCTAATTTTAGGGGGAGAACTAAAAACAAAACAAAAATTAGAATATTAAAAAAAAATCCAAAAACATTACAAAATTAAAAAAACATATATATGGTGTAAATGACATGTGTTTGAGGGAGATGTTTTGGGAAGTGATATTATCAAGTGATAACAGGCAACCTGAGTCTGCGTATCGTACCCAAAGTTGAAGGGTCTATGCTCTGGTTTGATGCGTCGGTAGGCACGAAAAAATTTAAATGGACTTGACTAGGGAGATTTGAACTTAGGAAATTTAGACTTGACAAATTTTGACCTAGTTAGATCCATTCAGCCTGTCAATACGACGCTCGGATAGGTTGAGCAGGGAGATATATATGGGAATCTACTCGTCACATTAATTGAACCCGTACTTGGAACCGTGGTTTAACTTTTCCTCGATGTGCGGATTCTGTCCTTAATTCCGGTTGGATGGGGCGACTAGTAAATTCCGATAAATTAGGTCTGTAGAATATCATTTTCTTTCTTTCCGTCTGTTAGTCATATGTTGTCTCCTTTGCGTGACTTCCAATCCGACCTGGTACACAACATATGCAACTCTATTTCTCTACAGGCTATATATATGTGAGATACTTCTTATCTGTTAGCCATATGCTGTCTCCTTTGCGCGACTTCTAATCCAACCTGGTACACAACATACGAAACCTTCTTCTTCTCAACCCCTCTGAAGTAGTTAGCAATAGAATTCTGAATCTCTTCTCTCTCTGAATGGTTGTCTGCTCACCCGATGTAAGGAGTACTCTGGAAGTTCTTGATGGCTGGGGCATATCAGGAAGCGGGAAACACGTTCCAGTACAATTAAAATTGAACACTCAAAGATTGTCTATAGATCTCGCTGGTCGATTTAGGTGGACAACAATATCCTTGGTCGTCGTCAGCTGAATGGTCCTTAAGATATAGTATTTAAGGAATTAGGATAAGATGTAATTACTAGGAACTTAAGTTCACCTTGTCTTGTAACAAATAGTATGTCTTGAATATGTCACAATTTTTCGTGTTTAAGTGGACAACAATACCAACGATCGACCAGACAAAGACGTGAAGATAGAAGGTACGAAAAAGTGGATAAAGGCTGTCTAAAAACTTTGATCCCAGATCACTCTTAAAGTTAGATATCATTTTTATTTTTGTTAAATTTGTCATAGTTTCTTCTAATTTAAATATTAGGGGAGAATTAAAAATTAAAAAAAATAATAAAAAAATAAAAAAATAAAAAAAAAATCCAAAAAAAAAAATTCAGAAAAATTCAAAATAAAAAATAGTGTTATTTCTGTTTTATTTCTTGTTCAGAAAAATCAAAAATCCAAAAATATTTTTGTTTCTATTTTAATTTGTGTGCTAAGTTTTCTTTTAGTTTTGTTTTTGTCTTGAATAGTGATTTCAGGTATAGATAAGACTCATGGAGTTTGTGTTGAAGATTTCTAAGCCAAAGCCTTGTCCGTGAGCATCGAAGAATTCGTTTTTGAAGGAGCAAGAAATGAAGATTACTCTTTCAACATTCAATCCTTCAACCCCAGAAGCAAGGTGAAGCTGAAATTGAAGAATATGTGACAGATTGCTTTGAAGCCTCCTCAATCAGTCTGCTGCTATCTTTATACCTGCTGAAGTGATCTAGAAGTTTAGTTCTCTCTGATGTTCTCTCTGAAGATTCTCAAGCTGAAAGCACTATCTTTCAAGAATCAATACGTCAAGCCTCCTCACCCAATGTGTGTTCAATGCCAAACTCTAAAGAAATGCCCAACTGCTCAAGATGAAGTCATTCATTGAAGATAAATGTTGAAGCCAATTTCTCATTGAAGATTAACAAGAAAAGCCAGCTACTTTTTAGGGGGAGCTTGTTGGGTCATTAAGAAAAGAAAGCTATAAACCAAGGGGGAGATTGTTGGGTCAAAATATGGTTTATACTTTACTTTTCTAGGCAGTTGTATTTTTCTGTAATATTTGTGAATTTATGGTCTAGTTTACGGCTGAGTTTACGGCCATAAACACCTTACAGCCGTAAACTCATTTACGGCCCATGTGTTATCCGACCCATATTCCAAGTATAAATAGAGGTGTTAGGGTGAGGAGTACAGATTGATGAACTAGAAGGAGTTTACGGCCAGTGAGAATAAGGAGCGTATGTGTGTGAATCTTTTGTATCTGGAACTTTAATTCTAATCAATTCATACAGAGATTCATATTATTATTCTTCTTCTTCTCTTCTATTTGATCTGACATCATCCATTTGATTGGGATTCCGCACCATCAAACGGATCTGACTGATACACAGGCAGATTAGGGACTTACACTCATGCCTTAAGTATGAGTTTACTACCCAAAAACTACTCATTTGTGTTTATTCCCCATTTACCAAAAGAGTAAACTCTAAAAATCCTCTCAAGTATCATCCAAGTTTTGTTCAAATATCTTCAATCTAGTAAATGTTTCTAGCCCTTTCAAGTTAGTATATCACTTAATCTAGTGATTTTACATCCTTTAATCCATCCATTTATGTGTTTTGACTAGTTTTTCCAAAACACCAAGAACACACACTAGTGTTCTTGGACTTTAAGTTCATTTCAAGCTTCCACAATGTAAGTACTTCTATCCTAGAGTCATTTAAAGCTTGCTATACATGTTTATATCAAAGAAAAGTCCCAAGAACACCAAGATAAAGGTGTTCACGGTTTTGGGAGGTCCCAAAATCGCAAACACCAAGAATAGGGCCAAAGTGGTGTGTTAGGGTGCCTAGATGCTTCACCATGCCTTAGAGACTTGTCTAGATTCATCCTTGATGAGTTTATCACACAAAAAGCACCAAAACCATACATTTTTATGTGTTTACGGTTTGGGGATCTCCTAAAACCGTAAACACTCCAAAAGGTGCTTAAAATGTCCCATAAAAGTCCCATGGTTGTTCCTTATGTTTAATTCTAACCTAGACTAGTGCCATGATTGAGCTAAGGACTTGAAAACCCCCAAATACCAAACTTGTGAGTTTATGGTAGTAAACTCATGAGTTTAAGGTAGTAAACTCGTGGAGAAATGGTCCTTAGACCGTAAACTCCATTTAGGAGTGTTTTGATGCCACACAACACTTCCCAAGGCTTAAACATGAAGTAGGAATGTTTGGAATAGATTAGAAGACTTCAAAACATCAAATGGTCAAAAGTTTAGGAGTTTACGACCGTAAACTCAAGAGTTTACGACCGTAAACTCAAGGAGTGTTGGTCTTTAGGGAGTAAACTCATTTTAGGAGTGTTCCTTGAACCCCAAACACACTAGCCTTTCCCTACAACACTTAGATGCACTCCTTAGCACTTATAACACTTATACAAAATGTTTGCCATGTCCTAGAGTGTCTTGACTTGTTTATTAGTTGTTTAAAGACTAATTGTTTATATATATATATATATATATATATATATATATATATATATATATATATGTCCTCGTATGTAATTAGGATCTTTGTGCGTTTCTAAGTCTTCACTTGACACCAAGCACTTATCCGACACTTCCATCCGATCCACTCGCAACAGGTGAGTTCATACCCTTTTAACTAACCTTTGAAATACTTTTAAATGTTTTAAATGCTTTTATGGGGGGGGGGATACAAGTTGAATACTTATAGTTATTACATCAATCACATGTGATTAATAACTACAAAACCAATGATTTTATTACTGTTCAAACTGTTTGACTTCAAACTGTTTCACAGATTCTTTTACTTATCAAATAATTTTACTTAAACTCTATTATACTTATTATCAATTGCATGCCTATATATGTATAGTTATATAAGAAATGTTTAAAAGACTTAGGAAGGCTATCCACCCTATTTCCTTTTTGCGCTTGAGATGTGGTCTGGTAGGACATCGGGTATCCGTCTGAAGGTTGTTTAAATATTAGTTATATATCATATGTACATATATAGTCATAAAGGTCCTTCCAGTTCATCCAATTCCCTTGGGTAGCAAGGGTATACATCGATGTTCATACGTACCAGTTAAATTACTAGTAAGCTACCATATGGGTAGTTTAGGAAGATACTAGAAATATTACATGAGTCAGTTCATTCATGAGTCAATACTTGCTAGATAGAGAGAACATACATTACAGCTAGTACACACAGTACATTACTATACATGCTAGATAAAGAGAGAACACACATTACAGCTAGCACACGTAGAACATTATAGTACATTACTATACTATTACATATATATGTTTACATGATTACATTTACATAGATACATCTAGAAAGAGAACATATACAACTATACTAGAAGAAGAACATATACAACTATACTAGAAAGAGAACATATACAACTATACTAGAAGAAGAACATATACAACTATACTAGAAGAGAACATATACAACTATACTAGAAAGAGAACATTTACAACTATATTAGAAAGAGAACATATACAACGATACTAGAACGATTAACAATACATTACATATACATGAATACGTTAACATAATTGTGATCCACTGTATCGGAGCATGCCTTCAATGTCATGGCCCGAGTTGTAGCCAGAGTCTCTTGGAGGGAGAGCGTGAGTTTGCGTATAGATATATACTGGATTGACTATCCTACACCTTGCTGCTAGCTATAGCCGGACCTCCAGGTTTGCGGGTGCCAAACGTCATACCATATTACGACCTACATTGTTGTGTTACCTAGTCGATAGTATGGTACAATTTATCACATAATACCTTAATATAAATCCAGTTTAAGGTAGTTAGTACAACAATAGTTCCTATAATACAACACTACAGTACTACATTAATTTACCCTTTACATATATTTAGTGATCATTTCACTTAAACATTAATGTACAAACTATATTTTGTTAATGATAGTTACACTTGGGAAAATTACACACTTTTACAAGAAACGAACATATAAAACAGTTAAGTCTTGGTAGAAGATTACATTTAGAACAGTTAGGTCTTGGTAGAAGACTCCCTTTTAATATAGTAGGAATCATAGGGATTTCTAGGGCTTTTCAAACGTTTACAGTTGTTTTACAAACATTCTCATACTTACATGAACTCTCTTTCAAAACATTTTCCAGTCTTTCATTACATGTCAAACACATACTTACATACAAATTAAGACACATTAATACTTATGATCTCACCAGCTTTAAAGCTGATACTCTCTTTCAAAATAACTTGTATCCTCAGGTCAACAGTAGACAGGTACCGATGCAAGGTTTAGAGAAGATGGAGATCGTTTAAGACTCATATTTCATTTTGTTTATACTTTAGTGTCTATTATAATTTGACAGAACACTTGTATTAAAATTATATTATTAATGCAATGGATGATGTTGTTGCTTGTTTACTACTTTTCATTGTTGTGATACTGTACATGACGTCCTCCGCCCCAGAACTTTTTCGCCGTTCTTGGTTTTGGGGTGTGACACAAACCCTTGGATGCTAACCAATTACACTCCTGACTACTATCACTTTCAACCAACCCATGAAACACGCAGAACGGCGAATAAAATGCAACACCACAAAATAACCAGATAACCAGACAACAACGAAACGAAAACATACCCGCAACCAGATCCGGCCCTGTCCTGACCCCCTTCTGCTGTGAGCTGAAAAACGCACCCCTGAGCTCTCGGAGGCTCCGCTCCACCTTGGCCCCCGCCACTAGTCCTCAAAGTGGCCGGTACTGGAACCTGCACTGGCCTGATGACACTGATAACAAATATTCATATCCTGAATCGGGGCCGACTGACGGAAATCCCTCGCATAACGCCCCACTCTCCTGCACTTGCGGCACGCACCACCGGACCTACAAAACTATGGTACGACCCTTCCCGCACTTCTCACAAGTACGGACGCTCTGACTGTCCAACCTGGAATCAACGGTCTTGGATCGTTTCGGCGCCGGCTGCGACTGCACCGGTGTAACGCCTGTGTTTCCGGGCTTGCCACTTTTAGCAATGTAATAGTCTAGGTTAACCTTTGTAACCCGTTTTGAAATAATGAGATTTTATTATTTGAGTATTATGTGTTTTGTGCTTAATTGCTTAATTATGTGGTTTGATTAATTAAGAATAAAAACAAGCGTCAAAATTTAAGTGTAAAATAAACTTAATATATTTGGTTAATGTTGTAGTAATTGAAACGAAGTTTCCGAATATATATAGAACGCCCAAATCTGACTTCGTATGAGGAAGTTATGATTTATCGAAGTTCCGGCTTAGCGGTATACAGCCTGTTTTACTCGATTTGAGATCGAGCGGTTGTTAGCCGAAGCAATCTAAATGAGAATCGAAGATCTCATTGTTGGTATCGAAACGATAAAAAGTTAGGCGAGAACGGACGTCAAACGAAGAAGTTATGAATTTATAACGAAAGTTTCTGTCCCGGCCTATTAAAAATAATTAATAAAAATAAAGTCAAAAATAGCCGACGGAGTCTAAACGAAAGTCGTAGAGCGTGGTCTCACCTTTCTGTGGATATAAAGAACGTCGAAAACGGAGTTCGTATGAAGAAGTTATGAATTTCCGAAGTTTATTAATCATTTTGTATTTATATTTAAATCAAAATTCGGAAGCATTATCCGAAACGAGTCATTGATCTGATCCGAGGTACGCGCCGCATACTCCGAGGGTGTCGACATCGCAGCAAGTGGCTTCGGATGACGCATGCGCTTACGAACTTGAAGCAGTACGCGCTGCGTACTGCTGTACGCCCCGCGTAATTGAGGCTTCCAGCCTCCTATAAATAGGATGCGAGAGTTCCAGGTTCTATTGCCAATTTCCTCTCATTTTCGTGTCGAAGCTCTGCGCAAAAACCCCCAAAGCTACCCCGAAGCCCCGGTATCATACTCTAGCCCCGAGGCAAGTCCCGAGATCCCGAAGATCCCGAGAAGTGCGGTTTCCGAGTCGAAGCTCTGCCCGCGAGAAGTTCGATTTTTGTGAAGATCTTCCAGATCTGCTGTGGATTACTATTTCTATAAGCCGTAGTGCTGTCCGATCATCTTCTGATCAAGTGAGTGTGTAGTTATTTTCTTCTAATACAATAATACGAAGTATTTTATATGAAATACGTGCTATGTGTATATATTTGGTTGTGTTACGCGTGAATGTGTATTCACTCTCTTTTATCTTATAGATCTGATTATTTCTCTATGAGATATGTGTTATGTGTGTGTGTGCCTCATCTGTTATGTGATATATGTGTTGATTAAAGCATGCTATACAGGTTTTAAACTATGTATACAAATGTATATTTTTATCTACTAATATGTTGGGTAGAACATGGGTAGACAGTTGGTGTGTAATAAACAGATGAGAGGCCTCGTTGTTGTTTGATTGAGTCATCTAGCGGAGTTTAGATGACGACCACTGGCTATTCTAGACAGTCTTGTGGAAACATTAGCAGGTTCGCCACCTGTAGGTGTTAATGAACTTGGGTGTTCATTCGCTGTACTCCATCCCCCTCATGGTTGCCTTATTTGACTTATATTGCTGAGGTACCCCCGAAGCATGTGTTGTCGCCCCGATGAAATATTCTTAGACTAGGTCCCTTATGTTAGTTGTTTTAGGGACATTAAAGTGAGAACAACGGGAATGGGTAATTGGGTTATTGTTGGTTGGTGAAAATTAAATATAATATTTATTGTGGGTTGAAAACCCTATATGCTCACCAGGCTCCCAAGCCTGACCCACTCAGTTTTAAATTGTATTACAGGTAGTGGCGGAAGGGCATGAGATGGATGAACCATCAAGTTGTTTTGTTTACAAGTCTGCATATGTTTATATTTGTTATATGACTTGTAATGTATTCGTTTATGCTTATTGGTCTGTATCGGAACATGACACCCCGAGTTTTGATTATAATGAAAATACATTTCTTTTATGAAATGCTTCGGTAAACAATGTTTTATCATGTTTTGTTTTTGGGAAAAAATTCCGCAACTCTTTCAAATCAAAAGGATTTACTCTGAAAATATTTAAAAGCATAAATGAAAATCGGTCTTTTCTAGCCGAGATTTTGGGGATGTCACAGTTGGTATCAGAGCATTAGTTTAAACGAACTAGGAATTTGTAGGATTTCTAGACATAAACTTAGAATGCTAAGTGAAGTTTTGAGATGTGTGTCTGTTGTGATTTAGACATGAGCACTAGTTTATTTTAGGAAAGTTGCCTAAAATGCTTTTATGTGCTAAATGTTATATGTCGCCATATATGATATTATTTGTTCGGATCTATGGTCTGTTGCCGACCGGATCTAGAAACCTTATGTGTGTAGGATTCTAAGCGTACGTCTACGATATTAGAACTAGCATGTAAACGTTTCGGAGTGATAAGGATGATTTGAATATCTATCATGATTGAGGATCTAATTTCACCTTATTCGGTGTATAGATCAAAATGGTGAGAACAAGAAGTGGAGTTGGAAATGCTGACAAAAACAGGAATCAACCACCAGTGATTGAGCCAATACATGTCGTAGCAGCAACACCTGAGCCAATAACCATGGCTGGTGTGCAATTGATGATTCAGACGATGTTGGATCGTCATATGGATGAAACTAGACGGTTGCTTCAACAAAATCGTGAAGAACTGTCGATTCGTGTGGAAGAGCCTGAATTAAATGAAGAGCACTCGGAAGGTGGAAACTTCAGTGGGTCTGTTGGTCCAGCCAACCCACCAATAGTTAGGCAAGATAACCGTGAAGGAAGGAATGATGGAATGGGATGCAAGTACAAGGACTTTTTGACTTGCAAACCATCGACCTTCAATGGAAAGGAGGATCCGATTGGGGTTATGGATTGGATCTCCGAAATGGAGCTAGCCTTCATGACTTGTGGCTGCAGAGGTAAATTGCAGACTATCTATGCCGTGCGTCAATTCCGAGGTGGAGCCGTTCGTTGGTGGAACACTCTAGGGAAGACCTTAAGCCTTAATGAGCCACTGCAATTGTCATGGGCAGAGTTCTTGGTGCAGTTTAAGCGCAAGTTCTGCTCGGCTCAAAATCTGCTGGAGTTGGAGAATAAGTTTTTGACATTGACGAAAGGTAGCATGTCAGTTGATGAATACACCAATAACTTCACCGATAAGATGGAGTTTGCCTTGCGTATCGTTCCAGACGAGCTGACAAAGGTGGACCGGTATGCGAAGGGACTTCCATGGGAGTACGAGGTGCCAGTACGTCAGGCACTTACTCTAGAGGCAGCTATCTGGGCTGCCAAGTCTGTGGAGAACATGATCAAGGGGAGAACCACCGTCAAGGTTGAGGTTGGTGAGAAAAGGAAGTTTGAAGGAACATCTGGTTCCAGTAAGAAGAGCAAATTTTCGAAATCTGATTCGAAAAAGTTTGGAGGAAAAGGAGGCGAAGCAAAGTGGTGTGATAAGTGTAAGAAAAAGCACTTTGGGAAATGTAGCGAGGATGTGACCTGCTACAAGTGTGGAAAGGCTGGACATTTTGCCAATGAATGTCCGAACAACAAAAGGATGTGTTTTGGGTGTAATGAAGAGGGGCACATTTTGAAAGACTGTCCGAAGAAGAAGGAGGCAGCAAAGCCCAACATTCCACCAAAGCCGAAGGCGAGAGCCTTCCAGATGACACTTGAGGCTGCGAAGGATGAAGCTGATGTCGCTTCAGGTACCTTTCTCGTAAACGAATTACCTGCTCATATATTTTTTGATTCTGGAGCCAACTACTCCTTTATTTCGCATGAGTTTGGTAGAAAGCTAGCTTTGCCTATTGATAGACTAGATGATGCTTTATTAGTCGAAGTAGCTAGTGGCAAGTTTGTACCTGTTAGCCATCATATGAAAGACATTTTAATTGATCTTAATGGGAATAAGTTTCGCAAGGAATTATTGCCTATTGAGCTTAATGGTTTCGACATCGTTTTGGGAATGGATTGGCTTAGCGCCAATGATGCCGAAATTTTATACAAGAAGAAGATAGTTAAACTAAACCCGCCTGGAAAAGATTCGTTTATGGTGTATGGGGACAAACGGCGAGTGAATTCTGGGATCATTTCTCTAATGAAAGCCAGAAAGTGTTTGACCAAGGGATGTACATCATATTTAGCATTTGTGATTGATGCTAAGAAGGAAAAGAAGGTGATGCAGAGCATTCCAGTGGTGTGTGATTTTCCGGAAGTGTTCCCCGAGGATCTTCCTGGATTACCACCTGATAGACAAGTGGAGTTCAGAATAGACTTGTTACCAGGAACCACGCCAATAGCAAAAGCACCTTATCGATTAGCACCGACAGAGATGAAGGAGCTGATGATGCAACTTCAGGAGTTATTGGACAAAGGTTTCATTAGACCTAGTTCATCGCCCTGGGGAGCTCCGGTGTTATTTGTAAAGAAGAAAGATGGAAGTATGAGAATGTGCATCGATTACAGAGAGCTGAACAAGGCAACAATAAAGAATAGATATCCGTTGCCGAGGATTGATGACCTGTTTGATCAATTGCAAGGTTCGAGCTATTTCTCGAAGATCGATCTTAGGTCAGGATATCATCAGCTGAAAGTAAGAGAGCAAGATATCGAGAAGACTGCATTCAGAACTAGATATGGACACTACGAGTTCTTGGTTATGTCGTTTGGACATGGATTTGATGAATAGGGTTTGTAATCCTTTCCTTGATAAATCCGTGATAGGGTTCATAGACGACATTCTGATTTACTCAAAAAGCCAGGAGGAGCATGGCAGACACTTGCGAGAAGTGTTAGAAGTCTTGAAGAAGGAGAAGTTGTATGCAAAGTTCTCCAAATGTGATTTTTGGATTCGTGAAGTCCAATTCTTGGGTCACGTGGTCAACCAAGAAGGGATAATGGTTGATCCAGCGAAGATCGAAGCTGTGACGAAGTGGGAACAACCGAAAAGTCCCACGGAGATTCGAAGCTTTCTAGGATTAGCCGGATATTACCGAAGGTTTATCCAAGGTTTTTCTTCGATTGCTACTCCATTAACAGCTTTGACCCACAAAGGAGCTACTTATGCGTGGAGTGATAAGCATAAAGAAGCATTCGAGAAGCTAAAGAAGAAGCTATGCGAGGCACCGATACTTTCTCTACCCGATGGAGTTGAAGACTTCGCTGTTTATAGCGATGCGTGTGGTGTTGGATTGGGTTGTGTTTTGACCCAAAGAGAAAAGGTGATAGCATATGCGTCTCGACAGCTGAAAGAGCATGAAAAGAATTACCCGACTCATGATTTGGAGTTGGCAGCGGTAGTTTTCGCTCTAAAAATATGGAGGCATTACCTCTATGGCACGAAGTGCAAACTTTTCACTGATCATAAGAGTCTCCAATACCTCTTTAATCAGAAAGAATTGAATATGAGGCAACGACGCTGGCTAGAATTACTTAAAGACTACGACTGCAAGATACTTTACCACCCGGTAAAGCTAATGTTGTTGCTGATGCTCTCAGTCGGAAAGTCAATCTTGAAAGGAAGAGGCCAAGAGCGTTGAGAATTGAAGTTGTCTCGACTATTGTGGAAAGTATAAAGAAAGCTCAAGGGGAAGCTTCTGAGAAAAATGACCGAAAGGAGGAACGTTTGGGTAAAACGTTGGTGTTTGGTACTAACGGTCATGGACTGAAGGTATTCCAAGATTGTATTTGGGTACCTAAGTCAGGAGGAATTAGGGATCTTCTGATGGAAGAAGCTCACAAAACCATGTACTCAATTCATCCGGGTAGCACTAAAATGTATAGGGACCTGAAACCCTACTACTGGTGGCCGACGATGAAGCTTGATGTTGCAAAGTATGTGGCCGAGTGTGTGACTTGTGCGAGAGTCAAGACACAACATCAGAAACCTTACGGGAGTTTAGAACCATTGCCTGTGCCTATGGGTAAGTGGGAAGACATTGCTATGGATTTTGTCACTAAACTGCCCAGAACAAAGAATGGTCACGACATGATTTGGGTGGTCGTTGATCGATTCACTAAGAGTGCGCATTTCATAGCGGCCAGGGAGAAGTGGTCTATGGAAAAGCTTGCGAATTCTTACGTGAAGGAAATTGTGAGGCTTCACGGTGTTCCGTTAACGATTGTATCGGATCGTGATAGCCGTTTCACCTCAAGGTTTTGGAAAAGTCTACAAGAGGAAATGGGTACCAAGTTATGTTTAAGCACAGCTTACCATCCGCAGACTGATGGTCAGAGTGAAAGAACAATACAAACACTTGAAGATATGCTGAGAGCATGTACCTTGGAATTCCTAGGTAATTGGGATGAACATTTACCGTTGGTAGAATTTTCCTATAATAATAGTTTTCACTCGAGCATTAAGATGGCACCTTTTCAAGCTTTGTATGGACAGAAGTGTCGTACGCCGTCTTGTTGGCTTGAGGCTGGGGAAAAGCAGTTTATGGGACCGGAGATGGTTCATCAAACTGCTGAAAAGTTGAAAATAATTAGGGAAAGAATGTTAGCAGCTCAAGATCGTCAAAAGAGCTATGCTGACAAGAAGCAAAGACCGATGACTTTTGAGGTTGGAGATTCGGTTTTGCTTAAAGTCTCGCCGTGGAAGGGACTTATAAGATTTGGAAAAAGGGGAAAGTTGAGTCCAAGGTTTATTGGACCGTTTAAAGTTCTTCAGAGGGTTGGGAACCAAGCTTACAAGCTCGAATTACCCGAAGAGCTGAATGGAATTCATAACACTTTTCATGTGTGTTATTTGAGGAAGTTCACGAGAGAAGTTCCCGATATAATTCCAATTTCTGAATTGAGAATTGATGAGAACAAAAGGTTGATTGAAGAACCAGAGGCAATTGTTGACCGAAAGACTAAGAAGTTGCGACGCAAAATGGTTGGGTTAGTGCTTGTCCGATAGAAACACATGAATGGGCCGAATCTCACCTGGGAGACGGAGAGTGACATGTTGAGTCGCTATCCGCATTTGTTTGTTGATGTGTGATTCCGGGGACGGAATCATTCTAAGGTGGGGAGAATTGTAACGCCTGTGTTTCCGGGCTTGCCACTTTTAGCAATGTAATAGTCTAGGTTAACCTTTGTAACCCGTTTTGAAATAATGAGATTTTATTATTTGAGTATTATGTGTTTTGTGCTTAATTGCTTAATTATGTGGTTTGATTAATTAAGAATAAAAACAAGCGTCAAAATTTAAGTGTAAAATAAACTTAATATATTTGGTTAATGTTGTAGTAATTGAAACGAGGTTTCCGAATATATATGAAATACGTGCTATGTGTATATATTTGGTTGTGTTACGCGTGAATGTGTATTCACTCTCTTTTATCTTATAGATCTGATTATTTCTCTATGAGATATGTGTTATGTGTGTGTGTGCCTCATCTGTTATGTGATATATGTGTTGATTAAAGCATGCTATACAGGTTTTAAACTATGTATACAAATGTATATTTTTATCTACTAATATGTTGGGTAGAACATGGGTAGACAGTTGGTGTGTAATAAACAGATGAGAGGCCTCGTTGTTGTTTGATTGAGTCATCTAGCGGAGTTTAGATGACGACCACTGGCTATTCTAGACAGTCTTGTGGAAACATTAGCAGGTTCGCCACCTGTAGGTGTTAATGAACTTGGGTGTTCATTCGCTGTACTCCATCCCCCTCATGGTTGCCTTATTTGACTTATATTGCTGAGGTACCCCCGAAGCATGTGTTGTCGCCCCGATGAAATATTCTTAGACTAGGTCCCTTATGTTAGTTGTTTTAGGGACATTAAAGTGAGAATAACGGGAATGGGTAATTGGGTTATTGTTGGTTGGTGAAAATTAAATATAATATTTATTGTGGGTTGAAAACCCTATATGCTCACCAGGCTCCCATGCCTGACCCACTCAGTTTTAAATTGTATTACAGGAAGGGCATGAGATGGATGAACCATCAAGTTGTTTTGTTTACAAGTCTGCATATGTTTATATTTGTTATATGACTTGTAATGTATTCGTTTATGCTTATTGGTCTGTATCGGAACATGACACCCCGAGTTTTGATTATAATGAAAATACATCTCTTTTATGAAATGCTTCGGTAAACAATGTTTTATCATGTTTTGTTTTTGGGAACAAATTCCGCAACTCTTTCAAATCAAAAGGATTTACTCTGAAAATATTTAAAAGCATAAATGAAAATCGGTCT
Organism: Lactuca serriola; assembly: GCF_051521515.1. NCBI lineage: Eukaryota > Viridiplantae > Streptophyta > Magnoliopsida > Asterales > Asteraceae > Lactuca > Lactuca serriola. The sequence continues at coordinate 259,651,416 of NC_136412.1, read as the reverse complement.
TTTCTGGCCGAGATTTTGGGGATGTCACAACCGGGGCCTGCCTCTACTCTTTCAACTGTAACTCAATCTCCAACTCACGGCGCCGAGCGGCCTCCTGCAACTCCAGTAAGGTCTTGCACCTCTGTGTAGACACAAACTTCCTGATATCCCTTTTAAGCATACTCAGATATCGGAACATCTGACTCTGCTCCGAAACAAACTCAGGGCAAAACATCGCCCTCTCAGTGAACATCCTGGTGATCTCCGCCACCGACTCCGAATCCTGCTCCAGTTCCAAGAACTCCTGAGCCAACCTCTCCCTCTCAACCCGTGGAACATAACGAGTAATGAACATCTTCCGGAACTGCTCCCATGTAACCGCAGCCCACTGCGCATCAGAATACGATCCCGTAGTCAACCTCCACCAATCCTTTGCCCCGAGCCTTAAAAGGTTCAGAGCATACCTCACCCTCTGATCCGCAGGGCATGAACACGTGAAGAAACAACCATCCACGTCCGACAACCACCTCATAGCAATGATCGGATCCTGAACTCCATCAAAAGTAGGAGGCTTCGTATTATCGAAGTCCCGATACTAAAAACCTCGACCGGTTACTCCCCCTGCCGCTGATACAGCCGTTGTAGCTACCGTGGCAGCCGCCTCTGTAAGAGCTGCATAGCGCTCCTCAAAGTGCTCAACCATGACGGTCTTGATCGACCCAAACATCTCCGGCATCTCCGCCCGGAACATAGCAGCAATCTCATCATGCAGGATCTCACGAATCCTGGCATCCAACTCATCCATACTCATCTGACCAATGACCTCGGGTGGCACTGATCCACCCTGACTGTCCTCTCCTGATCCCGATCCTGACCCGGATCCACCCCCGACATGCCTGGTAACCACCATACTAGAAATACACCGCGTTAAAATCAGATGCTTCCCCAATACCCCGGGAACCAACTCCCAACCCGACCCTAGGGGTTGTGACTTCCTTGATACGCGTATGGGTCCTGTGCTTTCAGTAGTACGGGCCTATACTACCTTCCACACCTACCCATATTTATATCAAGTATCATCACAACACCCTAGCGATAACATCTACGTCGAAACACTCAATCCTCACCTCTAGAGGAACTGCTAACTACTTCACATAACGGGGAACCCTAGGCTAGCGGCATCATATAATCAGACAATTCTATCATGCAATTCCTGAAGATCCCTATCCTAGTACTAGCATGTTGTTCTAACATATCACATAATCAAATAACTTGTATGGTATTTTGGGGTCTACTTACTGGCTCTGGCTGATCGTACCTCCGCATCCTCCTCTACTTATTTTTTTGAAAACCATTTCAATTTCACTTTAAAAACTCTCCTTGATTTGAGACTGGATTCACACGAATGTTCCTCCAATTTACTCAAACCAAGGCTCTAATACTAACTTGTAACACCGTAAAATTTTACAACCAATTTAAACTTTTCAAAAACAACCATATTCCTTAAGTTATTACAAAAAGGTTTTCAATTCATTTACTATCAGAATATCCCATAACATCAACATAAAACTGAGGAGCGGTACGATCACGCCTTCGCCTTGCCGCGATCTCCTGAAGTACCTGAAACAATACACTGAAACTGTAAGCCCGAAAGCTTAGTGAGTTACCCACAAAATACTACATACATCACATACGCCCTTCCAGGCCATAACAACACATACGCCCTTCCAGGCCATAACTCCATGAGATCTTCCGATCTGAATGTCTCAGGGGATTTCCATCCCATATCTCTGTTGACCTTCCGGTCCATACTTTATTGACCTTCCGGTCCATATCATATTAACCTTCCGGTCCTTACCATACATAGCATACATAACACATACATAAATATCATATAACCGCATATAACATGATGACCTTCCGGTCCATAACATACTGCTCATATCGTAACATAACACATACATCTCTCATAACATCTAACAACATATATCTCATACTCTTCATAGCACATAAGACCTTCCGCTCACACGTATACCATCTTAGCTATCAGGATACCGACCTTAACCAAGTCCCTAACGTATACCATCCTAACTACCGGGATGCAAACATAGCAAAGCAATAACATAACAACAATACCCGGATTTCCATCCGATAGAGGGCTGGCCTTGGTGTCGTAGACCCTATCAGTATAGTGAGGATAACTCACCTGCAACTGCCGACTTGAAGGATTAAGACCACGATGCTCCGCCCACCAGCATGAACTCCACCACTGATCATTACCAAATAACCAAACCAACAAATACCAATAATTACCAAAATACCCCTGGAAGTCAACTGGTCAACCCTTGGTCAAAGTCCAAGTCCTCAGTCAAAGTCAACCTTCTTGGTTGACCTTACTCACCGAGTCAACCCGTTGACTCGTCGAGTTCCCATACTCAAAACTCCCATATCACGACTCAACTCGCCGAGTTACCCCAAGACTCGTTGAGTTCAACAATCTCTGAGTCCCATCCTTCTCAACTCGCCGAGTCGTCCCTCGACTCACCGATTCACGGCTTAACCAGAAAAGGTTATGGTTCCACGACCAGACTCGCTGAGTCCAAGAACAGACTCGCCGAGTCCAAGGCAATCTTCAACAGACTCGCCGAGTTGTTCTTCCAACTCGCCGAGTCCACACGGGACTAATCGGACCAAACCCAACCCGACTCGCCGAGTCTTCTCCCAGACTCGCCGAGTCCACACGGGTTATTCCATAATCTAAAATTACAGAGCTTCTCCTTTGCTCCAAACAATAGATCAGGGTTCCTATGGTTCATTAGCAACATAAAGTTGCTACCTTTACGTGCTTCCAAGACCCATTCACCAAAAACCAAGCTAAAATGGAACTTAACTGTAGATGTAAATTGTAAAAAGTCGAAAATAGTGTATTGTATTGTTTCGCATTTTATGTTATTTTACTAAGTCATTTTGTATGTGAAGTGAAAATGTATAGACTTAGTATATTTTTTGTATGTTCCCTATAAATAGGGACTGAGGCTAGAAGTAGAGTTGACGAGATCGAAACTCAAATCTCTCTTCTGCTTATTTTGTAATCAGTCTTAATCAATATGAGATCTGATTAATATTTACTCTTTGTGTTCTTCATCTTCAATCGTTCAAATCTATCTTTTCTTTTCTCAATTCTCGATAACAATTATCATTAATTGGTATCAGAGCAGGATTCAAACTGCTTAGATCTGATTTTCGTATAAGAATCATTTGCTTTTTGAGTTACAAATTTACTCAAAATTTTCCGCGCATTTTTGGTTTTGAAAATCACTGTTGATCTTCAGATTTGAATTGATTCTGTAGTTGAATTGTTAAGTCGAGTAATCGATTAGTGATTTGTGATCAATTCATTTGATCAAATTCTGAAATTCATCAAGTTTTCAAGTTTTTGGATATTTTCTGTGTTCATCAATGGCGAACTTCAACATGAATACAATGACTTCTTTCTCTCACTTGTTTGGTTCCTCAACCAAAATTCCGATGTTAATTCCAGAATACTATGATCAGTGGGTTGATAGAATGGAAGATTACTTAAATGGAATTGATGAAGAACTTTGGAATTGTATCGATGGAACAGTACAAGCTCCTGCTAATGTTCAACTAATTGGATCATCCACTGCATCTACTGATGTTGAAGAACAACGAAAACAACTGAAGAATAATGAAAAGAGGTGCATGAGGGAACTAAGAGGTGCTCTACCTCCTGTGGTTTACAATTACATTCGTAGTTGTAAAACAGCCAAAGATATCTGGAATACTCTAAAAGAAAAGTATCAAGGTAGCGAAAAGACGAAGATCAACTCTGTGAAGCAATGTCTAGTTGAACTAAAGGAATTCAGACAAAAGGATACAGAAACTCTCGAAAATTACTATGATCTTCTGAATGAGCTTATGTTTCGCTGCAATAGGTATGGTATCACTAGATCTCTCATGGAATTCAATTTAACTTTCATTATGGGTCTTCGCAAGGAATGGCGAAGTGTGAGCATGATGATTAAGAATCAACAAAGTTTTGATACAACTACATTGAATGATCTTTACAATCAACTGAAAACACATGAATGTGAGGTCTCAGAAATGTATGAAGAATCAAAACAAACTATTGGTGGTTCTTTGGCTCTTGTTTCAAAGGTATCAGAAACTGATGAAAAAGATGGTTCAGATGAAGAAGGATTTTTGATGAACTCCGATGATGAAGCTGTAGCATTCTATTCAAACAACAGAGTTAAGAAGTTTTTCAAAAAGCCTTTTAATCCAAAAGGAAAGAATAGTGATGGGAAAAATTTTGTCACAAGAACTGGAGGGGAGGAGAGGAAGAAAATGGAGAAAATAGATGAAAAACAGAAAAATGCGAATGAAGAGAAAAAGTTGAAGGGTGATTCAGGAATTTACTGTCACTATTGCAATGGTGCGAATCATTTCGCAGCTGATTGCATGTTGCGAAAGAAAGAAGAGAAGAAAGAAAAAGTTAAAGATGAAGCATACTACTCTGAAAAGATTGAAGAATTACGTGCTAAGACCAAAGGAGTGTGTTTAGTTGCTAAGGGAGAATCTGCTGAAGAAGAAAGTGGAACTTATCAGATCTGGTCTTCAGGATCTGATGACGAGGAAATGAGGCATCCCACACATGGGGCAATGTTCGCAAGTTTTGAGGATTGCGAAGAGAATATTTCAGGGCGATGTTTTGTGTCTAAATCCACTGACAAGTCACCCATGACAACCAAGGTACGTGCAATTCTTGAATCTTTTAATATTCCTTTATCTGCTTATGATGCTGAAATTGTTTCATCTGATGATACTGTGGCTTATTTTGATTCTATTATTGTGTCTGCTAGTAATGAAGCTAAGAAATTAAATGTGCAACTTAGTGAGACACGAAGAGATTTAGAAATAAAGAAGAGCAGAGTTGAAAAATTGGAAATGCAAGTCAAAAATATAGATTGTGATAGGAATAATCTTACTAATGATGTTAGGTTGTTGCTAGCACAAAGAAACATATATTGTAATTCTGCAAAACGACTGTATGCAAAATTAACAACTTTACATCATTCTTCTGATATTAGCAAAGAACAACATAGGAAACTTTTACCTTTTCTTGAGTATGAACGTGAAAAAGTTGATGTTGTTTCTTATGATTGCGAAAATACAATTGCTCAATTTGACAAAATACCTGATGATAGATATTCATATGGTATTGTCAAAATTGATGAATTTCTGAATGCTGATGAGTTGGTTAACATTATCAATGAAAGTTTGACAAAGAGTGAACAAGTGAAAATCATAAAGAAAACCGAAAATTCAACTCTTGCCTCACAATTCAATTATGCTGATATTGATGAAAATTCTGATAATGTGAGTGAAATCAGTGAGATAGAAGAGGAAGAAGAGGTTGATTGTTCTCAATTGTCAATCATAAATATCACATCTAAGATCAAAGATAAAGAAATAATAGTTGATTCAATAGTAAAGGATGAAATTGATAAACCTTCAACTTCGCAACATTGTAAGTTTGATAATGTGGAAGTTGAAAGCTGGAAATCTGATGACACTGATGAAAATAAAGGAGAAAAGAAAGTTTCAACTGAAACACCTCAAATCTGATGAAAATTAGGGTTGGATTTTGCATAGTTAAACAAAGGGATTACTTCACATAGAATCCATATAGAACTCAAATCTGGAGTTTCAACTCCAAATCTAGCTCATGCATCAAGATCTCATCATAAATTCCTCCAAACAAACCCAAAAGCTCCATGAAAGGTGGATCTAGAAGGAATAAAGCCAAGATGACGAATCCTTACCTCAAAACAACCTCCAACTGAAGAGTAAACCAAATCTCCTCAAGCTTCCTTGATCCAAGCTTCTTAATCTTCAAGACTTCCTTCCTAAATCCACTTATCTAAGCTCCAAAATGCTCCCAAGGCTCTTACTTATGATTTTAGGGCTGCTAATTCTCAGGGGAGTAATAAGGGGCCGAAATGGGGGCTTAAGGCTCCTTAAATAGGGTGCAAACCCTAGGAATTAGGGTTTTTCATTCCAACATAGACTCGTCGATTCCAACCTCCGACTCGGCGAGTCCGATCACTTAACATGTGCCCGACACACACTTAGACTCGACGAGTTGCAGCTCCTACTCGCCGAGTTCCTCTTTTCCAACTTACACTTCCCCCCCCCCCCCCCCCCCCCCCCCCCGAACTCTAAATTCTGACTTGGGATGTTACAAAAAGTATCAAAATGGTTAAAGAATTAAAGGGGTTGGAATTATCAAGTTTTTAGAAAATGGACCAAAGTTGTCAATTCCTTAAAGTTTTGTGGCCAAACTTTGAATATTAAAAGGTTTCTAAATAATGAAAATTTTTTGATTGAAATGATCAAAAGTATCAAAATGGCTAAAAAATGAGGGCAAAGTTGACAGAAAACATGCAAGTTTACTATTGATATGGGAACAAAGTTTTAATATATATATATATATATATGTTTTAAAAAGTATTAGTGATGATACAATTGTGAAATATTTCAAGAGATAAGACTAAGTCAGGTATAACTGTAAGAATTTTAAATATATTTTTGATTATTTGATATGACCCGCTATTAATATTCTTTAAACTCTTTCATTCAGAGGGCCAGCCCATTGCATGTGCACCAAGTGCCCATGAACACGGCCCAAAAAATTATAGGGGCTAATTTTTTTTATAGTATTTTTAGTAGTATATACTTATTTAATGGCTCAAAACAAAAAATAAAAAAAGGTTATTCTTTTTCGTCGACTGCACGCAAGCAAGGAGGGGGCGGTCGAACGGGAAGAAATTTCGGGAAAAAAACGTTTGGGTTCTTCACTTATTACGCTACAAGCATATGGCATTCATTACAGAGCAACAATATTATTGATATTTTGATTGCTTATTTTATGTTTTATCCATCGATTCCAATCAGTACGGGCAATCAACATAATCTTACTTCTTCTTTATTTCTTCTCAAAACTCTGAAGCAAGTCAAGGCTTCAAGCCCTTCAAGCAACGATTTTACTTCACAATTAAAGATTCAGTGGTTTCGAAATCAGAAGGTTTCAATTTTTGAAATTAGAAACAATCTAAATACAACAATCTGCTTGAGGTTTAGACTTTCGAAATTAGAAGGTAACATTAAGGCATTTCTTATTTTTTTCATGGATTTCTTATTTGTTAATTGTTAATAATAAGTGCTTAGTTTTATATTTATAAATTCTAATCAGATTTTTTTTCTTCTCATATTCTGCTTCCAATCAGTAATCAGTAAATCTTAAGAACAAAGATATCAGTTTGACAATTTCTAAATTTCTAACTTCGTTTTTGATTTTGAAGGTGGTTTCTGATTCTAAATTTGTAAGACAGAACTTAAAAGAAAAAAGGAAGTAAGGAAATTAGTTTCTAAATTTTGAATGTACAAGCAAATCCTGGTTTCTTTTTTTATTTTAGGTTTCTGAATTCGTTTCTATTTTTGGTTTCTAATATTGAGATATATCATGTTGATTTGGAATTTGGATTATGTTCTTTTTACAGTTTTGTTACACTTTCTGGCTTTCTTGTTGATTTGAAGTGTTGAAATTCTAGAACCAAGAAGAAATTTACAAATCACAAAAAAGGTCGTTTCTTTCTTTTCTACAATTTGCAATGCCTCATAGATTAAAAAAATATGTATCTGGATATGGAAAACGTAAGAAGAAACAAAAAACTGAAGAAGATAATAAAACTCAAGCAGGATCAGTGGATAAGTTTATAACAAAAAAAAAACACAAAACTTTCAGGAAAATGAAACACAAACTGTTAATGAAGCTAATCTTGATGACAAGGATAATGTTGATGCTAATGTTAATAATAATGTTGATATTAATGATAATGCTAAATTGCTAATGTTGATGTTAATGTTGATATTAATGATAATTTTAATGTTGATGTTGATAATAATGTTGATTTTCACACTTTTGATATATTTGATCCAAAAAATTAGGATGTTTTTGATTCTAACATGATAAATATTTTAGCATTGAAAAGGTCCTAAAAGAGATTTATCCATTATAAAATGTCCTAAAGATAAATATTTAAGAAGATTTTTTGCAACATATTAAATGGCGAATTATTCTCTCCAAAACTATTATTTTTATAAAATAATAATTATTTCTTACTTAATTACAAGAGTTGAATATACTTATTAATAATCAAATTCTTAATAAATAATCAATAAGTGACGATTTTCTAAATGTATGACCTTATAAAATCATATGTTATTGACAAGCCTTATTATAAAATGATTATTAAGTATATAGATCCAACAGGTCTAGATCAAACCAATCTATTCAATTTTTTTTTGAAACCTGTTCAGATCCGTCCTAATGATGACCTCTACCATATATATATATATATATATATATATATATATATATATATATATATATATGGAGAAGTTCAATAGAGAACCATAATTATGGGTTCTTCAAAGAACCAATTTTTTTTTTCAATTTCTAGAGCTTATTCTTTATCGAAAAAATAATCTAAAAATATCTAAATTCATATATTAACATTGTGAATGTGAAAAATATTTTTCGGATTCACCGTGTGAATCTGGATTCACGTTGTGAATTTTCGAAGATTCACATTGTGAATTTGACGTAAAAAAAATCGAATTTTATATCATTGGAAAAAGAATAAAAAGTTATGAATTTCTGTGTTTTTAGTTTTTTTTTTGATAAAAAATAAGTTCTAAAAGTTGAAAAAAAGATTGGTTCCTTGGTTAATTATGGTTCTCTATTGAACCTCATCCTATATATATATATATATATATATATATATATATATATATATATATATATATATATATATATATATATATATAGAGAGAGAGAGAGAGAGAGAGAGAGGTAAGTTCAATTGAGAAAAAATAAAATGTTGAGAATGGGGGAATCATTCTCAGCCAATCATTTTATATATGTAAAACACATTTAGATTAAGTCATTAAAGACACGTTGTTTTTCTGAATCGTTCATTCGTTCTTCATCAACAACATTTGTTATTCATTCATCTGGATCGTTCATCTGTTCTTCATCAACATCATATCTTCTCCATCAACATCATCTGTTCTTCATCAACGTCATATGTTCTTCATAAAAAAAAATCAACGTCACCTGTTCATCATCAAAAAACATCGACACTTCATAAAACATCAATTCTTCATCAAATATCTTCGTTATTTCATCAAAATGTTGTGATTCATCATCAAAAACATTTATTCGTACTATTAAGTGTAAGTCGTGATTCAATCTTGTCCAGTTTCATTGATGTCAAGCAAAATCGATAAACATAATGCATATTTATCGATGTCACATCATTTTGCGATCACCAGTCATCGAAACTTCATCAATCGAATCTTCACCAATATCAAAAAACAGATAGCAATCGAAAGTGCATCAAGATAACCATATATTTGAAGATTTTTTTTTAAATCGATTTTCAGGCTTGAAAAACGAAGTTTTTCATAAAAAATTTCACAAATTTTGATCTAAACCTACTGATTATTGATCAATTTTGATAGGATTTGATTTGTGTTGTAATTATTGGCTTCAATTGTTAATTTTTTTACCATAATTATATGAGTTAATTTATTTGCACGCCAACTGTTCGATGAAATGCATAAACTAAATATATCACGTAATATTCACAAGTGAATATGTCTTTACACGAGAATCAATGTATGTCTTTTAAAAATACAAAGTAACTATGTAATTCATATGTGAATAACATATAAAAATTATTTTCACATGCAAATACATGTAATATTCACAAATGAATACAAGTAATATTCATAAATGATAATGTATTTTTTTCGAAAAAAAAACATTTTTTTAAGGTCCTAAGCAAGTTTGTAATTCATATGTGAATAACATATAAAAATTATATCTGCGTGTGAACATATGTAATATTCACAAATGAATATACATGTAATAATCAAATGTGAATATATATGTATTATTCACAAATGAATAAATATGTCAATAAAACCGAGGACTACAAAATATATAAAGTTAAAGATAAAAAAAGTATTTGATAAGAATATATATTTATTCACATACAACTAATCTTTTTAGGTTAATAAAATAATTATATAAGCATATATATTTTTATTAATGTTATATTCATTTGTGAATAAATGATAACTTTTTTTTTCGGAAAATTATAAAAATAGAAAAACGTCATTTTGAGCCAAAAAATACCGTACGTCACAGCGAAGCGGTGAGTTTTGTAAATCGCATCATTTTACATCAAATATGCGAATTTCGTCCAATTCCGAGACTAAACTTCATTGCGGCAAACTGTTTTGATGATGTCACTAAATTTTCATTCCTACTAGTGATGACATCATCATGACATGCTATGTATTCATATATGAATAAAGTTTAGAAATCATTACGACATTTTTACTGTTGATGTTACTAACTTCTATCCCACTAGTAAAAACATCATTGTAATCTGTTATTTGTATTTATGTGAATAAACTATACATGTATATTTATTTATTTTGTGAATACAACCTTTATATATAAAAATAAACAATACACTATAAGAATTGGTTTGTGAATATTTTTTTTTGTATATTGTAACAATATTATTTTACATGTAAAATCAACATTATACTAAGACAAACAACATTGTATTGGTTAATGAATATCATTTGCATTTGAATTTAACATGATCAAAATAAAGAATATATTAAATTGTATACCATTTACACGTGAATATAAAAACATATTGTCTTCGTCAATGATATCTTCTCAATTACGTCAACCAATCGTCAACCACCAGGATATGAACAAACCATTGATTGAAATGTTATTCTTTTATTGAGTTATAACGATACCTGAAAAACATGTGAATACACATAAAAAATGTTAAAAATATACTTTTAGTTCATAATAATAGCGATTTATCACATTCTAATTATCACATGATATATTCACACATGAATGTATAATCATATGTGAATATTATATGATATATGTTGTTTATATTGTATATATACATGTGATATTACATGGTATATTCACAAATGAATATTACATAGTATATTCATATATGAATATTATATGGTAGATTTACATGTGAATATTATATAGTATATTTACTTGTGAATATTACACATTCTAGTCACATCTAAATATTGCATGGTATATTCATTCATGAATATTATACAGTATATTCACATATGAATAATATATAGTATATACACTTGTGAATATGATACAATATATTCATATTTAAATATTAAACGATGCATTCACTTGTGAATATTACATAATATTATCAATTGTAAGTATTAGATAATATATTCACTTATGAATATTAGATGATATATTCATATGTGAATATTACATAATTTATTCACATATGAATATTACACAGAATATTAACATATGAATATTACAAGGTATATTCACAAATATATATAATTTTTATATGTTATTCACATATGAATAACATATAAAATTATATATTTGTTTTGTGTTTTAATAATCATATACTGATTAAGATGCGAAAACATATTCATATGTGAATATAATGTGGTAATTTAATTTATGCATTTCATCAAACAGTTGGAGTGCATACAAGTAAGCTTTTTCAAAAATGCTAAAAACATGATACTTTGACTATTTAAAACTTACAAAATAGTAGATTGATAGAGAATTATATGAAATTTTTCAAAAAAAAAAATGATTTGATGTTTTTCTAACCTTAATTTCGAAATTTTGTTTGATGATCGATGTTGAATGAATGATATGAAGTGAAGCTGTTGTTGATTATTGATGATGTTGATCTAATGACACTGGGAGTATAATTAATTGTAGATGTTGAAGATATGCTCGTATTCAAGCAAAATTGAAGGTTGGATTGAAAGAACCAAAAACAAAATTTTTTTGTCTACTGTTGAATGACGTTGATGAACGTGTTTTTGACGAAGATGGATGATTGATTAACACTGGATGATGTTGATCGAGGATTTAATTGAAGAAATTTGGATGATCGTTGAAGTTTGGAGAAGAAATTTGGATGATGAACAATCGAGTAGTAATGAATTTGAATTGTTATCAAATTATCCACAGTTACGTATCTGTGATTGAAGGATATCATATCATATTTACAAGTTTGTCACCGTGTATTTTATGTTAAGGTGCTAATTAAATGATTGGCTGAGAATGATTCCCCCATTCTCAACCTTTTTTTTTCTCAATTGAACCTCCTCTCTCTCTCTCTCTCTCTCTCTCTCTCTCTATATATATATATATATATATATATATATATGTATATATATATATATATATATATATATATATATATATATATATATATATATATATATATATATATATATATATATATATATATATATATACACACAAAGGCCATTGATATATTTAACAATTCCTTAAAGCATACGTATAAATTCTATGTTTCTTTAGGTACACAAGATATGCACTCTTATATGTCGTATTGGCATTAGCAACAATTCTAAAAAAACAAGTAAAAGCAAAGAGAGTGACGTGCATGAAGTCCAAAAAAGGTGAACACAAAACGTAAGGGAATCATGTCCTAGCCATTAAGGTTTCTTAATTTACTTTTCGGTATGTAATTTTTTCAAAGCACAAAGATTAATTTCCAATTAATAAACCATAAGGACTTTTTCGGTATGTAATTTGAATTAATCAATAGTATAAAATCGTAAGGACTTTTCAATATGTAATTTGAGTTTATCAAAGGCAATAATGATTGGTCGGACTTAGGACTTAGAAAACGATAAGAAAGTCATTTTAGATGGTTGAAGACCAGAACCCTAATAAAATAAAATCATAACGACATTTCCATGCAACGAAATACAAATATGGATTAGAATTGTGAAATTTTGTAAATCATAAACACCATTTTCGTAGTTTACCATATGATTAGTAAGTGTTTAAATAATAAATAATAATTAAAAATTCACATAAGGGTACAATTGTCACCGAGAAAGTTATCATATGAAACACAAATCCAAGGACATTAACATTAAGAATTTTTTAAACTTTGAAATAAACTTAATTACAATTTTTGGTAAAACACATAAACGATTCTTGTAATTATTTTACATTTTACTATACAATAAATAGTATTAGGATTTGAGACTTAAGTTGTATTTATTTAATGAAGGTGATTCAACTACCCAAAATTAATGAAGAGCACGTGGACCGAGAAATATTTATATTTCTCATTTTCATGATTAATCGGTGTTACAATATCAATTTTAAAATATTTGTTAATACATGTTACATGTAGCATGTATGGACAAAAACAATGGCCTAATTAATGTATGATAAAAGAATATTACAACTTTGTTTTAGATACGTTTTGGTAATTAAATTGCATAAAACAACAACCACTAATTTGGTTTTGAGAATTATAAGACCGGCTTAAGCATATATAAATTTCAAAGTCTTATCCTAATTAGTTATGAAAAATATAAACAATCCACATGAAAGAATAATCAAAGGAAATATCGTAAACCAGATTTATATAATTAACTTATCTGGAATAACAATGATGAATAAGAATATCATATATCTGCAAGAAAAGAAATATATTGTTTTTTCATGAAACGTTTTATAATATAATCTTTAAAAAAAGAAAATTATACGTATCAATAGTATATACGAGTAGTAAGCAATCTTTTCTCATGAGATCATCTGATGCGGCAAGCGGTCGATGCGAATAAAGAAATCCAAACAAAATGTTGTAGCTCATCCATAATAAAAGGTGAGAAAAACAAAACAATCTTTTCCTATAAGTTTAACTTAATTTCACTAATATAAAACCGAACTATTTACTATTTAGCGTTGAATGATTCTAACCGTTCAATGATCTAAAAAAATATACAGTTTTTTTAACTGTTTAGAGGCGATTCAAAAATTCAAAAGACTATTAAACGCACCAAATGTTAAATGATTTATATTTGAACTAGGTTATCAAAAAACCCTTTATTTACCGTCGATAACAAATTAATTAACAATTATAAATCTACTATAATAAATAAAAATAATTTTGTCACATCTCAATTTTTAATGAGTTTTGATATTTAACATTTTCTGATATTTTTTAAATAATAATATCCACATGTAAATTTATGGTTTTTTTAAATAAAATTAAAAAGCCACATAATATATATATATATATATATATATATATATATATATATATATATATATATATATATATATATATAAGTATCAAATATAATAAATATTATAATAAATTGCAATCAATATGATTCTTTATTCTTTATTTTAAAATTTTATTTTAAAAAATATTTACTATTTACATTTTAATATTTTAATTTCCTTAATCAATATGTAATACATATGTTTTACACCTAGTATATATATATATATATATATATATATATATATATATATATATATATATATATATATATATATATATATATATATATAATTTTGTTATATAGGTGTTGCTTGTTTGTCATATCAAATTCGCATCACAACAAGTTTTTTTTTTTTTTTTTTTTTTTGAAACAGCCATATATTATTCGCATCACATCAAGTATTACATCTATTGTGAATTTGTATTTTACTCTAGTAGTAAAAAAAAGTTATCAATTATTTTGAGATATAATCCCTTAAGAAAACTAATATTAATATTTGTGGTAGATGAAGCATTAAAGATTGTATACCATTTACGTGAAAATGAGTGGGAATCCTTAGCAGGAAGAGTGCAAGCTTTAAAGAGAGACTCATGTCATAAAAGCTCCGCTGTATAATGCAGCTGAGCCACCACCACCCCGGCCCCCTTCTTTAATTAATTTCTTCCTCCTCTTTTAACAACCACTTCTCCCTCCACTCACTCATCTCCCCATCACCTCCATCTCCGCCTGAAAACATGTCGGTTTACACCATTAAAGTTGACGATTCAAGACCGGCTGCCGGCGAAATGCCGTCTGCAGGTCCGGCGTACAGGTGCATTTACGCCAAGGATGCTCTCATGGAGTTGCCTCCCGGTTATGACTCACCCTGGGATTTCTTCAGGTTACTTATTTTTTTACAGTTTCATCGGTTTTCATCATGCATTCATGCTTGAAAACCCTATCGTTCTTGAAAACCCGTTATTTATTTATTTATTTTTTATTGTGATTTTAGATGTGCATGTATATGGATTTTTACATATAAATATTTATGGAAAAGATCTATAGCTATTATCAGTATTGTCGTCATTCACGAGATATGATCTTCGATTGGAGAAATTTTGAATAACTTTAATGGCAGTATATATGATCGATCTTCCGAGTCATTAGAAATTTAAAAGAAAAAAGAAAATATTTTAGTTGTTTTGTGTTTGATAGAAGTTTGAAAAAACATTGGTCGTCGGGTCGGTTTGACTTTTGTTTCCAATTAAGATAGGATCTCACCGGTCTAGTAATATAATTAACAGTTACGATTTTGTTTGTACGTTTCCAATTTGTTTTAATAATTAACTAAACGTCATAATACATATTTTAATTTGTTAATCTAAGAAACAGGTTAGTGAAGCATAATGTTTTCTGTTGTTAGTAAATGGTATGTTTTAAAACATTAAATAACGTCATTTTCTTGACAACTTAGAACATAATGACAAAAAATAGTGGGTTTTTGTTGTGTGTTCCAAGTGATGGGCGTTTTCAAGCGATTTGGACAATAAAATTAAGATAACTAATTGTAAAAATATTAAAGTTAATTAAGGCTAATTCAACAAAATTCTGTTTTTTCGTACAAATTTCTAAGCATGATATATTTTTATCACTATAAGTTATTAATTAAATCTAACAGCTTTGAAAGTCATCCGTACATAATTGTTAATTATGTTTTTATTCAAAATAATTGATTAACAGTGATGCAATAGCAGTTAAAAAGTTTAAATTTATAAAAAGTTTATTATTTTTATTTAAATGGGATAATGCTTAGTTAATTCTATACAACTTGATTAATATGATTTTCTTAGAATACTAATTGTGAGATCCATGTATTATATAAGTGTATTAAAAAAAAATTAAATATAAAATTTTAACAATTTGAAAAGTTTGAATTTATAAGAAAAATGAGAAATTTTTTGAATTATTAAAATTAATGAAACTTTAATGAATTGAATATATTACATATATAATCCATTTCTAATAAATACCTTACATATATATTATCTTACATATTAAATGTGGAATTTTAATTTAATAAAATGAAAAATACAATAAAATGACAAGTGGAAAATAAAAAATTTAAAAATTTTAGAGTTTATTTAAAAAAAACTTTCATTTATTAGAGTATACTAGATGTGAGACCCATGTATTATTATATGAGTTTATTTAAAAAAAAATTAAATATGAAAATTTAACAATTTGAGAATTTGAATTTATACAAAAAATGAGAAAAATTTTGAATTATTAAAATTAATGAGACTTTAATACATTACATATATAAACACTTTCTAATAAATACCTTATATATATATATATATATATATATATATATATATATATATATATATATATATATTACCTTACATATTAAATGTGAAAATTTAATTTAATAAAATGACAAGTGGAAAATATAAATTCAAAAATTTTAGAAAATAACACGTGTTCAAGGAGAAGAAGACGTATGTAAAAAAGATTTTATTTTATTAAGAAGGATTTATTATTTATTTATTAGAGTAGATATGTTATTATTTGTTATTATTTGTTACAATCCTTTTATTAAATAGTATATTATTTCATAGTGTAAAAGTTATCCAAAGAATATTTTCATGTCATCATGATTTTATTACAAATAGTCGTTGCTTTGATTTTTAATATCGAAAGCAATCGGAAGGTTTTAGATGATCATATTAAAAGCTTTTGGTTATTGGTTACAGCGAGTCAGTTAAGAGAAACCCAAAGAACCCTGCGCTTGGTCGTCGTCAAATCATCGATGGAAAGGTACGCAAATCCGCCATTTACGTGCGTATGAATATATGAACTCCATGGAAGATGATGATTGGATTCAATTTCTTACAGGCCGGTGGTTATTCATGGCTATCATATCAAGATGCCTACAATTCCGCTATCAAAATTGCATCCGCCATCCGAACACGATCTGTTAATCCAGTGAGTTCCTGACTTCGATAATTTTATATCTATTTATATATCTAATTTTTAAAACAGTAGACAGTTGTGAGGTTTATTAAAAAAAAATTCGTTTATGCTAGAGCATAGTGACTGTTGAGAGATGTGTCCTAATTTGAAAATTCTGAGCGTTTCCTTATCGATTAAATCTCATGTCTTCAAAAGTGATTTGTTTGGTATGATTTTGTTCAATTTCTCAAATTTGAATTTAGGGAGATCGATGCGGCATATATGGAACTAACAGTCCCGAATGGATAATTTCGATGGAGGTATGATTATATCAGTAGGGTATATCTTCTTAATCATACTCTTCTATTGTGAATTTCATTTGAGGCAAAAAATGATCTTGTCGAGTTCATCTTTTCACAGGCTTGTAACTGCAATGGCATAACCTATGTGCCCCTATATGACACACTTGGTACACTTCCATGTCTTTTTATTTATGAAACTTGAGGTCTATTTTATTTGTATTAATCTAAACATCATTTGAGTATCCTTGCCACAGGTGCTAATGCAGTTGAGTACATCATCAACCATGCAGAAATTTCCCTAGTTTTTGTTCAAGAGAGCAAGTTGGCTGCTGTAAGTTATACTCTTATCTTCTTTATCCAAGTTCCTTAATTGCATTACATATGCACATAAGCTTTACATATGGAGCATCCTCCCTATTATAAGTCTATCAGACATTTGTTCTTATCACTTTCTTGATTGATTGGTTTTAAATAATTCATGCAGGTATTATCATGTGTTCCAAATTGCTCATCAAATCTAAAAAGTAAGCTAACTTCACAAATCAATTCATCAAAGAATCTATGTACATTTTCAAAATGACTAAGTTCTGTCTGTGTCCTTGTTGAAGCTATTGTGAGCTTTGGGAATGTTTCTGGATCACAAAAGAAGGAAGCCATGGAACAAGGTGTTGATTGCTTCTCATGGGAAGAATTTACTTCAATGGTAAGTACTGTATTTCTGCTTAAATCAGAAATTTCCAGCAATCACTCAAATAATGATCACATCTTTTTCATCATTTTCAGGGAAACTTGGATGATGAACTCCCTGCAAAACATAAAAATGACATTTGCACAATAATGTATACAAGTGGGACAACTGGAGAACCAAAAGGGGTCATACTAAATAACTCTACTTTCATGTCTGAAGTCCTATCTGTACATCAACTACTTGTAGAAACAGACAAACCTGTAAGTTGCAAATCAAAATTTTCCATGTTTACAGAATTCTGAATTCTGCATTTGTATATAACCAGACTCTTTAATATTTTGTGTTCATGTTTTACTCCTATATTGCAGGCCACAGAAGAAGATACCTACTTCTCTTTTCTTCCATTAGCACATATATTTGATCAGATAATGGAGACATATTGCATCTACAGTGGTTCCTCAATAGGGTTTTGGCAAGGAGTAAGAATTTATCTAATTTGTTTATAATAATACTTTCATAATCTAATTTCAATCCAACTTTTTTCAGGATATCAGATATTTGATTGAGGACCTTCTTGTGTTACAACCAACCATATTTTGTGGTGTTCCACGTGTTTATGACCGCATTTACACTGGTAAAAAAAAAAAAAAAAACTACCTTTGAAAATTTCAAGATCATTCATTATTTTACATAATTATATTTTTGAAATCACTCTTAGGTATAATGGCCAAGATTTCAACCGGTGGTGCTGTAAAAAAGGCATTATTCGACTTTGCATACAATTAGTATGTTCATCATTTCATCATTTTCCATTTATTATCTTCCTCCTTCTGATATGAGTAACTTAAAAACAATTAACAGTAAATTGAGGAATCTTGAGAAGGGTATCCAACAAGACAAATCCGCCCCTCTTCTGGACAAGCTAGTCTTCGATAAGGTCAAATCCCAGTGTTTTTTTTACTAAATTATTTGTTTAAAGTTTTAATTTTTATGATTTTATTATTCCAATCCAGATCAAACAAGGGTTTGGAGGACGTGTTCGTCTTATGTTATCTGGAGCTGCACCTTTACCACAACACGTTGAGGAATTTTTAAGAGTCACATGTTGCACTGTCCTCTCACAAGGATACGGTTGGTATATATTTTTTTATTTTTTATAATTAAATATATTAATTAACTTTTTGTAAAAATTTATAAAATGGCAGGTCTTACCGAAAGTTGCGGTGGATGTTTTACTTCCATAGCAAATGTGCATTCCATGATCGGAACCGTTGGTGTCCCAATGACCACAATTGAAGCACGGCTAGAATCAGTGCCCGAAATGGGATATGACGCTCTTGCCCCTGTGCCACGTGGCGAAATTTGCTTGAGGGGAAACACTTTGTTTTCAGGGTACCATAAGCGAGAGGATCTTACCAACTCTGTTCTTGTGGACGGCTGGTTCCATACTGGTAAAAACATTTAAAAATTATTTTTACTATTAAAAGGTACAAAATTTTGATTTTTTTTTTTTTTTTTTTTGCAATTTATAGGTGATATTGGGGAATGGCAACCTGATGGCGCAATGAAAATTATCGACAGGAAAAAGAATATATTTAAGTTGTCACAAGGGGAATATGTTGCTGTTGAAAACATTGAAAGCACGTATTCACGTTGCCCCTTGGTAACCTCGGTATGTAAATATTTATTACTTACTACTATAATGTTATAGTATAAATATAATAATCATTAACAAATTTGTTGTGATTTGACAGATTTGGGTGTACGGAAATAGTTTTGAATCTTTTCTAGTTGGTGTTGTGGTGCCGGATAGATTGGCGATTGAAGAATGGGCAGAAAAGAATGGCGAATCAGGGGATTTTGTGTCGCTGTGTAACAACTCGAATGTTAGAAAATATGTCCTTGATGAGCTTAATTCTGAAGCTCAGAAAAATAAAGTAAGTTCAATTTTAAATTAAATATGAAATTTGTTGTTTTATTATTTTGGGTGATAGATGATAAACTAAATTGGGTACACAAAACAGCTTCGTGGTTTTGAGATGCTGAAAGCGGTTCATTTGGAGCCAGTTCCGTTTGACTTTGAAAGGGAATTGATAACTCCCACTTTTAAACTGAAGAGGCAGCAGCTCCTAAAATATTACAAGGTATCTCTAATTTACATAATGGTCCCTGTGGTTTCTGATTTTTACTTTGTTTAGTCCAAAATTGAAATGTTTTTTTTTTGTTTTGATACTTACTCTTTTGTCTATCTGTAGGATTGCATTGATCAACTATATAGTGAAGCGAAGACATCTAAGAAATGAAACTGAAACACGTGGGTGGATCCATGGCATTCAAAGCAACGTTCAGGTCGTGTTTTGTGTATTGTAAATTCATACGTTATTTTTGAACATGTTTGTCACGTAGAAATCTCTATATATATGGTTTGTAATATTGTATTATTAAAGATTATAAAGGCTATTTACATTTTGTCATATGAGATCCACCATTTTTAAGATTCCTCAACGGTAGATCATAATATCCGCATAGAAAAAAAAAATGTAATATTCTAGCCTGAACATTGAATAGCAAAACTCTAAATAACTAATAAATTAAATTCGTACTACTTAAGGGGTGGATGACATAATGATAATAAAAAAAATAAGATAATTAAAAAGTAATATAATTTCAATTATAGACATATGCTTGCATGCATTGTTGGTCAAACAAAGCACCAATGATTGTTTGGGAGATCAAGAACTACTCATTTTCACCCACTCAAGAAATATCTCAAAGAGCAATCACAATGTAGATTACAGATCAAATATCAACGATCAAACACCAAACCAAAACAAACACACAGATGTTTTTTTCTTTTAAATTGTAGGAATAACAACACATAATTGTTTTTTTTTTCTTATCAAACCGAGTAAAACAAAACCCAAAAAATAGATTTTTTTTTTCCTTAGCCATTTGTGCAGATCATAGATTGCAGAAATTTGGAGGATATAAAATTGATTTTCTGAGTTCAAACTTACCGAGGGGGTGATGGATGTCGGCGGCGTTGGTGGAGGGTGGTATTGGAGGTGACTGTTGCTGGTATTTGGCGGAGGAATCAACAGTGGCACAGGCGATAGGAGGAAGGCGACCGAGGCGGAAGAATAGGATTGACTTATTTTTGAGGAAACATCAAAGTGGTTCAAAAAAACAAGGAGCAAATGACGATGATCGGAGTAGAAGGCGGGGATGATGGTGATGACAGTCGGACTGCCGACTTGGTATTAAGTGGAGGAAGAAGGTCGACGGTCCTCCTGGCTGTGATGCCGTCATCACTGACGAAAGGGGCCAATTCCGACCCTCATTTGTTCTTCAATTGTGGCTAGATTTGAACCATCGTCAGTAAGATACTAGGATGGGAAGAATAATAGAAGACGACATACGATAGGGTTATTCAGATTCAACGAGATTTAAGGGAAATTGACCGATTATTTTAGGGATAATAATTTTGGAATATAATTAATTGTATGTATATAATGACTAAACTATCCTTTATTAGTTAATTAATGATTTATTTTTCTAAAAATTCTAATTGTTCCTGCAACCACACAATAATTATTTAACCCTCTATATATATATATATATATATATATATATATATATATATATATATATATATATATATATATATAAGAGAAATTGACCGATTATTTTAGGGATAATAATTTTGGAATATAATTAATTGTATGTATATAATGACTAAACTACCCTTTATTAGTTAATTAATGATTTATTTTTCTAAAAATTCTAATTGTTCCTGCAACCACACAATAATTATTTAACCCTCTATATATATATATATATATATATATATATATATATATATATATATATATATATATATATATATATATATATATATATATATATATATAAGGGAAATTGACCGATTATTTTAGGGATAATAATTTTGGAATATAATTAATTGTATGTATATAATGACTAAACTATCCTTTATTAGTTAATTAATGATTTATTTTTCTAAAAATTCTAATTGTTCCTGCAACCACACAATAATTATTTAACCCTCTATATATATATATATATCTATATATATATATATATATATATATATATATATATATATATATATATATATATATATATATATATATAAAAGAGAAATTGACCGATTATTTTAGGGATAATAATTTTGGAATATAATTAATTGTATGTATATAATGACTAAACTACCCTTTATTAGTTAATTAATGATTTATTTTTCTAAAAATTCTAATTGTTCCTGCAACCACACAATAATTATTTAACCCTCTATATATATATATATATATATATATATATATATATATATATATATATATATATATATATATATATATATAGAGAGAGAGAGAGAGAGAGAGAGAGAGAGAGAGAGAGAGAGAAGTCTTTTGGTTGTACTAGTTAGAAGATCATGGTCTCAAATGAATAAATATGTCATATTTATACGGAGTAAATTATACGAATGGTCCTTACGGTTTAAGATAATTTACGTGCTTGGTCATTAACTTATTTTTTTAACACGGAAGGTCTCTACTGTTTGCTTTTGTTATGCGTTTGGTCTCTGTCTTACCTAAAAAAACTATTTTACTCTTGATTTTTTAATTTACTTAAATAAACACAACCACAACCCAACCCCCTCATTTTAGGCAATGTTTTAAAAACCGGCTTTTTAGTTGAACCGGTATGGTGACCGGTTCCTAGTTCAACCGGTTCGACCGTCGGATGAATCAGTTTTTATATTTTTCATGTTTTTTTCTATTTTCCTAAACATACATACATATAAAAATTATGAATTTGATGTTTACAAGTTCAAACATTAAAAATACACATAAAAATAAGTTGTAGATGAATCCAAATACATTAAAATAATACTTAACCATAAGTTTTAGTGTTTTACATCAATCCATAAAAGTCAAAAAGAAAATAAAGTATAATACTGAATCGAAATATAGTTTTTGATGAATACAAACACATCAAAAAGAATCTATAACACTTACCATATGTTTTTATTTAGAGAAAACTAAATAGATTTGAAAAAAATCACCAAAGTTTATAATGTAAATGGTTTTTTTTTTCGTGTGTTTTTATTCGGTTTAACTGGTTCAACCGGTTTTTTCTAAAAATCAGTCAGTTCAAAGCGGTTCAGAAATCAACGTAAAACATGTGATAGTTGAACCGCTCCCTCTCCTGGTTTCCGGTCCAACCTGTTCGACCGGCCGGTTCAAACCGGTTTTTAAAACATTGATTTTAGGTAACACAAAGACTAAACGCATAACAAAAACAAATATTAGGGACCAAACGCGTAACAAAAACAAGCAATAAGGACTTTCCGAGTTAAAAAAATAAATTAGAGACTAAATGAGTAAATTACCCCAAACCATAGGAACCATTCATGTAATTTACTCTTATACTTTAGAAAAATGATTATCTAAAAATAATAATAACCGAATAGTACGTGTTATTTTGCATAAATTGGTTAAGCATTAACAAACCAACCACATCTAGATAGACAAACACTTTGTACGTGGCAATGTAGCTATACGTCAAATTCGAGTTCTTCGCGTGTTAGTTGGCCTTGATACATAATTACATTTACATTTTCACAAAGGGTCTTCCAAAATCACTTTTCTCTTAATTTTAGATCCAAGCTAGGCAGGTATGCATACTAGTTTATAACCCGTGGAACCACGGTTATAAAATTAATTGATTTTTTATAATAAAAATTTATAATTATTAATAAGTTATTATAAAGAAGTCATTTTAAATAAATTATTAATTAAGAGATATATCAAAATTTTAAAGTTATTATAACTTTAAATTTAACATATAATTAGAAAATATAAATTTGAATTTTGAAATGAGTTGCATAATATATCTACATGACACATGACATAAGATTAATGAGAAGTTATATTAGAATGACATTTGGCAAAAGAATATTAAACCTATTCATTTACTATTAAAATAGGGACTAGTCCGTAAGAACCTTATCCAGATTAGTTGAAATAATTTGACAATTTGAAAAAAAAACATTTTATTTAAAAACATAAAATACAAGAAAAGTATAAAAAAATGATCATTATTTATTACATATATGATAAAAATAAGTATATGCAAGTTATAACTTATAAAGATAACTGTAATAGACTTTTTTATTAATTGATTACTTTATTATATATTATATAATAATGATGGAATATGACATTAATAACTAGAATTTTATCACCATTATTGTCTGTTGCCAACGAAAATCCGTTGTCATCTTTCTATTAAATTAACTCCCAGTTGCTTACATAAAAAACTAGATCGTTTATGGAATGCTAATATTAATGATAACTTGTGATGTATGATTCAACATAAGTGTAAAAATGGATGGATTCAACTCGTTTCGAGATTATTTAAAGAGATAATCAATCAATTATTTTTCTAGGAAAAAAAAATACATATCATGCTTGATTGATCCGTTGAATCAAATTGTCTTGAGGGTAATTCTAAATGTATGATGCGCCTCCGGTTTCACCTTCCATCTCTTATGAGATTATCGCCTTCTCCATGATTAAGTCAACCCTGAGACAACAAACAATTCATAAATTGATTGGCAGGGAGAGGGTCTCGGACCAACGCTCCGGAGATAAAGTCAGAGAAGATCTTGAGAGAGTATATTGAAAATCAAATGGAGTTTGATAGAGTGGTATATGTGTGTTTGCGTACCTTGTAAAGTGATTTTCGTCACTTATTTATAGTCGATATTTAGGAGGTTATGACCTCTTCTTGTACCGAACAGGTTTGTCATCTTGTCACATTAATGATTGTATGCCCGAAGGTACACTAGTATGTATTTGTTGGCCGTTTAACAACTGTTTCTCGTTGGTCAGAGGATCTATTAGTCACGTATCACAATACAAACTGTTTTCTTTGAGTCTCAATGTACTATAACACTGTTGTGACGTCAAATCCGTATCTTCGTTGTTATTTTCTATGGTCTGGTGCTCGTACATAGTTCGGTATACATATGGTTTGATATATACTTGGTTTGGTACAGTGAGGGTATATTCATAGTTTTGAGCTAGGTTATACACTATTAAGCACCCCCCCACCCGGCGGTGGCGGTTTAGATCGTTACTCTTCTATCAAAAGTAACCATTCAAACTTAAAAAATATTATAAAGTAACCGTTGTAACCGAATAGGAATAGACACGTGAATTAAAATTTGACGTGACAGTTTGTCGGCTTCAGTGTTCATCATTGCCTATAACCATCTCCCCAATTCTTTTCCATTTAAGGAGGATATAGTATATGACTGCCACCTTGTTTGCTCCATAAATATAACTTTGCTTGATCTCTATAAATACCCCCTTGGTTGGTTACTTTTCTTCATCGCTTGTAATTTTCTTCTTCAAATTACTCTTCACTCTTTCTTCTTCATTTTACTTCCCCATGGCTAACAAAAGAAATTTCGAGCATTTGCACTGTGAAGTCCAAACTTACCCTTAAGAGCTTTTTTGATATCATGAAAAGTACCATATTGACCCTAAATTTAGTCCTCGTTTGCCTGAGCTTGGGGATGCTATTGTTGACACCCCATAAGGGTTTGTTAGGATGTATCATGTTTTCTTCAAATCGGGTCTACGATTACCAACATTCGAGTTTTTGGAGGTGGTTCTGGACTACTATCACCTGCATATCGCCCAAATTACTCCAAATGGTTTTCGAAAAATCATTTATATGTTGTGCTCTGCCTTAGATGTCATGCCCTTTATCACCGTATTCCGCCACTTCTATGTCCCTATGCCCAATAGTGATTAGATATCCTTTTCTCTTTGCCATGGTCTGGTGGAGATCTGTGATGACCTTCATACTTCTATAAAGTATTCAAAGGAAGAGTTCTTATATGTCATTGCCTCCGCCTTTGCTGGGCCTATGGTGTATGGTGTTACTGCTGATAGGGCTGCCGATCCCTCTCCTGATTTGTCCCCTGAAGAACAAAGCATTGTAAACCATTACCAGAGATTTTTGTTAAGTGGACCGACCCTTAAGAGGTAATGTTAGGTATGGTGGGGATCAGTTCCTACTGGAACAAATTAGGGAAGAAACCAGTGGAATCCCTAGTGGGACAATAAGTCACTTCATTGGAGCGAGTGCATCGCAAATGTTTGTTAAGTTCTTCTCTGGTCACGGAGGAGGTTACTATTCCCAATTCTCCTTCTCAATCAAAATCCGGTATGGATTCTACTATTAACCATACTGGTCAAGATATAATCATGCATGTCATCCCCCCTCTTTCTAAAAACATTGTGAAGGCGAAGCATAACAGTAGAAACCTCCATCTTTTTCGACCAGGGCAACATTGAGAGCTCAATTTTCCAAAAGAAAAGAAGGGACAAAGAAAATCGTTTCCTTGGGAGGGGTGATGGATCGTCCTGAGAAGGTGATCGATTTATCTTTCCCTAAACACAAAAGGACCACTCGTGGTAATGAAGCAAGAAATCGCTGTAACATCCCGATTCCCAAGTATAATTTTTTAAAACTTTTATATTCATAATTATAGACCTACTCAACGAGTTGGTTGCCCCAACTCGTCGTGTAGAAACTGATAAATCCGCATGGATTCTAGAACCTACTCGACGAGTTGGAGGACTCAACTTGACGAGTTGAGGCTGGACATGAAAACCCTTAATTTTTAGGGTTTGCACCCTATTTAAAGGACCTTAAGTCCTTCCCTCCAGCCTCCTTACCACTTTTCACGTCCAGAATCAAACCCTAATCGAGCTAACCTACTTTTGAGTGTGTGTGAGGCTAAAAGTGCGTGTTTGGTGCATTTCTTGATGATACTTGAAGATTTAGAAGCTTGGAATGAGAAGGAGCTTGTAGATCCAACATCTACTTCGTTTTGGCATTCATTTGAAGGTAAAAAGTCATTACCTTGATCAGTTTCTTGTTAGATCTCTTCATTCAAGAGTTTAGGATCATTTCTAGCTAGTTCTTGAGTCATTTATGGTATTGAGCACATTTTGAAGTGAGGAGTTCATATCTGGACTCCTCTAGGCCCTCATGGACATAAAGTTCTCGACTTTACAAAGATTTGGCCTTTCTCCATACCCTAAACCTCTTCCTAAGGCTAGTTTTGGGTATTTAAACCTCTTGAGGCCTTGCATGCACGTAAAGTTAGCAACTTTACGTGGTAACTACACCTTTGGAGGCTAGATCTATAGTTTGGAGCCTTGGTTTCACTTAAAAGCGTCTGAATGAGAAAATGAATGAAGGAACTCGACGAGTTGAATAGTCAACTCGACGAGTTGAATAAGGGTTTCCCAATATTTTAGATGTTGCATGGACTCGACGAGTTACTTGGTAACTCGGCGAGTTGACTCGGTTTTTGCGATTTTATGATTTCTAAAGGAAATCGATGAGTCTGTAAGCTACACTCAATGAGTTGGGTCAACATGGACGGTTGACCTTGACCGTTGACTTTGACTTTGACCAAGGGTTGACCGGTTTGACTTCTGAGGGTATTTTGGTAGTTTGGAATTTATGGGTTTGGATCAATGGTGGCTGTAGGTGATTGAGTTTGAGAGCCGTGTTTTGGGAGTTTGATCTTGTCAGTTCAGTTCGACATTGAGAGGTGAGTTATTCTCCCTATATCAACAGGGCCGAAGGCACCGATGCCAACCATTCTTTTTGGATTGTTATCCTGGTTATCACATGATGATATGCTTAGTGACCTGTTAGGTCGGTATCCTATTTTATAGGATGATGATATGATTAGTGATTTGTTAGATCGGTCTTACTGTTTGTATATGCTAGCATTTTTTATCTATGTGTTGATTGTATGCTTGGGGGTGGGTTGAGGCAGACCTGCTTTGTGTTGTAGGCCAACATACCCAGGGCGGCCCGGATGGATTGCATGCCCAATGGGGCATACCAGTTAAGCCGAAATCCCGGAGAACGGTCCAGACATGCTGAAGGCCCGGTAGGGCGGACCAGACATGTTGAAGGTTCTGAGAGTGGGCCAGATAGACTGAAGGCCCGGTAAGGGCGGTCCAGTCATACTATAGACTCTATATGCATGCTGTTTGTTATGATATGGTCATGGTTTGTATGGCGTTGGTATTTTGGGGGAACTCACTAAGTTTCGGGTTTACAGTTTTGGATTTTGTTTCAGGTACTTCGAATGATCGCGGGAAGGCGAAGGCTTGATCGTGCACCTCCTCGCATTTTATGATTTTGATTTCTGGGATACTCTGATATGAAACTATTTTGAAAACATTTTGTAATAAATATGGTTTTGAATGCTTGGGAAAAGTTTTAAATTTTCATGAATTTTACGGATGTTACAAGTTGGTATCAGAGCCTTAGTTTGAGTGAATTGGAGGAACACTCGCATGAATCCTGTCTCAAACTAAGGAAAAGGTTTTCAAAATGATTTTCAAATGGTTTTCAAAATACTAAAGGAGGATGCAGAGTGTATGATCAGCTGGAGCCAGTAAGTAGACCCCAAAATACCATACGAATATTTGATATTGTGATATGTTAGAACAACATGCTAGTGATAGGCTAGGGATCTTCTGGAATTGCATGATAAAATTGCCTGATTATATGATGCCTGATAGCCTAGTATTTTCTTTATATGAAATTGACATCATTACTGTAGTTTCTTAGTGTATGCATCATAGTTGTACATAATTAGGATCGTATTGCTTGAGAATGTTTGGTTGGGCCTTATTTCTTGTTCTTGTTTGATGAAAGGCTTAGGGTAGGATCAAATATTCGAATGTCTATAAGGTCCAACGTTATGTATGGCTAACATACACGAGTGTTGCAGGGTTGGTCGAAGTTTCATGGGTGAGTTGTGCGAGGCCAGTAAGCTAGTTATGAGATATTTAGCCTTTCTCTAGGAGTGAGGATTGAGCGCTCACCATGCATGTGTATATTGTTAGGGCGTTGTGATGATACTTGAGATAAATATGGGTAGGTATGGAAGGTAGTATGGGCCCGTACTACTGAAAGCACATGACCCATACGCGTAGCAAGGAAGTCACAACCCTTAGGTCTTTGTTGGGTGTTGGTTCCCCGTTATTATATGGAGTGAATGATATCTTCCTGGTATATTTTCAACATGGTGGTTATGAGGCGGTTTGTGACTGGATTCGGATCGAGATCAAGAAAGGGCGGTCAGGATGGACCAGCAGTGCCCGAGGCCATTGGTCAGATGAGGTCGGCTGAGTTGACATCAGGAGTCAAGAGATCTTACATGATAAGGTTGCTACACTGTTTCAGGCACAGTTACCGGAGATGTTTGGGTCTATCAAGACCGCTATGCTGGAGTATTTTGATGAGCGCTATGCAACCCTTGCTGAGACGGCTGCCGCTGCAGCCTCCGCAACTATAGCAGCCGCTGGTAGTGGGACCAGTTGGGCTTTTCAGTACCGGGACTTCGATAAGACGTAGCCCCCGACTTTTGATGGGCTTTTCATCCGCTGTTTTCTTTGAGTCTCAATGTACTATAACACTGTTGTGACATCAAATCCGTATCTTCGTCGTTATTTTCTATGGTTTGGTGCTCGTACATAGTTCGATATACATATGGTTCGGTATATATCTGGTTTGGTACAGTGAGGGTATATTCTTAACTTTGAGCTAGGTTATACCCTATTAAGCCCCCCCCCCCCCCATTTTTTATCGTTACTCTTCTGTCAAAAGTAACCATTTAAACTTAAAAATATTATAAAGTAACCGTTGTAACCGAATAGGAATAGACACATGAATTATACTTTGACGTGACAGTTTGGCGGCTTCTAGTGTTCAACATTGCCGATAAGTATCTCCTCAGCTCTTTTCCATCTAAGGAAGATATAGTATATATAACTGCCACCTTGTCTGATCCATAAATATAACTTTGCTTGATCCCTATAAATAACCCCTTAGATGGTTACTTTTATTCATCGCCTTTAATTTTCTTCTTCAAATTACTTTTCACTCTTTCTTCTTCATTTTACTTCCCCATGGCTAGCAAAGAAATTTCGAGCATTCACACTATGAACTCCAAACTTACCCTGAAGAACCTTTCTGATATCATGAAAAGTACCAGACCCTGAATTTTGTCCTCGTTCGCCTGAGCTTGGGGATGCTATTTTTGACACCCCATAAGGGTATGCTGGGGTGTATCATGTTTTCCTCAAATCGAGTCTACGATTACCAACGTTCGAGTTTTTGGAGGTGGTTCTGGACTACTATCACCTACACATCGCCTAGATTACTCCAAATTGTTTTCGAAAAATCATTTATATGTTGTGCTCTGCCTTAGATGTCATGCCCTTTATCACCGTATTCCGCCACTTCTATGTCCTTATGTCTAATGGTGATTAGATATCCTTTTCTCTTTGCCATGGTCTGGTGGAGATCTGTGACGACCTTCATACTTCTATAAAGTATTCAAAGGAAGAGTTCTTCTATGTCGTTGCCTCCGCCTTTGCTTGTCCTATGGTGTTTGGTGTTACTGCTGATAGGGCTGCCGACCCCTCTCCTGATTTGTCCCATGAAGAACAAAGCATTGTAAACCATTTATCAGAGAATTTTGTTAAGTGGACCAACCCTGAAGAGGTAATGTTAGGTATGGTGGGGATCAGTTCCTACTGGAACAAATTAGGGAAGAAACCAGTGGAATCCCTAGTGGGCCAATAAGTCACTTCATTGGAGCGATTACATCGCAAATGTTTGGTATGTTCTTCTTTGGTCACGGAGGAGGTTACTATTCCCAGTTCTCCTTCTCAATCTAAATCCAGTATGGATTCAACTATTAACCATATTGTTCAAGATATTATCATGCATTTCATCCCCCCCCCTTTCTAAAAACATTATGAAGGCGAAGCATAACAGTAGAAACCTCCATCTTCTTCAACCAGGGCAGCGTTGAGAGCTCAAATTCCAAAAGAAAAGAAGGGACATAGAAAATCGTTTCCTTGGGAGGGGTAATGGATCGTCCTGAGAATGTGATCGATTTATCTTCTCCTAAACACAAAAGGACCACTCGTGGTAATGAAGTAAGAAATTGTGCTCTATTGTTGTCTGGAAATTATCCTTCTTATGAGTCTGTCAATGTAGAGCCTTCTTTAGAAACATCTGCAACAACTACTCTTCATGAGTGTCCGATAATTACTGATCCTGAGTTAAAACATGCCAAGTTATGTGCTCGTCTCCCTCTTACTTCGGAAATTCCAGTTATTCCTAAGCACGTTGATCCGTTGCCGAATGATCAAACTCCTTCCACTTTATTTACTGCTACCGCCTTTCAACAAAAGCTTTTTGGACATGTCTTTGAACTTTTATAGGCGTCCATTTCCGATTACCCAACCATCATGGTGAATCCTCTTCTATGTGGTTCAGATGTTCCTGGCAACTTGAATTTTACTCTGGTGGAAATTCTCGACACTACTCCATTGTTTGGGGATGATTTTAATCCATAATCAACTACTAATTATTCTCAGAGTGCTTCTCAGAATATTTGTATGTTTATCTCCACACATCCTTTCATTTACCATTTCCTTTTATCTTTCTCGATGCTAACATGCGTGTTGTTTATTTTAGTGATGTCGTCTTTTAAGGAAGAGGCTCCTATGCCTACACTTGTCACATTTGCGACCTCTTTACTCCAATTCTAATGAACTTTTTCTAGGACCCATGTTCCCAAAGGTCATGAGCTTGCAAGTGCGTTGGACGAAGAAAGCCTTGATAGGGATCGCTCGTGTCTAATGGGCGGAATGCATTTATTGAATGATTTTTCAGCTTGCATTCAGACGCATGCACATATTCTTGCCAATCAACAACTCAAATTTGAAGAAGCCTTTCAGGCTATGAAAGGTATGCAAAATAGCCATGAGCAATTGGAAAAAGAGACAAATACTAGTAGAGAAACCAGATTCACATAAGGAAAATATGATTTTTTATAAAAGATTTAGAGGTGCAAGCCAAGTGCATGCCGTGCTCGACGCGTACGTCTGACAACCAGATTTTTCGAGATTAGAGAGGCGTGGAGCATAAAAAATGTGACATGTGGCAAACCCTAGATGGAGCCACGAGTCGTGTGCACGTCGCACATGAAGTTCACTACGCACACAAACACTATAAATAGAGGTGCTCACTTTATGATTTCTTCACACCCAAAACTCTCTCTCTCTCTCTCTATATATATATATATATATATATATATATATATATATATATATATATATATATATATCAAGCTATTTCGAAAGTCCTCCCAATGGTGCGAAGCTTCGGGTGCAGTAGCAAGGATGCTTCAGATTATGCTACTAGTGTGGGTTCACAACCTTATTTTACTATTTTAAAAGGGTTGCAAATGAAGAGTAAATTCCAGATTCAAAGTGCTTCACTCTCCAAAGATGATCTTGGCTTCCTTCCTTCTTCTTCTAAGCACACAAACACACACTTTTAGGCTAGAAATGGCTTCTCAAGGAGAACTAGGGCTTCTAACACGAATGAGAGGGTGGAGGCTGATAAGGTGAAGGGAAATGAGGCCATAAGGATGCTTAAATACTAACCAAACCATAAAAAGTAGGGTTTCCCCATTTAGGAAGTATGCCAGCGTACACCATGTACGCATGGCATACTCCGAAGCCTTAAATTACCAAAATGCCAATAAGGCCCTTTTTGCATACAATTATTGAACTTTGGGACCAAATGCAATATAAATGAATTAAAGGGGTGGAATTTTAAGTACCTTATCATCAGGATGTTACAATTCTCTCCCACTTGATCTAGACTTCGTCCTTGAAGTCTGTTGCAACGAAAAACTCAGAATAATGCTCCCGCATCTCAGCCTCCGGCTCCCAGGTCCACTCGGAGGCTTTTTGATGCTGCCACCACACCTTTACCAAAGGTATCTCCTTGTTGGAAAGACCTTCATCTTTCTTTCCAAAATAGCTACCAGCCTCTCAACATAATTCAGGTGCTCATCGACCTAAATATCGTCCAAGGAGACCACTTCATCCTCATCCAATACACACTTTCGCAGCTGCAAAACATGGAATGTGCTATAAATCTGAATGAGCTCCTCAGGTAGATCCAACCTGTAAGTAACCTTGCCAACCCTGAAAATCAATCGAAAAGGCCCAATATACTGGGGACCCAACTTCCCCCTCTTCTCAAAGCGTCTCACACCTTTCTAAGGTGAGACCTTCAGTAATACCATATCACCGACCTAAAACTCCAACTCGGATTGACGCCGGTCGGTATAGCTCTTCTGCCGACTCTTAAGGGTCTGCAGCTTGCCATGCGTCCTCTGGTGCTCAACCTTGACCATCCTACAGGTCAAGTATCTCTCGACATACCATGCTATCTCCCTCTTCATACATGGTTGTCAGTAGCTTAATCTCAAATCCCGATACATCTTGGTGGCTCCAAGGTGTATAGAAAAGCGAGACTCATGAGCCTCATCTAGCAAAATTTGCATGACCTCATCAGAAAATGGAACCGAGACTTGACCACACCGGGTCAACAACCCTCGACTATCCATGAAAAATCTGTCAATCTTACCTCTGATCCTATCTTATTTCTAACTCTCTTTCCGAAATCCCTCAACCCGAGCCTCCCTAATCAAACCTAAAAGCGGAGAATCAACCGATAACCTCATACACATCTCTACAACAGAATATCTAGCCGACTTGCAGATTAAAGCATCCGCCATCACATTCGCTTTACCCAGATGGTAAAGAATCTCCCAGTCATAATCCTTAACCATGTCCATCCACCTGCGTTGCCTCATGTTCAGGTTGGGCTGGTCCATCAGAAATTTGAACGACGTCTCTTAGCAACATTATTCTTTTAGAATGTAGTAGTGTCTTTGTTAGATTTTGATGTTTTTTTTTTTTTTTTTTCAGATTTGAAAGTTTTAGTTTTATTCTTTAACAATAAATGTAATTCTTAGCAATTGTTACACGTATTCTATAAGAATTAATGTAATTTTTGTTTTAATTCTTCAATTGATGGTTCGGAAATTTTGCTATTCTATGAGAAATTTTTAAAGTCATGATCAAGAAATATGTTCAAAAATATTTTTATTATTTTATGGTTCAAGAATTTTTTTTTTAATTTTTGAACATACTCAAACATATTCTGTTAGAATGTCTGAATTAAAAACCTTATAATTCGTAAAATCCGATTTTTAAAATTAATAGAATATATGATCCCTTAAAATACCCTTCTAGTTAATTAAATGGTAATTTTCAATTATATTTAATTCAATAATATGTATTAATCACTTTCTTAAAATAAGTAAAATGATTTGTCCATATTTATGCATATAATAAAACAATAATTAATTTGAATATAATAACCTAAGCCTATGTGTGTGTGTGTGTGTGTATATATATATATATATATATCTTATACTATATTATAAAATATATTAGTCCTATCTTCTTCAATTTTAAGAAGTATAAGTTACAAAACTTTTTGTACAAATAAGTAATGCATAAATATCATTAATACTTGCCAAAATTTTGAAGACTTGAATTAAGAAAGGTTATTAAAAATTAGTTTGGGTCAAAATGATAATTTTAAAATATTAAGTTCATATATATAAATTAATTTAATTTTTTTAAACTAGACACCGATAATAATTTTGTGTTGTTAAAAAAAAGACATCGGTATTAATTAATTTAAACTAAATATATAAACGTGCAATATAAATATAAGTTTTAAACATAATCATTTTATTTAAAAGTAGTAATATTTTTTTACATATAACTAATAATAAAATTTAATAAAATTTAATTATTGATCGTCGCCGCCTTTTGCGGGTACATATATATATATATATATATATATATATATATATATATATATATATATATATATATATATATATATATATATATAGTGAGATTCAATAGAGAACCATAATTAACCAATGAACCGATCTTTTTTTTTTTCAACTTTTAGAACTTATTTTTTATCAAAAAAAAACTAAAAATATAGAAATTCATAACTTTTTATCTTTTTTCCAATGATATAAAATTCGATTTTTTTATGTCAAATTGACAATGTGAATCTTCGAAAATTCACAACGTGAATCTGAAAAATATTTTTCACATTTACAATGTTAATATATGAATTTAGATATTTTTAGATTTTTTTTTCCGATAAAAAATAGGATCTAGAAATTGAAAAAAAGATTTAGTTCCTTGAAAAACCCATACTTATGATTTTCTATTGAACTTTTCCATATATATATATATATATATATATATATATATATATATATATATATATATATATATATATATGTCTTTTCTATTATACCTTTCAAGTTTAAACGGTCCCACTAAACTACGGAGAGTGTAACATACTAACATTTAAGTTTTAACAAGGATCTAAGTGAAAAATACAACAACGTAATGTTTAAAGATCCGTCGACAATTTAAATCAAATCAACCAATCAAATTTGAAATTAAAATACATAAGGTGGGGTAGGGTAGTTTTGAGTTTTGACATGGGTTAGGTTGAGGTGGGTATTATAACAAATTGAAAAGGATTAAAACCATTAGATAAGCACTTACCATATATAGATTATTTAATTATTAAGAAATCTACAAATTTTGTTCATATGATTTGAATGATATTTTATTATTAACAAAATTAAATCTTATGAAAAGGATGAAATTTGCAATTTTAAAATCACGAAAACTATAATCATAGAAATCGGCAAACTATACACATACCAAATTTATGGTTTTCTCTTTACCATTAATTGTAAACCAATAAACAAGAGAGAAATTTTATATATCTATCAGATTGTAGGATATAAATTCATCTGAATAACTTGTTATAATTTATATTATCAAACTAGTTGTGAGACTTATATATTATACGGGTTAATTTAAAAAAATAAATAAATATAAAAGTCTAAATATTTGGGAACTTTGAATTTATAAGAAAATAAAAAAAAATAATGAATTATTATAATGAAAATATTTTTATCTTTTAAATTTAAATAAATAAACAAAAAAATAATAAGCTTTAATTTTGAGAATTTTGAAATTAAATGGTAAGTTCATTAATGAAATTAATATCTATTGATTGCAATTATTATATTAAAATTTATATTGAATTTAATAAAATAAAAAAAAAACTCATAAAATGATATGGGTAAAAAAAATTAATTTAAAATAACCATAAAATAATGTTTGACAAATTGAATAA
Source organism: Lactuca serriola (assembly GCF_051521515.1). Lineage (NCBI taxonomy): Eukaryota > Viridiplantae > Streptophyta > Magnoliopsida > Asterales > Asteraceae > Lactuca > Lactuca serriola. The sequence continues at coordinate 259,614,993 of NC_136412.1, read as the reverse complement.
AAGTATGAAAAATGGGAAAAAAAACATTCATTTATTAAAGAAGATTTTATAAATTTTATTTGATTATAAACATATAATCTAAATTTTTTACATTGATTTAGAAAATAATTTTTTAAAATAAACTTTATTGAAAATATGTTTACACTATTTCTTAATTGCAAAAAAAATAATATTCTTACTTAAAATCATGGGCGGTCCTACAGTGTGGGCAGTGCGGTCAATTGCCCCCCACAAAAAAAAAATCATTAAAAAATAGGTTTTTTTTTTCAAAAATAATATATTTTAACCCTTCAAAATTATATATTTTGACTCATCAAAAAAATTTGCCCCCATAAAAAAGTTATAAAAAAATTAGCCTCCTCTTCGGAAAATTCTTGGGTCCATCCCCGCTTAAAATGATATGATAAATACTATTATAATGATGTGTTTAATAAAATTAGCTTGCAACTAAAACGGTAGTAAATGAGTTGTCAATTTTTAAAGGTGTAAAATCACATTAAATCTAAAAACCAGTTTAAATAATTTTTTGAAATAAAGTATGATACCTTCAATGAGCATATAATTTTACATTATAAATCCTATGATACCTTCAATGAACATGCAACTCCATATTTTCTCTCTTGAATACTATATTCAATAATATTTTATTCAGATTGAATCCCAATCGTGGATGTTCTAAGATCAAAATTGGAGCGTTTTTTTTTTCAAGCTATTTGAAAAAAAAAAAAAGCTACTTTAAAGCTTAAGGAAGTCGTTATTCATTTGGATTAAAATACAAGAACAAATATGTAAAATATACCACACGATTATAAAAAAAAATTAAGTAATTGAAATGCATGAAAAAAAAAATAAGATTAGGTGGCCTTTGTAAACGACGTAATCGTGACGGGCGTCCCGAGTGCAGAAAATTTCCCGATGTCCACCGTAAACGTATCGTATCGGAGAAAAAGCTCCACCAACATCAGCCTGCAGCACAGCACCACCAAGTCCTTCGCCGGACATTGTTTGTTCTCTGCCGACGGTTGTTCTGTTTCTCTAGCATTCGACCAGTATACATAATTTATCAGCTTCTCTCCCTCTCCGACGAACCTATCGGCGATGAAATCATCTGGATTCTCAAACACCTTCGGATCCTTGGTGGCTAGCGGCTGATATCCGAAGATAATCTCTCCTTTCTTAATCTGAAACGCCGCGTCGTGGCTCTCCACCACAATGTCCTCCCTGGCTTTAGCGTATTGGAACTGAACAGGTGGATCGATTCTCAAAGTCTCATAAACAGCGGATTTAGTCAACGGCATCTTCTCCAAGGCAGAGAAAGTGATGTCTCCTTCTTCCTTAACGACGGCTCTGATTTCTTCAGCAAGGCGGCGGTGTAAATTCTCTCCGCCAGATCCGATCCACTTTATTAGAGTCGGAAACAGAACTTTCATCCCGCCGAACGCGTTAAACCCTGTCAGAAACACCAAATTATGACAAGCTTCCTCTCGTTTCATACCCAACTTTTCAGCTTCATCCAGTAACAACGACGCAGAATCAAAAACGGCATTGTAAAGCTTCTTGTATCCAGATTTGATCAAGAAAAACGGCAACCGAACTGTGTGGATGATGTCTTCGAGGAAACCCGGAACGTATTTAAGCCCTGCTGTTCCTAACGGAGCTAGCTGAAGAGCTAACCAGGTGGTGATGATTCCAGGACCTTTCGAGTTGAGCTTCGTCTCAGACGGAAGAACTCCGGTGACAAGCTTGAACACAAAGTCAAACGCCAGGTTATCACTGTGCTTATTAAAATCAGCGGATTTCTTATCTGTGATCTCATTTTCGAGATTCTCAAAGAGTTCCGACAAACTCGTCCGGAGATATGGAATAAACTTCTTGTGCGAAGAAGCGAGGAACGAGAGGAAGAAGGATTTGAGAGCATGGTGATTAGATTCGGTGGTGTCGAGGAAAGCGCAGACTCGGTAACCACCGAAGAAGGAGGTGGAAGGCATGTAGGTGCCATCGAGAATGTTTTTCTTTTCGACTTTATCGTTGTCGAAGAGGATGGTGAAGCTTTTGGAATCAAGAACGGCGACGACTTTGGAATTGGAGGAGATGAATGGCCCCGGCGGCATGTTGATGCGGAATACGGTGGAATTGTACTTCTTGATTCTAGTTTTGAAGAACTCGTCCTGGCCTTGGTTGTAAAAGTAGTCGTAGCGATCCTTGATCGGTCCGAAGAAAGGTAGGCCATAGCTGCCGGGTATTTTTCGCAAGGAGAGTTGCGATGAGGATGCAGGGTGATCGGAAGAAGATGAAGCCATGGCTAAGTTTGAAGTGACCAATTAGAGGTGCGAGGTGGGTTTCTTTGCTTTATAAATGAACCAGCTGACTCATGCAACTTTTTCGGTATATATATACTACTATAAAAAACTCATAACGTTTACTTAAAGTAATAAAAGACAACTTATAAGGTTTACTAAAGTTATAAAAGACAAAACAATTGACTCTTGACAATTGTTGGAATCCCTATGCGTTTTGTATATATTGGCAATTTGGCATTAAATAGACAAACAAGCACCAATATTAATAAAAAAATAGTCATTAAGTTTTTAAAGTTTAATTAGAAAAAAATTTAATATTTCTATTACTATTGTTTTTGTCATAATTTTATCATTTTAATCCATTTAACGAGTTTTATGGTTAAGTCTATTATCTTTTATATAGAATCAATTTTAAAATTGAGTTTAAAATTCAAATTTGATCTCTATAATTTTCAAAAAATTACACCACATGGTTTTTGACTTTATGTTTCGTTTTTTTTATATATTTTATTTATTTTCGTTATATATATATATATATATATATATAGAGAGAGAGAGAGAGAGAGAGAGAGAGAGATGAATGATTATTTGAGAACTCATAGTTTTTCGAGAACCCAAAAATTAAAGGTGGAGCGTTAGATCAACATTTTGAATGACTTGGATTCATCATGACATAATTGTAATTATCACTTGTTTTAATGGCATCAGATACATTTTATAAGGAATTATAGGGGCATATTGGGAATTAAAAATATCATTTCCTAACAATTAGTAATTAATTTAATTTATATACCAAACACACACAAACACACTATTTCTCTCTCTATTGAAGCTTAGGGATGAAATTCATAGTGATATCTTCCCATTTCCACACATGAATGTCTAATGGCTGCATCTTGTCGTGGGGTCTCTGGTGCTCTACCTTGACCTTCCTGCAGGTCAAGCATCTCTCCACGTACCAAGCTACATCCCGCTTCATGCAAGGCCACCAATAGTCAAGACGAAGATCTCTATACATCTTCGTCACCCCAAGATGGATGGAGAACCTGGACTTGTGGGCCTCATCCATCAAAATCAGTCGTACTCCGCCCCAGTATGGTACCCAGACTTTCCCATGCAGGGTCAACAGTCCCTGGTTGTCACACCCCGCTAAAGCAGAAACGCAAGATATGACAGCGATAAAGGTTTCATTGCAAAAGATAAAGACACATCACCATAGTAATAATTAAAAGTTTACAACCCATAATTTAAACAGATCAAATTACAAGTTTCCCAAAATAACATTGTTCAAAAGTTAACTTCACAAAATTAACTTCCACATGATGCAGCATGCTCTATGATGATGGATCTTTATATCCACTTACAAATTATTTCCTGAAAAGCATGTAAAACGAGCGTCAACTATGAAAATAATTGGTGAGTTCACATGTTTACTAAATCAAGGATTGGTATAGAAGTTTCCATAAATAAAAGTACATTGCTATAACAAGAAACAAAGTCCGTTGCTATAATAATTAAACAAGTTTTATTGATACAATGAGTGTAAAAGTTTCGTTGCCAAAATGCGATGTAGGATTCGTATGTGCATCAAGTTTCCATTCATGAGTTCATAACCCAAGCCTAATGACCGAATCGTGCCTTATTGACTACTATGTGTATCGCAAACATAGTGATTAAAATGGTAAAATGCACTCAAGCGAATAGTGTGAGTGAGGAGTTGTCTACCTCCTAATAGCGCTATCCATAATAACCATAGGCTCAAAAGAGTTAATGAGTTGTGTCGAGAGATTCCAGGGACTTAACCGTGATACAATCCTCATGAATTAAAGTAACATACACATACATACAAAATATAACAACCAAGTTTCATACGAGTCAAAATAAATACAACGAACATAAATAGTTTAGGATATGTTTTTCCACCCTAAAACATTTAAAAACCGAAAATAAGAGGAGTCGTGAATACTCACAATGTTTCAAGTAGGTACAAGTGGTGTCTCAGAATACACCAACGCCTTACTACCGGGATCCTATGACATCAAACACACGCTAATGAGTTTCTATGTCGAAATCTAATGTTAATATACTAAATTCTACATATAGAGAAATGCCAAATTTTTGTTCTAATATTGGTTTTATATTGAATGCGTAACAATTTTTCTGAAATGGTTATATTTTATAACTCATGTGATTAAGATAATTTTGGATATTATTTTCCAGATGTTTGTAATATTAATTGAGGGTATTTCAACACATTTAAAGGTGTTTTAAGCTCCTAAAAATACAAAATATTATCAAAATGTTTCCAAAAATTGTCAAACTTTTCATTTTCATTCTAAATACAGTAAAGGTCTTCCAAAATTTTTCCCTTGAATTTTTTATTTGATTAACTATTTGTCTAAATTTTTAAGCCTTCATAACAATATAAATTCGTGAAAAATAGCATCCAAATGATAAAAATTCCCACACTTATAATACTGAAATTAGATATACTTAAGCTGTGAAAAATATAAAATTGGATTTCTAAACTGTTTAAACCAATTTTATGATTTTTGTGAATTTATTCTAATAAAAATTGAAATAAATAGAAAACAATTTTCAAAATTTCCAAAACTGTTTTTAACACTGTTATCAAACATATAGAAGCTATGAAAAATAAAAAAACATATTTTTCAATTAGTTTTCCTATTTTTCTTTGTTTTATTCTCTTGAATAATCATTAGTTGGTGAATAATTATCAAATAGTTAAATTAAATTACCAAAAATTTTGTAAACTTCATTTACATTATACAAAATCTGGAAAAAATACCAATGGTGATTTTTATATTCTGGAATCCGATTTTGTAGATTTAAGTGTATGTAGTCTTAGAAAATAAAAGAAAAATAGTATACAGAATATAAAAATCATCCAAGTTTTTATTTAGAATTATCATACATTATAAGGTCTTCTGGTAGATTTTCATGAATTTTGAATCAGTAGAACTATTTTTCCCATTATTAGTCCATTATAAATACAAAAATTGGAGAAAAATAGGTATGCATTATGAAAAATTATGAAAATATTTTTCTGAGTATTCCAAATGCAGTAGGATCTGAGAAAAATCTTAGATAGCCTTTTCACATTCTCTAAAATGGTTTTATGATTTATTTATATTAAAAACAACGAAAATTTAAAATCATAGCAAACAGTAACCAAAATTGATGAAACTCACTAAGATGTCATCATTAACTTTAGGAGTCATCCATGAATTTACCTAGGATTTATAGACCTCAGAAAATATTTTAAATGATTTATGGTCTTGTTTTATTGTAATAATTTTATTAAATTAAAGAAATGATAAAAACTCTTGGAATTTTCCAAATCCTCGTATCATCTTACTGGGAATCTGGGAAAATTTTATTTCGAACATAAAAGGTTATCTAGATTTTTTTATGAATAAAATCATTTACATGTACTATTAACAATGTACTTTGATCATCAAGCTCTTCAACTTGATGTTCATCACATGCATCATGGTTTGTAGACCATGCATGGATATATTTTATTCATATTGATGTTTTCAAATGAAAAACTTGAATGCATAAGGTAGATGAACCGTTAAAACTTTTAAAAATTCATATTTTAGGGTTTGACATAGGTTTTGGTCCTTAGATTTCACCATTAAACAACATGCATGTTTTTTTGGGTGAAACCCTACCACCATCATCATCAAACTCGAAATTTCATGGATATGTTCATGTATGTTAATAAAGAACGGTGTAGAAGAAGGAGAGGTGCAAGAAAAACCTTTAAAACAAGAAGGAAAGTGAAAGAAGATGAAGGATTTTCGTGATTACCTTGAAGAACAACCCTAGAGGATGAAGATTTGAAGGTTGAGAGATGTTCTTGGCTGGATAATTTTGTGGGTTTGGAGAGAGGAAGAGAGAGTTTGAGTGTTTTAAGGAGTGGAATGTGAGAGAGAGTGTGTAGAGAGGGATGTGAAGTGTAAGAATTAGTTTAATGATTGAAGTTTTAGGGAAAAGAGAGTATGAGAGAGAGGGTGGTTGGATTTTTATGAGTATAAGAGAGTTCCTCTCTCTCCTAATTCAAATTTATATAATTTCCCCTTAAATTTTAATAAAACCCCAATTTTTATAAAAATACTTCTTTATGTAATTCTTGATTTATTTAAGAATTTTGTTTTTAGCTCATAAAATATGATTTATGTTTGATAATCAAAATTTTATATCTTTGATTATATCCTATAATTTAATTATTTAAATTTGATATAATGAGGTTCATAACAAATCTTATAGAGTTTTTAGGTTTTAAAGTTTATAAATTTAGATTTTTAGGCTCTTTAGGGTTTTTGGAACATTGTTTGATATTCACCATCATATTGAAATGAAATTAGAAGATTTTAATTTATTTTTTTGGTTTTATACTCTTTTTCAATTTTAACAAATGTTTGGAGTTTGTTCTAATTTGGGTATTGACATTTCCTACAGTAGCTAAACAACTTACTAGAATCGTAAGAGTTAAGTATATTAGTCCTAGATTTTAGTTGTATCCTAGTTTCCACAAGATTATGACCTAATTTATACTACTAGGCCATGGCATGTTGTGTATATATGGTTTATAAAAAAGATGCATGAGTTCGAGAATGACTTGAATTTGACAGTTGTCACACTGGTTGTCATAATCAAAGGAGGCCACCTGGCCTACGATCTGCTCACACTTCCGGCGCTCCTCCTTCAGGCCCTCAACCTGCGCCTCTCAGATCTGCTCTAGCAGTGGAGTAATCACTGTCATCCTCTGGCAGATGTCTCGAATCAGGGCCACTACCGCCTTGCGGCTTAGGGAATCGGCCACCACGTTGGCCTTGCTCGGGTGGTAAAGGATCTCACAATTGTAGTCGTTCACCACATCTAACCACCGACGCTGCCTCATGTTCAGATTTGGCTGATCCATGAGGTACCTTAGACTCTTGTGGTCCGTGTAAATGGTACAACGGACCCCATTGAGGTAATGTCATCAAATATTGAGGGCGAACACCATAGACCCCAGCTCTAAATCACGCGTCAGATAGTTAGCCTCATGAGGCTTCAACTGCCTCGAAGCATAAGCTATCACATGACCCTGCTGCATCGAAACTGCTCCCATGCTTGTGATCGAAGTGTCACAGTAAACTATGTAGTTATCAATTCCATCTGGCAAGATCAAAATTGGTGCCTCGCATAACCATTATCTGAGGGTCTCGAAGGATGTCTGATGCTTAGGCCCCCAGCGGAAGGTCACCGACATCTTGGTCAGTCGGGTCAAAGGAACATCGATCTTGGAAAAATCATGAATAAATCTTCGGTAATAACCCGCTAGACCTAGGAAACTCTGAATCTCAGTTGGAGACCTCGGAATCTACCACTACATCACGGCCTCTATCTTGGCCGGATCGAACAAAATACCCTTCTGGTTGACAAGGTGCCCAAGAAACTGCACCATGCGCAACCAGAACTCGTACTTGGAGAAATTTGCGAAAAGTCTCTCCCTCCTTAGTGTCTTCAGCAACTCCCTCAGGTGCTCCTCATGCTGCCCCTGAGTCTTGGAATAGACCAAGATATCATCAATAAAACGATCACAGATCGATCCAGCATCGATTTGCACACGCGATTCATGAGGTCCATGAACGTGACTGGAGCTTTGGTGAATCCAAACGACATCACCACAAACTCTTAATGACCATAGCGAGTCTTAAAAGTTGTTTTCTACACATCCTCATCCCTGACTCGTATCTGGTGGTAACCCGACCTCAGATCAATCTTGGAGAACCAAGATGCACCTTGTAGCTGGTCAAACATATCATCAATCCTCGGGAGGGGGTAACAGTTCTTCACTGTTACCTTATTCAACTCCCGGTAGTCTATACACATGTGATGTGACTTGTCCTTCTTCTTCACAAATAGGATCGGGGCTCCCCATGGCGAACTACTTGGCCTGATAAATCCCTTGTCTAGCAGCTCCTGCAGCTGCATAGACAACTCCTGCATCTTTGGAGGATCCAATCGATATGGTGCCTTGGCTATCGGAGTTGCACCAGGGACCAGGTCAATCATGAACTCAACCTGTCTCTCCGGAGGTATCCAAGGTAAATCCTCAGGGAATACGTCTGGGTACTCGCACACTACCGGTACGTCATCGGCTGTCACCTTACCCTTATCCCGGTTATCCATGACATAGGCAACATAACCCATGCAATCCTGTTGAAGATAGCGCCTCGCCCTCGCTGTTGAGCATAGAGTCAACCCACCCTGTGGTCTCTCGCCTTGAATCACTAGCCCTCCCCCACTAGGAGTCCGAACCCTCACTAGCTGCTGCTCGCAATCGATTAGTTCCCCATTGGGGCTCAACCAGTCCGTACCCACTATAACCTTATTCCCTCACAGGGGAATAGGAACCAAATCCACTAAAACTGCTCATCAAATAATAGTAGTGTACAACCTCTATGAACTCTCGCAACCCTAACGGTCCTGTCATCTGCTATCTCCACATCAAGTGGGCAATCCAGCTCCCCCGGAGCTCCTACGAATTGCTTGCTAAGAGCGAGCGACACAAAAGATCGGGTAGCCCTCGAATCAAATAATACCAAAGCAGATATGCCGTTCACAAGGAACGATACTATAATGAAACACATAAACATAAGCAATAATTAATAATAATAAAGAGATAAGGAGAAGATACATACTTGTAACGACATTAGGAGCTGCACGTGCCTCCTCTGCTGTCAACTGGAAGGCTCTACTATTTTCCATTGTCACCTCTACATGGTCCTGTCGGCCATCTGTAATCCTCAATGTAGCAGGGGCGGATGCCGTCACCTTCCCTGTTGTTGCTAAACTCGGACACTGGCACCTCTTGTGGCCCCTCTGATTGCACTGAAAGCAAATCAGATCAGATGATGATGAGATGGTGGTGGTAGCAGTACAATCCTTGCTGACATGTCCAATTCGGCCGCACTTGAAGCAGCCCGAACTACCTGCCCTACACGGCCCATCGTGCCCTCTTCCATACTTGCTGCAGCGGCCTCGGCCCTGCTGGCCCTTCCCCCGGGAATCTACCTTAGGCTTTTTTCCTGAGCCCTCCATGCCAAACACCACTTATGACTTCCTCTTCCTCTCCATCTCTAAATCAATCTCTCTCATGAGCCCTAGCAATCATGCCCTCCAGCGTCTTGCAGCTAGAGCGACTCACAAACTGGCGGATATCACTCTCCAACATCTCATGATAACGGGCCTTTTTCATCTCCTCATCTACCATGTACTGTAGAACAAGAAGGACCCTATCCCTAAACTTGGCGGTGATATGTGCCACTGTCTCTATCGTCTGCTCAAGATCCTGGAACTCCTGAGGTATCTATTGTACCTCGATCACAGGTGCAAACTCGGCCATGAACCTAGTCGAAAAGTCACTCCAGGTCATCGCATCCAAAATAGCATCATCACCAATGGCATGTCTGACCTCCTCCCACCAGTCATGTGCCCTATCCTTCAGAAGACAGGACACAACTCGAACCTTGTCCCCCTCGGGACATCTTCTGGTGAAGAATGCATTGGCAACATCAGCCAACCACCTAGTGCTCGCAATAGGGTCCCAAGCCCCATGGTAATCGGGAGCTCCACATGCCCTGAACTCCTTGAATGTCAGTGTGCATGACCCTATCATGGACGCCACCTCGGTGCGAAAAGCACTCAACCTCTCATCCAAAAGCTCCAAAATACCCTCCTTGATTGAGCCGAAGATCACATGAGTCTGATCCAGAATACTGTGCGTGATCTCAGAGATGGACTCCCTAGTCTGGTCGTCTAGCTACCCGACTCCTGAGCCCGAGCCTGATCCCTCACCGGTTCCTGAACTGCCGACTGGTCTAGTGCGTAAAACCACCATTATGAAAAACACATCATAATAAATGTCAGAATACCAATCATATCTTGAGAGATCATACATATACTACAAGTTCCTTGGATTCATCTTATCCTTCCTTGAATCGAGTACGGATCCTCTGCTTTCAGTAGTACGGGCCCATACTACCTTCCACATCTATCCATACTTTCCTTAAGAACTGCCTTGACTTCACCAAGTCCCTTCTACTACTACTACTTCACACGCTACTTTCATCCTAGGCTTGCCCTAGGGTAATCACCATCCCACTCTCCGCCATCAGCTGCATAAGAAGTCCCTGCTATCTCCCCCCTAACTAGCTCGTGAATATCATTACATATCACTAAGACTAGATAATTCTTCGAATGAGAGGTTCTGCCCTACAATGGTTAGAGTCAAACGAGAGCTGTGAAATAAGGCTAAACCTAACCTTCTGAAATTATTTAGTCCTTGCAATACGTAACTTAACATATTCATTTACTAGTTAGTAAAAGATATCTAGAACTCCCAAAAGCACAAAACAAGAAGCATTCGAGCATTGAGTAAAAATAATCAAGCATGTACTAATCAGGCCATCATGTTGACTAATTTGTACTAGCATGCAGTTCATAAAGTTGATACACATATAACAGGCACATAAGGCATCCTTCTTAGATACTTAGCCCTAATCTAGCATGTATTTCTCATAAAGCTGATACACATATCACAGGAACATAAGACATCCTTCCCAGATCCTTAGTCCTACTCTAGCATGCAGTTCTCATAAACATATCATAACATAAACTTGTATGGGTCATTTGGGAGTACTTACTTGAGCTCGACTGATTGCATGTACCACACCCCTTTTCTCTTTTAATTTTTTTCTCTTTTAAATGTTCTTTTTATAAAAATAATTTTCTTTTGAAAATTTTCATACCAAGTCCTCAGTTTGAGTTCAGAGACACTCAAGAGCGTGCCCAAATCCCTTAAACCAAGGCTCTGATACCAACTTGAAACATCCCAAAAATACAGTCCAAAATTTTCGTTTTTAAATCATTAATAAACCATAAATATCATCATCATATAAAAACCATAAGTCATGTATCTCAAAAATATTATAAAATCTGTCAATGTATCAAATCATTTGTCAAAACATAAGAGTAAATCGTCCCAGACTAAAAGCTGTGGTGTGTGCCATAGAGTCATCCCGAGCTCTTCCCCTTGATAGTGGAAGTAGCTTAAACCAAAATTGAAAACTATAAGCACAAAGCTTAGTGAGTCTCCCCAATCTACCACAAACCATATACATAACATGCAACTAGGAGATACGGGCCCTGTCAACTCTGATGGAGATTCGGGCCCCGCCAACACTCCGTTGTTTAGGAGATTCGGGCCCCGTCCACACTCCTCTATCTAGGAGATTCGGGCCCCGCCCACACTCCACTGTCTAGGAGATTCATGCCCCTCCCACACTCCGCTGTCTAGGAGATTCGGTCCCCGCCCACACTCCGCTGTCTGACATGCATACAATTATCACACAGACAACAAGTATATCTATTTCTATCAAGCAGTCACATATCCATACACAAATAATAATACGAGATTCGGGCCCCACCCACACTCGACTACTATGTGATTCGGGCCCCGCCCACATTCAACTACTAACATATCACTTATGCGGGCTAACCTTGGTGCCTTAGACCCGTTCCTAGTGAAGGAAACTCACCTCGTAAAGCTGATTGCTGAAATCACGAGTGAGGAATCTCTGACGGCTGCTCCAATGACATCCCGACTATTAATATCACAAAACACTTAGTCAAAACCTAATAATCTTCCTTAGGGTAAAATGACCATTTTACCCCTGGTCAAAGTCAACGCTTTGGTCAAAGTCAACATTTTGGGTTGACCAACTCGCCGAGTCAACCTATCGAATCGCCGAGCTCTTTAACTCAGAAATCCTAGAATTGCGACCCAACTCGTCAAGTCGTACTTCCGACTCGTCGAGTCCTATCGAGCTACTCATAGTCGCGACTTAGCGAATCAACTCGTCGAATCCTTCTACAGTCTCGTTGATTTCTACCTTAAACTGGAACGGGACAACACGACCCGACTTGCCGATTTCCCTTATAGACTCGACGAGTCCCTCTGTCTGTTTGGTCCATCTTAACACTTAGCCAGGGAGTAGACAGACGACTGAGACTATGGCGGAGATCACCGCCGAATTCAGGGAGAGGGCTTTGTTGGTACCCCAGTAGGCGGTTGATGAGGAGATGAAGAAAACTCGATACCACGACATGTTGAGACCAGATATCAGGGAGTTTGTCAATAACTCGACGTGCCCGAAACTAGATGACATGATAGTCAGGGCACGCTATAGGGAGATTGATATGGAGCATGTAAGGAAGAGGAAGGTTGGGTTTGGGCCGAAGTGGAGTTTCTGCAAAGAAACCCAAGGGATTCGACGCGAGGTCGAAGGGCCATCAGGGCCAGAGCCGCTGTGGGAAATGCGACAAGCCGCATGAAGGAGTTTGTAGGTTGGGGGAGGGGGCTCAGGTTTCTATAACTGTGGCAAGACCGGGTACTTTAGCAAGGATTGCACCGCCCCCACTCCTACCTTTTAGACATCTGACCTGATTTACTTTCATTGCAATAAGAGGGGACACAAGAAGGCCCACTGCCCGATTCTAGCATCAGGAACGCCAGTGGTGGCGCCACCTGAGAGACCCACACTTTCATATTTGACAATAGTTACTCCAAAACATGCTACATGCATATTCACAAATAATATTTTACATTGATAACTTGTTTACAAACAACTGGATACAAACTGACTATCACAAAGTGTTATATATTACACAACTACCCAGGATACTATACTTTTATACATACATGATCCCTAAATACAAAAGTACTATTATAACTATTCTAAACCTTCCAACAATATACGACTATACTGGTTACTTATCTCCTGCAATTTGTTAAACATTGAGAGGGGTAAGCGGTGATGCTTAGTGAGTTCAATAATAGATACAATATAACGTTATGCCATATATATACTTCAATATGGCAGAAGCAAAGAGGAACGAGGAACAACAAAGGCATATGTGAATCATGTGAAAAGCTTTCCATATCAATCAATGATTTGATTCAAAGATATACAATCAATAGACATAACAATTTCGATACTTGATATACATCAATAAAGCTTCAGCCCAAATGGCACAAAAGACATACACTTTCTGATTAAACATTTTGGTAGATTTCGGGCTTTCAGCCCTATCTAACCTTATGCCAATGCCATAGGGGTAGAAGTCCTTCTCTTATGAGGCAGGCTCTACACGGCAAGAGGCTACATACCAATACCATCGTGAATTTAATTTCTTTCACTGATCACATGGTCAAAGGTACAACTTTTGCTACCATAATATCATGAAATAATAACACGAGATAATACCACGGAAAAGCACATAGCACATATAACACATAACATACAATTGTTCCTATATATTGAACTCATCGTGAAATAACCGGGGGTTAAAATAGTAATTTGTGCAACACTTCGTTCTAATAAATAACTTTCTTCTATGAAAATCGGGCCTTGCGAGGGTTGAGCTTCAAATCGAAAAGATAAATTTATCGGGCTCTTCGGGCACTTCGGAACGTATTTTGGGTGTTGGATATGATCCCAAGGCTTCGGGGGATTAAAAGTGGCTTAAAATATGGCTTAAGGTGTAAAAAGTGAGAATTTTCCAACCAAAACCGGGAGATGTCGCACCTCCCTTTATATAGGGGAGGCTTCGGACCTAGGGGAGGAGAAGCGAGCACGTGGCTCACATGCGAGGGGGACACGAGGTGGGGAGTGGAAGGCACCAGCGCTAAGCCACACGTTGGATCAGGAGAGGACCGCGTCTCGGATGCAAGGAGAGGGTGACGCGTATCGGACACCGGGCATCTTCGCGTGCGAGGTGACGTGGTCGGCTAAGGTCCATGCGATTTTTCTCGGTTTTCGGGATTTTTTCGATTTTTGTGTCCCAAACTTCTAAAATCCATGACTTTCGCATACGAGCTCCGATTTTGATGTTCCTTATATGCACACGTAGGTGAAATTATGCTCTACAACTTTCGTTTAGACTCCGTTGGCTAATTTTGAATTATTAATATTATTATTTTTAACAGACTGGGATAGGAAAATCCGTTAAAAATTCATAACTTCTTCATCCGGCGTCCGTTTTCGTCTGTCTTTTTACCGTTGTACTACTATTGACGAGACCTTCGATTCTCGTTTAGGTTGTGTCGGCTAAAAATCACTCGATCTTTATTTCGAGTTTTTAGCTGTCTACTTCTATTCCGAAACTTAGAAAAATCATAACTTCCTCATACGAAGTCAGATGTGGACGTTCTTTTTATGAAAATTCTCGATTTAATAAATATTATGACTTTCGTTTAGATCACTAAGGCTAAAAAGTAGCTTATCAAAAACTCACTTTTTACGCTAAATAGTGTTTGCCGGTTTTGACGCAGATCTTCGTTTGGTCATAACTTATTCGTTATAACTCGGATTTCGATGATGTTTTTGCCTAAATGTTTCTAACGAGATTCTTTACAACTTTCAATAATAAAATTATACTTATTTCGAATTTCATATTTTCTTTAAATTTCAATATTTGACTTTTGTTCGGAATCTCATAAGACTTCCAAAACATTCTAAGAGCATTAGGTATGGGTCACGTTATAACACAAAGTTCATATGCCACCTCATCTATAACACCACCATAACACCAAGTGGGAAATGGTGTTCCCCATGTTATAACATGTTAAGAAGGAGAGAGAGAGAGAGAGAGAGAGAAAGAAAATGATTTGATTGGTTGATAAAAGCAACAACCAATTAAACTTCTTGTTGCATCTTGTGCTCGTCACAACAAGATATTCCATAACATCCTCTTAACAAGAAGGAGGGGTGGTGTTCATCTTGTTATGACTAGGTTATGAGGTGCCACATCAGCAAAAATAACACTTCTCGTTGCTCATACCGTATACTCTAAATGATTCTAAACATAGTTTTACTTCAATTCAAGTAAAAACAATCTGTTAGAACTCAATACTCAAATTCATATAATATTTCATAATATTATTCATTATAAAACACGATAACTGAACGTGTATGTTACACCAGCTCTAGTGACCCTGTAGATCATAGATGGTCGTCAGGGCAAGACGGATGCTCCAGTGGTGAGGAGTCGAGCCTTTCAGCTGACTGCCGAGGAGGCGCGAGCTGCACCAGATGTGATGACGGTTATGTTTCTTTCCGTTAACTCTTATTTTATGTTAATATTAGTACTTACATTTTATATGTCTTATTTTAGGATCATTCCTCGTGAACGATATTCATGTTTTGGTGTTATTGAACTTAGGTCCACCCGATCTTTCGTATCTATTGGGCTCAGCAAGAAGTTTCCTGAGCCTTCGAGCATGTTAGACTATCCACTAGAGGTTGGGATTGCAGATGAGCGGCCCGTTTAGGCATCGAGGGTTCATCGAGGTTGTGTTTTGAGGATGTACGATGAGTGCTACCCGATTGACTTCGTTCCCATCCCTCTGCGTGGGAAAAAAGTCATAGTAGGGATAGATTGGTTGAGCCCCGATGGGGTTGTGATTGATTGTGAGCACCAGCTACTGCGAGTACGGGCCCCAAGTGGAAGAGAATGGGTGGTCCAGGGGGAGAGAGCTCAGCGCGACCCGTTTTATGATCAACTACTAGGGCCAGACATTATCTCCACCAGGGTTGCTCGTGGTTTGTTGCTTAAGTTATGGATACTCGAGAGCAGGATAGAGTGACGGTTGATGGAGTTCAAGTTGTCCGAGAGTACCCGAAC
Organism: Lactuca serriola; assembly: GCF_051521515.1. NCBI lineage: Eukaryota > Viridiplantae > Streptophyta > Magnoliopsida > Asterales > Asteraceae > Lactuca > Lactuca serriola. The sequence goes on along the minus strand of NC_136412.1, from coordinate 259,598,929 downwards.
ATGTTTCCATAGGATTTACTCGGAGTGCTTCAAGAGAAGCAGGTGGAGTTCCGGATCGATCTGGTTCCTGGTACAGCCCCTATAGCCAAGGCACCATATCGACTGGCCCCAACAGAGATGTAAGAGTTATCTACGCAGTTGTAGGAGCTACTAGACAAAGGATTTATTCGGCCGAATTGTTCTCCCTGGGGTGCACCGATCCTGTTTGAGAAGAAGGATGGGTTACACCAGATATGTATCGACTACCGGGAGTTAAACAAGCTAACGACGAAGAACTGTTATCCACTTTCGAGGATCGATGATTTGTTTTATCGACTTCAGGGGGCATCTTGGTTCTCCACGATTAATCTACGCTCGGGAAACCACCAGATGAGGGTCAGGGAGTATGATGTGTAAAAGACGGCCTTTCAGACTCGATATGGCCATTATGAGTTTGTGGTGATGGCTTTTGGGCTCACCAATTCCCTAGCCGTGTTCATGGACCTCATGAACCGTGTGTGCAGACCGATGTTGGATCGATTGGTGTTGTGACATTGTCAACAGTGGATTAGATGTTGGTTGATGGATCAGTCCTGGAGGCTTTCCTGAGAACACAACACAGAAGAATCGTTAAAGGACGACCGGGTGTTCTCCTGGGACGTCACTCTGAAAATCAAGTTAGTTTTCTTAGAGAGAGAAAGTTTAGGGTAAATTCTATGAGGAAGAAGATGGATCCATTCCTTAAGCCGAAAGAGATCCTTTGATACCGGTTACTAACGGATAGTGGGGACCCTGTCCAATGGGTGTGAGACGTGGCCTCCTCTTACTGGGAGAAATATGCTCACACTAACTATCGGTCAGGTGACGTTAGTTTTGGGCGTCATCAAGCTCTTTGTCACAACCTGATTGGTCGTGAGTGAATGCGAAGATCACAAGGAATATTCTTTCCTTGTGAAGGAAAACGAACTGTCATCTCGGTGTTGGATTACAAGGGCCAAGACCGGGCCTCGGCCAAGGTCCTGGCTTGATAACGTCCCGTTTATGCTTTCCATTAAGTTTAACGTGGGCTTGTATGGTAACGTTAACAAGTCCCTTAGACCAGTAGGTTTCTGCGTTAATAACATAGCAGAGTCGTTCTGGTCTACTCACATACACGTGGCGAGCTGCTACTGATAACTTATACGATTGACAGGGCGAAATCGCCATTCTTCGGTGGTTTCATCATGAAAACGGTTCGCTGCTCCTTTAGTAACATTTAAACCTCTATTCCTCCTAGCGTTCCCTCCTTACTTTCTGCCTTTCTCTTTTTGCCTTCTTGCCCCAAAGAACCCTTTCGACCTTCTCTTTGCATTCTTCCATGGCTACTGCACATTCTTTGGGAAGGGATCTTACTGTCGAGGAATGGGAATCTTTTCAGTTTCGATTTATGTAACACCGTAAATTTTCAAACAAAATTTTCATTTTTAAAATCATGTAATTCTCATAACATAGTTCACAAAACCCCAAATGACAATATTTTCAAAAACACATAATCCGAAAATGTTTTAAACACAATCCAGGATCCTCAAAATGTGACTCCACCTCGTGTGTACAATCAAGCCGGTGCCTTCCCGTGATCCTGATAAGTACCTAAAACACATAACACATAACACAGTAAGAATGAAGCTTAGTGAGTTCCCCAAAATACCGCAAACATCACATTAGCCACTCGAGGCTAACTAAATACGACCCTCCGGTTAATGTGTCTCAGTGGAGCCCCTCTGGTCCCACAAATCGGTTGGACCCTCCGGTCCTAACTCAATAAGCTCATAATAATCATATTCAACATAAATCACAAAGACATAATGCATGATATCACAATACACAACTAAGCACATAAGGCACCTCGGTCACAAAAAGATACCACGCATGGTAAGTATAGTGAGAAGACTCACCTCGCAAGAAATCGGATAACCTCGAACTCAAATCACCGGTCTAGCCTCCGCCTAACACATACAATAATAATTTCTAATTAATAACGAATGTCAATGAAGCTAGAGTAACCCTTCTACAAACTCACAGAAGTATAAAAGACCATTTTACCCTTCCATGGCCTTAATAGTCCACAAATTAACCAAACCCTAAAAGTCAACGGTAGCACGTACGCCGCGTGTACCAGCCCTCTACGCTGGGCGTACTCCATCGCCATGCATGCATCGTGGATTCATGACCCTACGTTGCATGCACTAGGATTACGCTCAACGTATGTCCCAAATTTGCTCTTCCTACTCATTTGGTCTTAATCCGTTAAGACCTTAGGTCAAATCTCAGATTTGGACTCCCTAAAGGCTAATACTCCATAAAGTCTATGACTTTAAGCCTCTGCATGGCTGATAAAGTCACAGATACCAAAAGTCTCACTCTCTATTCTCAAAATTGCTCATATCTCATGCATGGTTTGGTTTGAACGTCCAAGTCTCAATTTTTATGACTCTACACCACTAAAAGCACTCAAAGGAGCTAATAGCAAGATATGGAGCTCAATATCTCATAAAGCATCCAACTTGGGGACCAAAACCCTAAAATGAACTAAAATGATGCACAAATCAAAAGGGTGAGAAAGCTTTAAGCTTTATACCTCTAACTGAAGCTCCAACCACAGATAAGCTCAGATCCAAAGCTAGGACTCTCACTCCTTCCTCTTTAAGGCTCCTTCTTCACTCCAAAGAAACCACAAGAACACTTATTAGCTCATAAATGGACACACAAGCTCAAAGGACGAGAAATTAGGGTTTGAGAGGGTTGATATTTGGGAATGGTGGCCAGAAATGAGGCCATCATGTCCTTTAAATAGGGACACGCCTGAAATTAGGGTTTTCACTCTGGGTCTAGTACGGCCAGCGTATTAGGTGGCTTCCGTGTCAAAAACACGCACATGAGTACGCTAAGCGTACACATGCGTACACCCCACGTACTCATTTACCACCTTTTCTCACATAAGGGCCAAACTTGACAATTACCAAAAGAACAAGGGTTTATAAGGCATACCTGGTCTTGGGATGTTACAATTTAGGTTTGTCCCCGCACATGGGGTTCAAATTCCTCTTCCCGATGTGTCGCTTTACAGTCCTCCTGAGGGCAAGGTCAGTATTCCGATCTCCCTATTCGAAGCTGGTCTGCATTTGCCTACTACAGACTTCTTCAATCTGATTATCCATGACTATGGATTTTCCATGAGGGAGCTGAACCCGATTACCATAAAAAAGATAGTGGGTTTTGAACTCCTCTGCCATGCCCTAGGCCGTCAGCCAATTGTTCCGACATTCAAGTATTTCTTCAACGCTTCTACCCAATTTGGGACTCGGACCCTTTCTCTTCGATGGGGAGTCCCTACCCTCATCCACGAAAAAAAAGTCCAAGAAGAATTGGTAGGAGAAGTTTCTATGGGTGAACAACGACCTTGTGGTGCTTAGCTACCCAAGGACTAAGGCATATGTGGACTGTGCTCCAACACTCTTTGGTGCTGACAAGGAACTGGCTAATGCCTTGTAGATGATCAACATCAACGACGAGGACTGGGTCGACTGCTTCTTGGCCACCAGTGGGATGAGCGCCGCTTGGAGGGCTCGTGGGAAAATGTTTGAGTTTTTTGTCGAGAAAGAACGTATAAAGCTTCTTCTTCTGTTTTTACTTGTCCTTCCCCCTTTTTTTACTCGACAAAACCCTTGAAAATTGGTAATTTTGTTAACCGTTGTTGCGTTTTCTTTGTTGTCAGGTGTGGAGGAGGTTATCTCCTTAGAGAAAGCTCTACAAGGTCTATTCGACGGTGATCTTCAGTTTCGCAATGTCGACCTTGTAGAGACTCTTCCACCCCCTGTTTCCGGTCTAGGAATCGAGGCTACCGTCAGTTCTGAAAGTGCTACTGGCGCTGGCAAGGATCCAGATATGCAGAACATTGTTGTTACCAACTCTTTTCAGAAGGATTCTACCCCTTCCGGGTCCCCGAGGAGGCTCCGTCGTGTCAAGAGGCATTTTGCTTTCTTGGAGGCCTCTTCTGGTGGTCATGTTGAGACAGTTGGCACCGAGCCCCCACTCCGCAAGAAATGTAGTCTGAGTTTCTTGCTAGGGGGTTCCAAGGGTTGCACCCGTGCCCCCAATGAAAGTCCTCTGAAACTACTGGAAAGGGCACATAACAGGGCAACTGAATCGCCTAGTCCTTTAGAGAAAGACAACATCGATATGGCCAACCTTGATCCTACTGCTGGAGGATCCAAGGCGAAGGCTGGGTCTTCGCCTTCCCAAGGTGTCGTGTCAACTGCTTCTAGTAAAACAGGAACTGTCCCCCCCTCTGCAGGTTCTCATGTCGGTGCCTACATGCCATCTTGGAGCCTAACTCCCTAAGATATCGTGTCCGACCACGACACTACTCTTGAGTGGTGTCGTCATGCTTTTCCTCCTGCCACTACGGAGGCTTTGGCTGTCCTGGCGGATGATCACATGGTCGACGGTCTTCGCTATGCCGCTGCCCAGGTGTCATCTTACCTGGTTTCAGCTGTTGAACGCATCTCCGATATAGAGACCATCTAGTCTCATTCGGACAAGATGATCATCGAATGTGCAGAGCTAAAAGCCCAGACGGGAAAGATGGAAACTGACAAACGCATCTGGGAGGCCCAACAAGAGGTGTCGTTGTACGAGATGGCAAGCTTGAAAGAACAAGTGGTAAAGCTAGACGAGGAGGTGAGGTGCTTGAATGATCGCGTGGGAGCCCTGAGTTTGGAGAATTCTGGCCTAATCAAACAAATGGTAGAGCTATAGGCTGACCTGGTTGGAGAGAGCACTACACGATGGGTGTTGGAGAAAGATATTTCATGGATCCTTCGCGATGGGCTCAGCCAGGTGGTAGACAGGGTGATCGAGAGCCCCCAATTTCTCCAAGGTTTGGTTCATGTGCAGGCATCTTGTGTTGCGACAGACATGGATCATGGGAAGAGAGTTGCAAGGGAGCAAGTAATTACCGAGTAATTTGATCCAGAGACGGAGGTGAACGTGACCTTCAATACCTAGGAGTTGGAGGATTCCATGGCGACGTTCACTGAGATGGATTTTGCCGGCTATCTCCGCCTTGGCACATTGACTTAGTCGGGCTCCGTGTTCTTTGTCAAGATTCTCAGGGTGATGAGTCATGCTCTAGCCTAAGCTCCCTACCCGGTGATGGCACAGCCCCTGACCATGGATAGCGTAACTTTTCTGGTTTGTTTTGATGTAACCCTTGTGAACAATATTTTTCTTTTTCTTTTTATCTTTGCTGCCCCCAGTGGCAGTCCTAAAGTCCGGGAGTCCGGTGTTTTGACAATATTTTCTTTTATTTTATGGGAGTGAATGTTTCTTACTATCACTTATATTCTTTTGCTTGGTTGCTTTGTGAATGGTTTATGTTGGCCATCACATAGTATTTATACAGGGTTTGCTTAAATCTCTGGTCTGAGTTCTCTTATTTGCGAACTCCTTATGCTTTACTAATGTTGGTCTTTGAGAAATTTGTTCTAATTTTCTGCCTATAGACCCTAGGTGTAGCCAAGATCTTCATCTTGAGGCTCACCTGATAGTACTTTTCTCATTAGTGGAAGGTTATGACTCTTCTACACTTATGTCATGTTCCTTTATACATTTATTATTTGCTATAATGTGATTGATGAACATGTTTTGGGAGAAAGGTTATGAGCCTTTTTTATACAAACCCCCCGGATGCCTTCTTGTATCGATTTCGCTCATGTGACGTTGGATGATCAGTCCTTGTTGTCACATCGTAAATGTACACAGCCTCTTTATTTTACTTTTCAAGCTTGAAAATAAGGAGCATATGAATTGCCTTTTTTTATCTTATTGTTGGAGTGTTATAAGACTAGAAGTGTTAAAGTAACTTTTGCTGGTTAAATTTACATTCGAAAACTAATATATAATGCCTTTGCTATCATTCAAGTTACTTTTGACACTTGTTTTAAGAATAGAAATGGCGCAGGCTCTACGCATTCCAAGTTCTTAGGATTGCACGCCCATCTTGGGATTATAGTACATAAGCACCATTCTCATGGGATTCCACAATTTTGTACGGTCCTTCCCAAATGACACTAAGTTTCCCCAATGGTTCAACATGGTTGGACTCATTCTTCCTTAGCACCCATTCTCTAACTTTAAAATTCTTGACTCAGACTTGGCAGTTGTAATAGTTCTCGGTGTGTGATTTGTACTGTGTTTGGCGGATCTGTGTAGCGTCGTGTTTCTCATCGAGCAAGTCCAAGTCCTGGCATCGCCCTTCTTCATTGGCTGTTTCCTCGAAACTCTCTGTTCGCATTGAGCAAGTCACTATCTCCAATGGGAGAACTGCTTTCATCCCATAAGTTAGGCTTAATGGCATTTCTCCCATACTTGACCTTACAGTGGTACGATATGACCATAACACTGTCGGGAGCTCATACACCCAAGTAGACTTTGATCTGAGTAACCTTTTCTTCAAACCATTAACTATGGTTTTGTTTGATATCTCAGTTTGTCCATTTTCCTGATGGTGCGCCACTGACGTGAACCGGCGGTGAATCTTCTTGTCTTCGCACCACTCCTAGTAGGGACGTCCTTTAAATTGTGTGTCGTTATTGCTTATGAGAATTCTGAGGGTGACAAAACGAGCCAAGATGTTTTTGATCATGAACATTATCATTTGTTTTCCCGTGACAGTGGCCAGCGGTTCTGCCTCTATCCACTTAGTAAAATAATCCACGACCACTAACAAGAATTTCACATCCCCTGGCGCTGGTGGGAATGGTCCCACTATGTCAATACCCCATTGGTGGAGAGCCCGGGGGCTGGTGATGCTGGTCAAAGGCATGGCCGATTGATTTTGGAAAGGAGCGAATGCTTGGCATTCTTTTCATTTCTTGGTTAGGGCTGCGGTGTCGTTGTACACGTCTGGCCAATATACTCCTAGGCAGAGTATTTTACCTGTGAGTGCTCGAGCGCCTTCGTGTGCCGCCGCGTCTCCAGAATGACTTTCTTCTAAGAGCGTCTGCCCCTCTATCTTAGAGATGCACTTCAGCCATGGGCTTAAATACCCTCTCTGATACAGTTGATTGTCATTGATTGCAAAATTTGATGCCCTAATCTTGACTTTTCTTGCCTCCTCTGGGTCATCTGGGAATACGCCATGACGCAAGTAATCAACGTATGGTTTGGTCCATTCCGGGGTAGTCGATATTGTATTAACCCTTTGGTTATTAATACTTCTCTTCGGGAGCACTTCAACTAGCACTTTCTTTGTTAAGTGATCATAAGAAGTAGAGTCTAGCTTGCTGAGAGCATCCGCCCTTGCATTCTTTCCTCAGGAGATTTGATTTATTGAAAAACTTTTGAACGTGCTAGTTAGGCTACAGACTAGATCTAGGTATTTCTGCATCCTTGGATCTTTTTCCTCATATGTTCCATTTATCTGGTTTGTAATAAGTATAGAATCATTAAGAGTTGCGAGTTGCTTTGCACCAACCTCTTTGGCTAGCTTCAGAACCTCCAGGAGTGCTTCGTATTCTGCCTCATTGTTAGATACTTAGAAATAGAATCACATTGCGTAAGTGATTTCTTCGCCTTTGGGGACTTGAAGGATCAGGCCTGTGCCCGAGCTTTCCTTACTTGCTGCGCCATCAGTGTATAATTTACAAAGTTCTTTGCCGGCTTCAGGCTCCAATGGATCGACAGAGATTGTCGTCGACACTCCCTTGATAGTATCTGTTATTTCGACCAGGAAGTCTACGAGGGCCTAGGATTTGATGCTAATCCAGGGGTGATAATGGATATCATGGCCGCCTAATTCTATGGCCCACTTGGCCAGGCACCCAAACTTTTTCGAATTTAGCAGAACTTCCTTTAGTGGGTAACTAGTCAGAACATCCACCTTGTGAGCTTGAAAATACCTCTGTAGCCGCCTAGCAGCATACACCAGGGCGATGACTAGTTTCTCTAAGGCCGGGTAATTGACCTCTGGCCCTTGCAAGACCCTACTAATAAAATGAATGGGGACCTGCTTGCCCTACCTCTCCATCGCTAACACGGAGGAGATAGCTTCTTCGAAAGCTGCTACATACATTTGTAGTGTCTCCCCTGATAGCGGGCAGGCGAGAGTCAGTAGTTGGTGTAAGGCCTCATTTGCTTTTTATGTCCATTTGAACTGCTTTTTATCTAGGCACCCTTTGAGTGCTTGGTATAGAGGAATCGCCTTTTCTGCAGATTTTGCAATGAATCTTCCTAATGTCGTTAGCCTACCGTTGATTTCTTGTACACCTTTGAGGTTGTGGGGAGTTTTTGACTCAAGGAACTCATGGATTTTGGTGAGATTGGGCAGAATGCCTTCCTTGGATATTTGATACCTAAGGAATTAACCTTCCTTTAGTCCAAAAGTACACTTAGTTCGGTTTAACTTCATCTGTGCTTTAGCTAGCGTTTTGAAAGTTTCTTGCACACCATGGAGCAATGTTTCTTCATTGCTGCTCTTAACTAGGGCTGGCAATTCTCGAAACGACCCGCGACATGACACGAAATAAATGGGTTTGGGTTGAGTTTTTTAACCTGCCAACCTGCTAACCTACCAACCCGCCAACCCGTTTATTAAATGGGTCATATATGAGTTTCTCAAAAAATAAACGGGTTGACCTGCCAACCCGTTTATATTTTTATTAAAAAAATTATTTTATTTTTAAATGTATTTATGTATTAAGTAATAATATTTAATAAGTACTATATAATATATACCATTGATTCATAGACCATTTGACTATTTTGACATTTTGACTCGTGCTTCTCAAAATCAAATCGTGTATGAGCGTATCTCCCTCTTCCAGACTTCCAATGTCCCGGTCTCTTACAGTCCCACTCTCCTCTCTGTTACTCTGTGATCGAAATCAGGAATCGAAATGGTGTTGGAGAATTGAATTTGTTTTTTGGGAGAAGAAAATGGGAATTGTGGCTAGTACTTTAGCACTTGAATTATCTATGTTTGTATTAATGTTTAGTTTGAACATGTTTCTAAGAATGTTTTTGATTTTCATTTGGACGTTTAAGACTTAAGTGTCTAAAATTCAGATATGTTTGCATCAACCATCAAGAATTTATTCATGTTTAATTGTCAATTTTTTTATGAAATTTGACCAACGAACCCGCCAACCTGTGATCTCGTATAAATAAATGGGTTGGTGGGTCATATATGGGTTTATGTTCCAAACCCGCCAACCCGTGACCCGCCAACCTGTGACCTATATATTTAAATGGGTCGTGTTTGGGTTGGCATATTTTGACCCGCCAACCCGCGACACGCCAACCCGAACACGACACGATTTCCAGGCCTACTCTTAACTATCATGTCGTCGGCGTAGACTTCGATATTCCTACCAATTTGATTGGCGAATATCTTGTCCATTAGCCTCTGGAATGTAGCACCCACATTTTTTAGTCCAAACGACATTTCTCTGGTAGCGGAAAGTGCCCTTCTCGGTGTGGAAGGTAGTTTTCGCCTTGTCCTCTCGTTTCGTCTGTACCTGATGGTAACCCTTATATGCATCAAGGAAACATTTGAACTAAAACCCTTCAAGTGTCTATACCTTCCGATCTATCTCCAAAAGGGGATAACGATCCTTTGGACAAGCGTTATTAAGATTAGAGTAATTAATTCACATTCGCCATCACCCATTGGCTTTCTTTACCATAACAGGGTTTGATATCCATGACGGGAACATTACTTCCCTGAGTATGCCGGCGTTCACCAGATTGACCATGTCTGCGTCAATAGCCCTGTTCTGGTGTTCGCCTGGCCCTTCTTCTTTTGTTTAACAAGATTGCTTTCAAGCGTGATATTGAGATTGTGTTCTATATCCTGTTGATCTACGCCTTTCAGATCTGTTGGTTTCCAGGTAAAAACGGTGGAATATTTCTTTAGAAGCGCTACCAGTTGTGCCCTGGTCTCGCCTGATAGGTGAGCGCCAGTTCGCACGACCTGTTCTGGATATTCCATGTTTATTTGGTGTTGTTCGGTGGAACATCCTTCCTTCGACTTCTTTGGTGCTCGCACCAACTCGAGAGTGGCTATGGTCTGGTGGCAGTGCTGTGCCCTGGTGTTTGTGTTGATGATTGTCGTTGATCCCTGGCACGTGCTAAATTTAACTATGCCATGGATTCTCGATGACACGAAATGTAGTAAGGAGATTGCCGACCGTCCAGGCAAAATATAGTGTTTTACTGGAAATCGGATCATAGAGAATTCAATTGTTCTTGTGATTCGGTCCCTTTCGTTATGACTGACCAACGTTAAGGGCAGCCGGATAGTGCCCAATGGCCACAAATTATGACTGGTGAACCCTACCAATGGCTCTCCGTTTGGGGGTTGTAGCCCCTCCTTCCACGCATCTAGTAGCTGCCTGAAACAATGCTCATAGAGTATATTAGAGCAACTACCATTGTTGATGTCTATTCGATGGATTTTCGTGTTACGAATGAATCTAATCTATATATGAGGAGTGGGTCTCGCAGATCCCAGTTCAATGGTCTGGGATCACTGCTCGAAAAACTAATATTGAGTAGAGATCTCGAGAGTACCTCCATCTCGTCCTCTGCCTGGTGATTTGTGTTTCTCTTACGAGATTTAGAGATAGTGAGTACCTCCGTGTCGTCATACGGAGGCTCCCACAACAGATTGGGATGCGATATCACTTTTTAAGGTAGTGAACCATCCAACGACAGTTGCCAAAAACTACTCTCGAGTACTGGCTCCGTAATTGGCAGGATCCGTGCCATTAGCACATGGGTTGGGGCCTGTGTTCTATACTCTCAGTGGTGGTCGTTGGTTACCGTCACCGGTACTCGAAACAGATCTTCTACTATATTCGTAGATGTTGTTAGGTTTAGACCGCCCTTTTGCAGAGAACCAATGTCGTTTATTGGCTGTATCACTTTGAGGATGCGTCTGAATGGTGCCAAATGTTGTGACATGCTCTACAGGGGATTGGATCAGTCCTGGAAGCTTTCCTGAGAACACAACATAGAAGAATCGTTAAAGGATGATCGGGTGTTCTCCCGGGATGTCACTCCGACGATTAAGTTAGTTTTCTTAGAGAGAGAGTTTAGGATAAATTCTGTGAGGAAGAAGATGGATCCCTTCCTTGAGCCGAAAGAGATCCTTTTATACATGTTACTAACGGATCATGGGGACCTGTCCAGTGGGTGTGAGACGCGTCCTCCTCTTACTGGGAGAAATATGCTCACACTAACTAACTGCCAGGTGACGTTAGTTTTGGGCGTCATCAAGCTCTTTGTCACGACCTGATTGGTCATAAGTGAATGAGAAGATCACAAGGAATATTCTTTCCTCGTGAAGGAAAGCGAACCGTCATCCTGGTGCTAGATTACTTGGTCCAAGACCGCTCCTCGGCAAAGGTCCTGGCTTGATAACGTTCTGTTTATGCTTTCCGTTAAGTTTAACGTGGCCGCATATGGTAACGTTAACAATCGGTGATGGTATTTATTGATGATATCCTATTCTATTCCAAGACCCAAGGGCATCATGATGAGCATCTGCGGGAGGTGTTGGATACTCTTAGGAGGGAAAAGTTTTACGCGAAGTTCTCCAAGTGTGAGTTCTGGTTGCACGAAGTGCAGTTTCTGGGGCACCTTGTCAACCAGGACGTTATTCTAGTCGATCCGGCCAAAGTGGAGGCCGTGATGAGATGGGAGGTCCCGAATTCTCCATCTGAGATTCGAAGCTTCCTTGGGCTAGCTGGATATTATTGGAGATTTATCCAGGACTTTTCCAAGATAACAGTACCCCTAACCTAATTAACAAAGAAGACTATCGTTTTTCATTAAGGGCCTAAGAAACATGCGCCATTTGAGATTTTGAGGCAGAGGTTATGCGAGGCGCCAATTTTAACTCTGCCTGAGGGTGTCGAGGATTTCGTAGTCTATTGTGACACATCTATTTCACGATTGAGCATGGTCTTGATGCAGAGGGGGCATGTCATTGCGTACGCCTTGATGCAGTTGAAGCCTCACAAGGCGAATTACCCAACACATGATTTAGAGTTGAGGGCAATGGTGTTCGCCCTCAAGATTTGGCGACACTACCTTTATGGGGTCCGTTGTACAATTTACATAGATCACAAGAGTCTGAGGTACCTGATGGATCAACCAAATATGAACATGAGGCAGTGTCGGTGGTTGGATTTGGTGAAGGACTATGATTGCGAGATCCTTTACCACCCAGGGAAGGCCAATGTGGTGGTCGATGCTCTTATCCGCAAGGTAGTCATGGCTCCGATCAGAGACATCCGTCTGAGAATGACAATGGTGACTCCGCTTTGGGAGCGCATTCGGGAGGCTCAACAGGAGGCTATGAAGGAGGAGCACTGGAAGAGTGAGTGTATCGTGGGTCAGATTTCCTCCTTTAACTATGATAGCCGCGGGCTATTAACACTCCATTGTAGAGTGTGGGTCCCGTACTTAGGCGGTATGCACCAAATCCTAATGGAAGAGGCATACAAATCCATATTTTCCATCCATCCCGGGGCGTTGAAGATGTATAGAGAGCTTCATCCTGATTACTGGTGGCCCTGCATGAAGCGGGATGTATCGTGGTACGTCGAGAGGTGCTTGACTTGCAGGAAGGTCAAGGCCGAACACCAGAGACCTCACGGCAAGATGCAACCGTTGGAGATCCCTGTGTGGAAATGGGAGGAGATTACCATGGATTTCATCACTAAGTTGTCGCGGACAGTGCGGGGAGTTGATGCGATATGGTTAATCGTGGATCAATTGGCCAAGAGTGCCATTTTATACCGATCCAAGTGAGTATTTCTGAAGACAAGCTGACGGACATCTATATCAGGGAGGTCGTGGCTCGGCATGGGGTGCTAGTTTCGTTGATTTCCGACAGGGATGTGCGGTTCACTTCCAGATTCTGGAAGAAATTTCATGACGAGTTGGGTACTCGTCTGCATTTCAACACTGCCTTCCACCCGTAGACGGATGGTCAGAGTGAGCGGACTATTCATACATTAGAGGATATGCTACGGGGGTACATCCTGGACTTCGGTGGTAGTTGGGATACCTACCTCCCTTTAACAGAGTTTTCTAATAATAATAACTACCACGCCATCGATATGATTTATGGGAGGAAGTGCAGGACTCCGATATGTTGGGCTGAGTTCGGTCAGCGGGTCATGGGGAGCAGCGAGGTGGTGCTCAAGACGACTGAGATGATCCAGCAGGTCAGGAGTAGACTCCAAACGGCCCAGAGCTGGCAGAAGAGCTACACCGATAGATACCAATCGGACCTAGAGTTTCAGGTCGGGGATATGGTTATCTTGAAGGTGTCACCTGGGAAAGGTGTCATTCGCTTCAAAAGTCGGGGCAAGTTGGGCCCAGGTATATCGGACCTTTTAGGATTTTAGCCCAGGTGGGCAGGGTGGCGTATCGATTGGATCTTCTAGAGGAGCTCAGGTAGATCCACAACACTTTTCATGTTTCGTAACTGCGGAAGGGTACAACCGATGATTCTGTGGTGGTTCCTTTGGAGGACATTCGGGTGGATGACCACCTGAACTACATCGAGATGCCAGTAGCCATTCTCGACAAGAAGACAAAGGATCTAGGGAACAAGAGGGTAGAGTTAGTAAAGGTCCAGTGGCAACACCGTAAGTGCTCAGAATAGACGTAGGAACTAGAGGACGAGATAATGGAGCACTACTTAGAGCTATTTCCAGCAACAGCGGACTTCGAGGACGAAGTCTAATTCAAGAGGGGGAGACTTGTAATGCTTGGGATTTGTGAGGTAATATTGTTTATATTTATTCAAGTCATATTGTGCATATTTTAGATTTTGAGTATTGGGCATACACTGTGTGACATCCCCAAAATCTCGGCCAGAAAAGACCGGTTTCATTTATGCTTTTTAATCAATTGCAAAGTAAATCCTTTTAGTTTTAAAGAGATGCGAAATTTGTTCCCAAAAACAAAACATGATAAAATAGATATTTATCAAAACATTTCATAAAGAAATATGATTTCATTTTGTAATCAAAAGTCGGGATGTCATGTTCCGATACAGATCATAAAGCATAAACGATAACATTACAAGTCATTAAACCAATATATACATATACAGACTTGTAAACAAAAACAACTTGATGATTCGCCCATCTTAAGCTCTTGCGCCACTTCCTGTAATGCAAATAAACTGAGTGGGTCAGGCTTGGGAGCTTGGTGAGTATATAGGGTTTTCAAACCCACAATAATTATATTTAATTACAACAATCCACAATAAACCCGATTACCCATTCCCGTTATCCTCACTTTACGTCCCTAAAATAACTTCTATTATAAGGAACCTAATTCAGGATTTTCATCGGGACGGACATTACTGCAGAGGGGCTTCCTCAATAATAAGTATCCTAAGGGCAACCATGTGGGGGATAGAGTACACCGGTGAACACGTCGTTCACAACACCTACAGGTAATGAGCCTGCTAGTGTTCCACAGGACAGTCTAGAATAGTCTGTGGTCGTCATCCATACTCTGCTGAATGACTAGAATAACACCAATAACACCGAGGCCTCTCATCTGTTTATATCACACCAATTATCTACCCATGTTCTACCCAACATATTAGTAGATAAAAATATACATTTTTATACATTGTTTAAAAACCTGTATAACATGCTTTAATCAATACATATTCCACATAACAGATAAGGCATACACACATAACACGTATTTGATAGAGAATATATCAGATCTATGAGATAGAAGAGAGTGAATATACATTCACACATATAACCACAAAATATTTACACGTAGCACGTATTTTATATTAAATACTTCATAATATTGCGTTGGAATGAAAATAATTGCACACTCACTTGATCAGAAGATGATCAGGCAGCACTACGACTTGTAGAAGTAGTGTCTCTCCGTAGATCTGGAAGATCTTCACAAAAACCGGGCTCCTCGCGGGCAGGGCTTCGGCTCGGAAATAACGCTCTTCGGGATCCTCGGGACTTCGGATCTTGCTTCGGGGCTCGGGAATATTACTGGGGCTTCGGGGTACAAACGGCATGCAAAACGAGGCAAAAACTAGAGAGAAGAAAGAGTTTGAACAAGAGAAAATGGCTGATTTCGAGTTCTATTTATAGGCTGAGGGTCTGGGATTACGCGGGGCGTAATCTCAAATTACGCAGGGCGTACTCAGTACGCGGGGAGTAACTTGGTTACGCGGGGCATACTTTGACGTCACTGCATGCATCGATCTGTGGCACTCGAGTATTGGTCAGGCAACTTGCATCCGCCTGAGTACGCGGGGCGTACTCAAATTACGCTGGGCGTAATTTAACTAGTCAAACTTCTAAATTCCGTAACTTTCGCATACGAGCTCCGTTTTCGACGTTCTTTATATCCACGTGTAGGTGAGTCTACGCTCTACAACTTTCGTTTAGACTCCGTCGGCTAACTTTGACTTTATTTTTTATTATTTATTTTTAGAAGGCCCGGACAGGAAAACTTCGTTATAAAATCATAACTTCTTCGTCCGACGTCCGTTCTCGCCTATCTTTTCATTGTTTCGCTACTAACAACGAGATCTTCGATTCTCATTTAGATTGTTTCGGCTAAAAACCGCTCGATCTCAAATCGAGTATTCGGGCTGCATATTGCTAAGTCGAAACTTAGAAAAATCATAACTTCCTCATACGAAGTCAGATTTGGGCGTTCCTTTTATGCACGCTCTCGGTTTAACGAAATCTACGACTTTCGTTTAGATCGCTAAGGCTAAATATCGCTCTATCTAAAATTCATATTTTACGTCACTCGGCGTCGTGCCGGTTCTGTCGCGAAACTTCGACTGGTCATAACTTCTTCGTTATAACTCGGATTTTGGCATTCCTTATATCTCCGGAATCCTTGTTTCAACCACTACAACTTTATGCAAAGATATCGGGCTTATCTCACACTTTAATTTTGACACTTATTTTATTCTTAATTTAATTATATCACATAATTAAGCAAATAAACACATAACTCACATAATTCACAAATTCACGAATAATACATTTTTATTATTTCAAATTGGGTTACAAAGGTTAACCTAGACTATTACATTGCTAAAAATGGCAAGCCCAGTAACACGGGCGTTACAATTCTCCCCACCTTAGAATGATTCCGTCCCCGGAATCACACACCAGTAAACAAATGCGGATAGCGACTCATCATGTCACTCTCCGTCTCCCAGGTGAGATTCGGCCCATTCGTGTGTTTCCATTGGACAAGCACTAACTCAACCATCTTACGTCGCAATTTCTTAGTCTTTCGGTCAACGATTGCCTCCGGTTCCTCAATCAACCTTTTGTTCTCATCGATCCTCAACTCCGAAAGTGGAATTATGTCGGGAACTTCTCCCGTGAACTTCCTGAAGTAACACACATGAAAAGTGTTATGAATTCCATTCAGTTCTTCTGGTAGTTCGAGCTTGTAAGCTTGGTTCCTAATTCTCTGAAGAACTTTAAACAGTCCAATAAACCTTGGACTTAACTTTCCCCTTTTACCAAATCTTATAAGTCCCTTCCACGGCGAGACTTTAAGCAAAACCGAATCTCCAACTTCAAAAGTCATCGGTCTTCGCTTTTTTTCAGCATAGCTCTTTTGACGGTCCTGAGCTGCTAACATTCTTTCCCTAATTATTTTCAACTTTTCAGCAGTTTGATGGACTATCTTCGGCCCCATAAACTGCTTTTCCCCAGCCTCAAGCCAACAAGACGGCGTACGACACTTCTGTCCATACAATGCTTGATAAGGTGCCATCTTTATGCTCGAGTGAAAACTGTTATTATAGGAAAATTCTACCAAAGGTAAATGTTCATCCCAATTACCTAGGAATTCCAAGGTACACGCTCTCAACATATCTTCAAGTGTTTGTATCGTCCGTTCGCTCTGACCATCAGTCTGCGGATGGTAAGCTGTACTTAAACACAACTTGGTACCCAATTCCTCTTGTAGACTTTTCCAAAATCGTGAGGTGAAACGGCTATCACGATCCGACAAAATCGTTAGTGGAACACCGTGAAGCCTCACAATTTCCTTCACGTAAGAATTCGCAAGCTTTTCCATAGACCATTTGTCGTTGGCTGCTATGAAATGCACACTCTTAGTGAATCGATCAATGACCACCCAAATCATGTCGTGACCACTTTTTGTTCTGGGCAGTTTAGTGACAAAATCCATAGCAATGTCTTCCCACTTACCCATAGGCACAGGTAATGGTTCTAAACTCCCATATGGTTTCTGATGTTGTGCCTTGACTCTTGCACAGGTCACACACTCTGCCACATACTTCGCAATGTCGAGCTTCATCTTCGGCCACCAATAATAGGGTTTCAGGTCCCTATACATTTTTGTGCTACTGGGATGAATCGAGTACATGGTTTTGTGAGCTTCTTCCATCAGAAGATCTCTGACTCCTCCTGTCTTAGGTATCCAAATCCGATCTTGGAGCACCTTCAGTCCGTGACTGTTTACACCGAACACCAACGTTTTGCCCAAACGTTCCTCCTTCCGGTCATTCTTCTCAGAAGCTTCGCTTTGAGCTTTCTTTATACTTTCCAAAATAGTCGAGACAACTTCAATTCTCAACGCTCTTGGCCTTCTCCTTTCAAGATTGACTTTCCGACTGAGAGCATCAGCAACAACATTGGCTTTACCGGGGTGGTAAAGTATCTCACAGTCGTAGTCTTTAAGTAACTCTAGCCAGCGTCATTGTCTCATATTCAATTCCTTTTGACTAAAGAGATATTGGAGACTCTTATGATCAGTGAAAAGTTTGACCTTTGTGTGATAGAGGTAATGCCTCCATATTTTCAGTGCGAAAACTACCGCTGCCAACTCCAAATCATGAGTCGGGTAGTTCTTTTCGTGCTCTTTCAGCTGTCGAGACGCATATGCGATCACCTTATCCCTTTGGGTCAAAACGCAACCCAATCCAACCCCAGACGCATCGCTATAAACAGCGAAGTCTTCAACCCCATCGGGTAGAGAAAGTATCGGTGCCTCGCATAGTTTCTTCTTTAGCTTCTCGAATGCTTCTTTATGCTTATCACTCCAAGCATAAGTAGCTCCTTTGTGGGTCAAAGCTGTTAATGGACTAGCGATCGAAGAAAAGCCTTGGATAAACCTTCGGTAATATCCGACTAATCCTAAAAAGCTTCGGATCTCCATGGGACTTTTCGGTTGTTCCCACTTCATCACAGCTTCGATCTTCGCTGGATCAACCATTATCCCTTCTTGGTTGACCACGTGACCCAATAATTGGACTTCACGAATCCAAAAATCACATTTGGAGAACTTCGCATACAGCTTCTCCTTCTTCAAGACTTCCAACACTTCTCGCAGGTGTCTGCCATGCTCTTCTTGGCTTTTTGAATAAATCAGAATGTCATCTATGAACACTATCACAGATTTATCAAGGATCGGGTTACAAACTCTGTTCATTAAATCCATGAATGCTGCTGGAGCATTGGTTAGTCCAAACGACATAACCAAAAACTCATAGTGTCCATATCGCATTCTGAATGCAGTCTTCTCTATATCCTGCTCTCTTACTTTTAGCTGATGATATCCTGACCTTAGGTCGATCTTTGAAAAATAACTTGAACCTTGTAGCTGATCGAATAGGTCATCAATCCTCGGCAACGGATATCTATTCTTTATTGTTGCCTTATTCAGCTCTCGATAATCAATGCACATCCTCATGCTTCCATCTTTCTTCTTTACGAATAACACCGGAGCTCCCCAGGGTGATGAACTAGGTCTTATGAAACCTTTGTCCAATAACTCCTGAAGTTGCATCATCAGCTCCTTCATCTCCGTCGGTGCTAATCGATAAGGTGCTTTTGCAATTGGCGTTGTTCCGGGCAACAAGTCGATACGAAATTCTACTTGTCGATCGGGGGGTAATCCAGGAAGATCTTCGGGAAATACTTCCGGATAATCACACACAACATGAATATTTTGCATCACCTTCTTTTCCTTCTTAGCGTCGATCACGAATGCTAAGTATGATGTACACCCCTTGGTCAAACATTTTCTGGCTTTCATTAGAGAAATGATTCCAGAATTTACTCTGCGTTTATCTCCATACACCATAAACGATTCCTTCCCAGGCGGGTTCACTTTCACTATTTTCTTCTTGCATAAAATTTCGGCATCATTGGCGCTAAGCCAATCCATTCCCAAAATGATGTCGAAACCGTTAAGTTCAATAGGCAATAATTCCTCATGGAACTTATTCCCATTCAGATCAACTAAGATGTTTTTCATACGATGGCTAACAGGTACAAACTTGCCACTAGCAACTTCGACTAATAAGGCATTATCTAGTCTATCAACAGGCAAAGCTAGTTTTCTACCAAATTCATGCGATATAAAGGAGTAGTTGGCTCCAGAATCAAATAAAATTTGGGCAGGCAATTTGTTAACGAGAAAGGTACCTGAAGCGACATCAGCTTCATCTTTAGCAGCTTCCAGTGTCATCTGGAATGCTCTCTCCTTTGGCTTTGGCGGAATGTTGGGTCTTGCTGCTTCGTTCTTTTTCGGACAATCCCTTGAGATGTGCCCCTCCTCACCACAACCATAACAAACATTCTTGGTGAAGGTGCAGTTGTTGGCATAATGCCCTAGCTTTCCACATTTGAAGCATGTGGTTTCCCCGCCACACTTCCCATGATGCTTCTTCTTGCACTTGTCGCACCATTTCGCCTCTACCTTTCCTCCACTTCCCTTCGAACTAGACTTCGAGAATTTACTTTTCTTGCTGGACCCTGAAAATCCATCGATTTTCCTCTTCTCACCAAGCTCTGACCTTTCCAGACCTTTTTCCCTGATCTGGGTCTCAACATTTCTAGCAGCCCAGATGGCGGCTTTCAATGTGGTTGCCTACTTAACCATTGGACCATAGTCCGCTGGTAGTCCAAGGGCAAACTTGTTGACCTTAGAGAGTTCTGTAGGCACCAAATATGGGATAAACTTCATCTTTTCTGTGAAACTTGCAGCGTATTCAGTAACGCTCAATTTCCCTTTCTTCAAATTTTGAAACTCATTACTGATTTCCAGAAGGTCCTGCTCGGAGCAGTATTGCAGTTTTAGTTGTTCCACAAAGTCTTCCCAAGACATTTTGCTTGCTTCTCCCTTGGGCATAGAGTCAGCTAACAGCTTCCACCAACTCAACACGCCAGATTTTAGCAGAGGGATCGCAAGAGCGGTCTTCTGCCTGTTGCTACATTCGCAACTTTCAAACATAGTCTCCATTTCAGAGACCCAGTCCATAACTTGCACCGGCGTCGGGCTTCCGGATAGACATGGTGGTTTGGATGCCATGAAATCCTTATACTTGCACCCACGACCATCATTTCCTCTATACTGTTTATTGCGTCTAACCACTGGTTGTTCGTCTTGACCAATGATCCCACTAAAGTTTTCTCCTTCAGACTGCCCTCCGTTCTCCTCGGGCTCTTCCGCTTGAATTGGTGGTTCTTCACGATTTTGCCTAAGCAGGCGTCTTGTTTCTTCCATCTGACGATACAACATCATTTGAATCATCATTTGTACACTAGCCATTGTTATCGGCTCAGGTGCATCAGCTACGACAGGTACTTGTTGAATTACAGGCGGTTCATTCCTGTTTTCATCAGCATTTCCAACTCCGCTTCTTGTTCTCACCATTTTTGATCTACACACCAAATAATTTCACCTTATTACTCCAAACGATTACATGCTAGTTCTAATATCGTATACATACGCTTAGAATCCTAAACACATAAACCTTCAGATCCGGTTGGCAATAAACCGTAGATCCGAACAAATAATATCATATATGGCAACATATAACATTTAGCACATAAAAGCATTTTAGGCAACTTTCCTAAAATAAACTAGTGCTCGTGTCCGAAATTTATCAGACACATATCTCACAATCTCCACTTAGCATACTAAGTTTAAGTCTAGAAATCCTACAAATTCCTAGTTCGCTTAAACTAATGCTCTGATACCAACTGTGATACTGTCCTATTTTGGTGGTTGCTGGTTGAAGGTCGTAGTTAGGAAGTGAAGGGGTTGCCAGCATGAAGGGCGGTGGGTAAAGATGCATGGTCCATATGGAGAGGTTGGGTGGGGCGATTTCGATTCAAGGTGAGTTCCTCCAGAGATAGTATTGATTGATGTTTGAAGAGAGATGGGAGAGGGTCTTGATGGCATAGAACTATGGTGATACTGTCCTATTTTGGTGATAAGCCAGTTATGGGGTATGTGACCAAGGTTGGCTCATGGACAAGAGAGTCGATATTGGAGAGTAGATAAGATATTACCTTCATGCGTTCACAATATTGAGAGATTATGAGATCGCCAAGAGTGAGAGTGCGGAGTTCCTGATCTAGTTCAATGGCATGAGTTTGTTGATTATCACGAAATAGAGTTTGACTTGTCCAAACAGTGTGAATGGTTGCACCCGAATTTAGGATCATGTTGAGCAAACTTTGAGTGACATTATCATATATGCACATCTTTACTAGGCCATCAAGATGAACCCATGCCTCATCCTTGTTATCTGTTGGTTTGGAGTCTCTGTAAGATGACCCTTGACCCCGAAATTGCTGCAATGCGTTTGAAAAAGTTCTTTCCATGAATCATAATTTAGTTGATTAAGATCCAAGATCAGAGGAACATAAACTTTGATGTTGGTGGCACCAAATGGTTCTTGGTTTTTGGATGATTCAGACATGTTAATGGAGAATAGGATATATCAAAGAAGGGAAGAGGATAAGAAAGACTCGATGAAGGGAGAAGGGCCGACTGCATAAATTTGACAACGACGTAGGGTTTTAGCAAGAGAGATGGAAAGATTTTGGCGGATGTCTCCAATACCATGTAAGTGTGGTATTTTCCCATGAAATTGCATTTGACATTGAAATTTATTCATATAGAATACATTTACAATATGGGCTACATAAAGAAAAATAAGATGAGCCTAAACTAAATATACATGTATGTGTAAATACATAATACATACATGCGTACATTGTATGGTAATTGTCACAGCTCGTAAAATCTTGATATTTGATATTACCCTCAAGTCATTTCTAACATTATTTTTTCATATTAATATTAATAAATTGGTGAAAACTGAAAAGCACCAGATAAAAATAAAGAAATTTTCAAACAAGTCAATATTTTTGTCTTCGGTCAAGTCGATATTTCTTTCATCTAAAAAAACTTACAGTAAAATGTATAAACAAACACATTGTTGTTATCTTCCCTGAGGCCATAACAGATTTAAAATGTGTGTTTAAATTATTGTTTCAGCTTCTTTATTATTTTTAAAGGATAAAAATGATCATTTTTTTAAACTGCAATATTTGTTTAGTTTTCATATGAACAATTATTAGCTATATTAAAACAAAATTGTTTATTAATAATATAGTTTTATGGTTTTAGATGTTGGCCATCAAATTTTTTCTTATTTTAGACTTTGGTAACAAAGTATATTTTTAGAGTTTTATATTTTGGCAACAAAAGTTTGTTATTTTAGATTTTGACTGCAAATAACCTTAAACTTTAGCTACAGAACTTTCTTATTTCAGATGATGGTCACAAAACTTAGTTATGTTGGTAAATTTGGTCCCTACATTTTCATATGTTAGCACTTTTCATCACATTACTTTGTCGAATGCCATTTTTGATCCATATGCTTTGTAAAATGTTAGTTTCACACCCCTTAAATTTGAACACCAACATTATCCACCCTTTTACCTTTCGTATATTTGCATGATTTTTCAAGTTTGACATGTTTGGTCCATACATAGAAAACAGAATACAAGAACGATCCCAATAGTTGCAGAATAGGCATTGTGCAAAATTCTATTTACATGAATGATGTACATGTTTAAAAAATTACATAAATGCCCTTTCTTATCAATATTTTTACAAAAGTGAGGTTTGGTCCCTACGTATAATTAAATTGCAAAAACGGTCTCTTTAATTTACAGAAAATTTCCATGTGTATATTTTTTTTTCACAGAAACGATTCATATGTTTCAAAAAAATAAAAAAGGTGGTCACTGTCTGATATAAAATTTACAGATTGCACTCACCGCAAAGCAGAGGTCATATCACCCTAGTTATTATAACATATTGATTGTGAAAAATGGTAAAATCACATCATCCAAACGACCCACGTCAACCTCCTTAAGATACACATGAGTGGTCAACCGCAGAACACTGACGATGTTTTAGGTGTGTTAAGATTTAAACCCTGCAATTTTCATATCAAATTTCACTCCTTCACCCCTAGGCTCACATAACATGGGCCAATATTTTAATTGAACTCACTAACGTTTTTTTTACATATCCTTTAATTTAGAGTTAATTTAATGTGTAGAACAATCTGAACCCCAATTTGCTCTTTAAAGTAAGTTAGAGTTGTTATCTAAAAAACAGATTTTTTGATTTCCTAGATCATTATCTTTCAATGTAAACTTTTTGCTAATGCAAGTTCAGCCATTTTCTGGATATTTGGAATTGCAATTGCCTAGGACTAGATTACATTTCAAATGAATTTTAATTGGAAGTTGAGAAAGTGAAAATAAAATTGAAGATAATCGAAATGAAATGAAATGAAAGAAGAGTTGTTTGTTTATGAAAAATATGACTATTATTACTTAAGATTAATTATATTGAATTTGTTAGAATATGGTAATAACAACAGGGACTTTGCACCAAAATAGAAACAGGGACAGAAAAGGGATTCTCACAGGGGACAGAATATAGTAATAGCAGAGAAGGGCAAAACTGGAATGTATGTCTTTTTGGTAATCTAAACAGGGGACAGAGTATACCAAAGCTTTAAAAACTTTTCTTATTGAACTTCATAAGAGAGAAAGTGACACACAGGTCACGTACACAGCTAATCTATTTAAACAAAAACCTACACAAAAATAGGAACTAACTTCCACTAAGCTAGAGACCAGGACTGCATAGCCTACATGGCTTTGATTTATTCTTGATAACTATTAAAACGTGCATAAATAAATAAAACTTAATAAAGCTTACTAAACTCAGAATTATAATAACATTTCCCCCCTTAATTCTGAGCTCTAATTCCTTTTATGCCAATCATCCTGCACATTTCTTCATGCTTCACTCTGGCTAATGCCTTTGTAAGCATGTCTGCCTTTTGCACTTTTCCATCGATATGATTCACCACGATCTCTCCATTTTCAACACATTCCCTGATGAAATGGAATCTGATATCAATATGCTTACTGCGCCCATGAAACACAGGGTTTTTCATTAGTTCCAAGGCTGATTTGTTGTCCACATACATTGTAACTGGTGGGATGTGTTGACCTGTTATTTCTGTCAAGAGCTTCCTTAACCAAATTCCTTGACATGTTGTTGTGGTGGCAGCCATGAATTCCGCCTCACATGAAGACAGGGCTACACACCTCTGTTTTTGCGATGACCAAGACACTAAGTTTCCATTTACATAGAACGCCATACCACCTGTACTTCTTCTATCAATCACATCCTTAGCATGGTCACTATCTGAGTATCCTTCAATGGTGATCTGTTTTTCACCTTTGGAATAGACTAAACCATAGTCCATTGTGCCTTTTATGTACCTAAGGATCCCTTTTACAACTTGAAGGTGAATCTTGGTAGGTCTTTCCATAAAGCGACTTACCACTCCCACAGCGTATGATAAGTCTGGACGGGTATGAGTCAAATACCTGAGTCCACCCACTATACTCCTGTATTCAGTGGGATTTACAAGATCACCATCTCCTTCTCTGGTTAGTCGTAACTTGTGTTCCATGGGGCTTTTGGTGGGGTTGCAGTCAATCATGCGCGTTTTGACTAGCAAGTTACGAGCATAAGCCTTTTGACTCAGGGAGATATGGTTATTGAATTGACTTACCTCAATACCCAGATAGTAGGAGAGAAGACCAAGATCGCTCATGTCAAACTTCGCGTTCATCTCTTTCTTGAAATCTTCTACATCATTAGAGGCGCTCCCGGTCACCAATAGGTCATCAACATATACTCCAATGATTAGAGTATTTCCATTCTTCTCTCTTGTGTATACTGAATATTCTTGAGGACACCTTTTGAAACTCAGATTCTTCAAATACGCATCCAGACATGCATTCCATGCTCTGGGTGCCTGCTTCAACCCATAGAGAGCCTTCGATAGTTTGAAAACTTTGTGTTCTTGACCTTTCTTCTCAAATCCCTCTGGTTGTGTGACGTATACTTCTTCCTCCAATTTCCCATTTAGAAATGCTGATTTTACGTCAAGATGATGGACTTTCCAACCATTCGTGCCAGCTAAAGCCAAGATCACTCGAACCGTTTCCATTCGAGCCACAGGAGCGAATACTTCATCGTAATCTACCCCATGCTTTTGTATGTAGCCTTTAGCTACAATTCTTGCTTTATGTTTTAAGATCTTTCCTTCTGGATCCCGTTTCACCTTGAAGACCCACTTTAACCCAATTGGTCTTCGATTTCTTGGAAGTTCTACTAAATGCCACGTGTTGTTCTTTTTCAATTGAGGCGATTTCTGCATTCATTGCCTGAACCCATTCCTTCTTCCGACTTGCATCAGTATATCTTGTGGGTTCTTCATCATTACTCACCATCAACAATTCTTCTGGAGGTAATTCAATTTCTTCAGTGTTCTCGAGCAAATCGGTGATCAAACGATATCGTTTGGGAGCTCCCCCACCAGTGGAGCTTGATGCAATGCTTGGAGAAACGAAATTAACTGGTGATGGTGTTTGGTGTGGTATCGGAGTGTTTGGGAAATTTGGGGTAATAAGGCTGTCGGGTGTAACTGGTGTATGTGGGGACCCGGATGAGATTGAAGGTTGTGGGCTCAAATTGTCATTATTTGATTGTGGGTTTCCAGGAGCCCAAGACGCATTAGTTGATGATGGCCCATCTTGTTGTTGTGGGTTGTCGGGTCCCCATTCATCATCATCGCCAAGAAATTCTTGGTCAAAATTAAAACCTTCAACTGTAAATGTCATTCCTGGCACCGTCTTGATCTTTGAAGTGTTCTCCCATTCCCATCTTCGGTTCTCTTCGAAGATCACATCCCGACTAATATACATCTTTCCCGTTTCTGGGTCGAGTAATCTGTGAGCCTTGGATCCCTTTTCATTCCCCAGATACACTACCTTCTTACTTCGATCTTCCAACTTGTCTAGATGCCCTTTCATCACTTTCATGTGAGCTACGCACCCAAAAACTCTTAGATGACTTACTTGTGGTTTCCTTCCAGTCCACAGTTCATAGGGTGTAGCATTCTTCAATGCTTTGGTGCTTAATCGATTCAGAACATACACCGCGTGGCTCACAGCTTCACCCCATAGCACATCAGGTACTCTCATCGTCTTTAAGCAGCTCCTGACCATCTCAAGAACAGTTCTATTCCGCCTTTCCACTACTCCGTTCTGCTGTGGCGAATAGGGTGAGGTGAAATGTCGTTCTAAACCAGTCTCGCTGCAATATTTGGTGAATTGATTTGACAAGAATTCGCCACCACGATCTGTTCTCAGGATTTTTAATTTTTCACCAGTTTCGATCTCCACCTTGCTTCTAAAGTTTCTGAAGATGTTGAAAGCTTCGTCTTTCGTTTTCATCAGATGGACCCACATTACCCTGCTGTAATCGTCTACTAACAGCATGAAGTATCTATTACCTGCATGTGTTGGTGGAGAGATTGGTCCGCACAAATCACCATGGACCAGTTCAAGCTTTCTTTCTGCTCTGTAGCTAGTGCTTGCTGGGAATGGGATTCTTGATTGCTTCCCTACAAGACAACCCTCACAGGGTTTAGATGGAATCATCGTTTTGGGAGGTCCCTGTATCAACCCTTTTTCTGTCATGATCTTCAGTGATCCAAAGTTTACATGGCCCAGTCTCGTGTGCCACAGCCACGTGGGATCGCTCAGTTCAACCATACAACATTTTGAACTTACATCTTTCAGCTTAATTTTATAGAGTCGATTCGGAGACTTCTTTACCTTCATTAACAGCTTTCCACCTTTGTCATGTACCCACAAAAACGGTTCTTTGATCTTTATCTCGTCTCCTCCTTCCGACAGTTGACCGAGACTTATAATGTTACTGCAGAGATCAGGAATGTAATACACATCCTTCAGGCTTCTTTCTTTTCCGTTCTTGCACTGGAATACAATAGTCCCTTTCCCCTCAATTTTCACCTTGGACTCATCTCCGAATTTCACCATTCCACGAATGTTCTTGTCCAAAGTTTGAAATTTTTCTCTGTCACCAGTCATATGGTTACTAGCACCACAGTCCAAATACCACATTTTTGATTGATTCAGACATCCCCCTTTTGATCTTAACTCTGGTTTCAAGCTTTCTTCGTTCAGGAATACTTCCCCCGTCTCACTTTTCTCTTCAAGGGACGTCAACAGGAGAGCTGGTTCATCGTCTTCTAAAATCAAGTTACTTTCATGATTTCTCTCTTTTCTAGGATTTTTACACTCTGCTGCATAGTGTCCAAAATCCTGACAATTGTAACATTGGGCTTTGCTTTTATCCTGATTGTTTGAACCACCGGAGCTTGATCCTTTCTGGTGACTGTAGTCGCCTCTACCACGACCACCACGACCTCCATTTCGACCTCTTCCTCTGCCTCTGCCTCGTGAGCTACCAGATCCTCCACGACCTGGTTTGGTCATTGATTCTCCTCCCTTCTTTCTTCTTTCTGACCATTCTTGGTGAGTCAGGAGTAATTTCCGATCATCTTGATCTTCACGGCCCTTTAATCTTTCTTCATGTGCTTTTAGCCTTCCTATGACCTCTTCAACACTCATCGTTTCCAGGTCACCAAACTGCTCCAACGTGGATGCCAGTTGAATGAATTTTGACGAGACTGCCCTTAGTAGCTTCTTCACAACATAGGCTTCTTCAATTTTCTCACCAAGAGTGCGTATTGAGCTGACTGCACCTGTTACTTTTGCTGTAAACTCATCGATACTTTCTGACTCCTTCATGTTGATGGCTTCAAGCTCGGCCTTTAGGGTTTGGATTTTTGCAGTCTTTACCCTCTTTGCTCCTACAAACATCGTTTTGAGAGCTTCCCAAGCCTCTTTCGCTGTCTTCTTCTCTGCTAGGACCAGTAGCAAGTCCTCAGGTATACCCTGATAGATTGCGGCTAAGGCCATGTTGTCTTTCTTTGTTTCAACAAGGGTATTCGCTGTTCTGGGCTCCACCGCGTCCCAGACACCTTGGGCCAACATGAAAACCCTCATCTTAATCGCCCATGCACCATAATTGGTTCTTGACAACATCGGATAGTGCAGGGTAACATTCCCATCTTTCTCACCATTTCCACTGTTAGTACCACTCGTCATCTCTTCTTGAGATTGATATTTTGGCATACACCACCAGATTCGCTCTGATACCAAGTGTTAGAATATGGTAATAACAACAGGGACTTTGCACCAAAATAGAAACAGGGACAGAAAAGGGATTCTCACAGGGGACAGAATATAGTAATAGCAGAGAAGGGCAAAACTGGAATGTATGTCTTTTTGGTAATCTAAACAGGGGACAGAGTATACCAAAGCTTTAAAAACTTTTCTTATTGAACTTCATAAGAGAGAAAGTGACACACAGGTCACGTACACAGCTAATCTATTTAAACAAAAACTTACACAAAAATAGGAACTAACTTCCAGCTAGAGACCAGGACTGCATAGCCTACATGACTTTGATTTATTCTTGCTAACTATTAAAACGTGCATAAATAAATAAAACTTAATAAAGCTTACTAAACTCAGAATTATAATAACAGAATTAGGATATTAACTTAAAACTTCAGGAAGTCGTGGCTCACGTGGATTAATACAAGACCAAATATATATATAAAATATGGCACACGATATTAAAATAATAAAATGCATGAAAGCAAATAACAATTAGGTGGCCTTTCTAAACGATGCAATCGTGATGGACGCCCCAAGTGCAGAAAGTTTCCCGATCTCCACCGTAAACGTATCGTATCGGAGAAAAAGCTCCACCAACATCAGCCTGCAGCACAGCACCACCAGGTCCTTACCCGGACATTGTTTGTTGTCTGCCGACGGTTGTTCCGTCTCTCTAGCATTCGACCAGTACACATAATTTATCAGCTTCTCTCCCTCTCCGACGAACCTATCGGCAACGAAATCCTCTGGATTCTCAAACACCTTCGGATCCTTGGTGGCGAACGGCTGATATCCGAAGATAATCTCTCCTTTCTTAATCTGAAATGCAGCGTCGTGGCTCTCCACCACAATGTCTTCCCTGGCCTTGGCGTACTGAAACGGAACCGGTGGATTGATTCTCAATGTTTCATAAACGACGGATTTAGTTAACGGCATCTTCTCCAAAGCGGAGAAAGTGATGTCTCCTTCTTCCTTCACGACGGCTCTGATTTCTTCAGCAAGGCGGCGGTGTAAATCCTCTCCGCCTGATCCGATCCACCTGATTAGTGTCGGAAACAGAACCTTCATGCCGCCGAACGCGTTAAAACCTGCCAGAAACACCAAATTATGGCAAGCTTCCTCTCTTTTCATACCCAAGGTTTCAGCTTCGTCCAGTAACGACGACGCGGAATCATAAACAGCATTGTATAGCTGCTTGTATCCAGATTTAATCAGGAGAAACGGCAACCGAACTGTGTGGATGATGTCGTCAATGAAATTCGGTTTAATCCCTGCTGTTCCTAACGGAGCTAGCTGAAGAGCTAACCACGTGGCGATGGTTCCAGGACCTTTCGACTTGAGCTCCGTCTCAGACGGAAGAACTCCGGTGACAAGCTTGAACACAAAGTCAAATGCCATATTATCACTGTGATTATTAAAATCAGCGGATTTCTTCTCTGAGATCTCATTTTCGAGATTCTCAAAGAGCTCCGCTAAGCTTGTCCGGAGATATGGAATAAACTTCTTGTGTGAAGAAGCAAGGAACGACAGGAAGAACGTCTTTAGAGCATGGTGGTTAGATTCAGTGGTGTCGAGGAAAGCGCAGACTCGGTAACCACCGAAGAAGGAGGTGGAAGGCATGTAGGTGCCATCGAGAATGTCTCTCTTTTCGACTTTGTCATTGTCAAAGAGGATGGTGAAGCTTTTGGAATCAAGAACAGCGACGACTTTGGGACTGGAGGAGATGAATGGCCCCGGCGGCATGTTGGTGCGGAAGACTGTGGAGTTGTATTTCTGGATTCTGGATTTGAAGAACTCATTCTCGCCTTGGTTGTAAAAGTAGTCGTAGCGATCCTTGATCGGACCGATGAACGGCAGCCCATAGCTGCCGGGGATTTCTCGCAAGGAGAGTTCCAATGAGGATGTAGGGTGGTCGGAAGAAGATGGAGTCATTGGTGAAAATGGTACATATTATCATATAATAAAACTCGTAAGATTTATAGAATAATAAAAATTACAGTTTCCATATTTTAATAAATTGGTGAATAGCACTAAAGGAAAATAAGGAAAATTTCAATCAAGTTAATATTTTCGTTTTTCAGCAAGTCAATATTTTATTTTTATGTATGTTTTTATATATATCTTTCTTTCCCATCTAAAACAACATATAAAAATTAAAAAAGAAAAAAAAAACTCTATGTTTAAATTGTTGGTTCAGTTTTTTATTATTTTTAAATTTTTAATGATATATATATATATATATATATATATATATATATATATATATATATATATATATATTAAAAGCTAATGTATTTGTTTAACTTTTTATTTATATATGAACAATTATTATAAAATATTAATTGTGAAGGCTTTGTTTCGTCTATTTTCTACTACAATCAAAGATAATAATCTATAAGTTTAAATAAAAGATGAATATGTTTTTGAAAGTTATGCATCTAAAGGTTATAGAAATTGGGTCGCCGTTGACGGAAACTAGTTGATTACCCTATGAAGACCTAACAATTCATATATTCGTGTCATTTTTACGTGTCAGACATAAATTTGAAACGACATGTATACACGAAAAAAATAAGTTTTATCTTAATTTTCAAGATTTATTCCTATCATGTCGTATCACACACAAATTTTTGTGTTTATGTTTCGAATTGTCAGGTACACCCCCCTTGTGATGCAACACAAAATCATAAAAGAGTTGGAGAAATTTCATAAAGAAACTGGTATTAATTTTGTAAAACAAACGGAAAGTTGTATCAAATTTATAATAAGGAAAAACGGAGGGCAAATTATCAAAAAAGAACTTTGTACGAAATTTGTAATATAAATTGAAATCTGTGAGAAAGTTGTAAAATATTAAAGATGGAGGGAGCATGGGACATAACCGATAAATTAATAAAAAGAGAAAATTGAGAAAAGGGGATTTGAACCCTACAAATCTGCAAAACTACCCAACGGCCAACGACTCGACTACACGACAATTACATTTAATATTTCTATATTGTTTTTTTAAATACTAAATTATTATGTTTTTAGAATTGTTAGTAATAAATAATAAATTTCTATGATTGTTAGTAATAGATTATTACTTTCGATAAGAGATTGAGAAATCTAACCATTTATTTAGTTTACAGTTAAGTAACCTTTTTTCAAAGCAATCATGCTCCGAATGGACATTTCGGATTAGACAAAAACGAGTCAAACATGTAACCTATATCATACTATATTACAAAAGAAGATTTTTTTTTTTTTTTTTCACTATATTCATTTGAAACTCTCATGCATTTTATTTTCACAACATTAATTTGAAACTCCCATGACTTTTCAATTTCTTTATGATAATTATTATAAGTTGCTTAACTGCAGAGTTCTTATAAGGAATGCTTAGTTCTCCTTCCCAGCCGATGTGTCTCCTTCCTAGCCGAAAGTGGGTTAGATATGATCCCACATCGGCTGGGAAGGAGAACTAAGCATTCCTTATAAGGGGTGTGGATACCTTCCCTGTCACAACGCGTTTTAAAGCCGTCAGGGCAGCAGATCCCATAAGAACTCTGCAGTTAAGCGTGCTCGGGCGGCAGTAGTACCAGGATGGGTGACCCCCTGGGAAGTCCTCGTGCCGAGTTGCCCAAAGCGGACAATATTGTGATACGTGCTAGAGGGGGATGTTACAAATGGTATCAGAGCTAGGGCACGGGTCGATGTGTTCAACGGGGACGTCGAACCCTATAATGGGGGTGAAAGTGGGTTAGATCTGATCCCACATCGGCTGTGAAGGAGAACTAAGCATTCCTTATAAGGGGTGTGGATACCTTCCCTATCACAACGCATTTTAAAGCCGTGAGGGCAACAGATCCTATAAGAACTCTGCAGTTAAGCGTGCTCGGGCGGGAGTAGTACCAGGATGGGTGACCCCCTGGGAAGTCCTCGTGCCGAGTTGCCCAAAGCGGACAATATTGTGAACTGTCTGACCACATCTGAAACAACCTGAACCCACAACTCAATTCCGAAAGTTATGTCTATCCAAAGGGCCTTGATTTGCTCATCCAGAAGCTCCATAATCCCCCCTTGATGGTACCAAAAATCATAGGGGTGACCTCCCTGATATCGTGAGTGACCTCAAAAGTGATAAACTCGCACAACTACTCATCAATGGGTTTGAAACCAGTGCCCGAACCATATCCAGAAGCTCATCCTCGAGTGGACACCATGATCAACACATACTGAAATAAAAACATACAAACGATCAGAAAAAATATCGGGAAAACTCCCTCTTTACAAGATCCTTAGAAGTTCCAAGACCGTTCTTGTCTTAAATACACATCTTGTGATTTTAGTAGTACGGGCCCAATACTACCTTTTGTTGGATTATTTTTCTAAGCCCATAATTTTAATTGGTATATAAATGAATTGATAGTAGCATAGTCCTTTTGGGTTGCCCTCAAACCTAGCATATCTGATTAAGAATTAATCAAAAATTAATCAGAATTAATTGGCTTAATTAAAAGTATAGGGGTTAAAGTGTAATTATTCAATAGTTGAACAAGAGGCATTCTAGAACCTTCCTAGTGCCTTGGACGATTTTAGGAGGACATTTAGGGTTCTAGAATTATCCTTGTAGGATAATCAGGACACCAGATAATTGCCAATTCAAGATAATATTATTATATTGGTTTTAAGGTTATCCATGGTTTCTATGTTGCACTATATAAGAACCCCTAAGCCTTGCATTTTTTTTCCATTCCTTCTTAAAATGAGATAGCTAAAATTCTACTCTTCTTTCCCCTCTCTCTATAGTCTTCCTTCTTGTTAGCTTGGGTATGAACCATTAATGGCACAACAATTGTGGTTCTTGCTTCCGAGAGATCTACAAGTGAAGGATTCTTGTTATTTACTATAATAATAACAAGGTATATAAACCTAAACCCTTTTATGGTTTTTGAAATATAATTAGGGTTTCTAGGGTTTCTTATTTGATGTTCTTAGTTATAGGTTCAATAGTGAAAACATAGATCCTTTGGTTGCATGTGAACTTAAGGGTTTTAAGTTTATTTGTTTTACCTATTTCCTATCAGTGGTATCAGAGCGTTTGGTTTGTTTTCAATTGAATGTCTATAAATGTTGAATTTGATCAGTTAGGGTTTATAGAAATTAAACCCTAAAAGCCAAGAATTTCGACTAGGGTTAGGGTTTTTCGAAACTCTAGCCCTTTCCCCTTGATTTCAAAATTTAGGATTAGGGTTTTTGAAACCTAGTATTATGAAAAGTTTTAAAATACACCTTATACTATATGTAAAATTAAAAGTTTAATAATTACTATATATATAAGACTATGTCAGTCAAATCGCTGGTACGCCTCATTCACAAAGCCATACTATAAGGGGAGTTTAAGGAAGCGGCTTATAAAATGACCGTCATTGGGTATCCATTCTTACCCACTTCTCTCTTGTATGGTGGGAAGTCGCTAGCCGAACGGATTTGATAGGTCAACTAAATCTCATTAAAAGTATAATGTTATTAAAAAGTACCAGGGCCTTTTTATTTAAAATCCCAAATCTAGTTACTTTAGAAAAAATGTGAATTAAAATCCCAAATCTAGTTACTTTAGAAAAAAAATGTGAATTAGTATGCTAACCCATGAAATTGCTCATTACACTTTATAAGTCATTAGTGGAGCGTGTGTGATTAACCAACACACTAATAGGAACTAATAAAGAGTTGTAATGGGTATCTAATAAATTATCAGTGTTGATGGAGCATGTGTGGTTTACGAGCACATCAATTGGGATGATAAATGATAATGAGGTTACCAAGCATATTTGCATGGTTATTTATATCTTGTTTGTGATCAGCGACATCCGTTTTCTAAGTTGTGAAATATATAGTTGGGTCCTAGCCTTAATATTTTATTTTGGGTTACTGTATTAAGGATTATTCTTATCTAACTTAAATTACCTTGTTTTTATAGATGTCTACTCCAATTGATGCTTCTGCTTACTCCTCCTCCAACCATCATAACTTCTCCTTACTCACTATCTGCTCCAAAGTCATATTGGATAGTACCAATTACAATGATTGGATACGTAATATAAAGATGGCTCTTTGATTCGAGAACAAAGAGTATGTCCTCAAGAAAGAACTTATTGAAGTCGATGAGGCCAAAGCTATTCCTGAAGAATACGCCTCCTACAAAAATCATTACGATGATGCAACAAAAGTTGTTTGAATCATGGTCGCCACTATGACCCCTAAGTTGTAGCGATTTTATGAGGACTACTGGCATTAAGAGATGATGAAGGACCTTATGGAAAAGATTCATAAGTGAGCTCGTCAAGAAAAGTATGAATTGGTCAAATCCCTCATGGCATACAAGATGAAAGACGGAGAATCTGTATGTAGCCACATGGAAAGAATGCACCGATACATTGAACACCTTGTTAGGATAAATGTGCATTTTGATGAGGAGTTAGCCATTGACATGATCTTGAACTCCTTACCTAGATGTTATGATCAGTTTATCTTAGTTTATCATTTGAAAAAACACTAAGACCACCTTGGCTCAATTGCACAACCTACTATAGACTACTGAGGCAGGAATGAAGAGTAAGAACTCAAACCGTAATCCTGCTAGTGCTCCCGTTTTGACCATTGATCAAGCAAAGGGGAAGAACAAGAAAGGTCCTCCTAAATAGAATTGGAAAGGAAAATCTCATGTTGGGTCGTCAAGCAATGGACCCAAAGGAAAATCTAGTTCTGACATTCTTCACACTTTTGATCCCAAAGAGGCCACTTTCTTTTACTTTAATGACAAGGGGCATTGGAAACGAAGTTGCCCAAAGTATCTGCAAGATATCAGGGATGGCAAGCTGAAGCCATCTTTTGTAGGTATATACACTATTTCATCTAATAACTCATCATCTTCTAGTTCTTGGGTCCTTGATACAAGATGTGGTTTTCACATTTGTTGTAATTTGCTGGGTCTAAGAAAAAGTGAGGAGGTGGAGTACGGAAGAATGAACCTGATCATCGAGAATATGCGATATTCTCCTGTTACCAAGATTGGAGTTTATAGTCTAGTGTTTAGTAGTGGTGTTAGTTTGGATTTAACAAATTTTTGCTACTCGTCAGAAATAACACGTTACATTATTTCATTCCATGCATTATTCATACAAGGTTTTAGATATTCTTTTGATGATTTGAATGGTTCTATTTCAGTTTATAAAAATGGTGTTTTGTATTTGAAGCTTTACCTTGTAATGGTGTTTATGAAACTGTGACGTATGTTAACAATTTAGGCAATAATGTATTTCATATTCATTCGTCTAATAGGGTAGACAAAGTGTTCTTGTGGAGTTACCATCTTGGACACGTTAACAAGAAACACATCGCCCAACTCCAAAAGGATGGAGTGTTTGAATCATTTGACTTAAGGTCAGATGATACATTCGACACTTCTCTTTTGGGAAAGATAACGAAATCACCTTTCATAGGATCTTGTGAAGGAGGTGAAGGCTTATTGGATCTCATACATAGTGATGTGTGTGGACCCTTCAGATCATCGACAATGGATGCTAATCGATTCTATTTGACTTTTATAGATGATTATAGCAGATATGGTTATATCTACTTAATCAAGCATAAGTCAGGATCCTTTGAAAAGTTCCAAGATTTTAGACATGAAGTCGAGAATCAATTAGGCAAGAAGATAAATATTCTTAGATCTGATACAGGCGTAAAGTATCTTAGTATCGAGTTTAACAACTATCTAAAGGAATGTGGAATAGTTTCACAATTAACTCCTCTAAGGACACCACAGTTGAATGGTGTGGCTTAGAGGCGTAATCAGACCTTGTTAGAGAAGGTTCATTTCATGATGAGTCTTGCTTCTCTTCCTATTCACTTCTAGGGGTATGTCTTAAAGGCAACCACCCACATCCTCAATCTTGTCCCTAAAAAGAAGGATGCCAAAACACCACATGAGATGTGGACGGGGAAAGTTCCCCCATTAGCACATATCAAAGTCTGGGGTTGTCAAGCTTTCATGAGATGAGAGACTTATCAAAAGCTAGCAACTAGAAGTGAGAAGTGTATTTTCATTGGTTACCCAAAACAGTCATTTAGATATTTGTTCTAAAAACCTAATGAGAACGTGCTCTTTATAGCACGAAGAAGAGTCTTTTGAGAGAGAGAGAGAGAGAGAGAGAGAGAGAGAGAGATCATATTCAAAGAGGACAGTAGGAGTACCATTGATATGGAAGAAATTCAAGAGTCAACTGGTGAAGGAACCATAGATGATACGGGCACTTAACAAGAGGAAGAGGTTCCTATTGAACCGACAGACAAGTCATTACCTCTTAGGCGTTACAGTAAAATTAGCATGCCACCTGATTTCTATGGCTTCCATATTAATATAGATGGTGACACATTTGTCAGTAAGAGGACACCGATAAATTTGGATAAGCCGACTAGCTACAAGGAAGTAATGGACGGCCCTAAGGCTGCTAAGTGGAAAGAGGCAATGGACAGCGAGAGAAAGTCCATGTATGACAACCAAGTTTGGAATTTGGTTGACAATGTACCAGGTCAAAAGATAGTTGGGTGCCAATGGATCAAGAAGAAGACCGAAATATATGGAAAGGTAAACACCTTCAAGGCTCGATTGGTTGCAAATGGATTCATTCAAACCCCAGGGGTTGACTATGATAAGACCTTCTCAACAATAGCCAAGAAAAAAAACTATTAGGATAATGCTCGACATAGCTTCCTTTCATGACTATGAAATTTGGCAGATGGATGTCAAAATCTCTTTCCTTAATGAGAAGTTGGTTGAAGATGTTTACTGGAGTCAACTAGAGGGTTTTATAGATGTAAAGTTTCCAAATAGAGTGTGTAATCTTGATAATTCCATCTATGGATTGAAACAAGCATATTTCATATGTAATCTCTGCTTCCATGAGAAAGTCAAAGAGTTTGGTTTCTTTAGGAGTGAAGATGAGTCTTGTGTGTATATCAAGGCTAGTGGGAGTATATTGACTTTTCTGGTGTTGTATGTCGATGACATACTACTCATGGGAA
Source organism: Lactuca serriola (assembly GCF_051521515.1). NCBI lineage: Eukaryota > Viridiplantae > Streptophyta > Magnoliopsida > Asterales > Asteraceae > Lactuca > Lactuca serriola. The sequence continues at coordinate 259,561,313 of NC_136412.1, read as the reverse complement.
ACAACATTCCAACTTTGCAAGAAGTTAAGTCTTGGCTTGGAAAGTGTTTTGCCATGAAATACCTTGGAGAAGCAGTCTAGATTCTAGGGATAAGAATCTTGAGAGATAGAAAGAAGAGACTAATTGGACTTAGTTAAAGTACATACTTAGATAAAGTACTAAAGAGGTTTAGTATGGAAAATTCCATGAAAGGCGAGCTACCTATCTAGAGCAATACCAAATTAAGTAAAAGTCAAAGCCATAGCATAAATGAAGGAATAGCTTATATGAGTCGGATACCTTACGCTTTGGCTGTAGGGTCGATCATGTATGCTATGACATGTACTCACCCTGATGTGTCCTTTGCCATGAGCATGGTCAGTTGTTACGAGGGAAATCCCGGTAAAGCTCATTGGACATCATTTAACAACATTTTCAAGTATTTATGGAGGATGAAGGACATGATTCTAGTCCTTGGTGGCAGTGATACATTGAGAGTGAGTGGGTACATTGACACCAACTTTCACACAGATAGACACAACTTTCATTCTCAGTCGGGTTGGGTGTTCATTTTATACGGTGGAGCAGTAACTTGGAAGAGTTCCAAAAGAGGACATGGTGGCTTATTCAACTTGAGAATAAGAGTACATAGCTACAAGTGAAGCATCAAAGGAGACAACTTGGGTGAAAAGCTTCATCTATGATCTAGAAGTTGTCCCGACCATTCAGGAGCTAATGGAACTTTTCTGTGATAATTAAGGAGCGATTTACTTGACTAAGGAACCAAGAGATCATGGAAAGTCTAGGCACATTAACAAAAAGTAATGTTACCTCATACATAGGGTAGAAAGTCACCTCATCGTAAAGAGGGTATCATTAGAAGAGAATCCTGTCGATCCGTTGACAAAGGCTCTGAGTAGGGTCAAGCATAGTCAGCATGCTAGGAGCATTGGTTTGAGAGATGATAATAGTTTTAGTAGTTAGATAACTTGTTTGAAACTTGTAAAATAATAAATATAATTTATTTTTGGTGATTAGATAATGGAGATTTATTTATGAGTTTGTTTACTGCCTTTTGTCAATTGTTTATTTTTGGTTTTGCATGTTTTACTTTCCGAATAATGTGATTATTCAAATTCCACAGTTAGTCGTACATTTGGAAGTAGGTAGTGAATTAAGACTGACATGAATTGGATTGTACATTGACTAAGGGAGTTAGACATAACAATAGTACTACTATAATGTTCATGAGTACCTAGAAATGGAGATTTAAGTGTTGGATAAACCCATGCTTAAAGAATTACTTCATGGATTCCATGGTGAGTAATTCTGAGACGATAATATCTTATGATCTTGAAACGAATATATATGAGTTGTACAAGTCGGTTGTACATCGATAATTCGTAAATGCATCAGTAACTTGATGTTATAAAACGTATTGTCATGCATGATTTGATGAGTAAAAGATGCAAGCATATGAGTCAAATTTTATTCGTTCCTTTTGCCCTAACGGGAAAAGCGATATCTTTAGGCCCATTATTAATTTAGTGTTGACTTATAGTGTTGGGCCCAGCCAAGACTAAATTAATGTGTTCGATTAGAAGTCTTATATTGTCACAAATCAGAAATCGGGAGACAAAGTCTTGGATAATGAGATGGATTCTATTCCATGTATCATGTATGACTGATATCTTCCAGAATGGAGGATTATATGATCACTCATCTTAGGACATGTTTTTGACTGGGTCAGAGTTCAATAGTGACTTTTGGAAGCTACAATTTGCTGATTGATTCAGAAGTTATACTAGCAATTATATTTATAGACCTATCCAAGTGGGAGACTGTTGGATTAGGTGTCTAAGCCCATACCGATAATTGGTATATACTTGAATTGATAGTAGCACAGTCCTTTTAGGTTGCCCTCAAACTTAGCAATTGGACATGATGACTTTTAGAGAGAGAGAGAGGTTAATTTATTATGTGATAATAAATTGAAATAAATAGTTTATCAATATATTATGAGAATAATATATTAATTAGAAATAATAATATTTAATTAAGAATTAACCAGAATTAATTTTGGGATTAATTGAATTAATTAAAAGTACAAGGGTTATAGTGTAATTGTTCAACAGTTGAACAAGAGACATTATATAACCCTCCTAGAGCCTTTGAAGGTTTTAGGGTTCTAGAATTATCCTTGGAGAATAATCAAGAAAATGGATAATTACCGATTCAAGATAATATTATTATATTGGTTTTAGGGTTATCTAGGGTTTCCAGGTTATACTATATAAAAACCCCTAATCTTTGCATTTTCGGTCACTCATTCTTAAAAAGAGATACCCGAAATTATACTCTTATCTCTCCTGTCTCTATAGTCTCCCCTCTTGCTAGCTTGGGTGTGAACCATTAGAGGCACGACAATTATGGTGCTTGCTTCCAAGAGATCTACAAGTGAAGGATTCTTGTTATTTACTATAATAACAACAAGGCATGTAAACCTAAACCCTTTTATGATTCTTGAAATATAATTAGGGTTTCTATGGTTTCTTATTTGATGTTCTTAGTTATAGGTTCAATAGTGAAAACATAGATCCTTAGGTTGCATGAGAACTTAAGGGTTTTAAGTTTATTTGTTTTATCTATTTCCCATCACCTTCCACACCTATCTGCACTTTCCTCAAGAAACATCCCGAACTCTCTAAGTTTCCACACTAAATCCATACGCACCAACCATATGCTAAATAACATACATATCCCATTATGACATGTCCTAGACTCCACTAGGAATTCTCAACTCAACCATCCTTTAATACCAAGAACCTCAATGAACACCCCTGGTTGCCTTATGCATGCAAGTTGTACACAAAATATGATCACATACACTATCGAATAATGATTCTACCCTAAATCCACAACCAAACAAGGAACAAGAAATGAGGCTAAACCGATCATTATAGGGCTATATGAAGCTAATCGTATACAACTTTTTAAGCATACACTTAGAAAATAACTAAGTCGATATCAATCCCATGTAGCACATAGCACCCAATCCTCCTAGGTTATAAGGCATCACACAAATCAAGAAATTCTAACATATGATTCTGGAAGGTATCCTTAGCCCTATTCTAGTATGCATTTCAAATATCATGCATACTAATCATAAAATATAGGTATGGGTATTTTGGGAACCACTTACTTAAGCTCGACTTATTGCATACATCGCACCCCTTTTACTTGGTGAAAATCTTTTTAGAAATTAAGTTTTCTTTTGAAAAGATTATCATTTCCTCAGTTTGAGTTCTGACACACCTGGGAGTGTTCCTGAATCCCTCAAACCAAAGCTATGATACTAACTTGTAATGATCCCAAAAAAAAAACTGATAAAATTTTACATTTTTTAAACTCGTAGATTCATTCACATAATATCTCCAAGTCAATCACCAAATACCATATCAGAACACCAAAGTTCAATTAAAAAGTGTTGAAATCATGAGGGGAGGATGTTGTATTATCACGTCGGGCCCTTCCCTTTCATATCGGATATACCTGAAACCATGAACATAAACTGTAAGCACACGGCTTAGTGAGTTCCCTAAAATACTACATACCAAACATACAATTGGGCCTAAACCTGGGGTATATTCCAACACAATAAACACTTATGGGCCTAGCCTAGGGGCTCAGTCTTGGGGTTTCTTCCAACCTATCATATACTCATGGGCCTAACCCTGGGGTTCTTTCTAACCCAATCATAAAATAAGGGGCCCAGTCATGGGTTTTATTTCAACCTAACATGCAAGCACATAAGAGTCATATATAAGCTAGTATTCCACATAAACAATCTAGTGGGTCTGTATTGGTACCCTCGACCCATAAGCAAAGTGAGAAGACTCACCTCTAACTGAAGATAAATGAATCACACACTCCAGTTGCTGCTAACACGACACCTCACACTAATCATAATTCAATAACAAACCTAATTAATAATCAGGGTTTAACCCATAGTTAATGGTCCAAATCATATTTAATCTTACCAATGGAAAAAGACCATTTTGTGCTTTCCATGCATGACCCAAGATACAAGGTCCAAAATCCATAACAACCCAAGGCCCAAAAACGGCCCAAGTGGGTTTTCTGGGAGTACGCCCAACATACTACCTATTAGACCCAACATACTACCTTGACATGGAAGTATTAAGGGACAGCAACCGAATACACCCAAAGTACCCTTTAGAAGTCTAAATTCTCTATTTAGGTCTTAATGCTTTAAGAATTAATGTCAAAACTTCAGATCTAAGCCTAATGAACGTCTAAAGTCATGAAATTGTAACCTTTATGCCCTTGCATGGCAAAAGGAAGCTTAAAACCAAAACCCTAACTTATATTACCATTTAAAACTCCATAACTCTTGCATGGATGAAAACTAAGGACCAAGCTTGCATTTTTATGACACTAAACATTCTAAAATGCTTGAAAGGACAACTTAAATGTTCTGGAGTAGACAATACTCATGAAACCAAGGTTTTGGGACTAAAAGGTCATAACTTGCAAGCTAACAAGATCTAGAAAGGCAAACATCAAGATTTGAGCTTTATACCTACTGACGATGCATAAAGATGAGTAAATGCTAGATCCAAGAGATTGAGTGTAACACCACAACTCCAAGGGTCTTCCCTTACCACCAAGAACACCAAAATGTCACTAAAAAGCTTCAAAACTCTCACACAAGAATTAAGGTTTCAAGATGGAGGCTAAGATAGATGGAGGCTGGAGGTAAGGATAGGTTTAAGGCCATAAAGTCTTTTAAATAGGGTCCAAACCCTAAAATTTAGGGTTTGCCATTTGCATGAGTACGCCCAACGTACGAGACGAAACACAAAACCATTTTTAATGACCTACTCCCGTCGTACCTGTCACGTACGCCCAACGTGGGGACCAACTTTGCATACTTTTTAAGAATCAAGCTAAACATGTACATACCTAGAACACTGGTGTTACAAACCATTCTGGATTTTGAAATTCTAAAGGTTGTTCTATCTGCATTTCAAATAGAGTTTTGACCATGGATGTATCAAACCAGGTGAGTTCTACTCTTAATTTTTACTACCATTTGAAACTACATACATTTATATGTATTCCGGAATCCGTAGATCATGTTCGAAATACGAAGAACAACTTTGGAATATGTATTTTTTTTAAACATATATAGAGCAATATAAATATCTTAAAATGTGTCGAGGAACAGTTGTTTTAATCCGGAAAGAATGCTACTAATATATCCGAAATGGTAGTATACCTCCGGAATACGAAGATCAATTCCGAAATGATGTTTCAGAATGACATTCTGAAATAAAAATTGATTTTTTTGTCAGATATTGTTTAATAACCCATATTAGTCTGAAGACCAATTCACATGGATGTTATTAAAAAAGTGGGTTTTACGGATAAAAAAATTGAATTCCATTTACAGGAGCTATCAGAATTGTGTCTGATAAAAATAAAATCGAATTACAAAAAATCTTAATAAACATTTTCTTTTATTTTTATGGTAATGTATTAAAGCTATTGTTAAAAATTTGTTTTGCAGATAAAAAACCAAGATGTTGGGTTGGAAAAAATAAATAAAAAATAAACCACCAAAGGCACCTATAAAACTAAGAAAGAAATAAGAAAGGGTGTTAAAACTTAAATTGAAAGCAGATAGAACTTTGAATGATGGGACAGGAGCAGGTTTAGACAAACTTGTTATTATAGTATAGTTGCAAATTAATAATTTTTGTCATGGATACGTTTTAGCAAGTTCGTTTTAATTTTGGATACGTTTGTTCAAGTTCGTTTTTAATGCATATTTTAATATATTTTAATTTAGTCTCCAACATCCAGTGACTCGATCAATGAGGATGCATTGCCAATAGAATATGAAATACTACGTTTTGAAGACGAGCAACGTCGTCTTGTTGATACGATTGCGTTAAAAATGATTTGTGGTTATCAATGTGTGAAACAAGGAATGGTAATACCGAAAATCCCATATCGCCTTCTACGGTCGAGGAGCATAGAAAACTAGCATTATATAATATGAAAATGCTCCTCATTACAATGTATGAAGATATAAGATGGTTTGTGAACACAATGGACATCATTGAAGAAGCACGTAGGACAAGTGCAAAAATAGAAGAACGAGTCCAAATGACTGATAATAGGTTCAACATAATTGAGACCTAAATGGAATTGTTTGAAAATCATGTTGACACTGTTAGTTTTGTACGTCCCAAATATTTACCACCAAAAATTTCATTTTCATAATAATAAAACCATCAATCAAACACGTTTATATACCATAAAGGAAAATCATAGTATATTAATCAAACATCACAAATGCATCAGAGTCAAATAAGGCGGAAATCATGGTGTGTGTGCAATGCGATCATCCCGAGCTCTTCCCTTTTGATCCGGAAGTATCTAAAATATAAAATGAAAAAATGTAAGTAGAAATCTTTGTGAATTCCCCAAAATACTACATATCATACATATCTGCCAGCTCAAGGCTAGGTCGGGTCTATTTCAACCCCAAATCTATTTCAACTTACGTTTAACACCCCGTTTATTAAATAAATAAATAGATAAAATTGATATGAATTATAGCCCTAAAATCCATAATAGTTAGCTAGGTGTTGATTTCGGGGAGCCAAATGATATAAATTGGGTTTTCGGGGGTTAAAGTGTAAATTCGAGATTTATTTTGCAAAGATTTTTAGAAGATAAGGGGGTGTTTGGTATCATTTGTACTTAATAAGAAAGGATTTGGGACGGATGGGGTTAAAAGGGTAAATTATGTACCTAAGTTGAAAAGAATTGGTCATGGAGGGGCTATATGGTAACTTTTAGGACTTAAATTAAAAGGGTTTTGGATTGCTGGGGGGCTGAATGGTAATTTATAGAGTGGATTTGAAAAGAATTTGTGGGTCAGGGGCTAATTTTGTACAAGTGGAATAAAGTTCAGATGGAGTCGGGGTTTAAACTAGTCACCACCTTTCCCTCACCCCTCGTCGCACACACTACACCCTAACCCTAAAACTTCAGCCGATGCTTCCTTATCGCTCCCATCCCAGTGCCACCATCTCCATCGTTGAAACACCACCGGCGTGCTCCTACTGTTGGTGGCAACTAGGACCACCGACGAAGGCAACAACCGCGGGCCTATAGTGTGTGAGTCAGGAAGATCGGGAACACGAAGTCACGACTGCCACCTCCATTGCCTCCCTCAGGTAACAACACAACCAACTACTCTTCCTCCCTTTTCGTTTCAGCCAATGCTACCTCTCACCAGCTATTGTCGCAGGTCTGACAGCTGTCCCATCGTTAATTTCTTCCGGTAGTCGCATGCCACCGTGAATGGGTGGCTGCACTGTGATGTGTGTGTTCCTATTTCATCCCATGTCATTGTGTGTGTGAGTGTTTCAAACGTTGCAAAGTATTTATGGATGATTTATCGTATGGAAAACGCAAGGGCCACCATGGCAGCCAACCATGGTGGCTGTTGCCCATGCTACTCCCTCTGCCGCCACCAGCCACCGTGAGGGGTGGTGTGTGTGTGTGTGTGTTTGTTTGTATTAGTGTGTGTCTTTTATTTGGGTTTTTGTTTTCTAATGATTTAACCGATGCTAGAATAATAAAATAAACTCATAACCACCACCATGAGGTGGTGGCCGCCACCGTGAGCCGCTGTTGACCACCACTGCCCAAGGTGGTAGTGGGTCGTGCGCAACTTATGAAACCCTAATGGGCCAAATGAAGCCCTAATTGATCTAAGGACTTAGTTTTGGGCCTATTGGGTTATGATTGGGTTGAAAACCCTAATTAGGGTTTAGAAAACCCTAATTTATGAATTATTGGTTTGGACTTATCGGGACCCGCATATTTGGCCATTGGAATGGAATTATAAATTGCACCCAATCACACCATATGATTTATTTAAAAGAGTTATGGACTTAATGAATTAAGTCCTTAATGGGTTAAGTGAGAAACATTTAACGTTAATCGTCATTTCGTGTGAAAATCCTAATTTCACATGGGCTTTGAGTTGGGCCTTTCTATTGGGTTTTAGTGGTTGGGCCAACAATGTGACTTTCAAGAACAATCATATGGACTAGAACACATTTATGGGCTTTAGGGTAAGGCCCATGTGAGGGTTTGGGCCCAATTTGGAAAATTAGGCCATAGGTGGGCTATAATTGGGCCTTTATGATTATGAGATATCGGGCCATTAGAAATGAAAAATGTTTGGACTGGACTAAATGGTTGGGCCTTAGAATAAGACCATGTAAGGTTTGAGACTAATTTGGAAAATTGGGCCATATGTTGGGCTTTAAGTCATAGTTGACTTTTGGGCCTTTAGATTGGGCCTTGGGCTTGAATCAAGCTAAGATAGGGGTAAAGTAGTCTTTTACCCTAAGCATGGACTTATGGGTGTATGTTGGAACCCAATTGTTGATTGGGTGTTATTTGATGATTGACAGTTCAAGAACCTGTCATCCAACAGCTAGAGTTTTGTCTATGGGACTTCAATAGTGTGAGGTGAGTTACCTTTCAGTAGAAGTGGGTCGAAGGCACCAATGTCGGCCCACTAGTAGTTGATTATAATTGAGATGATTGTCTTTATGATAATTTTCTGGTTGCCACTATCTGTTATGTTTTATGTGCTAGTATGACAAAATGTTATGTGATAGTGGTAGTAGGGGGAATAGTCCCCACATCTGGTCGATAGGGCCAAGGGGTAGGTCGGGCACCCCGGTATGCCTGATAGTATGATTATGTTATGCTTTTATGTGGTAGTAGTAAGGAGTGAAATAGTCCCCGTAACTGGTTTAGATAATCAAGGGGTAGGTTGGATACCCCGGTATGTCTGATAGGGGTAGGTTAGGCACCTCGGTATGCCTACTAGGGGTAGGTTGAGCACCCCGGTATGCTCAACAGGGTAGGTCGGAGCCGGATCAATCACAACGCATCACACTATGTTTTCCGCACATGAGATCTTTGGGATTATACTCTGATATTGTTTATGATGACATGCTTTGATTATTGACATACAAGCTTTGACATGATATGTTATTATGGATGTTTTCTTATACTGATGGTTTTATAATAACTTAATTTAAAAAAAAATTGGTTTTAAATTTTGGGATGTTACAAGTTGGTATCAGAGCCTTGGTTTGAAGGATTCGGGTACACTCTCGGGTGTGCCTGGACTCAAACTGAGGACTTAGTATGAAAAATTTCAAATGTAAAATCATTTTATAAAAAAAATGAACTTTGAAAAGAACAAGGTGTGTGATCTGTGCAATCAGCAGAGCTCAAGTACATTTTCCCCAAGATACCCATACGTGTTATGTTATGATATGATTATGATTATGAGAACTGCATGCTAAATTAGGGCTAAGGATCTAGGGAGGATGCCTTATATGCCTATTATATGTGCTTGTAGAGTTGCATTCTAGTACTGATCAGTCAATGATAGGATAGCCTGTTTAGATTATGCCTGATTGTTTGAGCCTTAGAATCTCATGCCAATATAGAGGATATAATGATTTGATTGGAATATGTTGGTTAGATTTTCCATTGTCTGAATGTTTCTTGCTTTGTGCTTTGTGGGACTCTTAGTAATGTGAGTTAGGTATTAAGTGAATATGCTAAGTCACATGTGGCACAAGCTGGATAATCTCAGAGTGATGAATTTGACACTATTATGTAGCTCTGTTCTAAGTCCAACTATTCTAGGGTTGAGTCTTTTACTCGAAGGATTATCTGATCTCTGTTGCATGTGGTTATATTCATGAGGTAGCTAGTTGACGTTACTAGGAATCTTTCAGCAGCTTAGGAATGGGTGGGTTTGGGAACCTAGGAAAGCCTAGGATATGTTACAGTTGGTTAGTAGTGAGGTTTAGTGAGACTTGGGTGCACCAGTTTGAGGAAATGACTTGGAGGATTTAGGAGGATTGTTGAGGAACGTATGGATAGGTGTGGAAGGTAGTATTGGTCCCGTACTACTGAAATCACAAGATCCATACTCGAATCGGTGAGAGTCTTGGGGAATCTGGGAATCTTCGGGGAGGAGTTTGTGACCCGGTTTGGGGGCAGAGTATGTTCCAGCTGTTGCAGCTCATGCATTGGCTAGTGAGCTAGTCAGCGTGACGGGATGTCAGACCCTAGAGGATATGACTTCCAAAGTCCAAGGATGCGAGATCGATTTGGATCACTTTGAGAAGAGAGGGTCGTGCCAGGTGCATATAGTAGAGGGTCCCGAAGAAAGACCCAAGACTTCTGATCATCAGGTGAAAGGACAGTAGGGCCGGAATTAGTACAACATGTGTGGAAAAGTACACAAGGAAGTTTGACATTCCAGGGGTTAGGCTGATACAAGTGTTGCGTGGTTGGTCATGTTAACAGAAGGAGTCAGGCCCTGCAGTGTCAGACTGGAGAAGTCAGAACTCCAGCAGGCGACATTGCGGGCATGTAACCTTGCCTTCTTTTAGTTTTATCTACACATTGTTTTTGAAGTTGTGCTGTGGTTTGGAATACTGTAGAAGGATGAGTAAGTGTATCCTGAGTTTATTTCTTTTCTCCTGTTGGGTTAGATCATCAAATATCGTCATATGCCAATTGCATACCGTGGAATTACTGGTGGCCAGTGTAAGATCGTTTCCTTTTTTTGCTGGTTCGGGGTGTTCAATGTTCTCTCGATTTATAGTATAGATTTGTCGCAGGGCAGTTAGGGGCTCATCTGAAGCCCAAAGCCTGTGAATCCTTAGAGTCCTTTTAGAAGGAGAGTCCTATTGTAAGTTCCTGTCATCAAGATTGGAAGGGAGTTTTGCACCATGATCTCAGGAGGGTTGAGTATCTCTGGAGAAGGTGATCAGGATCCCTCCAGATGTTGCGGGTATGTCATATTCTACTGCTACTATGTGGATGTTGGGAATATGTATTGCTTTGTAATTGTGAGTGAGTTTGGATAATTCAGATATCGGGTCGGTTCTATGCTATTGTTTCGGTTATCGAGGATGATATATGCCATTCTGCATGCCGAAAAGTCCTTGATGAACCTACAGAGGGACGTATATTGCGGAGTGGGTTCCGCGTGTACCGTTATCATTCCGAATCTTTGTCGGTATCTGTGCAAGGTATTATTTGGAAGATATTTGGCCAGGGTTAGAGCGATAGTTATCCATTGACGTTAGAGTTCAGTGGTTCTATCATCGTTCGGGTATGGTCGGCAATTGTCTATGGAAGGAACTTGGAGTTCAAGGCACTACCGTTGCTAGTTCAGGACTAGTAGCATGAAGATGGTAGTGTAAGTTGTGGGTGTTAGATGCATAAGTGGTTGGTCATTGGATGTTCAAGAGAATTGTATTTTCGCATGGTTTGTGTTCGGTTAGAGATCAGTGGTATTGCAAGATTAGAAGTGGGAATGAGGATTCATTAGCCAGGGTGAAGATTAAGGCCTCCAGTTGTCAGCATGGGAGGTAGATTGAGGTGTCAGACTGGACCAAATTTCAAGAGTACACTTAAGGATTTCAAAGGATGGGCGATCTTAGGGTTTATCAGGTGATTGATTGCTAGCATTGACAGGTTGTCATCAATGGATTTTTAGAAAGAAAGAAGGCTTGTAAATCCTTCAATTCTCAAGTGCCTTGAAGACTTAGTCGAATCTAAGTGGGGGAGAATCGATCAGGTATTCAAGAGCAGAAGTAGGTGTGAAACTAATATGAGTTTTGCATCCCCGCCAGGGGGAAAGGCGGTCGAGTGGCCGTCTTGATTGAGGATTAGGCAAATTGGATGTTCAGAAGATGTTCCAACCTTTGGTTCATGCTTTTCTTTGCATCGGATAACAGGGTTCGGGAACAAGGTTAGAGGTTCAATTAGAAGTTTAGTTGAGTGTTAGGTCGAGTGTGTGTTCGACCAGTATGGAAAGTGTTGTAAGACTGTGGGGGTAGCCATAGCATTCACTAGCGATCAGATAGTATGGAAAGTGTTGTAAGACTGTGGGGGGGTAACCATAGCATTCACTAGCGATCAGATATTATGGAAAGTGTTGTAAGATTGCGGGGGGAGTCATAGCCTTCACCAACGATCAGATAGTATAGAAAATGTTGTAAGACTGCGAGGGTAGCTGTAGCATTCACTAGCGGTCGGGTGGTGTGGGACGTTTTGTAAGTCTACGGGTGTAGCCGTAGCATTCACAACGTTGGCGGATAGTGCTTGAGTGTTGTGAGGCTACGAGTGTGGCCTTTACATTTACTAGGTTGGTAGATAGCATGAGCGTGTTGTTAGATCGCGAAACAAATAGTAGTACCCACCAGTTCGGATGTAGCAGTGAGAATACGAAAATCCATAGATTGGATTACGGAATTACCAAATGGGTTAGATCTGGTTGAACCAGCGATACGACCACAGGAGCGCAACTATAATTATGAGATCAAGGAAGTAATGGACGGCTTAAGTTCGTTTGTGATATAAGGCTACCATTGTTCAGGTAGCAATCACTTTTAGCCTTAGATTTGGTGACGTCTGGATTCGACGCATTGAACCGATCGGTTGGAGACCCGAAAGGTCTCGGTAGATTTTGGAAAGAAACCATGTGGAAACATGCTATTTCGGGCAATTTCAATGTTTGGGCTGTATTAGTAATTGTGTTAGGTTCCAAGTACGGACAGAATAACAAATTGCTTGGGTTATGCTAAGTCACTCATAACGGGATTATCTGAGCCTTGGCCAAGTATAAGTGATCTGCAAGGACAATTGGTTCTGTGATCTTATTTTATAGTGGGAACCTCGAGTTATAAGAAGTTGAGTAGTCAGTTGAGGGATAAATGGACTGGGTTCAACAATAATGATTCAATATGAGCGGTCTGTCAGGGAGTCAGACCACCTCAAGACTACGGATTTCAAACGGAGTAGATGTGGTCTTGTTGCAAGGAGTTCGTTCATCTGTGGATTTTTGGGCCTTGCAAAGGTTGGTCACAGTTACCCTGGGAAGGCTAGGGTGTGCCCAGGCTTATGGCCTTGTTACTTGAGTGGTTTGGCGTGTAAGGAATGGTAAGGAATGATTTCGAGGACAAAATCTAATTTAAGTGGGGGAGAGTTGTAACACCCTGTTTATTAAATAAATAAATAGATAAAATTAATATGAATTGCAACCCTAAAATCCATAATAGTTAGCTAGGTGTTGGTTTCGGGGAGCCAAATGATATATATTGGGTTTTCGGGGGTTAAAGTGTAAATTCGAGATTTATTTTGTAAAGATTTTTATAAGACAGGGGGTGTTTAGTATCATTTGTACTTAATATGAAAGGATTTGGGATAGTCGGGGCTAAAAGGGTAAATTATGTACCTAAGTTGAAAAGAATTTGTGATGGACGGGTATATGGTAACTTCTAGGACTTAAATTGAAAAGGTTTTGGATTGTTGGGGGATGAATGGTAATTTCTAGAGTGGATTTGAATCGAATTTGTGGGCCATGGGCTAATTTTATACAAATGGAATAAAGTTTAGATGGAGTCGGGGTCTAAACCCGTCACCACCTTTCCCTCACCCTCATCGCACACACACTACATGATGGGTTTTAGCCATAAGAACTTTCCTATGTGCGCATGCAAAACCCTAATGCTTGGATCTAGGCTTTCTAATTAAACATGCTTTTGAATCCAAGACTTCTAATAACTAATTAGGTATAAGAACAATACAAAATCAGATCTAGAAGTTTACCTTTGAATCTCTTGTTTGATCTTGTTGTCTTGGAGCTTCTAGAGTCACAATTGTCACTCCTCTAATGGCTTACAAACACCAAATAGCAAAGAAGATGATTTGAGAGAGAGGAGGTAGGAGGAAATCGTCCAGGGTTTTCTTACTTTAGAAGAGATGCCGATTTCCCTTAGCCATGGGGTCTATTTATACTTGTAGACTCTTTAAGGGTTTCACCTTAAACCCTAGTTGGATAATCCTTTCCTTAAAGCAATCCAAATCCTTACCATAGATAAGCCTTGGACGATTTTGAGCCATCCCAAGCTCTAGAATCCTTCCAATCCTTATCCCTTAAGGATTTACAGTCTAAAGTGTAACTATCAAACAATTGACAGTTTATACCCTCTTATTTAATTAATCTCTTTAAGTCACCAAATTAATACTAATTAATTTATGACTTATATTAATCAAATAACAATATTATTATTCCTTATATTATTCTCATAATATATTAATAATATTTATTCTCTCATAATAAATCATCCTACCAAGTTGCTATGGTGAAGGCAACCCAAAAGGACCATGCACAATCGGGTCAAATACTTGCCTAATATAGTTGCAGCCTTAAACACTATTCCAACAGTCTCCCACTTGGATAAGTCTAGTAACTATATGTACAAGTACAATTCGATTTGCAATCATAGCTCTCAAAGACGCTGTCAAACTCTAATCTAATCAATCTTGTCCTTTAGATAAGGGATCGTACAGTCATCTGTTAGATATCACGCTGACAATTCTATGGAATGATTAGTCAAGCATTTAGGTTTCTCGATCTCTGATTTATTCGACATAGAACTTAATCGAACACATCAATTCATTTCTGACCGGGCCCGACACATAAGTCAAATCAAATCATCGAGCGGCCGAAATATCGCTTTTACCTACTTAGGATAAAAGTTACATATAAACTTCGACTTCTATGCATTTACTTATTCATTATTCAACTATACACAACAATGCGTTTTATAACATCGAGTTACCAATGCGTTTTCGCATTATCAATGTACAATCAATTAAAAAATAACAAACCATATATCTAGGTTTTAAGACTATATGATATTATCGTCTTGCAATCACCCTTTTATATCATATTCCATAAGGTGATTCCAGCAAGCACGGGTTTGTTCCAATGCTCAAAACCAGTTCATAAGCACTCATGAACGTCACAACAACCTTTTGGTATGTCTAATATCATTTAGACAATCTACGCACCAATTCATGACAATCTTCATTCATATCTACTTCCAACATATGAACGATTGTGGACAATTTGAATAATTCGATTATTCTTAACAAATTCAATTATTCTGGAAGTCAAAACATGCAAAATGAAACAATAGTTAAACAATTAACATAAGACAGTAACATTACTCATAAATAAAACTCCTTTATTTAATCATCAAATGTTAATTACATTTATCTATTACACGTTTCTAATACTATCTAATATATGCTAATATCATCCTTCAGCCCAATACTCCTAGCATGCTGCAAGTGCTTAACCCTACTCAGTCCCTTCGTAAGCGGATTTGCTGGGTTATCTTCTGATGATATCCTCTTCACTACGAGCTGTCCTTCTTCTACACGATGTCTAATAAAGTGATATTTTCTGTCGATATGTCTAGATCTACCATGATCCCTCGGTTCCTTGGTCAAGGAAACCGCTCCTTCATTTTCACAAAAAATCTCCATGGGCTCCTTTATGGCAGGTACGACTCCAAGATCACCGATGAAGTTTTTCAGCCATATTGCCTCCTTTGACGCTTCGCTCGCTGCAATGTACTCTGATTCGCACGTTGAATCAGATACGGTTTCCTATTTGGAACTTTTCCATGTCACTGCTCCTCCATTCAGGGTAAAGACCCAGCCCGACTGCGAACGGTAGTTGTCCCTGTCGGTCTGAAAGCTGGCGTCACTATACCCTCGCACCTTCAAGTCATCACTCCCTCCGAGGACTAAGAACCATTCCTTCATCCTCTGAAGGTACTTAAGGATATTCTTCACCGCAATCCAATGAGCTCTGCCAGGGTTCCCTTGATATCTACTAACCATGCTCAAAGCAAAGGCTACATCAGGGCGAGTACAAGTCATAGCATACATGATTGAACCAACTGCGGAAGCGTATGGTACTCGACTCATTTCTGCTATTTCTGCTTCAGTACTCGGACTTTGAGTCTTACTCAACTTGGCATTACTTTGTATCGGTAATTCTCCCTTCTTTGAGTTTTCCATACTAAAACGTTTTAGTACCTTCTCTAAGTAAGTGTTCTGACTAAGTCCTATTAGTCTCTTACTATCCTTATTCCCAAAATGTAAGAAGCCTCTCCGAGGTCCTTCATAGCGAAGCACTTCCCGAGCCAGGACTTAACCTCCTGCAGAGTCGGGATGTCGTTTCCTATGAGCAATATGTCATCGACATATAGAACGAGGAAGCTTACTATACTCCCACTGGCTTTGACATATACACACGATTCATCTTCGCTTCGTACAAATCCAAACTCTTTGACTTTCTCATCGAAGCAAAGATTCCATCTGCGAGATGCTTGCTTAAGTCCATAAATGGACTTCTCAAGTTTACACGCTCTATTCGGATGCTTCGGATCCACAAACCCCTGTGGCTGAGCGATGTAAACATCCTCATCCAACTTTCCATTAAGGAAAGTGGTCTTGACATCCATTTGCCAAATATCATAATCATGAAATGCGGCAATCGCTAGCATCACTCTAATAGATTTTATCTTCGCAACTGGTGAGAAGGTCTCATCATAGTCAACTCCGGGAGTTTGAGTAAAGCCCTTCGCGACCAATCGCGCTTTATATGTGTGTACGTTTCCATCCACGTCGGTCTTCTTCTTGAAGATCCATTTGCACCCAATGGTCTTACGTCCGGGAACATAATCAACCAAATTCCAAACTTGGTTATCATACATGGATTGGATCTTGCTATCCATCCTCTTTCCATTTCGCAGACTCCGGGCCTGCCATGGCTTCCTTATAGCTATTAGGTTCATCAAGATTTATTAATGTACCATCACTAATATACGTGTCCCCTTCGGTAGTAATATGAAAACCATAAAACTGGGGTTGAACTCTAACTCTATCGGAATGTCTAAGAAGTAAGGACTCGTCAATCGGTTCAACCGGAGTTTCCTCCTCGGGTTGAGTGCCAGCGGTAGAGGTTCCTTCATCTATCGAATCTTGAATCTCTTTAAGCTCGATTTTCCTCCCACTGTCTTCTTGGCTTATGAGTTCTCGCTCTCGGAAAACTCCTCTCCTCGTAACGAAGACAACATTGTACTTCGGTCTATAGAAGAGATATCCAAAGGATTTCTGCGGGTAGCCGATGAAAATACATTGCTCACTACGATGTTCGAGCTTGTCGTGAGTATCTTGTCTTACGAAAGCCTCGCAACCGCAAACCTTGATATGTGCTAACGAGGGAGCTTTCCCTGTCCACATCTCGTGAGGTGTTTTGGCAACCTTCTTAGTAGGGACTCGGTTAAGGATATGGGCGGCAGTCTCTAAGGCATACCCCCAAAAAGAGATAGGTAGTGAAGCACGACTCATCATAGAGCGAACCATATCCAATAAGGTTCGATTACACCTTTCTGCCACACCATTCAATTGTGGTGTCCTAGGAGGCGTCAATTGTGAAATTATTCCACACTCCCTGAGATAATCGTGGAATTCAAGACTTAGGTACTCTTCTCCTCGATCGGATCGAAACATCTTGATTTTCCTGCCCAATTGATTCTCCACTTCATTCTTGAACTCTTTGAACTTTTCAACAGTTTCTGACTTTTGCTTGATTAAGTAGATATACCCATATCTACTATAGTCATCGGTAAAAGTCACGTAGAAGCGGTTCCCATCCTTCGTGGTTGATCTAAACGGTCCACATACATCGGTATGTATTAGGTCCAATACACCCTCACCCCTTTCGTAAGTGCTTGTGAAGGGTGACTTAGTCATCTTTCCAAGTAAACAAGACTCGCACGTGTCATCTTCCCTAAGGTCGAATGACTCCAACACCCCATCCTTTTGGAGTTGGGCTATGCGTTTCTTGTTGACATGTCCAAGACGACAATGCCACAAGGATGCTCTATCCATACTATTGGAAGAATCTATGTTCAAAACATCATTTCCTAAGTTATCGACAATCATAACAGTTTCATATATTCCATTACATGGTATAGCTTCAAAATAAAAGACACCATTTAGATAAGCTAAAATATAACCATTCTCATTATTAAAAGAAAATCTAAAACCTTGTCTAAACAAACCATGAAATGAAATGATGTTTCTAGCCATTTCTGGCGAATAGCAACAATTGTTCAAATCTAAACATAAACTATTCCTAAGCGACGATCTTCTGTTCCCCATGATTAGATTGATCCTTCCTTGCTCCACATCCCTACTTCTTCTTAGTCCCTGAACATTAGAGCAAATGTGGTAACCACAACCGGTATCAAGAACCCAAGAAATAGCATGGTTAGAATCATTAGATTTAATTGTGTATATACCTGCGAAAGATGGCTTGATCTTTCCTTCCTTGATGGCTTGCAGGTACTCTGGGCAGCTTCTCTTCCAATGTCCTATCTTGTGGCAGTGGTGGCACTCTGCCTCCTTTGGGTTAGGGCAGAGCTTAGCAGGATCAAATTTGGTACCACTAGAAGAGGCACCATCTCGGGCTTTAACCTTACGATAGTTCTTAGACGAAGCCTTCCTCTTCTTTCCCTTTCCTTGTCCAATAGCCAAGACAGGAGCAGCGGGCGGATTGGGAGTTGGTGCAACAGACTTGTCCTTGAAGTTGCTTTCAGCGACCCTCAAAAGACCTTGGAGTTTGCTTAGGGTGACCTCCTCTTTGTACATGTGGTAGGTCATCCTAAATCGATTGTAGCTCGGAGGCAAAGAAGGAAGCACCATGTCGATCGCCAAGTCTTCCCCAAAGTCAACATTTAACTTATGAAGGCGGTCGACATACCTTTGCATCTTTTGCAGGTGCACGGTAAGAGACTCTCCATGACCCATCTTAGCGGAAATCATGTTAGTGAAAATCTCATAACGCTCTTGTCTCGCGTTTTAATGGTATCTCTCCAATAAGTCTTGATGCATCTCGTACGGGTACATGTCCTCATAGGACTTTTGGAATTCGGAGTTCATGGTGGCTATCATGATGCAATGTACCTTCGTTGCATCTCGCTCATGAGTTTCAAAAGCGGTCATTTCAGCCGGAGTAGCGATTTCAGGGTTGATTTTCTCGAGCTTCTCATCGAGGACATACTCCTTATCCTCATAGCGAGCAATGGTGCGAATGTATCTTATCCATTCGCTAAAGTTCGTCCCATCGAAAGTGACCTTTTGACAAAGGCTCATCAATGTGAAAGAACTAGCAGCAGCATTGTTTGCGTTCGACATCTACAAATAGAAAGGACAAAGATAGATTAGAATATGAATCCCTAATTATCTCCCAATAAGAAAAATTAGGGCTAGGATCCAACAACAATATTTACATATTAGAAAAGGGATGCCGTAATCCAACATGCAAATAATATGAAGGTAAGTGAATGACGATTCACTAATTCTCCACCATAAAAACATAACTTTAAGTCCTAAATTTATTGAGAATTCCTAGGTTCGGATGAGATTCATTGAAACTATTCAATGACATGTTTAAATCTCGATATGCCCCTCTTGTTTGTGACTGGGATACCGAGGATCACAAAGCGGGTGTGAATTACCATGCAAATTCACATGGTGCCTTCATTGTAACGATCACCTCTTCGATGTGCCGGTAAACCACACACGCTCCATCGAACTATGATAAACAATGAATCACCCTTTGCCACCTTTGCTTAGAACCAATTAGTGTGCCGGTAAACCACACACGCTCCACTAACTTCTTAGCAAGGGTGCAAAGTGTAATTTCGTGGGATTGCATCAATTCACTTTTCCTAAAGTAACTAGGATTGGGAAATTTTAAAAACATGTAGTTACTTTATATTTCTTATTATACTTTTAATGAGAGGATGAGGTTGCCCTATCCTACCCGTTCGGCTAACGACCCTCCACCGATCAAGCAAGCGGTGGGTGTGAGTGTACACCCATTAAGCGCCATTTTATAGGCCGCAACCTTATACCCACCTTATAGATCAGCTTCGTGAATGAGGCCTACTAATGGTAAGACTACCATTTAGTTATACATATATATATATATATATATATATATATATATATATATATTAATCTTGTAATGTTATATTAGTATAGGGTTGTATTTTAAACTTTTAAAAATCTAGGGTTTGAAATTTAAATTGTCTAAATTAAAACTTTTAATCACAAAACATAAATTTCAAAACTTGAGGACAAGTTTTAAACATTTAAAACATGGAGGATCAAATAACAAATAATCTCAATTAACAATTAATTCCATAATTATCCATATTTGATTTATTTAATTATTTCTTGCAAGATAATTACCAATTTAATTAAAATAATTAATTAATTATCACATAAGGAAATTAAATATTTTATTAGTTGATAAATATCTTTAATTAGATCAAGATTATAGTCATATATATATATCAGAAAATCGGATTAAGATTGATCTAATATGATAAAGGCAAGTTTCTATAAGATAAGTATGAAAAAATCCCGAATCTGGCCTTTCCTGACGCTTGAACTCGTCGAGTTCCCAACTAGACTCGTCGAGTTAGGCCAACTCGTCGAGTCCACCATGGGACTCGTCGAGTTTACGACTCAGAAACACAAAATTCGAATTTTGCACACAAGTTTCAAACAAACAAGCAACAATTTAATAGAAACCAATCTAGTCTCTGATACCACTGATGGGTTTTAGCCATAAGAACTTTCCTATGTGCGTATGCAAAACCCTAATGCTTGGATCTAGGCTTTCTAATTAAACATGCTTTTGAATCCAAGACTTCTAATAACTAATTAGGTATAAGAACAATACAAAATCAGATCTAGAAGTTTACCTTTGAATCTCTTGTTTGATCTTGTTGTCTTGGAGCTTCTAGAGTCACAATTGTCACTCCTTTAATGGCTTACAAACACTAAATAGCAAAAAAGATGATTTGAGAGAGAGGAGGTAGGAGGAAATCGTCCAGGGTTTTCTTACTTTAGAAGAGATGCCGATTTCCCTTAGCCATGGGGTCTATTTATACTTGTAGACTCCTTAAGGGTTTCACCTTAAACCCTAGTTGGATAATCCTTTCCTTAAAGCAATCCAAATCCTTACCATAGATAAGCCTTGGACGATTTTGAGCTATCCCAAGCTCTAGAATCCGTCCAATCCTTATCCCTTAAGGATTTACAGTCTAAAGTGTAACTATCAAACAATTGACAGTTTATACCCTCTTATTTAATTAATCTCTTTAAGTCACCAAATTAATACTAATTAATTTATGACTTATATTAATCAAATAACAATATTATTATTCCTTATATTATTCTCATAATATATTAATAATATTTATTCTCTAATAATAAATCATCCTACCTAGTTGCTATGGTGAAGGCAACCCAAAAGGACTATGCACAATCGGGTCAAATACTTGCCTAATATAGTTGCAGCCTTAGACACTATTCCAACACTACACCCTAACCCTAAAACTTTAGCCGCTGCAACCTTATATCTCCCATCCCAACGCCACCATCTCCGTCGTTGAAACACCACCGGTGTTCCCCTGCTGCCGGCGACAACTCGAACCACCGACAAAGGCAACAACCGCGAGCCTAGTGTGTGAGTCAGAAAGATCGGGAACATGAAGTCGTGACTGCCACCCTTACTGCCTCCCTCCGGTAACGGCACAACCAACCACTATTCATCCATCTTCGTTTCAGCCAATGCTACCTCTCATCGGCCGTTGTCCCATCGCCAATTTCTTCCGGAAGTCGCATGTCACCGTGAATGGGTGGCTGCGCTGCACTGTGTGTGTTCGTATTTCATCCCATATCGATGTGTGTTTGCATGTTTCAGACGTTGCAAAAGATTTATGGATGATTTATCAGCTGTAAAACGCAAGGGACACCATGGCAGCTAACCATGGTGGTTGTTGCCCATGCTAGTCCCTCTGCCGCCACCAGCCACTGTGAGGGTTGGTGTGTGTGTGTATTATTTGGGGTTTTTCTTTGTAATATTGTAACCAATGCTAGAATAATAAAAGAAACTCGTAACCACCACCGTGAGCCGCCGTTGACCACCACCACCTGAAGTGGTAGTGGGTGGTGCCTGACTTATGAAACCCTAATAGGACTTTTGAAACCCTAGTGGGCCTAATGAAGCCCTAATTGATCTAAGGACTTAGTTTTGGACCTATTGGGCTATGATTGGGTTGAAAACCCTAATTAGGGTTTAGAAAACCCTAATTTTGGAATTATTGGTTTTGACTTTTCGGACCCGCATATTCGGCCATTGGAATGGAATTCTAAATTGCACCCGATCACACCATATGATTTATTTAGAAGGGTTGTGGACTTAATTGATTAATTCCTTAATGGGTTAAGTGAGAAACACTTAACCGTAATTGTCATTTTATTTGAAAACTCTAATTTCACTTGGGCTTTGAGTTGGGCCTTTCTATTGGGCTTTGGTGATTGGGCCAATAATGGGCCATTCAAGAACAATCATATGGACTAGAGTAATTTGATGGGCTTTAGGGAAAGGCCTATGTGAGGATTTGGGCCCAATTTGGAAAATTGGGCCATAGATGGGCCATATATGGGCTTTTATGATTATGAGATATTGGGCCATTAGAAATGCCAAATGTTTGGACTAGACTAAATGGTTGGGCCTTAGAATAAGACCATGTAAAGGTTAGGGACCAGTTTGGAAAATTGGGCCATATGTTAGGCTTTGACTCATAGTTGACTTTTGGACCTTTAGATTGGGCCTTGGGCTTGAATCAAGCTAAGATAGGGGTAAAGCAATCTTTTACCCCAAGCATGGACTTATGGGTATATGTTGGAACCCAGTTGTTGATTGGGTTTTGTTTTGATGATTGACAGTTCGAGAACCTGTCATCCAACAGCTAGAGTTGTGTCTACAGGACTTCAACATTGTGAGGTGAGTTACCTTCCAGTAGAAGTGGGTCGAAGGCACCAATGTCGGCCCACTAGTAGTTGATTATAGTTGAGATGATTGTATTTGTGATAATTGTAGGGTTTTCCATTATCTGTTATGTTTTATGTGCTAGTATGACATGATGTTATGTGATAGTGGTAGTAGGGGGAATAGTCCCCATATCCGGTCGATAGGGCCAAGGGGTAGGTCGGGCACCCCGGTATGCCTGACAGTATGATTATGGTATGATTTTATGTGGTAGTAGTAGGGGGTAAATTTGTCCCCGTAACCAGTTGAGATAAACCGGAGGGGTAGGTCGGACACCCCCGTATGGCTGACAACGGTAGGTTAGGCACACCGGTATGCCTAGCAGGGGTAGATTGAGCACCACGGTATGCTCAGCAGGGTAGGTTAGGCACCCAAATATGTCTGGCAGTATGTGTTATGTATGGTATGTGGTATGAGGAGGGGGGGGGGGGAACTCGCTAAGCTTCATGCTTATGGTTTTCAGTTTTGGTTTCAAGTATTTTGTTTTCAAAGGAAAGGAGCCGGCTCGATCGCAGCGCATCACACTATGTTTTCCGCACATGAAATCTTTGGGATTATATTGTGATATTGTTTATGATGACATGATTTGATTATTGACATATTGGTTTTGACATGATATGTTATTATGGATGTTTTCTTATACTGTTGGTTTTATAATAACTTAATTAAAACGAAATTTTTGGTCTTAAATTTTGGGATGTTACATCATGTGTCAGCCTAAAGCCGTACTGGGTCTATTTCACCCCTGGGTATATTTCATCACCGATTTCAACTCGTATGTCAGCACAAGGCTATACTGGTTCTATTTCACCCTCGAGTCTATTTCACCCCACATACATATAGCAAAAATGCGCACAAGCATATAACACATACAACATGATTCACTAAGACTACAAACACATAACTTATCCTAGTGTCCTACATTATAGTGAGCAAACTCACCTCAGTTTGCTGTCAGTCAAACAGATGATTGGGATGCTGAACCGAAAGTCTCCACACTAACTAATCAAGTAAAACCCTAATTAACAACTGGGCCATAAACCATATATGGGAATCAAGTTCATTTGACCAACATCCAAGGTAAAAGACCATTTTACCCTTTCCTCACATGGCCCAATATCCTAAGCCCAACCCAATGGCACTAAAAGCCCAATAGTGGTCCAATTTCCTATAGGTTACCCCAAGCCCAAAATGGGCCCAAATCTAAATGGCTCAAAGTCTAACAATGGCGCAAACTCCGAAAGGTTAATGGCCCAAAAAGTTGCAAAACCCCAATAGTCCAAAGGTGGACCAAACCGCAAACCAGGCCAAGTACGCTGCGCGTACCGGGAGTACGCCCAACGCACTAGGTGGATTGCCTGATCACGAAATCAAATGCGTGCGTACGACGTATGCTTACGTACACCCAACGTACCCACCCATTTAAGCACTTTTCCATTAAGTACTGAATGCTTGCCACCAAACGATCAAACTTCAGATCCAAGTCTTGTGGATTGTCTTAATCCATAAAGTCATTAACTTGGAGCCTTTGCATGACTCAAATGAACCAAAACCGTAGATTTAGGATTCTACTAAAATGATCCACAACCATCAAGATGCTTATTTTATGGACTAGAGACCTTGGAAACATCAAGAGAAGCAACTCCTGGAGGTGCTAACCGATAATGTTCTTTGGTTATCAAAGTCGCACCAGGAACCAAGTAAATCAGAAACTCCACCCGCCTCTCCAAAGGTACTCTAGTTAAATCTTCTGGGGACACATCTGGATATTGTCGTACAACCAATACATCATCCCCAGTCGCCTTACCTTCTCCCGGGTATCCATCACATTGGCAAAAAATCCAAAACAACCCTATTTAAGATAAAGTCTGGCCCAAGTTGCTGAATGTAAAACCGACCCACGCTGAACACCCTATCCTTGAATCTCCAACTCTCCCCCACTTAGGGTCTGGATACGTACCAACTATTGTACGCAATCATTCATTGCCCCATTGTGGCTCAACCAATCCATCCCCACAATAACCTTGCTCCCACATAAGGGAATAGGAACCAAATTAATTGGATACTACTCACTGAAAAACTGCAAGAGACAACTCTGATGGACCCTTGATACTTGCACAAGACGATCATCAGCAATCTCAACCTCTAGTGGACAATTCATCTCTCCCAGAGCATCAACAAACCTCTTGTTGAGCGCAAGATATACAAAAGATCGGGTAGCCCTTGAATTAAACAATACCAAAGTAGAGATACCGTTCATAGGGAACGATCCTAAAACTAAAACACACAAATATAACTAGGAAAAAGCATCATAATTAAAGAGATAGGGAAAAGATACATACCCGACACCACATCAGGTGTTGCACAAGACAACAAGCGCATCCGCCTTGCCCTGGCGGCCATCCGTGATCCTCAAAGTTGTTGGAGTGGCTGTTGCAACCGGTCCTGCCACTGCTAGACTCAGACAATCAGCCTTTTTATGGCCTCTCTAATTACAACGGAAGCAAATCAGACTCGATCCCTAGGTAGTGGTTATGTAATCCCGACTAAAGTTCCTACTCTTGTCGCACTTATAGCAACCCGAACCACCACCATTGCAAGCTTCATCATGTGTCTTGCTGCACTTGCCATATTGTCGACCTTGTTGGCCTCTCGATCTCGAATCAAAAGCCTTGGGCCTCTTACCTGAACCCCCTAAACTCTGAACATGATCTGGCTTCCTCTTCCTCTCTATCTCCAAGTCAATATCCCTCTCTCTGGCTCGTGCTATCATATCATCTAATGTCTTGCAACTGGATCGAATCACAAGCTGCCTGATATTGCTCCTCAACATCTGGTGGTATCTCGCCTTTTTCATCTGCTCGTCACCCATATAATTCAGAACCAATAATGCCCTCTCACGGAACATAGAAGTGATCTCTGCCATCGTCTTAGTAGTCTGGCGAAGTTCTTAGAACGGAAAGCACCCAAGTTCTAATCCAGAATCTCCAAAATACTCTCCTTGATCGTGCCAAAGATCATAAGAGTCTACTCAAAAATATTGCGGGTAATCTTTAATGAAATGAACTCCTGCATCTGATCATCCATATGTCTGGCTCCAGAGCCCAAACCAGAACTATCACCGACAACAGAGCCGCTACCAGAACCTCCTCGAGTGACCACCATACTAAAAAGAAACCATATAAACCATCAAAATATACTCGAAGAATCCCACATTCTACAAGCTTCTTGGCATCATCATGACTTTCCTTGACTCGAGTAGGGATCCTCTGCTTCCAGTAGTATGGGCCCATACTACCTTCCACATCTATCTGTACTTTCCTTAAAGAATGCCTTGAATCCTCCAAGTCACAACCTTATTAATCCAAACAACCCTCAACAGGACAAGGCTCTCGGCATCGAATCACCTCGTAAGTTTTCCTTGGGCTACCACCACACCACATCACCTATTTATCTTAGATAATTAGGTAGACACCAAGTAGGGGAATAACTTCATATCCTTGGTGAATGCGGTGGCGTACTCATCAATTCTCATCTTCCCCTTCTTTAGGTTCCAAAACTCATTGTTTAGGTCTATCAGATCTACCTCCTAGCAGTACTACATTTTCAACTGCACCAGGAATGCTTCCCAATACATCCTCATGGTTTCTCTTTATGGTATTGTATTCGCCAACAACTTCCACAAAATTTAAACCCCGATCTTCAGTTGTCTGACTGCAACGATGGTTTTCTGCTTATTGTTGTTGTTACGGCTTTCAAATACCATCTCCATCTCGGAGATCTAGTCCAGAATCTCCATTGGCTTTGGGCTTACAGAAAGACTAGGTGGCTTGGTACCCAAGAAGTTCTTATATATATGCTCCCATCCTTATCAATCCTTCTATCTAGGTCATTCCTACTTACCACTTGGGGTTCAACTTGACTCACAGTACGACTGTAATTTCCCTCCTCCAACAGTTCTTCATTCGGTTCGGGTTGCACAACAGGAATAGTAGGTTCATCCATATTATGTTGAAGTAGACGCATTGTCTCTTCCATCTGAAGATCTAACATTGCCTGTATTATTGCCAACGTGATAGGTTCGGATGCAGCTGCTACCTCTGGTGCACGCTCAATTACTCGTGGCTTAGGCTGCTGATTACCATTTCCTAATACGATTCGAGTTCTCACCATGTCGATCTATATACCAAATTAGACGTTCGATGTGCAGTGACGAGAATTAAGATAGGGCAAGCTTTATTTAAGATAGATGTATAAATATCTTTATCACTCTAAAAAGTTACATTCCAGTTCTAATACTGTAATTAAACGTTTAGAAATCTGAACACATAAAATTTCAAAATCCGGTTGGCAATAGCCCATAGATCCGATCAAACGATAGCCTGATAAAGCATATAAGGCATCTTATAGTATAAATCATTTAGCACATAAAAGAAATTTAGGAATCTTCCCTAAATAAGCTAGTGCTCGTGTCTATTCAAGCCTACTTCATAAATATAGCAGGCACTCATCTCACAATCATCGCATATCATTCTAAGTTTAAGTCTATAAATTTTCTAAAATTCCTAGTTCGCTTAAACTAATGCTTTGACACCAACTATGACATCCCCAATTTCATAGCCAGAAAAAGACCGATTTTTTTATGCTTATTTAAAAATCAGAGTATCATTTTTGAAAAATAATATTGAAAAATTTATTCCCAAAATCATGATAATGATATTATCAAAGCATTTATGAGGAAATGTATTTTATTTATATTAAAACATTGGGATGTCATCGTAAATACAAAAACATAAGCATAACGAAATATTACAAGCTTCACAGTAATTAACTAGCGACCTAATACTCCTTGAGTCTCTCAGCATAATGTATCTTTAAGATCGCTACCTATGATACGATAAATTGAGTGGATAAGGTTGGGAAACCTGGTGAGTACATAGAGATTTCAATCCCACAATGTTATAACACACACACACACACACACACACACACACATATATATATATATATATATATATATATATATATATATATATATATATTAGAACTCGTAAGATACAATTTCATATAAGCAATTTACCCCGCCTCGTCGATCCTCACAATGACATGATCCATACTTTCGGATCTAAAACGAACGGTTTTACCTAATCAATACTCCTAGATAAGGTATGAACGACTATGTCTAATCCATGCTCTCAGATAAATGACAAATGACTATGCCCACTCCATACTCTCAGACTAGAGATGAATGACTATGACTAATCCATGCTTTTGGATTATCGGCAAATGACTATGCCCACTCCGCACTCTCAAAATAGGGACAAATGACTGTGTCTAATCCATGCTCTCAGATTATCGACGAATGACTTTGCCTAATTCATACTCTTGGACTAAGGACGAATGACTATGTTTAATGCATGCTCACAGATCAAAGAAACATTTTAGAGTTCTACCCTCCATGTATATCTCACCCCTACTCTTAAGGAGATACTACCCGATATTTATCTTAAGTAATTTAGGTTTATTCTGTAAGTCCTAAATCGTTATATATTATCAGATATGTTATTAACACATATTTTAGGAAATATCAAATATCTTACACATAAAAAAATGGTTAATACTTTAATCAATACTCGTATTAAAATCATATTCATGAAAGGGACTATGCACTCACTTGTCAAAGTGATAATTTGAAATTCGGATATCACTTTGCTTCTAGCAACGGTCTTTTCCTTCGAGGTAACCTGGTATCATTATCACTAAGTCTTAGTTTAATATTTATTGCAACTAATTATTAGTCTAGATTCATCATTAATTCAAAGTCTACTTCAAGATCTATCAAGTAAGGATCAGTTAGGGAGGACAGTTGGGAGGCAGGATCATTTCGGCGTATAGCCTTTCTAAAATCCAACAACCAAGCCAACATGACCATTCTAGAGACCTATCCCATAAATAGATCAATCAATATAATGACTTGGAATCACTAATAAATCTTGTTTATAGGTTCATAATAATAATAATGAACTTAAACATAAGTTATACTTAAATTACGGTAAGCATAACTTAACTTACAAGTGGTTTATCGAGAAACCGGACTTTGCACAGGCGGAGCTTCTAAGCCGAAAGCTCTACTTCTCGGAGCTTTCTGACTCTCTGGAGCTTCGCTAGTAACACCTAGGAAGTGCTAGAGAAAGGCCTTGGAACCTTGGGACGGTTTTGGAAGAGTATTGATGTGCTATGTGTCAGAATCTTGTGGCAAGCCGTGGGGAAGAAGGTGTGATGCCAGATCGCAACACGTGTCGCCCCCTAGTTAATTCAAAATTTAATTATCTTGTAAAAATCATAACTTTCGCATACGAGCTCTGTTTTTGACGTTCTTTTTATCCATGCGTAACTATCAACATGATCTAGAACTTTCTTTTAGACTTCGTTGGCTAATTTTGACTTTATTTTTGAAGTTATATTTTAACAGTCTTAGACAGTTAAAATTCGTTAAAAATTCATAACTTTGTCATCTGACGTCCGTTTTCGACTGTCTTTATATCTTTGATCTCCGACTAACGAGATCTTCAATTATTTTTTAGATTGTTTTGGCTATAGTCGATCGATCTAAAATTCAATTTTCAAGCTGTACACTGTTACGCTGAATCATAAAAAAATAATAACTTTCTCAAATGAAGTCAGATTTGGACGTTCTCCGTATGCACACTCTCGGTTTAACAACTACTACGAATTTTGTTTAGATTAATAAGGCTAAAAAGTAATTTATCAAAAATTTTCTTTTTACATTTCGTAGAGTCATGCCGGTTTAAATTGCAAAACTTCAACGGGTCATAACTTCTTCGCTATAAGTCGGATTTCAACGTTCTTTATATGTATGGAATCCTTGTGACATATACTATAACTTTGCTTAAGATTATTTATCCTAAATAATCTTTTATCAAAAAGTCATTTTCAATGCTTATTATTTCTAAATTGACTAGCCCGAATCTGCGGGCATTACAATTTAAGACCGAAAATTTCATTTTCATAATAATAAAACCATAAATCAAACATCTTTATAAACCATAAAAGAAAATCTGAGTATGTCAATCAAACATCCCAAATACATCAGAGTCAAATAAGGCGGAAATCATGGTGTGTGTGTGTGTGTGATGCGATGAAGCCGAGCTCTTCCTTTTTATCCGGAAGTACCTGAAACATAAACTAAAAACCCTAAGCACGAAGCTTATTGAATTCACCAAAATACCGCATAACATACATATATTCCAGCTTAAGGCTGTGTCGGGTCTATTTCAACCCCATGTCTATTTCACCCCCGAGTCTATTTCAACTCATACGTTGGCCCAAAGCCATACCATGTATATTTCACCCCTAGTTCTATTTCACCCCCAAGTCTATTCAACTCATATGTCTGCACATGGTTGTACCGGGTCTATTTCACCCCACATACATATAGTAAACAGGCACACAAACATATAACACATACAACAGGAGTCATAAAGATTACAAACACATAACATATCCTAGTGTCCTATAGTATAGTGAGCAAACTCACCTCGGTCTGTTGTCAGTCAAACAAATGATCGGGCTGCTGAACCGGAAAGTCCCCGCACTTACCAAGCAAATAAAACCCCAATTAATAAATGGTCCATAAACCATATCTAGGAATCTAGTTCATTTGTCCAACACCCATGGTAAAATACCATTTTAGCTTTTCCTCACTTGGCCCAATATGCAAGGCCCAACCAAATTGCACTAAAATCCCAATAGTGGCCCAACATCCTAAAGGTTACCCCAAAGCCCAAAATGGGCCCAAATCCATAAAGACCCAAAGTCTAACAATGGCCTAAAGTCCGAAATTCTAATGGCCCAACAAGGCTCAAAACCCAATAGTCCAAAGGTGCTCAAAGCGCAAAAATCCATGACCAGGCCCAGTACGTTGTGTGTACCAGAAGCACGACCAACGTACTAGGTGGCTTGCCTTATTTCAAACTCAAATGCGTACGCGCGACGTACCCACTCCCTTAAGCACTTTTCCATTAAGTACTTAATGCTTTCCACCAAATGACCAATATTTGGATCCAAGTCTTGTGGAATGTCTTAATCCATAAAATTAACTTGGAGCCTTTTCATCGCTTAAATGAACCCAAACCCTAGATTTAGCATTCTATTTTCACCAAATAGACATAAACACATGTGTGGTTGATCTATAACCATCAAGATGCTAACTTTATGGACTAGAGATCTCAGAAACATCAAGAGAAGCAACTCCTAACTTCTGTAGGGGAAGAAAACCCACCAGATCTCATTGATAGGATCAAAAGTGTCCAAAACTACATAATACTAGATCTAAGCATACAAGGATAAAGTTCCAAGCTTTATACCTCAATGAAGCTAGAAATGATGATTAGGATCTTGATCTCTCTCCTTTGATCAAAGTTCCCTTTTTCAACACTCTTATTCCTCAAAGCTCACCATCACACACTAAAACAAACAAAAATAGGGTCAAATCTTCTCTAGAGGGGCTAGGGTTTCGAAATGGGGATCAAAGGGTAATGGAGGCTGAGAAATGAAAGGATCATGGGTCATAATTTTGTTTAAATAGGTTCCAAACCCTAAAATTTAGGGTTTGTCCCCTGGGTGCGTATGCCCAATGTACCCCCCCCCCCCTTTTCCGAAACTGGCAATAATGCCCCCTAGGCACCAAATCTGAAAAGTATTTATATACCAAAGGTCAAAAATAAAAACTACCTTGAATTGGGTGTTACAAGTTTGCACCGGATGCAAGTTCCCAGCTATCCTGGAAATGTACTCTAATTCTAAATATTATAATGTCTTTTAAAACTTAATTATTTAAAAGAAATGCTAGGGTTATCTAAAATAGAAAGTATTTTCATTAGCATTAATTAAACAATCATTACAAAAGCTATTATGTATTTATATTGGTTTCCATAAATTATGAAATTGTAAGGGATACATATTTTTTTCGCAGTCGATAAAATCTCCTCTGATTCTATCTACATCTGTTACACGGTCTCGTTCTGCCTAAAGCTTATCAATCTTTGCATTTTCATCTCGAATCCATTTATCAGCTTCTTTGATTGTTTTCATAGTTTCAACAACCCATTTTTCTTTTTTTATTTACATGTTCCGCTAGATATTTTTCACATTGATCGGGTGTCCGACTTATTTCAGACTCTCCTTCATTTTTTTCTTTAGCGGCCTTGATAGCAAGGAAAATGTCATCAGACATTTGATCTGGAAGTGGAAAATTTTGGCCTTCTAAAAACGGGTTAATCACTCTTCCCAGTTTGCTTAAACTAATGTTTTGAAACCAACTGTTATTTACCTATTTTTTAGAACCAAAAAAAGTTTTCTTTACGCTCTAAAATCCGAGTATTTTTGTTTGCCAAAAATTCCAGTATAATAAAAGATTTTGCAAAAACTGTTTTGTTTTATTGAAATATCTTTGAGTAAAGATGTTTTAAAATACAAAAACTTTAAGGATATCATAATCAATACATAACAGTATTACAACGTAAAGACCTAATGGTCATGAATACTATTGCAAGCTGTCTCTTAATTACTTTGCATACTAATCAAGTTCTAATATATTTTAGGGTTTAGGTCATTTTTGATCATTTAACTTTTGGTTTTGTTATCATTTGGTCACTTAACTAATTTTAAATTTTAAAAGGTCATCAAACTTTTGACTTTGTGCTCCTTTAGTCACTTAACTTTTGGTTTGGTCACAATTAGTCACCTAACTTTTAGATTTGTGATCTTTTAGTCACTTAACTTTTAAAATTGTGCTCATTTAGCCACTAAACTTTTAAAAAAAATTTAAAAGTTTAGTGACAAAATGAGCACAATTTTAAAAGTTTAGTGACTAAATGTGACCAAAACAAAAGTTAAGTGACTAAATGAGCACAAAACCAAAAGTTTGATGATCTTTTAAAACTTAAAAAGAGTTAAGTGACCAAATGAGCACACAACCAAAAGTTAAGTGACCAAAAATGACCTAAACCCTATATTTTACCGTGTAACTTGTGATGCAAATAAATTGAGTGGGTTGGGTTGGGAAACCTGGTGAGAAACATAGGGTTTCCAATCCCGAAATATAATTATGATAATAATTTATAATGATCAAACTTGCAAAACCAACTATTACCAAACAATATAGATATATCCCATAATATAGATATCTATAAAACATTACACCCATACATATGCATCTCAACTGATTCTCACAAATCCTAGTCCCTGATTATCAAGAAGAATCAACTCGCCTAAAGAATGTTTAGAGTAATATTTTGACTACACAACTAGGGGCTCCCTTGGCTAGTATAAGTCAAAAAGATACTTAAGCCACTAAAGTATTTGATGAATATGATATCCCATTTCATCTACTTCTGTAGGTAGTGAGCCAAACTAGAAACATAATTTACAAGGCTATCTAGAAGATCAAGTGTTGTCATCCAACCCTGTTAGATGACAAGACATACCCTTTGGTTGCTTGATCGGACCCATCATAACTGGCTATCCAAAGAATTTATATATCGTACTCCGATACGTAAACCGTACGTCGGCACGTGTCATAGAATAAAGTTCTACTCTTCGTTGCTATTGCGCACACCCTTAATATGATGCTACCTAATATCCAAAATTAATTGAACTAAGCATCCATTTTAAGTCCTAGTGTATAACAAGACAATATTACAAAGCCTATAATCAAAAAAGTTTTATATCTATGTAATATTTTTACAATACATGGTATAAATAAACACTCATTTAATTTAACTCGAACTAAGCATCCTTTATAAATCTATTTATTACCAAGTAAGACTATAATGCATATAATGGATTTCCAAACCATTTTCTTGTTTATATCACACTATCATAATACGGTATATCACTATTCTTTTATCCAATTTAAATGAATATAAATATTCTTTATATGTCTTAGTTTTAAACTTAGACAAAATTTCAATTCTTGTAACCTATCTTCTAATATTAACTCTTTTTAGACAAGACTATCCTAATTTAGTGCATAAATTTAACACAAAGTATCAAATATTTACTATACATTAATATTTTTAAGTTATAATGCTGATTTTTAAGATTATCATGTAATAATATCATATAAACATTTAACACATAATTAATCATATCTTGTTCACACAGTATGTGTTATCAAATACACATTTAACAACTATTGCAAATAATAAACATCTAATTTCACATATAAACTTTCAACAAATATTTAATACTTTTTAATAGTTATTGGTATTAAATCATGTTCGTGAAAGTAACTACACACTCACCTGATATATGATATAGGTGGAAGACTCACAAGAAAGTCAGCTCTTTGACTAACACTTCAGATTTCCCTTTAAAATGACCTAAATACAAATATTAGTATGCTTTAGTGTTCGTTTGTATTTATAAAGTTAAATAGTTATAATGGTTTCTCAGATTTATCAATAATCGCAAAAGAAATACTGGCATATAGCTGATAAGAAACAACCAGGTAAGATCGTACCGGAGGTAGGATCTGTTTGGTGTATAAAGATATATTGTTTGGAAAATCCACTTGAAACAACTCAAAAATCTAGTATTTTTATCATTCCCGTAAGTAGATTGGTCATTATAACGACTGGTATTACTGATAGATCTTATTTATAAGTTCATAATAACGATTATAATTAGATATATAAGTTATACTTTAAGCAAGGTAAGCATAACTCAAGTTACAGGTTGTTTGACGAAAAATCGGACATTAAGCGGGCAGAACTTCAAAAAAGAAAGCTCTATTTCTCAGGTCTCTTTGGCACTCCATAGCTTTGCTAATAACATCTAAGAACCACTAGAATTGGGCATTAGGGCCTCAGGAAAGTTTCAGAGAGTTTCTAGGTCAATTGGTACCAAAAAGGCTAGCAAAACGCTTCTATTTATAACAAAAGTCATAGGTGAAATGGTACCAAAGAGTACTACAAACTTTATTTATATTGCTTCGGCTAACAATCAACCGATTTTCATTTCAATTTCTATGTCATGCATTGTTGTACTAAGTCGTATTCTAAACTTTGAATAATCATAACTTCTTCATACGAGGTCATATTTTGGCGTTCTTTATATCGACGTGTTCTTACTGACAAGCACTTCGACATTCATTTACATCACTTTGGCTAAAAAGCAACATATCTTTGGTTCACCTTTAATGAAACATACATTTTATCGGGTCGAATGGGAAACTTAGATAAATCACAAATTCCTCATACGAAGCCAAATTTGGGCGTTGTTTATATCCACATAATCATGTTCACGACTAGTACAACTTTCGGTAAGATTATTTATGCAAATAATCTTTTATTTTTAATGTTAGTTTATTTCTCATTGATAATTTTTATGTTAAGATTTTCTACAAATATTCTACACTCCTTATATTTGTCCATTTAATGTGTATACAATAATTATTTATTATCTCGAAACACATCTGAAGAACAATGACCCTATTCAAGGATTTTATTTATTAGATTAAATGTATAATAATTATTGTTATACTCTAAACGGCTAGCCCGAATTTATGGGTATTACAATTACCTCCACTTAGGATGTTATGTCCCAGAATCATACAACAACAAAGTAGCTCTGAATAATGATTCCTAAGTCGCCTCTAAATCCCCTAGTATGGATTTATCTTAGTACTTGTTTCCACACAGTACTATCTCAACATATCCAATCATGTTATACACGAAATAATGTTTTAGGTTCCTTTATGACAGCTTAACAATTTGTCGACCTAATTCCATAGCAATAACTTTACTTAAGGTCTCATTTAAGCGACCTTGTTAAGATGAATTCCTTACATGACCATTTCTCCATCTCCAAAAATGAAAAAATTCATGAACTTAACTATCATGTTCCCTTTTGGGGTTTAGACTTTGTCAGACTAGAACAATTTTCAGATTATATCCAACATTAGTATTCTTAAGAAGATCAAAGAATGGCCTCAGATAAAAAATATTCACTTATTCCCGATAAGGAGCCTATGAGAACATTCTCTATCGACCAATTCTCTATATATGTGATACCTAGGAAGGTAAATTTTATTGCATGGCCTATTATAACCCACGACATATCGTGTTTTTACACACTCCTGGGACACTTGATGATAAGATCTATGATAAGATCATTGTATTTCCCTATAGGCATACATAAATGTCTTAAGTTCCTTTATAGTGTCTAATTTTGTTTTCTTACTTTCCAACCAAAACATATTTTCTGTTATCTACATAAGAACAATCGAAGCTAATAACTTTTCTCTTAGCTTGTTTTGTAGCAACTCTCTTGGACCTTAATGTTGAATCTGATGTCGATTTTCCTTTCACACTTTTTCCTTAAGGGTTTGTTCTCCCCTACTTAGGTTTGAACCCTTACCTATTGCTACCCACAACTAACTAAAGCCTAAATAGCTCGGCTTATGTGATTCGTAGCTCCTTTCCTTATTGGAATAACCCTTGATTGTCATACAAATGACTTTAGCATCCTTAAGATAGTATCACTACTTGTGTTTACAATGAGTGATCTTTTCACATAACACAACCACAATTTGATCAATATCATGACAAGCATGAAGTCATCCATTAATGCATATATATGAAAAAATGGTATAAGAGGATATTACTAACATAATGGAAATATCAACAACAACGACTGTTTATGAACTCATTATTATTTTTCCTTCTTTTCTGGGATAGTTAACCTTGTCACATTCCAGTTGATCTTCTTGTAATGATCCTTCCGATCATCTCTTGAAGCATTTTGGTGAAGATGCACAAAAAACACTTGCATGCGCCTCATGTAGTAGCTACAACGATTGTAGCTCCCCTGGCTTCTTGAACGAAAAATAATAGATTTGAACCTATCTGCTGGTGGTGCTTGAACCTACACTTGTTTCTTTATCCGCCCATGGACCGTAAGTCCTAATTCTTGAATCATAACCTTAATTTTCATCAGAGACTACTAATCCTTTCTAAATAAGGTCGTAAACTCAACCGAAGATAAGTTCTTTACATTGGCTACAAATCGAATGCTTATACTCTAATGACCTCCCATTGCATAACACAATAGTTACATAACAAACAAAACTCTCATATCTACAAAAAGAAATTAACACTGAAGACACCTTCCATCTTGTGTTAACAACCTGATATTTCTTTATTTAATCTCCCGACTAAAGTCAATCACTACACAGGACATGGTTCTCTGAACCAATTAACTCACTTCACAGATTTATATTAATCAGACTTGATCCTTTATGACCAATTGGGTTTGAATCAAGAATACTTTCCTAGTCATCACTAAAATGCAGGTAATGATGGAAACAAAAAAATACTCAACTATTAATGCCTTAGTAACCTTATGACTCCTCACGATCCAAGTATGAATCTTGTGCTTCCGGTAGTACAGGTCTATACTACCATTCATACATATGCATACTCATCCCAAGAATTTCCTCATAGTTCCCAAGTCACCATACATTATAACCACAAAACAGTTTAAAACATAAATGTTTCCAAATAAGCACATATAACAATTTTCCTCAGACTCCAGTAGGAATGTTGTTTCTATATCAAGCAAATATTAAAGCTGCCTAGACTCACCTTCTAGCATCTTTCTTTTTTTACAACAATCTTCAAAGGATTATATGGCATGGATTCATAAAGCCTTCATCATTTAAGTCTTTATTCGAAAGATAATGTAAATATTAGCAGCAAATATACTCTCAACTAATTGTATTCATTCTAGTATAGTCCCCAATATGTAAGGTATACTGTTTATGGTGGTATGGAGATAAATGCTCTACAACCACCTGTTGACATATGTACACCACCAAGCATAACATTATATCTCTTCACTTCATCATCCTTTACTTTATAGGAGCTAATCCTAAAAGTCTATATTTTAGCTATATCTCAGCATGTTCTACTACATTCCACTTAGTTCTTTGTCATATCCTGACGTTATTATTTCTCTTTGCGCAATACTATGGACGTATCACCACTTTAGCGAAATGTTCTAACTTTACTAAACGAATAAGTTAATCAGAGATCTACAAACCAGTGTCTAATTTCTCCATCCTAGTCATGTATGTTAAAGTCGATTTAACACACTATGGAATTCTCGTAAGGATGTGATAGAAGTCAATTGTCACTAAGTATTATTAAATACCAAGTCAGAGCATCTTGTATATGGTACAAATCAGCTTTGAACACACCACTCGAATTACATACTACATCGCAACGATAGACAAAGTCTCAGCCTAATGAGTCAAAAAATTATATTGGCCTTTCCTTTCGTCTTTCTTGAATTCTAAGAACTCTTAATATCCTTTCATATAAATCGAACTTTAGTGTCATTGATGTATTCATCACCATCTTTAGTACTTCTAAATCAATAAGCCATCACTACTTCAAACTACTCGGCGGTAGAATCGCCAGTCAGTAGGGTGACCTCATGGATCATGCCAAAGTTCTATCATCTCGCCAATTTTCAATGTAATTCAAACATACAATACCTTTCTGAAGGTATGATATTTGCATATTTAGCTCATATTAAGTATAGATTTTTATTCATTTATTAGCTAATTTATTGCATTTCATGGACAAAAGGTACTTAAAAGTGTGTGAATTATATTTTCAGTCGAAAAGTGAAGCTTGGAAGCAAAAGGAAGCACGAGAAGCGGTTAGAAGTTTGGGAATTGATCAAAGAAGAAAAACACTAAAAACAACACCTACTCGGCAAGTCCAAGCGAATATTCGAGAAGATAAAGACTCGAAGACCCAGAGACTTATCGCATACGGGGAATTGAGAGATGGACTCGGCGAGTCAGCACCTGACTCGACAAGTCGGTTCGTATATAAAAATAACTCCTCAGATCGACATAAGGATATTCTGGAGCTATTCTGGAGAGATTAGCTGCGATTGAAGAGCCAGAAGAACCCTAGAGAACGAAGATACAACCTAGAATTTAATTACGAAGGAGGTTTAAGGAAATTTTCATCATTCCACTTAATCTTTTGTTGTCCATTATGGATAGACAATTAGAATCTGTTTGTTTGCTGTTAGTTACCTCAAATATGAGCTAAAACTCTTAAACTTCTGTTTGGGGATACAAAATTGATACTATGGTTTGATTATTGGTAGGATTAATTCAATATTGGTGATTTTGTTATTCTTAGCTTGCTAAAGAACCTTATGTGTGAATGATAATTAATTTTCTGTTAATAGGAAGATAATTAAATAGTATGAACATCTTTTGATTATCAACCTCATATGTTTACGTGACCACTTCATCATATGTCTAGGATTAATGAACATGAAACTAGAATTAATAAGAAAGTTAAGTAAATTCATGTGTAAGCTTGTTTGATGACCATCAACAAGAAATTAACTAAAGGACCAAATTAGTTGATTATTGCAAGTCTAAATTAACCCGAATAATTAATCTAGTGAATTTAATTAAGTTAGACAACTGATCACTGTTTGAGTTAGTTATTTCACTAAGGGTTAGTGTAGTGAACGCGAAGCTAATCATTAGAGTCGGTAGCCAATAAAAGAATTAATCCATTGCACTATTACCATGAAATCAACCATAGGATCAATTGAGTTGAACTAAACAGAAGTTCCTTCCCATTATTGAATCTAGCTAGTTCTTTGCTTTCCTAGTTTTTATATAGTTAGTAAGTTTATAGTCTTGTAAAACTAGGGAAAACCCCTACTTATTAATTAATTTAGATAAAATTAGTTTTTAGTTTTAATTTACCGTTCCTTGTGTTCGATATCCTACTTATTTAGCTTTACCACAATTGATAGGTCCACTGCCTTTGTGTGTTTATTTTTATTAAAAAGTAGGTTTAAAACTAGTTGAGTGTACACACATCAAGGTACTATCACTTCACCAAACGCACTCTAAGGGTACGATACCACTCTATTGGTATTTATATACTATTTATGAAGTTATCGATGTTAACTATCGTAAGTCTTCCTATGTCTTTGAAAAGTTACATGCCCTTTCTAATACAGTACTTAAACGATTAGAACCATATACACATATTTTATCCATCAAAAGAAGGTTGGAATTAGACCATAAATACTTTCAATAATTATCATTCTAGGTAGGCAACATAAAGCATGCTACAACACAAGTTTCGGTAATGATCTTTCAAGTTTCATGACGTGACACTATGGTGATCACGACGTGACACCTGATCTGGGGGAAAATCATACTTAACGGACTTAGTCAATAGTTAAAGGAAGTGATGGGTAGGGTTTCCTTTACCCTCAACCTCCATCACATCTAAATCCCTCTTGAAGAACCCTAATTCATTTCCTCCATTTTTGAACCCATATTTGTGTCCATGGTGGATCTTGAAGGAAGGAAGAGACTTTTGTAGTTGTAGGATCATATTGGCAAGCTTGGAACTTCTATTTGAGCATCTTCTGAATCCTTGTGAGTTATCAAGTTCAAACTTTTATGCATTAGAGCCTTAGATCTATGTTTTTTTTTCTACTTTCTCATCTTTCGGGTGGGTTTGGAGAGTAGGATGTCATAAACTTTGAAACTCTATGAATCCTTATTGTGCATTGAAGGATTTATTCTTTGGATCTGAAGAGTTGGTGAGTTTGGGGCTTCGTGCATGGGATTTCACCTCATTTTTCCTTCATTTTTACCTAACTTATGTTTAAGACATGCATTGGACATGCTTGTCTAAAAAGCAATGACTTTTATGATATTTTGAGATAGATAATGCCTTCTGTAAAGTTTAGATACTTGGATTGAAGGATTAAGGACTTAATACATTAATCTCTCCATGTTTAGTTCTCACGACATGACCAATAGAGTATCATGATGTGAGCGACCAGTTTCCCCATCGGTGTTGAATGGACACTGTCATGACGTGGTGGTTGGACTATCTTGACGTGATAATGAATTGAAGAGTGTTTCTGAGTTAAATTGTGACTGTGTCCTGGGGTTGGGCTGAGTTATATTCCACGACGTGACCATGAACTGGTCACGACGTGAGGATCGGTTTGGGGAAGGTTGATTGTTGACTTTGACCTTGGCTATTGGCTTGATGGCTTGGGTTGACTTTTGGTTAATTACTAATTCTAGCATCTAGACTAAGGTGAAACACTACATACTAGATTACGTGGTGTTTGACACTCGATCTCTGATTGTTATGAGTGGTTGACTTTGGTCTACTTTAGTAAGATGAGTTTTCTCACTGTATTCGTGGGTCAAAGGCACCAACACCGACCCACTTGATCATGTTTGTAGGATTCTAGTTGTCTTTGTGACCATTGCATGTGTATGTATGTTATGTATGGGTCAGACTTGATTTTGTATGTTATGTATATGGGTGGGACTCGAATGTATGGGCGGGGACCGATTATATGGGTTGGGCCCAAATGCATAGGCGGGGCCCGAATCATGTATGTTGGGTTGGGCTTGTTCTTGTTTGATATGTGGTATATTAGGGGAACTCACTTACCTTTGTGCTTATGGTTTTATGTTTATGTTCAGGTACTTCTGGTTCCAAGAGGAAGGGCTCGATGTGATTGCATCGCATCCACAGTGTTCCACATTCTATGACTGGTTTTGTATTCTGATAACTATTTGATACCTTTTACACTTAATCTGGATTTTTGGAATGAATGAATGGTTGTTTTGGGTTGACTTAAAGAAAAAATTTTCTTAGTATTTTTGGGATGTTACAAATAATGTCCATGAAAGTAACTATACACTCACTTGATATATGATATAAGTAGAAGACTCACGGGAAAGTCAACTCTTTGACTGGCACTTTCGATTTCCCTTTAAAACTACCTAAATACAAATATTACTATGCCTTAGTGTTCCTTCATATTTATAAAGTTAAATCATTATAATGTTTTTTCAGATTTTTCAATAATATCAAAAGAAATACTGACGTATAGTTGATCAGATATAACCAGGTAAGATCGTATCAGAGGTAGGATCCGTTTGGTGTATAAAGATATATTGTTTGGAAAATCCACTTGAAACACCTCACTTATCTAGACTTATCATCATTCCCGTAAAAAGTTCGGTCAGGATAATGGTTGGTATTACTAATAGATCTTATTTATAAGTTCATTATAACAATTATAAACATAAATATAAGTTATACTTAAAGCACGGTAAGCATAACTCAACTTATTATTCGGCGAAAAACTGGATATTATGTGGGCAAAACTTCAAAACCAAAGCTCTATTTCTTAGGGCTCTTTGGCTCTCCAGAGTTTCACTACTAAAACCTAAGAACTACTAGATTGGACTGCCTTTATGCCTATTATGTTAACTGATAGTGAAGCATGTCGGTGATTAGTAATCTTCAGCAGTATCGGAGACAAGACCGCTTGATTATGTAGTGTTTGGTTATCGTCGTTAATGATGGAATGCTGCTTGCTTTGTGCTTTGGGAAACCTTCACTTAGTCATATTAGCTATTAAGGGTATACGATAAGTTGTATACCACATTTATTAAACAATCTTACGATGTTATGTTAAACACTATTGCACATCTCTTGTTTCAGTCCAACTATTGTAGTGTGTGACCTCACAATCGAAGGATTGTTTAACATTTGTAGTATGTAATTGTACTCATGAAGTATCTAAGGGACATCGCTAGAAGTCTACTTTACAGCTTATAGCAGAGACATGGAGGGGGAGCAAAATCCTAGTGGAGTCTAGGAATATACAATAGCTTGTTGTGTGTGCTGTTTAGCAGGGTTTTTGGAAATTTATTAAGGAGGTTACTTAGAGGATTCATGATAATTATTAAGGAAGGTACACATAGGTGTGGTAGGTAGTATTGGGCTCATACTATTGAAAGCACAAAACCTGGACCCGAGTCAAGGAAAGTTGTGATAATTCTAAGAAACTTATAGAGTGTGAGATTCTTCGTGTGTATTCTGATTGTTTGCATCTTTTATTTCAGTATGGTGATGGCATGTGGTGGAGCGGGAGGTTCAAGATCTGGTTCCAGTTTGGGCTCTGGTGCCGAACTGATTGATGAGGACTACACGATCTTATCGCGTTAGAGATTACACAAGGTAACCATGATGCGGCTCATGTGATGTTCGGGACGATCAATGAAGGGATTGTTAAGATGATAGAGTAACGCTTTCGGACCTTTCAAGCTTAGTAGTCCGTCGGACAGTACGGAGCCCGCACCCTCACTTTTAAGGCTTTCCGAGGATGTGGGGAACCAAAGCTCTCCAGGGTAAAATACCCCTTAGCGCCAGGAGATGGATAAAGACCCAAAGCCCAAAATGGGCTCAAATCCATAAAGACCCAAAGTCTAACAATGGCCTAAAGTCTGAAATTCTAATGGCCCAACAAGGCTCAAAACCCAATAGTCCAAAGGTGCTCAAAGCGCAAAAATCCATGACCAGGCCCAATACGTTGTGTGTACCAGAAGCACGCCCAACATACTAGGTGGCTTGCCTTATTTCAAACTCAAATGCGTACGCGCGACGTACCCACTCCCTTAAGCACTTTTCCATTAAGTACTTAATGCTTTCCACCAAATGACCAATATTTGGATCCAAGTCTTGTGGAATGTCTTAATCCATAAAATTAACTTGGAGCCTTTTCATCGCTTAAATGAACCCAAACCCTAGATTTAGCATTCTATTTTCACCAAATAGACATAAACACATGTGTGGTTGATCTATAACCATCAAGATGCTAACTTTATGGACTAGAGATCTCAGAAACATCAAGAGAAGCAACTCCTAACTTCTGTAGGGGAAGAAAACCCACCAGATCTCATTGATAGGATCAAAAGTGTCCAAAACTACATAATACTAGATCTAAGCATACAAGG
Organism: Lactuca serriola; assembly: GCF_051521515.1. Lineage (NCBI taxonomy): Eukaryota > Viridiplantae > Streptophyta > Magnoliopsida > Asterales > Asteraceae > Lactuca > Lactuca serriola. The sequence continues at coordinate 259,517,481 of NC_136412.1, read as the reverse complement.
ATAAAGTTCCAAGCTTTATACCTCAATGAAGCTAGAAATGATGATTAGGATCTTGATCTCTCTCCTTTGATCAAAGTTCCCTTTTTCAACACTCTTATTCCTCAAAGCTCACCATCACACACTAAAACAAACAAAAATAGGGTCAAATCTTCTCTAGAGGGGCTAGGGTTTCGAAATGGGGATCAAAGGGTAATGGAGGCTGAGAAATGAAAGGATCATGGGTCATAATTTTGTTTAAATAGGTTCCAAACCCTAAAATTTAGGGTTTGTCCCCTGGGTGCGTATGCCCAATGTACCCCCCCCCCCTTTTCCTAAACTGGCAATAATGCCCCCTAGGCACCAAATCTGAAAAGTATTTATATACCAAAGGTCAAAAATAAAAACTACCTTGAATTGGGTGTTACAAGTTTGCACCGGATGCAAGTTCCCAGCTATCCTGGAAATGTACTCTAATTCTAAATATTATAATGTCTTTTAAAACTTAATTATTTAAAAGAAATGCTAGGGTTATCTAAAATAGAAAGTATTTTCATTAGCATTAATTAAACAATCATTACAAAAGCTATTATGTATTTATATTGGTTTCCATAAATTATGAAATTGTAAGGGATACATATTTTTTTCGCAGTCGATAAAATCTCCTCTGATTCTATCTACATCTGTTACACGGTCTCGTTCTGCCTAAAGCTTATCAATCTTTGCATTTTCATCTCGAATCCACTTATCAGCTTCTTTGATTGTTTTCATAGTTTCAACAACCCATTTTTCTTTTTTTATTTAAATGTTCCGCTAGATATTTTTCACATTGATCGGGTGTCCGACTTATTTCAGACTCTCATTCATTTGTTTCTTTAGCGGCCTTGATAGCAAGGAAAATGTCATCAGACATTTGATCTGGAAGTGGAAAATTTTGGCCTTCTAAAAACGGGTTAATCACTCTTCCCAGTTTGCTTAAACTAATGTTTTGAAACCAACTGTTATTTACCTATTTTTTAGAACCAAAAAAAGTTTTCTTTACGCTCTAAAATCCGAGTATTTTTGTTTGCCAAAAATTCCAGTATAATAAAAGATTTTGCAAAAACTGTTTTGTTTTATTGAAATATCTTTGAGTAAAGATGTTTTAAAATACAAAAACTTTAAGGATATCATAATCAATACATAACAGTATTACAACGTAAAGACCTAATGGTCATGAATACTATTGCAAGCTGTCTCTTAATTACTTTGCATACTAATCAAGTTCTAATATATTTTAAGGTTTAGGTCATTTTTGATCATTTAACTTTTGGTTTTGTTATCATTTGGTCACTTAACTAATTTTAAATTTTAAAAGGTCATCAAACTTTTGACTTTGTGCTCCTTTAGTCACTTAACTTTTGGTTTGGTCACAATTAGTCACCTAACTTTTAGATTTGTGATCTTTTAGTCACTTAACTTTTAAAATTGTGCTCATTTAGTCACTAAGCTTTTAAAAAAATTTAAAAGTTTAGTGACAAAATGAGCACAATTTTAAAAGTTTAGTGACTAAATGTGACCAAAACAAAAGTTAAGTGACTAAATGAGCACAAAACCAAAAGTTTGATGATCTTTTAAAACTTAAAAAGAGTTAAGTGACCAAATGAGCACACAACCAAAAGTTAAGTGACCAAAAATGACCTAAACCCTATATTTTACCGTGTAACTTGTGATGCAAATAAATTGAGTGGGTTGGGTTGGGAAACCTGGTGAGAAACATAGGGTTTCCAATCCCGAAATATAATTATGATAATAATTTATAATGATCAAACTTGCAAAACCAACTATTACCAAACAATATAGATATATCCCATAATATAGATATCTATAAAACATTACACCCATACATATGCATCTCAACTGATTCTCACAAATCCTAGTCCCTGATTATCAAGAAGAATCAACTCGCCTAAAGAATGTTTAGAGTAATATTTTGACTACACAACTAGGGGCTCCCTTGGCTAGTATAAGTCAAAAAGATACTTAAGCCACTAAAGTATTTGATGAATATGATATCCCATTTCATCTACTTCTGTAGGTAGTGAGCCCAAACTAGAAACATAATTTACAAGGCTATCTAGAAGATCAAGTGTTGTCATCCAACCCTGTTAGATGACAAGACATACCCTTCGGTTGCTTGATCGGACCCATCATAACTGGCTATCTAAAGAATTTATATATCGTACTCCGATACGTAAACCGTACGTCGGCACGTGTCATAGAATTAAGTTCTACTCTTCGTTGCTATTGCACACACCCTTAATATGATGCTACCTAATATCCAAAATTAATTGAACTAAGCATCCATTTTAAGTCCTAGTGTATAACAGGACAATATTACAAAGCCTATAATCAAAACAATTTTATATCTATGTAATATTTTTACAATAAACACTCCTTTAATTTAACTCGAACTAAGCATCCTTTATAAATCTATTTATTACCAAGTAAGACTATAATGCATATAATGGATTTCCAAACCATTTTCTTGTCTATATCACACTATCATAATACGGTATATCACTATTCTTTTATCCAATTTAAATGAATATAAATATTCTTTATATGTCTTAGTTTTAAACTTAGACAAAATTACAATTCTTGTAACCTATCTTCTAATATTAACTCTTTTTAGACAAGACTATCCTAATTTAGTGCATAATTTTAACACAAAGTATCAAATATTTACTATACATTAATATTTTTAAGTTATAATGCTGATTTTTAAGATTATCATGTAATAATATCATATAAACATTTAACACATAATTAATCATATCTTGTTCACACAGTATGTGTTATCAAATACACATTTAACAACTATTCCAAATAATAAACATCTAATTTCACATATAAACTTTCAACAAATATTTAATACTTTTTAATAGTTATTGGTATTAAATCATGTTCGTGAAAGTAACTACACACTCACCTGATATATGATATAGGTGGAAGACTCACAAGAAAGTCAGCTCTTTGACTAACACTTCAGATTTCCCTTTAAAATGACCTAAATACAAATATTAGTATGCTTTAGTGTTCGTTTGTATTTATAAAGTTAAATAGTTATAATGGTTTCTCAGATTTATCAATAATCGCAAAAGAAATACTGGCATATAGCTGATAAGAAACAACCAGGTAAGATCGTACCGGAGGTAGGATCTGTTTGGTGTATAAAGATATATTGTTTGGAAAATCCACTTGAAACAACTCAAAAATCTAGTATTTTTATCATTCTCGTAAGTAGATTGGTCATTATAACGACTGGTATTACTGATAGATCTTATTTATAAGTTCATAATAACGATTATAATCAGATATATAAGTTATACTTTAAGCAAGGTAAGCATAACTCAAGTTACAGGTTGTTTGACGAAAAATCGGACATTAAGCGGGCAGAACTTCAAAAAAGAAAGCTCTATTTCTCAGGTCTCTTTGGCACTCCATAGCTTTGCTAATAACATCTAAGAACCACTAGAATTGGGCATTAGGGCCTCAGGAAAGTTTGAGAGAGTTTCTAGGTCAATTGGTACCAAAAAGGCTAGCAAAACGCTTCTATTTATAACAAAAGTCATAGGTGAAATGGTACCAAAGAGTACTACAAACTTTATTTATATTGCTTCGGCTAACAATCAACCGATTTTAATTTTAATTTCTATGTCGTGCATTATTATACTAAGTCGCATTCTAAACTTTGAATAATCATAACTTCTTCATACGAGGTCATATTTTGGCGTTCTTTATATCGACGTGTTCTTACTGACAAGCACTTCGACATTCATTTACATCACTTTGGCTAAAAAGCAACATATCTTTGGTTCACCTTTAATGAAACATACATTTTATCGGGTCGAATGGGAAACTTAGATAAATCACAAATTCCTCATACGAAGCCAAATTTGGGCGTTGTTTATATCCACATAATCATGTTCACGACTAGTACAACTTTCGGTAAGATTATTTATGAAAATAATCTTTTATTTTTAATGTTAGTTTATTTCTCAATGATAATTTTTATGTTAAGATTTTCTATAAATATTCTACACTCCTTATATTTGTCCATTTAATGTGTATACGATAATTATTTATTATCTCGAAACACATCTGAAGAACAATGACCCTATTCAAGGATTTTATTTATTAGATTAAATGTATAATAATTATTGTTATACTCTAAACGGCTAGCCCGAATTTATGGGTATTACAATTACCTCCACTTAGGATGTTATGTCCCAGAATTATACAACAACAAAGTAGCTCTGAATAATGATTCCTAAGTCGCCTCTAAATCCCCTAGTATGGATTTATCTTAGTACTTGTTTCCACACAGTACTATCTCAACATATCCAATCATGTTATACACGAAATAATGTTTTAGGTTCCTTTATGACAGCTTAACAATTTGTCGACCTAATTCCATAGTAATGATCCTTTCGATCATCTCTTGAAGCATTTTGGTGAAGATGCACAAAAAACACTTGCATGCGCCTCATGTAGTAGCTACAACGATTGTAGCTCCCCTGGCTTCTTGAACGGAAAATAATAGATTTGAACCTATCTGCTGGTGGTGCTTGAACTTACACTTGTTTCTTTATCCGCCAATGGACCGTAAGTCCTAATTCTTGAATCATAACCTTAATTTTCATCAGAGACTACTACACCTTTCTAAATAAGGTCGTAAACTCAACCGAAGATAAGGTCTTTACATTGGCTACAAATCCAATGCTTATACTCTAATGACCTCCCATTGCATAACACAATAGTTACATAACAAACAAAACTCTCATATCTACAAAAAGAAATTAACACTGAAGACACCTTCCATCTTGTGTTAACAACCTGATATTTATTTATTTAATCTCCCGACTAAAGTCAATCACTACACAGGACATGGTTCTCTGAACCAATTAACTCACTTCACAGATTTATATTAATCAGACTTGATCCTTTATGACCAATATGGTTTGAATCAAGAATACTTTCCTAGTCATCACTAAAATGCAGGTAATGATGGAAACAAAAAAATACTCAACTATTAATGCCTTAGTAACCTTATGACTCCTCACGATCCAAGTACGAATCTTGTGCTTCCGGTAGTACAGGTCTATACTACCATTCATACCTATGCATACTCATCCCAAGAATTTCCTCATACTTCCCAAGTCACCATACATTATAACCACAAAACAGTTTAAAACATAAATGTTTCCAAATAAGCACATATAACAATTTTCCTCAGACTCCAGTAGGAATGTTGTTTCTATATCAAGCAAATATTAAAGCTGCCTAGACTCACCTTCTAGCATCTTTCTTTTTTTACAACAATCTTCAAAGGATTATATGGCATGGATTCATAAAGCCTTCATCATTTAAGTCTTTATTCGAAAGATAATGTAAATATTAGCAGCAAATATACTCTCAACTAATTGTATTCATTCTAGTATAGTCCCCAATATGTAAGGTATACTGTTTCTGGTGGTATGGAGATAAATGCTCTACAACCACCTGTTGACATATGTACACCACCAAGCATAACATTATATCTCTTCACTTCATCATCCTTTACTTTATAGGAGCTAATCCTAAAAGTCTATATTTTAGCTATATCTCAGCTTGTTCTACTACATTCCACTTAGTTCTTTGTCATATCCTGGCGTTATTATTTCTCTTTGCGCAATACTATGGACGTATCACCACTTTAGCGAAATGTTCTAACTTTACTAAACGAATAAGTTAATCAGAGATCTACAAACCAGTGTCTAATTTCTCCATCCTAGTCATGTATGTTAAAGTCGATTTAACACACTATGGAATTCTCGTAAGGATGTGATAGAAGTCAATTGTCACTAAGTATTATTAAATACCAAGTCAGAGCATCTTGTATATGGTACAAATCAGCTTTGAACACACCACTCGAATTGCATACTACATCGCAACGATAGACAAAGTCTCAGCCTAATGAGTCAAAAAATTATGTTGGCCTTTCCTTTCGTCTTTCTTGAATTCTAAGAAATCTTAATATCCTTTCATATAAATCGAACTTTAGTTTCGTTGATGTATTCATCACCATCTTTAGTACTTCTAAATCAATAAGCCATCACTGCTTCAAACTACTCGGCGGTAGAATCGCCAGTCAGTAGGGTGACCTCATGGATCATGCCAAAGTTCTATCATCTCGCCAATTTTCAATGTAATTCAAACATACAATACCTTTCTGAAGGTATGATATTTGCATATTTAGCTCATATTAAGTATAGATTTTTATTCATTTATTAGCTAATTTATTGCATTTCATGGACAAAAGGTACTTAAAAGTGTGTGAATTATATTTTCAGTCCAAAAGTGAAGCTTGCAAGCAAAAGGAAGCATGAGAAGCGGTTAGAAGTTTGGGAATTGATCAAAGAAGAAAAACACTAAAAACAACACCTACTCGGCGAGTCCAAGCAAATATTCGAGAAGATAAAGACTCGAAGACCCAGAGACTTATCGCATACGGGGAATTGAGAGATGGACTCGGCGAGTCAGCACCTGACTCGACAAGTCGGTTCGTATATAAAAATAACTCCTCAGATCGACATAAGGATATTCTGGAGCTATTCTGGAGAGATTAGCTGCGATTGAAGAGCCAGAAGAACCCTAGAGAACGAAGATACAACCTAGAATTTAATTACGAAGGAGGTTTAAGGCAATTTTCATCATTCCACTTAATCTTTTGTTTTCCATTATGGATAGACAATTAGAATCTGTTTGTTTGCTGTTAGTTACCTCAAATATGAGCTAAAACTCTTAAACTTCTGTTTGGGGATACAAAATTGATACTATGGTTTGATTATTGGTAGGATTAATTCAATATTGGTGATTTTGTTATTCTTAGCTTGCTAAAGAACCTTATGTGTGAATGATAATTAATTTTCTGTTAATAGGAAGATAATTAAATAGTATGAACATCTTTTGATTATCAACCTCATATGTTTACGTGACCACTTCATCATATGTCTAGGATTAATGAACATGAAACTAGAATTAATAAGAAAGTTAAGTAAATTCATGTGTAAGCTTGTTTGATGACCATCAACAAGAAATTAACTAAAGGACCAAATTAGTTGATCATTGCAAGTCTAAATTAACCCGAATAATTAATCTAGTGAATTTAATTAAGTTAGACAACTGATCACTGTTTGAGTTAGTTATTTCACTAAGGGTTAGTGTAGTGAATGCGAAGCTAATCATTAGAGTCGGTAGCCAATAAAAGAATTAATCCATTGCACTATTACCATGAAATCAACCATAGGATCAATTGAGTTGAACTAAACAGAAGTTTCTTCCCATTATTGAATCTAGTTAGTTCTTTGCTTTCCTAGTTTTTATATAGTTAGTAAGTTTATAGTCTTGTAAAACTAGGGAAAACCCCTACTTATTAATTAATTTAGATAAAATTAGTTTTTAGTTTTAATTTACCGTTCCTTGTGTTCGATACCCTACTTATTTAGCTTTACCACAATTGATAGGTCCACTGCCTTTGTGTGTTTATTTTTATTAAAAAGTAGGTTTAAAACTAGTTGAGTGTACACACATCAAGGTACTATCACTTCACCAAACGCACTCTAAGGGTACGATAGCACTCTATTGGTATTTATATACTATTTATGAAGTTACCGATGTTAACTATCGTAAGTCTTCCTATGTCTTTGAAAAGTTACATGCCCTTTCTAATACAGTACTTAAACGATTAGAACCATATACACATATTTTATCCTTCAAAAAAAGGTTGGCATTAGACCATAAATACTTTCAATAATTATCATTCTAGTTAGGCAACATAAAGCATGCTACAACACAAGTTTCGGTAATGATCTTTCAAGTTTCATGACGTGACACTATGGTGATCACGACGTGACACCTGATCTGGGGGAAAATCATACTTAACGGACTTAGTCAGTAGTTAAAGGAAGTGATGGGTAGGGTTTCCTTTACCCTCAACCTCCATCACATCTAAATCCCTCTTGAAGAACCCTAATTCATTTCCTGCATTTTTGAACCCATATTTGTGTCCATGGTGGATCTTAAAGGAAGGAAGAGACTTTTGTAGTTGTAGGATCATATTGGCAAGCTTGGAACTTCTATTTGAGCATCTTCTGAATCCTTGTGAGTTATCAAGTTCAAACTTTTATGCATTAGAGCCTTAGATCTATGTTTTTTTTTCTACTTTCTCATCTTTCGGGTGGGTTTGGAGAGTAGGATGTCATAAACTTTGAAACTCTATGAATCCTTATTGTGCATTGAAGGATTTATTCTTTGGATCTGAAGAGTTGGTGAGTTTGGGGCTTCATGCATGGGATTTCACCTCATTTTTCCTTCATTTTTACCTAACTTATGTTTAAGACATGCATTGGACATGCTTGTCTAAAAAGCAATGATTTTTATGATATTTTGAGATAGATAATGCCTTCTGTAAAGTTTAGATACTTGGATTGAAGGATTAAGGACTTAATACATTAATCTCTCCGTGTTTAGTTCTCACGACATGATCAATAGAGTATCATGATGTGAGCGACCAGTTTCCCCATTGGTGTTGAATGGACACTGTCACGACGTGGTGGTTGGACTATCTTGACGTGATAATGAATTGAAGAGTGTTTCTGAGTTAAATTGTGACTGTGTCCTGGGGTTGGGCTGAGTTATATTCCACGAAGTGACCATGAACTGGTCACGACGTGAGGATCGGTTTGGGGAAGGTTGATTGTTGACTTTGACCTTGGCTATTGGCTTGATGGCTTGGGTTGACTTTTGGTGAATTACTAATTCTAGCATCTAGACTAAGGTGAAACACTACATACTAGATTACGTGGTGTTTGACACTCGATCTCTGATTGTTATGAGTGGTTGACTTTGGTCTACTTTAGTAAGATGAGTTTTCTCACTGTATTCGTGGGTCAAAGGCACCAACACCGACCCACTTGATCATGTTTGTAGGATTCTAGTTGTCTTTGTGACCATTGCATGTGTATGTATGTTATGTATGGGTCAGACTTGATTTTGTATGTTATGTATATGGGTGGGACTTGAATGTATGGGCGGGGCCCGATTATATGGGTTGGGCCCAAATGCATAGGCGGGGCCCGAATCATGTATGTTGGGTTGGGCTTGTTCTTGTTTGATATGTGGTATATTAGGGGAACTCACTTACCTTTGTGCTTATGGTTTTATGTTTATGTTCAGGTACTTCTGGTTCCAAGAGGAAGGGCTCGATGTGATTGCATCGCATCCACAGTGTTCCACATTCTATGACTGGTTTTGTATTCTGATAACTATTTGATACCTTTTACACTTAATCTGGATTTTTGGAATGAATGAATGGTTGTTTTGGGTTGACTTAAAGAAAAATTTTTCTTAGTATTTTTGGGATGTTACAAATAATGTCCATGAAAGTAACTATACACTCACTTGATATATGATATAGGTAGAAGACTCACGGGAAAGTCAACTCTTTGACTGGCACTTTCGATTTCCCTTTAAAACTACCTAAATACAAATATTACTATGCCTTAGTGTTCCTTCATATTTATAAAGTTAAATCATTATAATGTTTTTTCAGATTTTTCAATAATATCAAAAGAAATACTGACGTATAGTTGATCAGATATAACCAGGTAAGATCGTATCAGAGGTAGGATCCGTTTGGTGTATAAAGATATATTGTTTGGAAAATCCTGTCACACCCCAAATCCGATAACGGCGGAATACGTTTCGGGGTGGATGACGTAGTGAACAGTATCATCACAATTGCATAATAGTAGAAACAAGAAACATACAACCATATCATTACATATTGAATTTAATTACAAGCGTATTTTGTAATGTTTAACAATCACTCAAAAGTAAGTCAAAAATAAGAGATGGGTCTTGTGTGCTCCACCTTCTCCAAAAATGCCGCGTCTGTACCTGTCTATCTTTGACCTGAAGATACAAGTTATTTTGAAAATGATTGTCAGCATAAAGCTGGTGAGTTCATAAGAGTTTAGTGTGAGTTTTTGTATACAAAGTATTAGTGCAAAAAGAATGTATCATTTATTTTCATAAGTAGTAGAAACTTAGAAAAATCCCATATTCTTCCAGAAATGCATTCTAAGTGACAATCTGTGAAAAGTATCCATTTCTTCATTTCTTTGAAAACCGTTTATAGTAAAGTATATTGGCAAATCTCCAAATGACAAATGTGATAGAATAGGTTAAGCCTGAATTCAATGATAGTGGTGCAAACTTCCTTTAGTGGTAAATACTTACTTACTTCGGGATATAGTATAACATTTAGTGTAGTATTTTAGAGTAGTTATAGTGTATTCCTTGTTTACTAGTAGTGAGGATAATAGAGAATCCCATGACCTTCCCAGTCATGCACAATATAGTGAAGTAGTGGCATCCCTAGGCCTGTACGGTGCGGACTGAGATTAACAGTCGGGATGTAATAGCGTCTGCCCCGTATAGATCTATACATGTAGAGTCGTCTTCCTGCTGGAAAACTCCGGGCGTAGTGGATAGCGAATAGAGTACCTCGTAGTGGGTTAGTGTATTATTGTTTGTTTAGTGTTTTCTCTATTGTTATAGTGTAGTAATCTTTTAGTATTGATCATAGTGTATTCTCTTACTAGTGTATCGTCTAGTAATAGTGAGTATTATAGGGTAGTTAGTAATGACCTTAGCGAGTAGTAGCTGTAGCAACCGTAACCATACCTATTATGGTTATCTTAGTGGGGATGGTTCTTAGCACGTTAGTGACTTTATCGTTAAGTGAAACAGTAACATTTGTATCCCATACTGATATACAGATTATATAACTAAGAAATCAACGACAGTCAGACGGATAACCACTACCCTAAGCCCACAATCAAACAAGAACAGGAAATAAGGCGAGATATCGGTCCTAAGTCCTCCAAGTCTTATTTATATAAATATATCAGAGTGGTTACATTTTCTAAGCAAATTGATTAAATAAAAGTATTTTTTTTCAAAAGAACATTTAAATTCCGATTCACTGTTTAGAAATAGTTTGAAAAGGGTAAAACCCGTTTTTAAGGCATAGGGACAAATCACATGTGATTTGAACTAAGAGTGGTGAATCACATGTGATTAATCCTTGTAACGCGGAAATCGTTCTGTAAAACTTTACATAAACATTTATAAGCAACATGTATCTCCCCCCTAAAACATTTAAAACATTTGAAAGGTTCATTAAAGGGGTATGAACTCACCTGAAATCGCGGAAATCGGGTGAATCGGGTAAATCGGGTAAAAGTGTCGATTGAGCGCTTGGTGCCAAATAACCACTTGAGCACCTTTTAGGACCCTAATGTCATATGAAATATGTATTTTACAAGAAGTTAATCATCTTATGCTTTTCATTATAGTATTTGGACGTTCTAGCATCGTTTTCGGGGTTCTAAGGCCTAGAAAGGGTTCCCGGGAGTGGTACAAGGCCATGGATGATTTACGGGAGGGTCCATGAGTTCACTCTCTTAGAGTTTATGGCCTAAAAGCCACCCATTGGGAGTTTACGGCCGTAAGCCCCCTAGGCTTGGCCGTAAACTCTTGTGACACCCCAAAATGTGTGTTTAGGGCCTTATCTCACTTCCTTAATTTAGTGGTGTGTGTTTTGGACCAAGAGGGAAGGATTAAACATCATAATTTGTGACATTTTTGGGGAGTTTACGGCCAAGACTTGTTCTTGGGCCGTAAACTCCTATAGATCCTTCAAGATGTAGGTTTTACTTGTACAACATGGTCTCATATGGCTTAGATAAATCCTAGAAGGCCCTATAGTGAGTTTGGAACAATTTGGCATGAATTTTTGGGGAGTTTACGGCCCAAGAACATCCTTGGCCGTAAACTCTTCATTTGGTATCATAATGAGATGTTTAATGGTACAATACACTTCCAAAGGCCTTAGATAAATTCCTTTCATGCATTAGGGTAGTTTAAGGACTTGTTTGACACAATTTCTTGGGTGTTTACGGCCCAAGCTTAAGCTAGGCCGTAAACTCCTCATCTTGGCCTCAAATGGAGTTGTTTGATGCATTTAAGTGTTCCTTGGAGTCAAGTCTAATTTACCAAACATCCTAGAAGTGTTTTTAGGGCTTTAAACATAGGTTTATGGGGTGTTTGAGGTGTTTACGGCCTAAGCAAAAGCTTGGGCCATAAACTCCTTTTTAAGCATCCATTTCTAGTGTTTTAATGTCCAAACTCTTCTAGTTATAAGCCTCAATTAGTATACTAACTCACAAGAAGGAAAAACTTGGTCTTTGGCATGGTTTTGGGGGTTTACGGGCTAAGGAGCTTCTTAGGCCGTAAACTCCTCTTTGGTTCTTGATTCCTATGATTTTGGCCCCCAAATTCAATGAAGCATGACTAAAATAAGATAGAGGATGAGTACTTACGTTTGGAAGTCGGAAATTAGCGGAATCGGGGCCGATTTCGAGTCTAGAGAGAGAAAGTAGAGAGAGAGAGAGTGGATGTGTGGTAAATGAGTGTTCAAATGGTGTGCACACCCATTGCATATGTCTCGGGTGTCGCACCCGATACACGGCTACCTGATGTTTAAAGTTAACTGGGTTAAAACTTTTTACCCGGGTGAAATGGTTGAAAAGGTAATACAACTCTATTAGGTTAAACGGGGTTAACACATACGAGTTATATTTCTTATGATAATATTAAGCCATGCATAAATTTAGATATTCGGATATTGACGATTCCAAATATTACATAAAATAACGTATAGTGACACGTTCCGTTAGTGAAAATGGGATTTGTAACGTAAATGGATTTGGGGTTGTCACAAATCCACTTGAAACACCTCACTTATCTAGACTTATCATCATTCCCGTAAGAAGTTCGGTCAGGATAATGGTTGGTATTACTAATAGATCTTATTTATAAGTTCATTATAACAATTATAAACATAAATATAAGTTATACTTAAAGCACGGTAAGCATAACTCAACTTATTATTCGGCGAAAAACTGGATATTATATGGGCAAAACTTCAAAACCAAAGCTCTATTTCTTAGGGCTCTTTGGCTCTCCAGAGTTTCACTACTAAAACCTAAGAACTACTAGATTGGACTGCCTTTATGCATATTATGTTAACTGATAGTGAAGCATGTCGGTGATTAGTAATCTTCAGCAGTATTGGAGACAAGACCGCTTGATTATGTAGTGTTTGGTTATCGTCGTTAATGATGGAATGCTGCTTGCTTTGTGCTTTGGGAAACCTTCACTTAGTCATATTAGCTATTAAGGGTATACGATAAGTTGTATACCACATTTATTAAACAATCTTACGATGTTATGTTAAACACTATTGCACATCTCTTGTTTCAGTCCAACTGTTGTAGTGTGACCTCACAATCGAAGGATTGTTTAACATTTGTAGTATGTAATTGTACTCATGAAGTATCTAAGGGACATCTCTAGAAGTATACTTTACAGCTTATAGCAGAGACATGGAGGGGGAGCAAAATCCTAGTGGAGTCTAGGAATATACAATAGCTTGTTGTGTGTGCTGTTTAGCAGGGTTTTTGGAAATTTATTAAGGAGGTGACTTAGAGGATTCATGATAATTATTGAGGAAGGTACACATAGGTGTGGTAGGTAGTATTGGGCTCATACTATTGAAAGCACAAAACCTGGACCCGAGTCAAGGAAAGTTGTGATAATTCTAAGAAACTTATAGAGTGTGAGATTCTTCGTGTGTATTCTGATTGTTTGCATCTTTTATTTCAGTATGGTGATGGCATGTGGTGGAGCGGGAGGTTCAAGATCTGGTTCCAGTTTGGGCTCTGGTGCCGAGCTGATTGATGAGGACTACGCGATCTTATCGCGTTAGAGATTACACAAGGTAACCTTGATGCGGCTCATGTGATGTTCGAGACGATCAATGAAGGGATTGTCAAGATGATAGAGTAACGCTTTCGGACCTTTCAAGCTTAGTAGTCCGTCGGACAGTACGGAACCCGTACCCTCACTTTTAAGGCTTTCCGAGGATGTGGGGAACCAAAGCTCTCCAGGGTAAAAGACCCCTTAGCGCCAGGCGATGGATAAAGACCCAAAGCCCAAAATGGGCCCAAATCCATAAAGACCCAAAGTCTAACAATGGCCTAAAGTCCGAAATTCTAATGGCCCAACAAGGCTCAAAACCCAATAGTCCAAAGGTGCTCAAAGCGCAAAAATCCATGACCAGGCCCAGTACGTTGTGTGTACCAGAAGCACGCCCAACGTACTAGGTGGCTTGCCTTATTTCAAACTCAAATGTGTACGCGCGACGTACCCACTCCCTTAAGCACTTTTCCATTAAGTACTTAATGCTTTCCACCAAATGACCAATATTTGGATCCAAGTCTTGTGGAATGTCTTAATCCATAAAATTAACTTGGAGCCTTTTCATCGCTTAAATGAACCCAAACCCTAGATTTAGCATTCTATTTTCACCAAATAGACATAAACACATGTGTGGTTGATCTATAACCATCAAGATGCTAACTTTATGGACTAGAGATCTCAGAAACATCAAGAGAAGCAACTCCTAACTTCTGTAGAGGAAGAAAACCCACCAGATCTCATTGATAGGATCAAAAGTGTCCAAAACTACATAATACTAGATCTAAGCATACAAGGATAAAGTTCCAAGCTTTATACCTCAATGAAGCTAGAAATGATGATTAGGATCTTGATCTCTCTCCTTTGATCAAAGTTCCCTTCTTCAACACTCTTATTCCTCAAAGCTCACCATCACACACTAAAACAAACAAAAATAGGGTCAAATCTTCTCTAGAGGGGCTAGGGTTTCGAAATGGGGATCAAAGGGTAATGGAGGCTGAGAAATGAAAGGATCATGGGTCATAATTTTGTTTAAATAGGTTCCAAACCCTAAAATTTAGGGTTTGTCCCCTGGGTGCGTATGCCCAATGTACCCCCCCCCCCCTTTCCAAAACTGGCAATAATGCCCCCTAGGCACCAAATCTGAAAAGTATTTATATACCAAAGGTCAAAAATAAAAACTACCTTGAATTGGGTGTTACAAGTTTGCATCGGATGAAAGTTCCCAGCTATCCTGGAAATGTACTCTAATTCTAAATATTATAATGTCTTTTAAAACTTAATTATTTAAAAGAAATGCTAGGGTTATCTAAAATAGAAAGTATTTTCATTAGCATTAATTAAACAATCATTACAAAAGCTATTATGTATTTATATTGGTTTCCATAAATTATGAAATTGTAAGGGATACATATTTTTTTCGCAGTCGATAAAATCTCCTCTGATTCTATCTACATCTGTTACACGGTCTCGTTCTGCCTAAAGCTTATCAATCTTTGCATTTTCATCTCGAATCCACTTATCAGCTTCTTTGATTGTTTTCATAGTTTCAACAACCCATTTTTCTTTTTTTATTTACATGTTCCGCTAGATATTTTTCACATTGATCGGGTGTCCGACTTATTTCAGACTCTCCTTCATTTGTTTCTTTAGCGGCCTTGATAGCAAGGAAAATGTCATCAGACATTTGATCTGGAAGTGGAAAATTTTGGCCTTCTAAAAACGGGTTAATCACTCTTCCCAGTTTGCTTAAACTAATGTTTTGAAACCAACTGTTATTTACCTATTTTTTAGAACCAAAAAAAGTTTTCTTTACGCTCTAAAATCCGAGTATTTTTGTTTGCCAAAAATTCCAGTATAATAAAAGATTTTGCAAAAACTGTTTTGTTTTATTGAAATATCTTTGAGTAAAGATGTTTTAAAATACAAAAACTTTAAGGATATCATAATCAATACATAACAGTATTACAACGTAAAGACCTAATGGTCATGAATACTATTGCAAGCTGTCTCTTAATTACTTTGCATACTAATCAAGTTCTAATATATTTTAGGGTTTAGGTCATTTTTGATCATTTAACTTTTGGTTTTGTTATCATTTGGTCACTTAACTAATTTTAAATTTTAAAAGGTCATCAAACTTTTGACTTTGTGCTCCTTTAGTCACTTAACTTTTGGTTTGGTCACAATTAGTCACCTAACTTTTAGATTTGTGATCTTTTAGTCACTTAACTTTTAAAATTGTGCTCATTTAGTCACTAAACTTTTAAAAAAATTTAAAAGTTTAGTGACAAAATGAGCACAATTTTAAAAGTTTAGTGACTAAATGTGACCAAAACAAAAGTTAAGTGACTAAATGAGCACAAAACCAAAAGTTTGATGATCTTTTAAAACTTAAAAAGAGTTAAGTGACCAAATGAGCACACAACCAAAAGTTAAGTGACCAAAAATGACCTAAACCCTATATTTTACCGTGTAACTTGTGATGCAAATAAATTGAGTGGGTTGGGTTGGGAAACCTGGTGAGAAACATAGGGTTTCCAATCCCGAAATATAATTATGATAATAATTTATAATGATCAAACTTGCAAAACCAACTATTACCAAACAATATAGATATATCCCATAATATAGATATCTATAAAACATTACACCCATACATATGCATCTCAACTGATTCTCACAAATCCTAGTCCCTGATTATCAAGAAGAATCAACTCGCCTAAAGAATGTTTAGAGTAATATTTTGACTACACAACTAGGGGCTCCCTTGGCTAGTATAAGTCAAAAAGATACTTAAGCCACTAAAGTATTTGATGAATATGATATCCCATTTCATCTACTTCTGTAGGTAGTGAGCCCAAACTAGAAACATAATTTACAAGGCTATCTAGAAGATCAAGTGTTGTCATCCAACCCTGTTAGATGACAAGACATACCCTTCGGTTGCTTGATCGGACCCGTCATAACTGGCTATCTAAAGAATTTATATATCGTACTCCGATACGTAAACCGTACGTCGGCACGTGTCATAGAATAAAGTTCTACTCTTCGTTGCTATTGCACACACCCTTAATATGATGCTACCTAATATCCAAAATTAATTGAACTAAGCATCCATTTTAAGTCCTAGTGTATAACAGGACAATATTACAATACCTATAATCAAAACAATTTTATATCTATGTAATATTTTTACAATAAACACTCCTTTAATTTAACTCGAACTAAGCATCCTTTATAAATCTATTTATTACCAAGTAAGACTATAATGCATATAATGGATTTCCAAACCATTTTCTTGTTTATATCACACTATCATAATACGGTATATCACTATTCTTTTATCCAATTTAAATGAATATAAATATTCTTTATATGTCTTAGTTTTAAACTTAGACAAAATTACAATTCTTGTAATCTATCTTCTAATATTAACTCTTTTTAGACAAGACTATCCTAATTTAGTGCATAATTTTAACACAAAGTATCAAATATTTACTATACATTAATATTTTTAAGTTATAATGCTGATTTTTAAGATTATCATGTAATAATATCATATAAACATTTAACACATAATTAATCATATCTTGTTCACACAGTATGTGTTATCAAATACACATTTAACAACTATTCCAAATAATAAACATCTAATTTCACATATAAACTTTCAACAAATATTTAATACTTTTTAATAGTTATTGGTATTAAATCATGTTCGTGAAAGTAACTACACACTCACCTGATATATGATATAGGTGGAAGACTCACAAGAAAGTCAGCTCTTTGACTAACGCTTCAGATTTCCCTTTAAAATGACCTAAATACAAATATTAGTATGCTTTAGTGTTCGTTTGTATTTATAAAGTTAAATAGTTATAATGGTTTCTCAGATTTATCAATAACCGCAAAAGAAATACTGGCATATAGCTGATAAGAAACAACCAGGTAAGATCGTACCGGAGGTAGGATCTGTTTGGTGTATAAAGATATATTGTTTGGAAAATCCACTTGAAACAACTCAAAAATCTAGTATTTTTATCATTCCCGTAAGTAGATTGGTCATTATAACGACTGGTATTACTGATAGATCTTATTTATAAGTTCATAATAACGATTATAATTAGATATATAAGTTATACTTTAAGCAAGGTAAGCATAACTCAAGTTACAGGTTGTTTGACGAAAAATCGGACATTAAGCGGGCAGAACTTCAAAAAAGAAAGCTCTATTTCTCAGGTCTCTTTGGCACTCCCTAGCTTTGCTAATAACATCTAAGAACCACTAGAATTGGGCATTAGGGCCTCAGGAAAGTTTGAGAGAGTTTCTAGGTCAATTGGTACCAAAAAGGCTAGCAAAACGCTTCTATTTATAACAAAAGTCATAGGTGAAATGGTACCAAAGAGTACTACAAACTTTATTTATATTGCTTCGGCTAACAATCAACCGATTTTCATTTCAATTTCTATTTCGTGCATTGTTGTACTAAGTAGCATTCTAAACTTTGAATAATCATAACTTCTTCATACGAGGTCATATTTTGGCGTTCTTTATATCGACGTGTTCTTACTGACAAGCACTTCGACATTCATTTACATCACTTTGGCTAAAAAGCAACATATCTTTGGTTCACCTTTAATGAAACATACATTTTATCGGGTCGAATGGGAAACTTAGATAAATCACAAATTCCTCATACGAAGCCAAATTTGGGCGTTGTTTATATCCACATAATCATGTTCACGACTAGTACAACTTTCGGTAAGATTATTTATGCAAATAATCTTTTATTTTTAATGTTAGTTTATTTCTCAATGATAATTTTTATGTTAAGATTTTCTACAAATATTCTACACTCCTTATATTTGTCCATTTAATGTGTATACGATAATTATTTATTATCTCGAAACACATATGAAGAACAATGACCCTATTCAAGGATTTTATTTATTAGATTAAATGTATAATAATTATTGTTATACTCTAAACGGCTAGCCCGAATTTATGGGTATTACAATTACCTCCACTTAGGATGTTATGTCCCAGAATCATACAACAAAAAAGTAGCTCTGAATAATGATTCCTAAGTCGCCTCTAAATCCCCTAGTATGGATTTATCTTAGTACTTGTTTCCACACAGTACTATCTCAACATATCCAATCATGTTATACACGAAATAATGTTTTAGGTTCCTTTATGACAGCTTAACAATTTGTCGACCTAATTCCATAGCAATAACTTTACTTAAGGTCTCATTTAAGCGACCTTGTTAAGATGAATTCCTTACATGACCATTTCTCCATCTCCAAAAATGAAAAAATTCATGAACTTAACTATCATGTTCCCTTTTGGGGTTTAGACTTTGTTAGACTAGAACAATTTTCAGATTATATCCAACATTAGTATTCTTAAGAAGATCAAAGAATGGCCTCAGATAAAAAATATTCACTTATTCCCGATAAGGAGCCTATGAGAACATTCTCTATCGACCAATTCTCTATATATGTGATACCTAGGAAGGTAAATTTTATTGCATGGCCTATTATAACCCACGACATATCGTGTTTTTACACACTCTGGGACACTTGATGATAAGATCTATGATAAGATCATTGTATTTCCCTATAGGCATACATAAATGTCTTAAGTTCCTTTATAGTGTCTAATTTTGTTTTCTTACTTTCCAACCAAAACATATTTTCTGTTATCTACATAAGAACAATCGAAGCTAATAACTTTTCTCTTAGCTTGTTTTGTAGCAACTCTCTTGGACCTTAATGTTGAATCTGATGTCGATTTTCCTTTCACACTTTTTCCTCAAGGGTTTGTTCTCCCCTACTTAGGTTTGAACCCTTACCTATTGCTATCCACAACTAACTAAAGCCTAAATAGCTCGGCTTATGTGATTCGTAGCTCCTTTCCTTATTGGAATAACCCTTGATTGTCATACAAATGACTTTAGCATCCTTAAGATAGTATCACTACTTGTGTTTACAATGAGTGATCTTCTCACATAACACAACCACAATTTGATCAATATCACGACAAGCATGAAGTCATCCATTAATGCATACATATGAAAAAATGGTATAAGAGGATATTACTAACATAATGGTAATATCAACAACAACGACTGTTTATGAACTCATTATTATTTTTCCTTCTTTTCTGGGATAGTTAACCTTGTCACATTCCAGTTGATCTTCTTGTAATGATCCTTCCGATCATCTCTTGAAGCATTTTGGTGAAGATGCACAAAAAACACTTGGATGCGCCTCATGTAGTAGCTACAACGATTGTAGCTCCCCTGGCTTCTTGAACGAAAAATAATAGATTTGAACCTATCTGCTGGTGGTGCTTGAACCTACACTTGTTTCTTTATCCGCCCATGGACCGTAAGTCCTAATTCTTGAATCATAACCTTAATTTTCATCAAAGACTACTACACCTTTCTAAATAAGGTCGTAAACTCAACCGAAGATAAGGTCTTTACATTGGCTACAAATCGAATGCTTATACTCTAATGACCTCCCATTGCATAACACAATAGTTACATAACAAACAAAACTCTCATATCTACAAAAAGAAATTAACACTGAAGACACCTTCCATCTTGTGTTAACAACCTGATATTTCTTTATTTAATCTACCGACTAAAGTCAATCACTACACAGGACATGGTTCTCTGAACCAATTTACTCACTTCACAGATTTATATTAATCAGACTTGATCCTTTATGACCAATTGGGTTTGAATCAAGAATACTTTCCTAGTCATCACTAAAATGCAGGTAATGATGGAAACAAAAAAATACTCAACTATTAATGCCTTAGTAACCTTATGACTCCTCACGATCCAAGTATGAATCTTGTGCTTCCGGTAGTACAGGTCTATACTACCATTCATACCTATGCATACTCATCCCAAGAATTTCCTCATACTTCCCAAGTCACCATACATTATAACCACAAAACAGTTTAAAACATAAATGTTTCCAAATAAGCACATATAACAATTTTCCTCAGACTCCAGTAGGAATGTTGTTTCTATATCAAACAAATATTACAGCTGCCTAGACTCACCTTCTAGCATCTTTCTTTTTTTACAACAATCTTCAAAGGATTATATGGCATGGATTCATAAAACCTTCATCATTTAAGTCTTTATTCGAAAGATAATGTAAATATTAGCAGCAAATATACTCTCAACTAATTGTATTCATTCTAGTATAGTCCCCAATATGTAAGGTACACTGTTTCTGGTGGTATGGAGATAAATGTTGTACAACCACCTGTTGACATATTTACACCACCAAGCATAACATTATATCTCTTCACTTCATCATCCTTTACTTTATAGGAGCTAATCCTAAAAGTCTATATTTTAGCTATATCTCAGCATGTTCTACTACATTCCACTTAGTTCTTTGTCATATCCTGACGTTATTATTTCTCTTTGCGCAATACTATGGACATATCACCACTTCAGCGAAATGTTCTAACTTTACTAAACGAATAAGTTAATCAGAGATCTACAAACCAGTGTCTAATTTCTCCATCCTAGTCATGTATGTTAAAGTCGATTTAACACACTATGGAATTCTCGTAAGGATGTGATAGAAGTCAATTGTCACTAAGTATTATTAAATACCAAGTCAGAGCATCTTGTATATGGTACAAATCAGCTTTGAACACACCACTCGAATTGCATACTACATCGCAACGATAGACAAAGTATCAGCCTAATGAGTCAAAAAATTATGTTGGCCTTTCCTTTCGTCTTTCTTGAATTCTAAGAACTCTTAATATCCTTTCATATAAATCGAACTTTAGTGTCGTTGATGTATTCATCACCATCTTTAGTACTTCTAAATCAATAAGCCATCACTGCTTCAAACTACTCGGCGGTAGAATCGCCAGTCAGTAGGGTGACCTCATGGATCATGCCAAAGTTCTATCATCTCGCCAATTTTCAATGTAATTCAAACATACAATACCTTTCTGAAGGTATGATATTTGCATATTTAGCTCATATTAAGTATAGATTTTTATTCATTTATTAGCTAATTTATTGCATTTCATGGACAAAAGGTACTTAAAAGTGTGTGAATTATATTTTCAGTCCAAAAGTGAAGCTTGGAAGCAAAAGGAAGCACGAGAAGCGGTTAGAAGTTTGGGAATTGATCAAAGAAGAAAAACACTAAAAACAACACCTACTCGGCGAGTCCAAGCGAATATTCGAGAAGATAAAGACTCGAAGACCCATAGACTTATCGCATACGGGGAATTGAGAGATGGACTCGGCGAGTCAGCACCTGACTCGACAAGTCGGTTCGTATATAAAAATAACTCCTCAGATCGACATAAGGATATTCTGGAGCTATTCTGGAGAGATTAGCTACGATTGAAGAGCCAGAAGAACCCTAGAGAACGAAGATACAACCAAGAATTTAATTACGAAGGAGGTTTAAGGCAATTTTCATCATTCCATTTAATCTTTTTGTTTTCCATTATGGATAGACAATTAGAATCTGTTTGTTTGTTGTTAGTTACCTCAAATATGAACTAAAACTCTTAAACTTCTGTTTGGGGATACAAAATTGATACTATGGTTTGATTATTGGTAGGATTAATTCAATATTGGTGATTTTGTTATTCTTAGCTAGCTAATGAACCTTATGTGTGAATGATAATTAATTTTCTGTTAATAGGAAGATAATTAAATGGTATGAACATCTTTTGATTATCAACCTCATATGTTTACGTGACCACTTCATCATATGTCTAGGATTAATGAACATGAAACTAGAATTAATAAGAAAGTTAAGTAAATTCATGTGTAAGCTTGTTTGATGACCATCAACAAGAAATTAACTAAAGGACCAAATTAGTTGATTATTGCAAGTCTAAATTAACCCGAATAATTAATCTAGTGAATTTAATTAAGTTAGACAACTGATCACTGTTTGAGTTAGTTATTTCACTAAGGGTTAGTGTAGTGAACGCGAAGCTAATCATTAGAGTCGGTAGCCAATAAAAGAATTCGTCCATTGCACTATTACCATGAAATCAACCATAGGATCAATTGAGTTAAACTAAACAGAAGTTCCTTCCCATTATTGAATCTAGTTAGTTCTTTGTTTTCCTAGTTTTTATATAGTTAGTAAGTTTATAGTCTTGTAAAACTAGGGAAAACCCCTACTTATTAATTAATTTAGATAAAATTAGTTTTTAATTTTAATTTACCGTTCCTTGTGTTCGATACCCTACTTATTTAGCTTTACCACAATTGATAGGTCCACTGCCTTTGTGTGTTTATTTTTATTAAAAAGTAGGTTTAAAACTAGTTGAGTGTACACACATCTAGGTACTATCACTTCACTAAACGCACTCTAAGGGTACGATAGCACTCTATTGGTATTTATATACTATTTATGAAGTTACCGATGTTAACTATCGTAAGTCTTCCTATGTCTTTGAAAAGTTACATGCCCTTTCTAATACAATACTTAAACGATTAGAACCATATACACATATTTTATCCTTCAAAAAAAGGTTGGCATTAGACCATAAATACTTTCAATAATTATCATTCTAGGTAGGCAACATAAAGCATGCTACAACACAAGTTTCGGTAATGATCTTTCAAGTTTCATGACGTGACACTATGGTGATCACGACGTGACACCTGATCTGGGGGAAAATCATACTTAACGGACTTAGTCAGTAGTTAAAGGAAGTGATGGGTAGGGTTTCCTTTACCCTCAACCTCCATCACATCTAAATCCCTCTTGAAGAACCCTAATTCATTTCCTCCATTTTTGAACCCATATTTGTGTCCATGGTGGATCTTAAAGGAAGGAAGAGACTTTTGTAGTTGTAGGATCATATTGGCAAGCTTGGAACTTCTATTTGAGCATCTTCTGAATCCTTGTGAGTTATCAAGTTCAAACTTTTATGCATTAGAGCCTTAGATCTATGTTTTTTTTCTACTTTCTCATCTTTCGGGTGGGTTTGGAGAGTAGGATGTCATAAACTTTGAAACTCTATGAATCCTTATTGTGCATTGAAGGATTTATTCTTTGGATCTGAAGAGTTGGTGAGTTTGGGGCTTCATGCATGGGATTTCACCTCATTTTTCCTTCATTTTTACCTAACTTATGTTTAAGACATGCATTGGACATGCTTGTCTAAAAAGCAATGATTTTTATGATATTTTGAGATAGATAATGCCTTCTGTAAAGTTTAGATACTTGGATTGAAGGATTAAGGACTTAATACATTAATCTCTCCGTGTTTAGTTCTCACGACATGACCAATAGAGTATCATGATGTGAGCGACCAGTTTCCCCATCGGTGTTGAATGGACACTGTCACGACGTGGTGGTTGGACTATCTTGACGTGATAATGAATTGAAGAGTGTTTCCGAGTTAAATTGTGACTGTGTCCTGGGGTTGGGCTGAGTTATATTCCACGACGTGACCATGAACTGGTCACGACGTGAGGATCGGTTTGGGGAAGGTTGATTGTTGACTTTGACCTTGGCTATTGGCTTGATGGCTTGGGTTGACTTTTGGTGAATTACTAATTCTAGCATCTAGACTAAGGTGAAACACTACATACTAGATTACGTGGTGTTTGACACTCGATCTCTGATTGTTATGAGTGGTTGACTTTGGTCTACTTTAGTAAGATGAGTTTTCTCACTGTATTCGTGGGTCAAAGGCACCAACACCGACCCACTTGATCATGTTTGTAGGATTCTAGTTGTCTTTGTGACCATTGCATGTGTATGTATGTTATGTATGGGTCAGACTTGATTTTGTATGTTATGTATATGGGTGGGACTTGAATGTATGGGCGGGGCCCGATTATATGGGTTGGGCCCAAATGCATAGGCGGGGCCCGAATCATGTATGTTGGGTTGGGCTTGTTCTTGTTTGATATGTGGTATATTAGGGGAACTCACTTACCTTTGTGCTTATGGTTTTATGTTTATGTTCAGGTACTTCTGGTTCCAAGAGGAAGGGCTCGATGTGATTGCATCGCATCCACAGTGTTCCACATTCTATGACTGGTTTTGTATTCTGATAACTATTTGATACCTTTTACACTTAATCTGGATTTTTGGAATGAATGAATGGTTGTTTTGGGTTGACTTAAAGAAAAAATTTTCTTAGTATTTTTGGGATGTTACAAATAATGTCCACGAAAGTAACTATACACTCACTTGATATATGATATAGGTAGAAGACTCACGGGAAAGTCAACTCTTTGACTGGCACTTTCGATTTCCCTTTAAAACTACCTAAATACAAATATTACTATGCCTTAGTGTTCCTTCATATTTATAAAGTTAAATCATTATAATGTTTTTTCAGATTTTTCAATAATATCAAAAGAAATACTGACGTATAGTTGATCAGATATAACCAGGTAAGATCGTATCAGAGGTAGGATCCGTTTGGTGTATAAAGATATATTGTTTGGAAAATCCACTTGAAACACCTCACTTATCTAGACTTATCATCATTCCCGTAAGAAGTTCGGTCAGGATAATGGTTGGTATTACTAATAGATCTTATTTATAAGTTCATTATAACAATTATAAACATAAATATAAGTTATACTTAAAGCACGGTAAGCATAACTCAACTTATTATTCGGCGAAAAACTGGATATTATGTGGGCAAAACTTCAAAACCAAAGCTCTATTTCTTAGGGCTCTTTGGCTCTCCAGAGTTTCACTACTAAAACCTAAGAACTACTAGATTGGACTGCCTTTATGCCTATTATGTTAACTGATAGTGAAGCATGTCGGTGATTAGTAATCTTCAGCAGTATCGGAGACAAGACCGCTTGATTATGTAGTGTTTGGTTATCGTCGTTAATGATGGAATGCTGCTTGCTTTGTGCTTTGGGAAACCTTCACTTAGTCATATTAGCTATTAAGGGTATACGATAAGTTGTATACCACATTTATTAAACAATCTTACGATGTTATGTTAAACACTATTGCACATCTCTTGTTTCAGCCCAACTGTTGTAGTGTGTGACCTCACAATCGAAGGATTGTTTAACATTTGTAGTATGTAATTGTACTCATGAAGTATCTAAGGGACATCTCTAGAAGTATACTTTACAGCTTATAGCAGAGACATGGAGGGGGAGCAAAATCCTAGTGGAGTCTAGGAATATACAATAGCTTGTTGTGTGTGCTGTTTAGCAGGGTTTTTGGAAATTTATTAAGGAGGTGACTTAGAGGATTCATGATAATTATTGAGGAAGGTACACATAGGTGTGGTAGGTAGTATTGGGCTCATACTATTGAAAGCACAAAACCTGGACCCGAGTCAAGGAAAGTTGTGATAATTCTAAGAAACTTATAGAGTGTGAGATTCTTCGTGTGTATTCTGATTGTTTGCATCTTTTATTTCAGTATGGTGATGGCATGTGGTGGAGCGGGAGGTTCAAGATCTGGTTCCAGTTTGGGCTCTGGTGCCGAGCTGATTGATGAGGACTACGCGATCTTATCGCGTTAGAGATTACACAAGGTAACCTTGATGCGGCTCATGTGATGTTCGAGACGATCAATGAAGGGATTGTCAAGATGATAGAGTAACGCTTTCGGACCTTTCAAGCTTAGTAGTCCGTCGGACAGTACGGAACCCGTACCCTCACTTTTAAGGCTTTCCGAGGATGTGGGGAACCAAAGCTCTCCAGGGTAAAAGACCCCTTAGCGCCAGGCGATGGATAAAGACCCAAAGCCCAAAATGGGCCCAAATCCATAAAGACCCAAAGTCTAACAATGGCCTAAAGTCCGAAATTCTAATGGCCCAACAAGGCTCAAAACCCAATAGTCCAAAGGTGCTCAAAGCGCAAAAATCCATGACCAGGCCCAGTACGTTGTGTGTACCAGAAGCACGCCCAACGTACTAGGTGGCTTGCCTTATTTCAAACTCAAATGCGTACGCGCGACGTACCCACTCCCTTAAGCACTTTTCCATTAAGTACTTAATGCTTTCCACCAAATGACCAATATTTGGATCCAAGTCTTGTGGAATGTCTTAATCCATAAAATTAACTTGGAGCCTTTTCATCGCTTAAATGAACCCAAACCCTAGATTTAGCATTCTATTTTCACCAAATAGACATAAACACATGTGTGGTTGATCTATAACCATCAAGATGCTAACTTTATGGACTAGAGATCTCAGAAACATCAAGAGAAGCAACTCCTAACTTCTGTAGAGGAAGAAAACCCACCAGATCTCATTGATAGGATCAAAAGTGTCCAAAACTACATAATACTAGATCTAAGCATACAAGGATAAAGTTCCAAGCTTTATACCTCAATGAAGCTAGAAATGATGATTAGGATCTTGATCTCTCTCCTTTGATCAAAGTTCCCTTCTTCAACACTCTTATTCCTCAAAGCTCACCATCACACACTAAAACAAACAAAAATAGGGTCAAATCTTCTCTAGAGGGGCTAGGGTTTCGAAATGGGGATCAAAGGGTAATGGAGGCTGAGAAATGAAAGGATCATGGGTCATAATTTTGTTTAAATAGGTTCCAAACCCTAAAATTTAGGGTTTGTCCCCTGGGTGCGTATGCCCAATGTACCCCCCCCCTTTCCAAAACTGGCAATAATGCCCCCTAGGCACCAAATCTGAAAAGTATTTATATACCAAAGGTCAAAAATAAAAACTACCTTGAATTGGGTGTTACAAGTTTGCACCGGATGCAAGTTCCCAGCTATCCTGGAAATGTACTCTAATTCTAAATATTATAATGTCTTTTAAAACTTAATTATTTAAAAGAAATGCTAGGGTTATCTAAAATAGAAAGTATTTTCATTAGCATTAATTAAACAATCATTACAAAAGCTATTATGTATTTATATTGGTTTCCATAAATTATGAAATTGTAAGGGATACATATTTTTTTCGCAGTCGATAAAATCTCCTCTGATTCTATCTACATCTGTTACACGGTCTCGTTCTGCCTAAAGCTTATCAATCTTTGCATTTTCATCTCGAATCCACTTATCAGCTTCTTTGATTGTTTTCATAGTTTCAACAACCCATTTTTCTTTTTTTATTTACATGTTCCGCTAGATATTTTTCACATTGATCGGGTGTCCGACTTATTTCAGACTCTCCTTCATTTTTTTCTTTAGCGGCCTTGATAGCAAGGAAAATGTCATCAGACATTTGATCTGGAAGTGGAAAATTTTGGCCTTCTAAAAACGGGTTAATCACTCTTCCCAGTTTGCTTAAACTAATGTTTTGAAACCAACTGTTATTTACCTATTTTTTAGAACCAAAAAAAGTTTTCTTTACGCTCTAAAATCCGAGTATTTTTGTTTGCCAAAAATTCCAGTATAATAAAAGATTTTGCAAAAACTGTTTTGTTTTATTGAAATATCTTTGAGTAAAGATGTTTTAAAATACAAAAACTTTAAGGATATCATAATCAATACATAACAGTATTACAACGTAAAGACCTAATGGTCATGAATACTATTGCAAGCTGTCTCTTAATTACTTTGCATACTAATCAAGTTCTAATATATTTTAGGGTTTAGGTCATTTTTGATCATTTAACTTTTGGTTTTGTTATCATTTGGTCACTTAACTAATTTTAAATTTTAAAAGGTCATCAAACTTTTGACTTTGTGCTCCTTTAGTCACTTAACTTTTGGTTTGGTCACAATTAGTCACCTAACTTTTAGATTTGTGATCTTTTAGTCACTTAACTTTTAAAATTGTGCTCATTTAGCCACTAAACTTTTAAAAAAATTTAAAAGTTTAGTGACAAAATGAGCACAATTTTAAAAGTTTAGTGACTAAATGTGACCAAAACAAAAGTTAAGTGACTAAATGAGCACAAAACCAAAAGTTTGATGATCTTTTAAAACTTAAAAAGAGTTAAGTGACCAAATGAGCACACAACCAAAAGTTAAGTGACCAAAAATGACCTAAACCCTATATTTTACCGTGTAACTTGTGATGCAAATAAATTGAGTGGGTTGGGTTGGGAAACCTGGTGAGAAACATAGGGTTTCCAATCCCGAAATATAATTATGATAATAATTTATAATGATCAAACTTGCAAAACCAACTATTACCAAACAATATAGATATATCCCATAATATAGATATCTATAAAACATTACACCCATACATATGCATCTCAACTGATTCTCACAAATCCTAGTCCCTGATTATCAAGAAGAATCAACTCGCCTAAAGAATGTTTAGAGTAATATTTTGACTACACAACTAGGGGCTCCCTTGGCTAGTATAAGTCAAAAAGATACTTAAGCCACTAAAGTATTTGATGAATATGATATCCCATTTCATCTACTTCTGTAGGTAGTGAGCCAAACTAGAAACATAATTTACAAGGCTATCTAGAAGATCAAGTGTTGTCATCCAACCCTGTTAGATGACAAGACATACCCTTTGGTTGCTTGATCGGACCCATCATAACTGGCTATCCAAAGAATTTATATATCGTACTCCGATACGTAAACCGTACGTCGGCACGTGTCATAGAATAAAGTTCTACTCTTCGTTGCTATTGCGCACACCCTTAATATGATGCTACCTAATATCCAAAATTAATTGAACTAAGCATCCATTTTAAGTCCTAGTGTATAACAAGACAATATTACAAAGCCTATAATCAAAACAGTTTTATATCTATGTAATATTTTTACAATACATGGTATAAATAAACACTCATTTAATTTAACTCGAACTAAGCATCCTTTATAAATCTATTTATTACCAAGTAAGACTATAATGCATATAATGGATTTCCAAACCATTTTCTTGTTTATATCACACTATCATAATACGGGATATCACTATTCTTTTATCTAATTTAAATGAATATAAATATTCTTTATATGTCTTAGTTTTAAACTTAGACAAAATTACAATTCTTGTAATCTATCTTCTAATATTAACTCTTTTTAGACAAGACTATCCTAATTTAGTGCATAATTTTAACACAAAGTATCAAATATTTACTATACATTAATATTTTTAAGTTATAATGCTGATTTTTAAGATTATCATGTAATAATATCATATAAACATTTAACACATAATTAATCATATCTTGTTCACACAGTATGTGTTATCAAATACACATTTAACAACTATTCCAAATAATAAACATCTAATTTCACATATAAACTTTCAACAAATATTTAATACTTTTTAATAGTTATTGGTATTAAATCATGTTCGTGAAAGTAACTACACACTCACCTGATATATGATATAGGTGGAAGACTCACAAGAAAGTCAGCTCTTTGACTAACGCTTCAGATTTCCCTTTAAAATGACCTAAATACAAATATTAGTATGCTTTAGTGTTCGTTTGTATTTATAAAGTTAAATAGTTATAATGGTTTCTCAGATTTATCAATAACCGCAAAAGAAATACTGGCATATAGCTGATAAGAAACAACCAGGTAAGATCGTACCGGAGGTAGGATCTGTTTGGTGTATAAAGATATATTGTTTGGAAAATCCACTTGAAACAACTCAAAAATCTAGTATTTTTATCATTCCCGTAAGTAGATTGGTCATTATAACGACTGGTATTACTGATAGATCTTATTTATAAGTTCATAATAACGATTATAATTAGATATATAAGTTATACTTTAAGCAAGGTAAGCATAACTCAAGTTACAGGTTGTTTGACGAAAAATCGGACATTAAGCGGGCAGAACTTCAAAAAAGAAAGCTCTATTTCTCAGGTCTCTTTGGCACTCCATAGCTTTGTTAATAACAGTTAAGAACCACTAGAATTGGGCATTAGGGCCTCAGGAAAGTTTGAGAGAGTTTCTAGGTCAATTGGTACCAAAAAGGCTAGCAAAACGCTTCTATTTATAACAAAAGTCATAGGTGAAATGGTACCAAAGAGTACTACAAACTTTATTTATATTGCTTCGGCTAACAATCAACCGATTTTCATTTCAATTTCTATGTCGTGCATTGTTGTACTAAGTCGCATTCTAAACTTTGAATAATCATAACTTCTTCATACGAGGTCATATTTTGGCGTTCTTTATATCGACGTGTTCTTACTGACAAGCACTTCGACATTCATTTACATCACTTTGGCTAAAAAGCAACATATCTTTGGTTCACCTTTAATGAAACATACATTTTATCGGGTCGAATGGGAAACTTAGATAAATCACAAATTCCTCATACGAAGCCAAATTTGGGCGTTGTTTATATCCACATAATCATGTTCACGACTAGTACAACTTTCGGTAAGATTATTTATGCAAATAATCTTTTATTTTTAATGTTAGTTTATTTCTCAATGATAATTTTTATGTTAAGATTTTCTACAAATATTCTACACTCCTTATATTTGTCCATTTAATGTGTATACGATAATTATTTATTATCTCGAAACACATATGAAGAACAATGACCCTATTCAAGGATTTTATTTATTAGATTAAATGTATAATAATGATTGTTATACTCTAAACGGCTAGCCCGAATTTATGGGTATTACAATTACCTCCCAGTTAGGATGTTATGTCCCAGAATCATAAAACAACAAAGTAGCTCTGAATAATGATTCCTAAGTCGCCTCTAAATCCCTTAGTATGGATTTATCTTAGTACTTGTTTCCACACAGTACTATCTCAACATATCCAATCATGTTATACACGAAATAATGTTTTAGGTTCCTTTATGACAGCTTAACAATTTGTCGACCTAATTCCATAGCAATAACTTTACTTAAGGTCTCATTTAAGCGACCTTGTTAAGATGAATTCCTTACATGACCATTTCTCCATCTCCAAAAATGAAAAAATTCATGAACTTAACTATCATGTTCCCTTTTGGGGTTTAGACTTTGTTAGACTAGAACAATTTTCAGATTATATCCAACATTAGTATTCTTAAGAAGATCAAAGAATGGCCTCAGATAAAAAATATTCACTTATTCCCGATAAGGAGCCTATGAGAACATTCTCTATCGACCAATTCTCTATATATGTGATACCTAGGAAGGTAAATTTTATTGCATGGCCTATTATAACCCACGACATATCGTGTTTTTACACACTCCTGGGACACTTGATGATAAGATCTATGATAAGATCATTGTATTTCCCTATAGGCATACATAAATGTCTTAAGTTCCTTTATAGTGTCTAATTTTGTTTTCTTACTTTCCAACCAAAACATATTTTCTGTTATCTACATAAGAACAATCGAAGCTAATAACTTTTCTCTTAGCTTGTTTTGTAGCAACTCTCTTGGACCTTAATGTTGAATCTGATGTCGATTTTCCTTTCACACTTTTTCCTTAAGGGTTTGTTCTCCCCTACTTAGGTTTGAACCCTTACCTATTGCTACCCATAACTAACTAAAGCCTAAATAGCTCGGCTTATGTGATTCGTAGCTCCTTTCCTTATTGGAATAACCCTTGATTGTCATACAAATGACTTTAGCATCCTTAACATAGTATCACTACTTGTGTTTACAATGAGTGATCTTCTCACATAACACAACCACAATTTGATCAATATCACGACAAGCATGAAGTCATCCATTAATGCATACATATGAAAAAATGGTATAAGAGGATATTACTAACATAATGGAAATATCAACAACAACGACTGTTTATGAACTCATTATTATTTTTCCTTCTTTTCTGGGATAGTTAACCTTGTCACATTCCAGTTGATCTTCTTGTAATGATCCTTCCGATCATCTCTTGAAGCATTTTGGTGAAGATGCACAAAAAACACTTGCATGCGCCTCATGTAGTAGCTACAACGATTGTAGCTCCCCTGGCTTCTTGAACGAAAAATAATAGATTTGAACCTATCTGCTGGTGGTGCTTGAACCTACACTTGTTTCTTTATCCGCCCATGGACCGTAAGTCCTAATTCTTGAATCATAACCTTAATTTTCATCAGAGACTACTACACCTTTCTAAATAAGGTCGTAAACTCAACCGAAGATAAGGTCTTTACATTGGCTACAAATCGAATGCTTATACTCTAATGACCTCCCATTGCATAACACAATAGTTACATAACAAACAAAACTCTCATATCTACAAAAAGAAATTAACACTGAAGACACCTTCCATCTTGTGTTAACAACCTGATATTTCTTTATTTAATCTCCCGACTAAAGTCAATCACTACACATGACATGGTTCTCTGAACCAATTAACTCACTTCACAGATTTATATTAATCAGACTTGATCCTTTATGACCAATTGGGTTTCAATCAAGAATACTTTCCTAGTCATCACTAAAATGCAGGTAATGATGGAAACAAAAAAATACTCAACTATTAATGCCATAGTAACCTTATGACTCCTCACGATCCAAGTATGAATCTTGTGCTTCCGGTAGTACAGGTCTATACTACCATTCATACATATGCATACTCATCCCAAGAATTTCCTCATAGTTCCCAAGTCACCATACATTATAACCACAAAACAGTTTAAAACATAAATGTTTCCAAATAAGCACATATAACAATTTTCCTCAGACTCCAGTAGGAATGTTGTTTCTATATCAAGCAGATATTAAAGCTGCCTAGACTCACCTTCTAGCATCTTTCTTTTTTTACAACAATCTTCAAAGGATTATATGGCATGGATTCATAAAACCTTCATCATTTAAGTCTTTATTCGAAAGATAATGTAAATATTAGCAGCAAATATACTCTCAACTAATTGTATTCATTCTAGTATAGTCCCCAATATGTAAGGTATACTGTTTCTGGTGGTATGGAGATAAATGCTCTACAACCACCTGTTGACATATGTACACCACCAAGCATAACATTATATCTCTTCACTTCATCATCCTTTACTTTATAGGAGCTAATCCTAAAAGTCTATATTTTAGCTATATCTCAGCATGTTCTACTACATTCCACTTAGTTCTTTGTCATATCCTGACGTTATTATTTCTCTTTGCGCAATACTATGGACGTATCACCACTTCAGCGAAATGTTCTAACTTTACTAAACGAATAAGTTAATCAGAGATCTACAAACCAGTGTCTAATTTCTCCATCCTAGTCATGTATGTTAAAGTCGATTTAACACACTATGGAATTCTCGTAAGGATGTGATAGAAGTCAATTGTCACTAAGTATTATTAAATACCAAGTCAGAGCATCTTGTATATGGTACAAATCAGCTTTGAACACACCACTCGAATTGCATACTACATCGCAACGATAGACAAAGTCTCAGCCTAATGAGTCAAAAAATTATGTTGGCCTTTCCTTTCGTCTTTCTTGAATTCTAAGAACTCTTAATATCCTTTCATATAAATCGAACTTTAGTGTCGTTGATGTATTCATCACCATCTTTAGTACTTCTAAATCAATAAGCCATCACTGCTTCAAACTACTCGGCGGTAGAATCGCCAGTCAGTAGGGTGACCTCATGGATCATGCCAAAGTTCTATCATCTCGCCAATTTTCAATGTAATTCAAACATACAATACCTTTCTGAAGGTATGATATTTGCATATTTAGCTCATATTAAGTATAGATTTTTATTCATTTATTAGCTAATTTATTGCATTTCATGGACAAAAGGTACTTAAAAGTGTGTGAATTATATTTTCAGTCCAAAAGTGAAGCTTGGAAGCAAAAGGAAGCACGAGAAGCGGTTAGAAGCTTGGGAATTGATCAAAGAAGAAAAACACTAAAAACAACACCTACTCGGCGAGTCCAAGCGAATATTCGAGAAGATAAAGACTCGAAGACCCAGAGACTTATCGCATACGGGGAATTGAGAGATGGACTCGGCGAGTCAGCACCTGACTCGACAAGTCGGTTCGTATATAAAAATAACTCCTCAGATCGACATAAGGATATTCTGGAGCTATTCTGGAGAGATTAGCTGCGATTGAAGAGCCAGAAGAACCCTAGAGAACGAACATACAACCTAGAATTTAATTACGAAGGAGGTTTAAGGCAATTTTCATCATTCCACTTAATCTTTTGTTTTCCATTATGGATAGACAATTAGAATCTGTTTGTTTGCTGTTAGTTACCTCAAATATGAGCTAAAACTCTTAAACTTCTATTTGGGGATACAAAATTGATACTATGGTTTGATTATTGGTAGGATTAATTCAATATTGGTGATTTTGTTATTCTTAGCTTGCTAAAGAACCTTATGTGTGAATGATAATTAATTTTCTGTTAATAGGAAGATAATTAAATAGTATGAACATCTTTTGATTATCAACCTCATATGTTTACGTGACCACTTCATCATATGTCTAGGATTAATGAACATGAAACTAGAATTAATAAGAAAGTTAAGTAAATTCATGTGTAAGCTTGTTTGATGACCATCAACAAGAAATTAACTAAAGGACCAAATTAGTTGATTATTGCAAGTCTAAATTAACCCGAATAATTAATCTAGTGAATTTAATTAAGTTAGACAACTGATCACTGTTTGAGTTAGTTATTTCACTAAGGGTTAGTGTAGTGAACGCGAAGGTAATCATTAGAGTCGGTAGCCAATAAAAGAATTAATCCATTGCACTATTACCATGAAATCAACCATAGGATCAATTGAGTTGAACTAAACAGAAGTTCCTTCCCATTATTGAATCTAGTTAGTTCTTTGCTTTCCTAGTTTTTATATAGTTAGTAAGTTTATAGTCTTGTAAAACTAGGGAAAACCCCTACTTATTAATTAATTTAGATAAAATTAGTTTTTAATTTTAATTTACCGTTCCTTGTGTTCGATACCCTACTTATTTAGCTTTACCACAATTGATAGGTCCACTGCCTTTGTGTGTTTATTTTTATTAAAAAGTAGGTTTAAAACTAGTTGAGTGTACACACATCAAGGTACTATCACTTCACCAAACGCACTCTAAGGGTACGATACCACACTATTGGTATTTATATACTATTTATGAAGTTACCGATGTTAACTATCGTAAGTCTTCCTATGTATTTGAAAAGTTACATGCCCTTTCTAATACAGTACTTAAACGATTAGAACCATATACACATATTTTATCCTTCAAAACAAGGTTGGCATTAGACCATAAATACTTTCAATAATTATCATTCTAGGTAGGCAACATAAAGCATGCTACAACACAAGTTTCGGTAATGATCTTTCAAGTTTCATGACGTGACACTATGGTGATCACGACGTGACACCTGATCTGGGGGAAAATCATACTTAACGGACTTAGTCAGTAGTTAAAGGAAGTGATGGGTAGGGTTTTCTTTACCCTCAACCTCCATCACATCTAAATCCCTCTTGAAGAACCCTAATTCATTTCCTCCATTTTTGAACCCATATTTGTGTCCATGGTGGATCTTGAAGGAAGGAAGAGACTTTTGTAGTTGTAGGATCATATTGGCAAGCTTGGAACTTCTATTTGAGCATCTTCTGAATCCTTGTGAGTTATCAAGTTCAAACTTTTATGCATTAGAGCCTTAGATCTATGTTTTTTTTTCTACTTTCTCATCTTTCGGGTGGGTTTGGAGAGTAGGATGTCATAAACTTTGAAACTCTATGAATCCTTATTGTGCATTGAAGGATTTATTCTTTGGATCTGAAGAGTTTGTGAGTTTGGGGCTTCGTGCATGGGATTTCACCTCATTTTTCCTTCATTTTTACCTAACTTATGTTTAAGACATGCATTGGACATGCTTGTCTAAAAAGCAATGATTTTTATGATATTTTGAGATAGATAATGCCTTCTGTAAAGTTTAGATACTTGGATTGAAGGATTAAGGACTTAATACATTAATCTCTCCGTGTTTAGTTCTCACGACATGACCAATAGAGTATCATGATGTGAGCGACCAGTTTCCCCATCGGTGTTGAATGGACACTGTCACGACGTGGTGGTTGGACTATCTTGACGTGAGAATGAATTGAAGAGTGTTTCTGAGTTAAATTGTGACTGTGTCCTGGGGTTGGGCTGAGTTATTTTCCACGACGTGACCATGAACTGGTCACGACGTGAGGATCGGTTTGGGGAAGGTTGATTGTTGACATTGACCTTGGCTATTAGCTTGATGGCTTGGGTTGACTTTTGGTTAATTACTAATTCTAGCATCTAGACTAAGGTGAAACACTACAGACTAGATTACGTGGTGTTTGACACTCGATCTCTGATTGTTATGAGTGGTTGACTTTGGTCTACTTTAGTAAGATGAGTTTTCTCACTGTATTCGTGGGTCAAAGGCACCAACACCGACCCACTTGATCATGTTTGTAGGATTCTAGTTGTCTTTGTAACCATTGCATGTGTATGTATGTTATGTATGGGTCAGACTTGATTTTGTATGTTATGTATATGGGTGGGACTCGAATGTATGGGCGGGGCCCGATTATATGGGTTGGGCCCAAATGCATAGGCGGGGCCCGAATCATGTATGTTGGGTTGGGCTTGTTGTCACACCCCAAAACCGAGAACGGCGGAAACGTTCTGGGGCGGAGGACGTCATGTATGCATCACAACAAATGTAAAGTAGTAAACAAGCAACAACATCATCCATTGCATTAATAGTATAATTTTAGTTACAAGTGTTTTCTTTCATAGTACAAGACATGATGATAACTTATCAAAAATAAAAGACGAGTCTTGACTGCTCCGTCTTCTCTGAACCTTATATCGACACATGTCTATTTGTAACCTGAGAATACAAGTTATTTTGAAAGAGTAGATCAGCATTTAAGCTGGTGAGTTCATAAGTATTTAATGTCATTGTTTTGATTAGTTGATATGAAAGACTGGTAAATGAATGATGAAACATTTAGTATAAGTGTGAAAAGCTCTAGAAAATCCCATATTTCCTACTAGTATAAAAGTAGTCTTCTACCAAGACTCGAATGTTTTGAAAGTAGTCTTTTACCTAGACCTGACTGTTTTGAAAGTACGCATCTCTTGAAAATGTGATGGTTTTTCCTTGTTTAACTCTTATTAGCAGCCCCTTAAGTATACCTGAAATGGTATCAACCTAGAACATCCGTAGACTGTTCATTTACCTCTGTTGCTAACAGTTGGGTTTAGGAATAGTTAGTCCCTTATGTATACCCACGATGATATCAACCTAGAACATCCGTAGATTGTTCATTTACCTCTGTAGCTAGCAGTGGTTGTCGGAATGGTTAGTCCCTCAAAGTATGATGTGGTACTAGGAGATAAAGTCCCAGTCTACCTCGTCGATGATGTGATTGAATCACAAGGTAAAGATAGAAAGGCGAACAATATAACCGTATCTAGACATATAACATGTAATATTAAATTGCCATATAATGTCTATGTGAAAGTATTCATGTATAAGTATTCATGTAAGAGTATTCCTTCATATAACATGTAGTAGTAATTTGCCATATAATGTTTATGTAAAAGTATTCATGTATAAGTATTCATGTAAAAGTATTCCTTCATATAACATGTAGCCTGGACTCATGAATGAACTGACTCTGGTGTAATTTCTTATAGTAGTGAAAATGTTTTGTTTACTCTAAACTATTCCTATAATAGTTTACTAGAATGTAATTGATGAGTGACCAAGTAGGTTTATACACCATTGATATCTATTTGTATCGGAACTAAATTAACTAATGGAACATTTATGACCATATATGTATACATAATATATAACTAATATTTAAACGACTTTCGGACGAATACCCAATATCCCACCAGACCACATCTCAAGGCGCGAAAAGGAAATAGGGTGGATAGCCTTTCTAAGTCTTTTAAACATTTCTTATATAACTATACATATAAAGACATGCAATTTATAATATAAAAGCATAAAGAAGTTTTGTAAAACCGTTGAAAAGTCTAATAAAGATTTGTGACTTGATGTTAGTTTATAAAATGATTGAAAGAATTTTGTTTGATAAGACAGTTTAAGTACACGTAAAACCATTGTTTGAAAACACCTTTGTAACCGATTTTGAAAGGAAGCTTACAGTATGTAAGACAGTTTGATAACGAGCTTTAATCATGTAAAAACATTTAAGAAAGTCATTTGAAGTAATAGGTTTAGTAAAACTGTTAAACTTGTAGTAAATCCATTTGTATACTAGTTATAAATCACATAAGATTGATTTATTAACAAGAAGTGTCCCAAAACAATCGTATGTTTGTAGTATAAAAGGTGGACACATATACATAAAGTATAAGAGGAGTGGTTGATTTATATATAAATAACAACACTTTTCAATTCCAAAAGATATGATGTTATCGTGATACATTTTGCATACGAAAGTTTCTTTATAATGATTATAAATCACATGCGATTCTATTGATAGAAAGTGTAAAATGAAACCTTATATAACATACGAAAAATCATCGTGTGTTTTACTTGTATTCCCCCCCTTAAAAGCATATAAAAATACTTATAAAACATTTAAAAGTGTGGATTATAGGGGTATGAACTCACCTGAAAGTTTGAAGATAGCGAGATGGAAAACCGGGCAGAGTTTCGTCTCGGGAAACGGATTTTTCTCGGGATTCTCGGGAATCTCGGGAGTAAAATCGACCCTCGGGACTTGAGTAAAAAGTCCAGAGCTTCGGGTTTGAACGGGCACGGAAAACGAGGCAAGATCGAGAGAGAAAAGAGAGAATTGAGCAACTTTTTCGGAAAGCCTCGCATCCTATTTATAGGAAGGCTGAACCGCCTCCGTACGCGGGGCGTACGCTCGTACGCAGCGCGTACGCGTACGTCATGCGTGACCGAAGCCTCGACTGCCTCGGCTTCGGATGGGACGGGTTGGTGGGTACGCGGGTCGGATGGGACGGCGGGTCGGACGGGTCGGAGCTTCGGACGGGTCGGATGGGTCAGATTCTTCGGATATTGGCGACGTGGACGATCCGAAGCCCTTGATCTCAGTACGCGGGGCGTACGAAGGTACGCAGGGCGTACTTCGGCCCTATCCGATGACTCCCCTTCGGATAATACCAGGAGTTTATAATTAAATTTATATTTATTTTAATTAAACTTCTAAAATTCATATCTCCCTCATACGAACTCCGTTTTTGACGTTCTTTATATCCACGCGAAGGTGAGACCAAGATCTACAACTTTCGTTTAGAATCCGTTGGCAAATTCCAAAATTATTTTTATTATTTATTAAATAAAATGACGCGATTAAGGAATTTCTTCTAAAATTCATAACTTTCACATCCGAAGTCAGATTTGGACGTTCTTTTTATGTACGATCATAGCTTGAGGTTGTCTATAACTTTCATTTAGATACATAAGGCTAAAAACTATTGCATCGAAATTTCGCGTTTTACGTTTAATCGCTGATGCCGGTTTTGCCGAGAATCTTTGGTTGGTCATAACTTCTTCGTTATAACTCGGATTTTAGGGTTCTTTATATGCACGAAAACCTTGATACGATTCCTACTACTTTACTTAATCCAAAAAAGATTTTAGGAAAGTTATATTTTGACCTAAATTTGATTTGCGTCCCAACATATCGTCTTGAAATATCGGGTTGTCACATCATCCCCCCGTTAGAGGGAATTTCGTCCCGAAATTAGAGTTTAAGCAGAATTGATACTACGCTACAGATAGAAGTTTTATTTGATCTTTTGTATTCCTAAGTGAATTTAGATCCTGGCATGGCCTTCCAGCGAACCTTTCACTATTGGGGAACGGCTTTGTTTCTTTTGTTGGCCTCACCGGTGTGATAACTCCTCTTGGTCGAACGTATGTTGAATGATTTTGTGGACTGTGAGGATAGTACATATTGTATCCTACAAGTAGTGCTTCCAGATCTTCCATACGATTACTGTTGTCCCTGACTCAAGATTATGTGCTGTATAGTTAACTTCCTGCGTCTTAAGCTGACTCGAGGTATAGGCAGTGACCTTTCCTCTTGTATAAGAACAAAACCAGTTCATACTGATTATGAAGTCAGAACCTTGTGGTTGATTAGGTGACGTGAAGATCTAAAATAAAGTATGATTACTCATGAATTAAGGAAAAGGATAGGTACTTTTGTTCTATTTGAATTTCTTGTCTCAATCGACAGAAAGGGCACGTGTTGGCTTCTAAGTTTATTCGCATGGTAGCATAATCACTCGTAAATCTTGGGCAGTCTCCGTCCTGAAGTTCATAGTAGAACCTATACCAGGCTCACCAATCGTAGTCTCGGGTATACGAGTCCTATATAAATAAGCTTGAAACTGTGGGTCTTTGGATTGAACTTGGCGTATTGAACGAGTGGTACTTCGGGGATTTCTTCGGAAAGAAATTAACTAAGAGGTACTCCGAGTATGAGTACTTCGGGGTTCTGATATGACGGCTACGCTGGAAAAGTGATCTAGAAGATAGGGATGTACGTATGAAGCTGTTTTCGTGATGATCAATTTTTAATCGAGTCGTATGATAAAGTCGGAATCATACAGAAACTTTAAAGACATTAGAATTAACATAAGACGGTTACAGACAAAACACAACTAAGCAACCATGAACAGAGTTACAGTACTTTAGGTTTACCACAAGACTATCACGGCGAATAAGATATACTACAAAAGACAAGTATACGCAGCACGAGAATTCCTATACAGACAGGATCTCGCAAAAGGTAAGACTCTAGTTGCACCAGTTCTAGATGGTTTATAAAAACATACATATTACTGACGGTTGGAAGTGAACTTATACTATAGTAGGGTCCTTCGTTGTCTCTTTCCATAATGAGGTCAAACTCCTCCGGATTCACCATCATTCTCCTCTGTTGGACAGTCCCTCTTGAAGTTTCCCATGACGCCACATAGATGGCATATTCGAGAGATTTCGACATTGGTGGTTGAAGTACTGTGTTGGATCCGACTCTTGCAGTAACGGACGGTGTGTCCCTTTTTATTGCAGTTTAAGCACTGCATTTTCCGACAAAATCCATGATGGTGATATTTGCATTTGTTACACTTTGGGAGATTGCCAGCATACTGTCTGGCTGGGTTAGGGATGGTAGTATGAGGTACAGAAGTCGTGGCTGCGAAGGTTGCCACATGTTGTTGTCTTTTGCTCGCCCCTTGGGGTGATTTGCCTTTAGTCTTAGCCCAGAACTTTCGTTTGCTATTCTTGGGCTTGGGATTCGGGGTGTCGTGGTAGTTTTTTTCTTGTTGAGGTACTTGACTGTTAGTTGGATTGGAATTATTGTTAACGATCCCGCTAACATTCGTGTTGTTAGCGTTAAGGAGGGTCAGAACAGCTGACACGGCAGCCGAGACTGCAGCTTGAAAGGTAGCTGCATCAATCTGAAGAGTTGGTGTTTGGTAGATGGGTTGATCGTTTTTCTTCGGCGACATGATTCTATTATACGGAAAGGAAAAATAAATTTGTGAGTGAGTATGGTTGAACCTAGACGTACTTCGATCGTTCATGTAAATAATAGAAGTATGTTCTTAAAAGATTGACCTACATCCCTATGATGCAGTCCTAGTACAGAATGAAAGTATGTTCGCGAAGATTTGACCTACATCCCTATGATGCAGTCCTAGTAATGAATAGAGGTAAGTTCGTAGAATGTTCTCAAGACGTTTGTTGTACCAGTTGAGGTATCGTGGATTGGTGAATAACAAAATCCAACCACTGAAAGAGACTTGGAAATGTCTCCGTATCTAACTTGCTATGGTCCAATGACTTAACTAAAGCAGGTTTCAGATAGACTCCAATGAGAGTATGATAAGAGTACTTGAATGAAGGAAATGACACAAAAGTTAGCCGGCTGTCAATATCTTGGATATTTACGGCGTAAAGGTTCAGGAAAATGACCTTGTAAAGGTCTTACATCATATCCACAGGAGATAGTTCCTGACAGCATAAAGACCTAACTAAAGTACTTACGGTACCAGATAATTTCATAGAAAATGCCACACCAGGCATAGACAGAAAATACGATTCCTCTTTTTATAAGGGAAATAAAGTAAAGCGTCTACTACTGGCGACGGTAATTCCTCTGGTGAATTCTTAGTTCAACCAATTGACGTTCCATGTCAAGTAGGTGTCTCTAGTACACCCTCTGGCGTACTTGGAGCTCTATGACTTTGGCTCGGGTTTTCAGCTAGTGTTTGCAGCAGGTTCCCATGGTTTCTTTCTGATCTCTTGTGAGAATCTTCTAGATGAGTGGTGTGGAGGGTATTCATTCTTGCATCGGTGACAACTTCGGCAATCTGATGTTGGGCTGACCTGCCTTGAATCTCATTTTGGGCCACTCTGCGGACCATAATTGGCAAGATTCTACCTGCTGAGCCCCCATTGCTCAGGTCGTAAAAGTTTCGGTCGCCAATAACTGGCATGGGCTGATCTTGTTCTTGGCTCCATGTTTCCAAGCATTCCACCGAATCAGGCGTCGGGCCATGAAGAGCCGGGCGAGGGTTAGGAATTGGAAAGGGAGTTGCTCGGGGTAGGTTCTCAACCTCTAGTTCGGAATTAGCATCGACTGAAAGGTTTTCATCATGGTGATCATCCAAAGGGATAGGATGATCATTCTCTGGTTCTTCTCCAAACCAACCAGCTATGACTTCATTCGGAAGATACTGGTTGTCAAGGGGATGGAGTCCAACTATGATTTCTATGCGAGAATTTAGGGTAAGTGGATAATTATTAGACGAACTATCTAGATAATTATTTAGAAAACCCTCATTAGTTACATCACCATTTGTGAAGTGCATACCAGCTATGTGTAATCTAAACAGGATAGACCTTCGAATAAGTGACCTTATTTCCAAATTCACACAGAATAGGGGTAAGGCAAAATTACCACTGATTCTAAGTCTATAACATCCTAATTACATGTAGCCTTAGTGTATCCACTTAGCAACTATCAACTTAGTAATGAGGATCCCGTTTTAATTCTCAAGTATAAAGTACTTATAGTAACACCAAATACTCCTATAGTATTTTAAATTTTTATGTTATGTTCTATTGTTCTCATTGTGGTAGGGTTGTTAAGATTTTAGCATTGTTGCGACTACACACTTAAACTTAGGCACATGCTAGTCAACCCTCGGATAATATAGGCGATCAGGCTATATCTTCCCAGTTTTGACCATATGTCTCTAAGCCCACTTGTGTTGCCCAACAATCGTAATTCTTTTGTACTGTCCTAGTGACACTGATTTTAGTATGAATGCAGGCACGTATACTTACTTAAATATTTTAGTATTTAAAGTATAAACTCTAAATCAGAGTATTTTTTTTAATCCCATTGTATTTATAGTTAGTATATCTTTTATGGGTTGATATACTCAATTCACTATAAACAATGCTCTGATACCAATCTGTCACACCCCAAAACCGAGAACGGTGGAAACGTTCTGGGGCGGAGGACGTCATGTATGCATCACAACAAATGTAAAGTAGTAAACAAGCAACAACATCATCCATTGCATTAATAGTATAATTTTAGTTACAAGTGTTTTCTTTCATAGTACAAGACATGATGATAACTTATCAAAAATAAAAGACGAGTCTTGACTGCTCCGTCTTCTCTGAACCTTATATCGACACCTGTCTATTTGTAACCTGAGAATACAAGTTATTTTGAAAGAGTAGATCAGCATTTAAGCTGGTGAGTTCATAAGTATTTAATGTCATTGTTTTGATTAGTTGATATGAAAGACTGGTAAATGAATGATGAAACATTTAGTATAAGTGTGAAAAGCTCTAGAAAATCCCATATTTCCTACTAGTATAAAAGTAGTCTTCTACCAAGACTCGAATGTTTTGAAAGTAGTCTTTTACCTAGACC
The DNA here is from genome assembly GCF_051521515.1 of Lactuca serriola. Classification (NCBI taxonomy): domain Eukaryota; kingdom Viridiplantae; phylum Streptophyta; class Magnoliopsida; order Asterales; family Asteraceae; genus Lactuca; species Lactuca serriola. The sequence goes on along the minus strand of NC_136412.1, from coordinate 259,472,782 downwards.
TGACTGTTTTGAAAGTACGCATCTCTTGAAAATGTGATGGTTTTTCCTTGTTTAACTCTTATTAGCAGCCCCTTAAGTATACCTGAAATGGTATCAACCTAGAACATCCGTAGACTGTTCATTTACCTCTGTTGCTAACAGCCGGGTTTAGGAATAGTTAGTCCCTTATGTATACCCACGATGGTATCAACCTAGAACATCCGTAGATTGTTCATTTACCTCTGTAGCTAGCAGTGGTTGTCAGAATGGTTAGTCCCTCAAAGTATGATGTGGTACTAGGAGATAAAGTCCCAGTCTACCTCGTCGATGATGTGATTGAATCACAAGGTAAAGATAGAAAGGCAAACAATATAACCGTATCTAGACATATAACATGTAATATTAAATTGCCATATAATGTCTATGTAAAAGTATTCATGTATAAGTATTCATGTAAGAGTATTCCTTCATATAACATGTAGTAGTAATTTGCCATATAATGTTTATGTAAAAGTATTCATGTATAAGTATTCATGTAAAAGTATTCCTTCATATAACATGTAGTCTGGACTCATGAATGAACTGACTCTGGTGTAATTTCTTGTAGTAGTGAAAATGTTTTGTTTACTCTAAACTATTCCTATAATAGTTTACTAGAATGTAATTGATGAGTGACCAAGTAGGTTTATACACCATTGATATCTATTTGTATCGGAACTAAATTAACTGATGGAACATTTATGACCATATATGTATACATAATATATAACTAATATTTAAACGACTTTCGGACGAATACCCAATATCCCACCAGACCACATCTCAAGGCGCGAAAAGGAAATAGGGTGGATAGCCTTTCTAAGTCTTTTAAACATTTCTTATATAACTATACATATAAAGACATGCAATTTATAATATAAAAGCATAAAGAAGTTTTGTAAAACCGTTGAAAAGTCTAATAAAGATTTGTGACTTGATGTTAGTTTATAAAATGATTGAAAGAATTTTGTTTGATAAGACAGTTTAAGTACACGTAAAACCATTGTTTGAAAACACCTTTGTAACCGATTTTGAAAGGAAGCTTACAGTATGTAAGACAGTTTGATAACGAGCTTTAATCATGTAAAAACATTTAAGAAAGTCATTTGAAGTAATAGGTTTAGTAAAACTGTTAAACTTGTAGTAAATCCATTTGTATACTAGTTATAAATCACATAAGATTGATTTATTAACAAGAAGTGTCCCAAAACAATCGTATGTTTGTAGTATAAAAGGTGGACACATATACATAAAGTATAAGAGGAGTGGTTGATTTATATATAAATAACAACACTTTTCAATTCCAAAAGATATGATGTTATCGTGATACATTTTGCATACGAAAGTTTCTTTATAATGATTATAAATCACATGCGATTCTATTGATAGAAAGTGTAAAATGAAACCTTATATAACATACGAAAAATCATCGTGTGTTTTACTTGTATTCCCCCCCTTAAAAGCATATAAAAATACTTATAAAACATTTAAAAGTGTGGATTATAGGGGTATGAACTCACCTGAAAGTTTGAAGATAGCGAGATGGAAAACAGGGCAGAGTTTCGTCTCGGGAAACGGATTTTTCTCGGGATTCTCGGGAATCTCGGGAGTAAAATCGACCCTCGGGACTTGAGTAAAAAGGCCAGAGCTTCGGGTTTGAACGGGCACGGAAAACGAGGCAAGATCGAGAGAGAAAAGAGAGAATTGAGCAACTTTTTCGGAAAGCCTCGCATCCTATTTATAGGAAGGCTGAACCGCCTCCGTACGCGGGGCGTACGCTCGTACGCAGCGCGTACGCGTACGTCATGCGTGACCGAAGCCTCGACTGCCTCGGCTTCGGATGGGACGGGTTGCTGGGTACGCGGGTCGGATGGGACGGTGGGTCGGACGGGTCGGAGCTTCGGACGGGTCGGATGGGTCAGATTCTTCGGATATTGGCGACGTGGACGATCCGAAGCCCTTGATCTCAGTACGCGGGGCGTACGAAGGTACGCAGGGCGTACTTCGGCCCTATCCGATGACTCCCCTTCGGATAATACCAGGAGTTTATAATTAAATTTATATTTATTTTAATTAAACTTCTAAAATTCATATCTCCCTCATACGAACTCCGTTTTTGACGTTCTTTATATCCACGCGAAGGTGAGACCAAGATCTACAACTTTCGTTTAGAATCCGTTGGCAAATTCCAAAATTATTTTTATTATTTATTAAATAAAATGACGCGATTAAGGAATTTCTTCTAAAATTCATAACTTTCACATCCGAAGTCAGATTTGGACGTTCTTTTTATGTACGATCATAGCTTGAGGTTGTCTATAACTTTCATTTAGATACATAAGGCTAAAAACTATTGCATCGAAATTTCGCGTTTTACGTTTAATCGTTGATGTCGGTTTTGCCGAGAATCTTTGGTTGGTCATAACTTCTTCGTTATAACTCGGATTTTAGGGTTCTTTATATGCACGAAAACCTTGATACGATTCCTACTACTTTACTTAATCCAAACAAGATTTTAGGAAAGTTATATTTTGACCTAAATTTGATTTGCGTCCCAACATATCGTCTTGAAATATCGGGTTGTCACACTTGTTCTTGTTTGATATGTGGTATATTAGGGGAACTCACTTACCTTTGTGCTTATGGTTTTATGCTTATGTTCAAGTACCTCTGGTTCCAAGAGGAAGGGCTCGATGTGATTGCATCGCATCCACAGTGTTCCACATTCTATGACTGGTTTTGTATTCTGATAACTATTTGATACCTTTTACACTTAATCTGGATTTTTGGAATGAATGAATGGTTGTTTTGGGTTGACTTAAAGAAAAAATTTTCTTAGTATTTTTGGGATGTTACAAATAATGTCCATGAAAGTAACTATACACTCACTTGATATATGATATAGGTAGAAGACTCACGGGAAAGTCAACTCTTTGACTGGCACTTTCGATTTCCCTTTAAAACTACCTAAATACAAATATTACTATGCCTTAGTGTTCCTTCATATTTATAAAGTTAAATCATTATAATGTTTTTTCAGATTTTTCAATAATATCAAAAGAAATACTGACGTATAGTTGATCAGATATAACCAGGTAAGATCGTATCAGAGGTAGGATCCGTTTGGTGTATAAAGATATATTGTTTGGAAAATCCACTTGAAACACCTCACTTATCTAGACTTATCATCATTCCCGTAAGAAGGTCGGTCAGGATAATGGTTGCTATTACTAATAGATCTTATTTATAAGTTCATTATAACAATTATAAACATAAATATACGTTATACTAAAAGCACGGTAAGCATAACTCAACTTATTATTCGGCGAAAAACTGGATATTATGTGGGCAAAACTTCGAAACCAAAGCTCTATTTCTTAGGGCTCTTTGGCTCTCCAGAGTTTCACTACTAAAACCTAAGAACTACTAGATTGGACTGCCATTATGCCTATTATGTTAACTGATAGTGAAGCATGTCGGTGATTAGTAATCTTCAGCAGTATCGGAGACAAGATCGCTTGATTATGTAGTGTTTGGTTATCGTTGTTAATGATGGAATGCTGCTTGCTTTGTGCTTTGGGAAACCTTCACTTAGTCATATTAGCTATTAAGGGTATACGATAAGTTGTATACCACATTTATTAAACAATCTTACGATGTTATGTTAAACACTATTGCACATCTCTTGTTTCAGTCCAACTGTTGTAGTGTGAGACCTCACAATCGAAGGATTGTTTAACATTTGTAGTATGTAATTGTACTCATGAATTATCTATGGGACATCGCTGGAAGTCTACTTTACAGCTTATAGCAGAGACATGGAGGGGGAGCAAAATCCTAGTGGAGTCTAGGAATATACAATAGCTTGTTGTGTGTGTGCTGTTTAGCAGGGTTTTTGGAAATTTATTAAGGAGGTGACTTAGAGGATTCATGATAATTATTGAGGAAGGTACACATAGGTGTGGAAGGTAGTATTGGGCTCATACTATTGAAAGCACAAAACCTGGACCCGAGTCAAGGAAAGTTGTGATAATTCTAAGAAACTTATAGAGTGTGAGATTCTTCGTGTGTATTCTGATTGTTTGCATCTTTTATTTCAGTATGGTGATGGCATGTGGTGGAGCGGGAGGTTCAAGATCTGGTTCCAGTTTGGGCTCTGGTGCCGAACTGATTGATGAGGACTACGCGATCTTATCGCGTTAGAGATTACACAAGGTAACCTTGATGCGGCTCATGTGATGTTCGGGAAGATCAATGAAGGGATTGTTAAGATGATAGAGTATCGCTTTCAGACCTTTCAAGCTTAGTAGTCCTTCGGACAGTACAGAGCCCGTACCCTCACTTTTAAGGCTTTCCGAGGATGTGGGGCACCAAAGCTCTCCAGGGTAAAAGACCCCTTAGCGCCAAGCGATGGATAGTTGATATGGAGTGTGCCTAGATGACGAGCTTCTTCCCCGTGGGGTCGAAAGTAAGGCTTACTGTAGGATGTTTGAAGGAGCGAGCTCGTGACTGGTGGGATGAGGTTGGTATGCTCTAGGAGCACTAGCTATTGATAATATGACATTGCCTGATTTTGTGAGCAGATTTCGAGTAGAGTTTGCACCGGCCGTGGAGGTGCAACAATTGTCGAGGGAGTTCCAGGACTTGTGCCAGACACCTAAGACTATGGTAGAGATCACTGCCGAGTTTAGAGAGAGACAGAGAGTGAGAGAGAGCTATATTGGTTCCACATTATGCTGCAGGCAAGGAGATGAAGACGAATTGGTACCACGATAAGCTAAGAGAGGATATCAGGGAGTTTTCTAGTTTCTTAGCTTGTTGGAAATTGAATAATATGATATCCAGAGCCCTGGAGAGGGAGATTGACTTGGATCGTTTCTAGAAGAAGAAGACAGAGCAAATGTAGATGGTTAAGGGTCCTACGAAGAGACCCAAGACTTATGATCAACGATCTAGAGGCCAGTCGGGTCGGGGCCGATATGGAATATGTGGGGGAGTGCATGATGGGATTTGATGAAAGAAGGGTGATATATGCTTTAAGTGCAGCAAGACTAGGCATCGGGGGGTTTGGTTTGCTTCCATTGTAATTAGACGGGCCATAAGAAGGCCGATTGCTCAAGGTTGTCAAGAGGAGCGGTAGCAACACCCACTCCAGCTACATTGAGGATCACGGATGATCGTGAGGGAAAGGTGGTGGCCCCTGTGGTGAAGAGCAGGGCTTCTCATCTATTAGCCGAGGAGGCGTGAGTGACTCCTGATGTGGTTACAGGTATGTTTTCTATTTATTACTCAATTTAATTACTGTTTATGCTTATGTTTCATGTTGGGATGTTTAGGGACATTCTTTGTGAATGAAATGCCTACTCTAGTTCTTTTCTATTCGGGTGCTACCTGTTCTTTTGTGTCTCTTGCGCTCAAAAAGAGGTTTGATGTTGCTCTTAGTGAGCTAGATTTTCCCTTGGAGGTTGATATTGTTGACGATCGTCCAATGAGAGTATCGACGGTTCATCGGAGTTGTATTCTAAAGCATTTTCGAGAGAGTTACCCGATCGACTTGGTTCCTATTCCTTTGCACGAGAGCAAGGTTATCGTGGGGATGGAATTGTTGAGCCCTAATGGGGCAATGATTGACTGCGAGCATTAGTTAGTGCGGGTTCGAACCCCAAGTTGGAGTGAACTAGCGATTCATAGCGAGGATGCTCAGCATGGACCAACTATCTATTCAACTGTGAGAGCTAGGATGTATCTTCAGCATGGTTGTTCTTGTCTTATGGCTTATGTGTTGGATACTTGGGAGGAGGGAAAGGAGACAGGCGATGATGTCAGTCGTCCGGGAGTATCCCGATATTTTACCTGAGGATTTTCCTGGAGTGCCTCCGAAGAGGCAAGTCAATTTCCGGATTGATATGGTTCCAGGCATGGATTTGATAGCCAAGGCTCCCTATCTGTTAGCACCACCTGATATGCAGGAGTTGTCTACATAGCTACATGATCTATTAGAAAGGGTGTTTATTAGTTAGCACCATTTGGGGAGCACCGATTTTGTTTGGAAAGAAGAAGGATGGTTCTCACAGGATGTGCATCGATTACCGAGAGTTGAACAAGTTAACGGTGAATAACCATTATTCACTCCCGAGGATTGATGATTTGTTCAATCAGCTGCAAGGTGCATGTTGTTTTCCAAGATTGATTTGCGTTCAGGTTATCATCACATGAGAATTTGGGATGAGGACATTCATAATACAAAACTCGTTAGGGTCATTATGAGTTCGTGGTGATGTGTTTCGGGCTCACCAATGCACCATCGGCGTTCATGGCTCTCATGAACAGGGTTTGTAGGTCGATGTTGGATCGATCGGTGATCGTCTTCATTGATGATATCTTGGTCTATTCTAATACCAAGGAGTAGCATGAGGATCACTTGCGAGAGGTTTTGGAGACTTTGAGGAGGGATATGCTTTATGAAAAATTCTCCAAATGCAAGTTCTGGTTGCGTGGGGTGTAGTTCTTGGGGCATCTTGTCAATCAGTGTCACACCCCCGAACCAGACGACGGAAACGTCTGAGGGCTCGCATGACTTAAATTGAATATCATCACAATGAATATACATGAATCATAACATAAACATCACCATGCATCAATATATTACAACTGACACTGTTCATATCAAGTACATTGTTTTAACATTACAAATCCACACATAAATTGTTTGGTAGTTTTCAAAAGCAAAACACACTGATATACTTGGCACTTATTCCTCATCTTACCTGTTACCTGAGAATACAAGTTATTTTGAAAACGGTCAACATATGGAATGTTGGTGAGTTCATAAGCATGTTTGGTATGAAAATGTTTTGTGTAGTTTGAACGAAAAGGACCCAGAAAATCCGATATTTTCTGAAAAGACCATTGTTTATAAAAAAAGATTGAAGATCCGTAAATATATGCATGATGATTTCAAAACATGTATAACTGAAAAACTTTGTATTAACGTACAAGAGAAAATGTTGAACTTCCTAGGAAAACCCGATGTTTTCCAAAATAAACATATCTTATAACGGTTTGAATGGTTACTCATCACGTGAATGATTTTGAATTAGCTTGTTTACTTGGTTTACATTGGATTTATTTATGTGAGTCGTTATAACCATGCATGATAATGACTAGTTCGTCTGTCTTGGCACTCTGGTGAATGCCAGAATTGATCTTAAGATTTTGTCACCCTAGACTGGCCGAGTCTAACTGTAGCGAACAACTGAGGTGTGGGGGAGTCACTCCCGTATAGATCTATACAAACTACGACCGACACACGTTGGTGCCACCCGTTATTACTCACTAAATCCAAAATTGACTTTGATTACTATTGTTTATCAACCTGCATTTGTTTACTTTGATTACGCATAAGCCTAAAAAACGAGAAGAATGGGAAATACAAAGCCATACTACTTTCGTGAGTTATTTTAGGCTGTTGGGTATTCGAAGGACACGTTGGCCCAATTCACATTTGATTACTTGGACCTTACTAGCAATGCTAAAGGGGCCACTAAGGCCCAATAGCACTTAGAAGCCATTGAGGGTCCCTTAAATATGAAATTGGGTCATAGATGGCCCAATAATATTTATAATTACCCCTTGGGCCCAAAATCATGTTAATGGGTCACAAAGGCCCAATAAGCATGTATGGAACTTTCAAGCCCAAAGAATTTAATGTTTACTTGTTGTGGGTATAGTAAAGTTGTCGGAATGTTAATTGAACAATTGTTAAATTTGTATCGATACGAGTCCGATATTCGGAATTTATGTATATTCATCTTGCCATTTGTCATAAGTTGTGGTTTGGTATTTTTGACCCAAATATCTTAATATAATTCACTCAAAATATTGGTTTGACCATTTCAGCCCTTCTTGGATAAGAATGACAATTTAGCCCCTTATATATATAAAAAAAGACATTTTAGGCCCTAAAACCATTTTCTTGTCATTTTTGACCCGTAGACTTTGTTTAAGTGGTGTGTTTAGCTCAAAATCTACTTTTATCAGTTTCAGCCCTTCCAGAAAAGTATTTTACGGCTAAAGTCCAAACTTTTTGCAACTTTTACAATTTTGGCCCAAAATCCAAAAACTTTACATTTTTTTATCCTTTTTGGTAAAGAAATTATTTTAACCCCTGAAATGATTTTGTTTACCCTTTTTATCCCCTGTTTTGAGAAAATTTTCATTTTAGCCCTTTGAAAATCAGATTTTTCGTAACCTTGGGCTTAATGGGCCGAAAAGCCCAAAAATTGGCCCATTGAGCTATTATTTACATTTCAAGTCCTTTGAAGAGCATAATTGTCACAAAAACATTTATTTTAACTGTTTTGACTCTTTTTCCCCTTAAGAAAACCGTGAATAGCAACCTTTCCACCAAGTTTTGTTTATTTGACAATTTAAGCCCCAAAAATTTGCTTTATGTTACAATGTGTCTATTTTAAATCTTAGAGGGTATTTTTCTTGACTTGTTTAGTGTGGTATAACTTAGATCATGTTTGTTTTACTTCCTATGCCATAGATCTCGAGATTTCTGCTCTTTTTGTTGCATATTTACCACATAAACACATACAATCACACATACATGCATAAAATCATACATAGCATTAACATACACATAGATCTACACATTTTACTTGTATTCTCCCCCATAAAACTTGTAAAAACCGAAAAGAGAGGGGTATGAACTCACCTTGAGTTTGTGGTTTCGGTTTTGATGAAGAATAGAAGAAGTTTGATGCTATTCTCGACCTAGCAAGCTTCTTGGAGGATTTTTGACTTAGATGTGTTCTAAGAGGCAAGATCACGAATTTTGTATGAGATAAGGGAGATTGTTAATGAAATGAAGAAGATATGTTATGAATCAAAGCAATAACTTACCAAGGATGTGAGCTACTTGATGAAAATCCTTAGATTTCTAGCCAAATTTTCGAGATCTTCAAAGAAGAAGAGGATGATCTTGAGAGTGGTTTAGAGAGAATTTGTGAGGTGTGTGTGTGTGTGTGTGTGTGTGCTTGGTGTCCTCGGTCGAGGGGGAAGAGAGAGGGTGAGATGACTAGTCTAGATACATGTTGGTGTTGGATTAGTGTCTAAGTCCATAACTATTTTGGTATGTACTTGACCCGATGGTGCATGGTCCTTTTGGGTTGCCTTCACCAAAGCAACTTGATAGGATGAATTATGGAGAGAAAGGATTAAATATGATTTATTAATATATTATGGGAATAATATATTAAAGGAGAAATCATATTGTTTAATTAATATTAGTCAATAATTAATTGGTAATTAGTTTTGTGACTAAAAGAGATTAATTAAACTTAAGGGACTGGAATTGTAATTATAAGATAATTGCAATTGGGCCATGGATTGCCTTATATTATAAGGATGGACGAATTCTATGGTGAAACCCATTAGAAATCGTCCAAGGCCTTTAAGGAAAGGAGTCCATGGGTTGTTTAGGGCTTAAACATCCAAATTAGGGTTTCCTTATTAGATAACCCTAATAGCCTCACTATATATAGAGCCCTTATGCCCCAAAAACGTGGACAAGCTTCCTTCTAGGGTTAATACACGTTTTGGGCAGCCTCCATCCTCTCTCCTCTTCATCCTCTTGCATTTGGTGTTTGTGAACCATTAGAGGAGTGACATTTGTGACTCTAAGCTTTCTAAAGTCAATACAAGAAAGATTTGGGATTGTTTTTGCTACATAACAATCAAGGTAATAACTTAAACCCATTCTTATGTTAATATGATTACTTGTATGCTAGAATTAGGGTTTATAGTCTTGGATAACTTGCATGTACAATAGAGAAACCTAGATCCAAGCATTAGGGTTTGTATGAGCACATAGGATGTTCTTATGGCCAAAACCCATCAGTGGTATCAGAGCCTAGATTGGTTTCTATTGTATTGATGCCTTGTATGTTGAAAAAATTCGATTTTTGTGGTTCTGCATGATGGACTCGGCAAGTCCCACTGTGGACTCGGCGAGTCCATGGGGGTACTCGGCGAGTTCGAGCGTCAGATGGAGCTATTTTCGGGATTTCTTGCTGTTTATCTTTGAAACACTTGCCTTTATCATATTAGATCAATATAAACCCGATTTTATGATATATATGAGTATATTCTTGATCGAATTGAAGATATTTATCAACTAATAAAATATTGACCTTCCGGTCCATACCATACTACTCATAACATACATAGCACATACATATCATATAACAACATACATCGCATTCTACTCGTAGCACATAAGACCTTCCGGTCACACATAATTACCACTCTAGGTAAAGTATACTGAGAAGACTCACCTCGTATAAAGTCGGATAAACTCTCATGCTCGAATATCCCGACCTAGCCTCCTCCTATCAATAGGATAACATATCTAATCAAAATCCTCTCATGTTCTCATCTCTAATAATGGGTAGAAGACCATTCTACCCTTCTCTGACCTCTCTTGAATCAGGTTGACCAAAACCCCAAGGTCAACTGAAGTCAACTAAAGTCAACGATCAAACTTTGACCAAACTCGTCGAGTGCACATGGGTGACTCGGCGAGTCCACGTGTGTCCTCTGGATCCTTCTAAAGTCTCACTCGACTCATCGTGTGAACCTTCCACTCGACGGGTTACCACTGATCATGAATCGCGGGGCAACCCGATTTGACTCGTCGAGTTCCCTTATGGACTCGGCGAGTTTCCTCCATGGCAACACTCATTCGACCTTCTGAGGTCAGATCTGTTTCTCTAACTTATAGATCTGGTCTTCTAGCACCCAAAAGTTACATAAAGGTCTGAACTTGAGGCTCATGCATGGTGTATTTTGCTCTATACATCATTATGACTTCATTGAAACTTCATAGCTTCAAAGTTCCAAGGTTACTCCTTCATAGCCGCCTACTTTCAGGTTCTCTGGACCTCACAAGGTCCAGATCTACAAAATAACTCGAAAAAGGGTTTGGATGTACCCAAAACCCCATCAATAAGGTGATACAAGCCCTAACTTAACCACCAAAGGAAAACTACTCAAACACAAGGGAGACAAGAGCTTGTACCGGATCTGAAGCTTGAAATGGAGATGAAACTAATCCACCAACTCTCCTCTGAGATCCTTGCAACACCCTTGACCTTCTTCTCAAAGAAATGACCTCCAATTAGCCTCTCTCTCCTCTTTAGCTCACAAATAACTCTAGGGTTTCTCTCAAGGGACGAAGACACTGATGGGAAGGGGCCAAGGAAGCTATAAGTGCCTTTAAATAGGCCCATGCCCGAGAGAATTAGGGTTTCTGCTAACAGCGCTGACTCGGCGAGTCCATTCATTTTCTATGTCACCAAGCCGCGATCCTACTCAACGAGTTAAGGCGCCAACTCGTCGAGTTACTCCTCATAACTTCGAAATTAAATACTCATTTTATCATACCTAGAAATCCGGATGTTACATTATTGATTTATTATCTGATTAATAAATAGCTATAAATGATTCATTAATATATTATGATAATAACATATTAATTAGAAATAGTATATTTTATTAAGAATTAATCAGAAAATAAGGATAATTAATTTTCGGATTAATTGGATTAATTAAAACTGCAGGGACTAAAGATGTAATTTTTCAATAGTTGAGCAAAAGAGGAATTCTAGAATAATCTTAGGTTCCTTAGGGTCTCTGGAATATTCGATATAGATAGTATGGATAATAAGGAAAGTAGATAATTATAAGATTGGTTAATTACCTAATTTGAAATAATAGTATTATATTCAAATTAAGGTTATTTAGGGCTTTTCTACCAGCTATAAATAAGCATCCTAACATTGTGATTTTCGAACATCACTTCTCTCTATAGCATAGCCGAAATTATACCTCCCCTATCCTCTATCTTCAAGTTTCCTAGTCATTAAGGTTTGGGTGTGAACCATTAGAGGCATGTTATTTTTGGTTATTGCTTCCAAGAGCTTTCGAAGAAGGTTTTGATTAGTTATTTACAACAATAACTATAAGGTATATAAACCCTAACCTTTTATGTATTTCGAAATTTCCAGGGTTTCCATAGGGTTCTTTTTTATGTTCATAGTTTATAGCTTTCAATAATGAACACATAGATTTTATTAGGTTGTATGTGAATGTTAGGGTTAAGTATGAATTTTGTAACCTATAAAACCCATCATAAACATCCACAAAAATAGTGAAAAGTAGATAGATCCTTGTTTTGTCCCAAAAATGCAAAATGCATGTAAAATTAGATCACTATGCAATGCAATGCTATGAATGATATGTGCATAATTAGTTAATTATTTAGTACATATTCTTAATCATTTTTAATTAATTATGTGAATAATGTGGACAAAAGGTACTTAAAATGTTTTGAATTTTGTTTTCAGTCCAGAAGATATGCTTGGAAGTAAAAGGAAGCAAGGAGAAGCAATTGAAGATCAAAGAATGAAAATAAGAGACAAAAGACCATTTACTCGGCGAGTAGATGACTTTACTCGGCGAGTACACGTGAATGTTTCAGAAGATAGCTACGATTCCTGATCCAAGACGGATAACTATACACCTACTCGGCGAGTAGGACATATATACTCGCCGAGTACCCCCTGTTTTGAGATATCTATAAAAATCGAACCTTTATCCGAATGGAAGACATTCCTGGCGATTTTTGAAGGTCAAGCTGCGATTAAGAGCCCAAAAGGACGCTGAGGAACCCTAAGCTTCAATCTTTTGAAGAATTCAAGCAATTAGGTTAATCCTACCACTTAGATTTAAGAATTGAATATGTTTGATCTAGAAAACCTTGTTTTTATGTTTGTTTCTACTGCAACTATGAACTAATTTCGTTTTTGTTTCTGTTTGGGGAATACCAAGGAACTCCTATGGTTTAACTATTAGTTTTTGTTTGATTGTTTATTGGTGATTTATTAAATTAAGTTTGTTAAAGAACCTTATGCATTAATCACTACTATTTTCTGTTAATTGGAAGACAATTAGGCTGCATGAACATCTCTTAGTTGTTAACCTCATATGTCTATGTGAACACTAAACCATATGCTTAGAAGTAATGATTATGAAACTAAGATTAATAAGACAATAGGAAGATTAATGTGTGAGCTTGTTTGAGAAACCATCAAACAAGAGGTTAATTGAATTAATAACTTAATTGACCATTACAAATCTTATTTAATCCAAGTCATTAATCTAGGGAATTAATTAGTTTAAACACTTGATCACCGCTTAAATTAGTTAATTGTCTAAGGGTTAGGAGTAATGAACATGAACCTAACCATTATAATTGGTAACCAATAGCAATTAATCTATCATAAATACAAATAACCATAGGAGTGAATTGGTTGAACCTAAATAGAAACATCTTTATCAAACTTGGTGAATAGTTGTTGCTTTAGTTATTTAGTTAATTTAGTGTGCCTAAGTTTCTAGTCTTGCAAAACTAGAAGAAAACCCCCTTTACTTTTATTAGTTGTTTAGTTAAAATTAGTTATTAGTTTAATTTCCCGTTCCCTGAGTTCGACACCTTACTTACTAATCTATACCACTAAAAGACAGGTTCACTGCCTTTGTGTGTTAAATTTATTAATTAAAGGTAGGGATAAAACAAGTGCATTTTACACACATCAAGTTTTTGGCGCCGTTGCCGGGGAACGGTTCTAAATAATTAATCTAATTCCTAATTTTTTCGATCCTTTGTGTGAGTTTACTTGCATAAAGTTCATTTATTGCAATTTAGTAATTAGTAATTAGGTTTTAGCATCTTTTTAGTTTAGTATTAAATTTAGAATTTTTTTCAAAATATCACTGATACTCGCCGAGTGCAATCGCACCGACTCGGCGAGTAGCAGTTTATTTAGCAGTAAATTTTAATTTTTTTTAGTTCATTTTTTTGTTCTTTTTACGCTTTTATTCTGTTTATTTCAGGACTTTCATGACCAGAGGATCAAACACCCCGCTGGTACCCCCTTTTGAAGATCCCGAAACCGCATTGAAAAGAAACAAGGGAAAGGACGTGGATAGTTCAAGTACACCAAAGAAATCACCCTTGTCCAACTTGAAGACTGTTTTTGGGAAAAAGAAGAGCAGCAAATCAGGAGCATCCAACGCTTCCTTAGTAATCGACGAACCGGCTAAGGAAGATATCGAGTACGAGACCGAAGAAGAAGAGGACCCGACATACGAGCACGAAACCGAATCCGAGGAAGAGTTAGCTATCACAATGGCTAACATTGATGAAATCCCCATGGGAGAATGGAAGAAGAGGATGCGAGACGACACTGGCCCGGGACTTGTGCAACCCGCAATTCCCGCAACTGCTACCTTCGAGCTAAAGGGTTATATCCTAGCTTTACTTAAGGAAATACCCTTTTATGGAAAAGACCATGAAGATGCCTACAAACATTTGGATGAAGTCAATGATGTAGCTGATTACTTCAATGTTCCAAATGTGCCCCGCGAGACTCAACTACTTCGTATGCTTCCGGTGACATTCAAAGGTGCTGCAAAAGACTGGCTCAAGTCACTTCCCCCGGATCAGTCACCACTTGGGCCAAGATGAAAGAAGAATTCGTTGATCACTTCTGCCCACCTTCCAAGATAGCCAAGTTGAAGAAGGCCATTGCTAACTTTGAACAACAAGCTGGAGAGTCTGTATATGAAGCTTGGGAAAGGTACAAGAGCTTACTAAGAAACTGCCCACACCATGACCTTAACAACCAGCAAGAAGTGTCCATATTCTATGATGGAGTCAATGTCACAACCAGGCAGTTACTAGACTTGCAAGGCCTGCTCACAAAGAAGCCACCCCCGGTGATCAAAGAATTGATTGAAGAATTCTCTAAACACTCTAGAGAATACCACAACCCTAGGCATGATGTCACTAGGGGAGCTGCCTATGCAGCTACTGAAGACTTATCCGCGGTCATGGCTATGCTAAAAACCATGGATAGGAGGATGGATAAAATGGATCAAACAATCCATGCTATTCGGGTGGGTTGTGAAAACTGCAATGGGCCTCACCTCACTAGAGATTGTGATTTAGATGAAAATGGCAACAAGAAGGCGCAAGTGTGTTACTCAAGTGGAGACCGATATGATGAAGACTGGCGAAAACAAAAGAAAGATTGGCTCCCTTATGAAGAGTACAAGAAAGCCAAGGAGGAAAGGTTTAGGCAAAAAGGGAGAGGGTTCTACCAAAAGGAGGAACCGGTGAAAGAAAGGAAGCCAAGCTTGGAAGAAATGCTCACAAAATTTGTAGCTGCTTCAGAAAAAAGACATAGTGACCATGATGCTGCAATTCAAGAAACAAGAACCATGCTAAGGAACCAGCAAGCATCTATTCACAATATAGAGACACAACTTGGGCAACTTGCTCAACAAATCAACCAAAGGTCACCGGGAGAACTTCCTAGCAAAACTGAAAATAACCCACGAGGCGCGCAAATAAACATTGTCACAACAAGAAGTGGGAAGATAATCACCCCCTGGCACCTATTCAGACTGAGCCATCCAAGAAATCACAGAAGGAGGAGGCAGAAAAGCAAGCAGAAAACCAAGAAACACACTCTGACAGTCCTACTCGCCGAGTACCACGTATGGACTCGGCGAGTACATCTCAAAATCCCACTGCACAGATTCCTAAAAAACTTTACCAGCCTCCCATGCCATACCCAACCCGAGCTAAGAAGGAGAAGCAGGAAGAAGAGTATCAGAAGTTTCTAGATCACATCAAGACTCTTCAAATCAATATACCCTTCATTGCAGCCGTCATGTAAATGCCCAAGTATGCAAAATTCCTCAAGGAACTTCTCACCAATAGAAAGAAGATGGAAGAAGTGAAGAAGGTAGTACTCAATGAAAACTGCTCAGCTGCTATGCTAAATAAGCTACCAAAGAAGAAAGGTGACCCGGGGAGCTTGACCTTACCTTGCCAATTTGGCAACTTGACCATCATTCATGCCTTGGCCGATTCGGGAGCAAGTGTGAATCTAATGCCATATTCATTCTTTAAGAAGTTGGATCTCCCGGAACCAAGGCCAATTCGCATGGCAATACACTTGGCCAACAAAACAGTCACCTTCCCAAAAGGCATATGCGAAGACATACTAGTCAAGGTGGACAAATTCGTCTTTCCCGCTGATTTTATTATTCTAGACATGGAGGCGGATCCACAAGTGCCAATTATCCTTGGAAGACCTTTCCTCAACACGGCAAGTGCTATAGTAGACATGAGAGACTTAAAGCTCACATTGCGGGTCGGGGACGATTCAGTAACATTCGGGGTGGACCAAGCTATGAAGTATTCTAGGAGCTGTGACGACACGACATTCTCAATCGACATGCTTGATGAACTATTGGAGGAAGACATACCTGAAGATTCCAACAAGTTTGCAGCTTTAGATGAAGCATTTGATCCAGAAAAAGATCTATTAGAAATTGAAAAACTGTTGGAAGAAGCGGAGTATGAAGAACTAATGAAGCAATCTGACAGCCCTACTCGCCGAGTAGGACCGATCTACTCGCCGAGTATATCTGAAGAAAAGTCAGAATTCGTGAATGCAGCCACAAACTCGCCGAGTACCCCACCTGCACTCGGCGAGTCCAACAGTCAGAGCCAAAAATCGGAACTGAAAACCTTACCAGATCATTTGGAGTATGCTTTTCTCGAAGAAGGCAACCAAAAGCCAGTAATTATAGCCTCTGACCTGACCAATTCTGAAAAAGAAGAACTCGTGCAAGTATTAAAGAGGCGGAAACGGGCCATAGCATGGAGCATCACCGACATCAAGGGAATAAGTCCATCCTATTGCTCCCACAAGATCAACCTGGAAGAAGGAGCAAAGCCGGTTGTACAACACCAAAGAAGACTGAACCCGAATATGCAAGAAGTAGTCAAGAAGGAAGTGGTCAAGCTCTTAGATGCGGGAATTATATATTCCATTTCCGACAGTCCATGGGTGAGTCCGGTCCAAGTGGTGCCCAAGAAAGGAGGGATGACGGTCATAACCAATGAAAATAACGAACTAATTCCGACACGAACGGTAACCGGTTGGAGAGTGTGCATCGATTATCGAAAGCTAAACGATGCCACTCGTAAAGACCATTTTCCTTACCTTTTATTGATCAAATGCTTGAGAGATTATCGGGCCATAGCTATTATTGTTTTCTAGATGGATTTTCGGGGTATTTTCAAATACCCATAGACCCAATGGACCAAGAAAAGACCACATATGGTGCATGACAGCTATATTCCACGATATGGTGGAAAAATTCATGGAAGTTTTTATGGACGACTTTTCCGTTTTTGGATCTTCTTTCCATGATTGTCTCACTAATCTTGACTTAATGCTTGCTAGGTGTGAAAAAAACCGACTTGGTGCTCAATTAGGAGAAATGTCATTTTATGGTCAAGGAGGGTATAGTGTTGGGCCACAAGATTTCCAAAATGGGAATTGAAGTGGATAGGGCAAAGATAGACACTATTTCCAAATTACCCCCACCAACCAATGTGAAGAGCATTAGGAGTTTTCTAGGACACACGGGTTTTTACCGGCGTTTCATAAAAGATTTTTCCAAAATAACTAGACCTCTAACACAACTACTACTAAAAGATGCACCATTTAATTTCACTAAAGAGTGTTTAGAGGCATTTGAATTTTTAAAGGAAAAACTAACTAATGCCCCGATCATCATTGCACCAAATTGGAACTTACCTTTTGAGATTATGTGTGATGCTAGTGACTATGCATTAGGAGCTGTCCTTGGTCAAAGGGTTGATAAGCACTTTCAACCCATATATTATGCTAGCAAGACCCTAAACCCAGCCCAAGAAAATTACACCACCACGGAAAAAGAATTACTAGCTGTGGTATATGCCTTTGACAAATTCCGCCCTTATTTGGTTTTATCTAAAACTACTGTTTTTACTGACCACGGAAAAAGAATTACTAGCTGTAGCTATCAAGTATTTGTTTTCCAAACAGGATGCCAAGCCAAGACTAATACGATGGGTGCTACTTCTTCAAGAATTTGACATAGAGATACCAGACAAGAAGGGAATGGAGAATATGGCAGCCGACCACTTGTCAAGGCTTGAGAACCCGCAATTGCACGAAGATAAAGTTGGAGACGACTTCCCGGACGAGTACATCATGGTGACAGTGGGAGAAGAGCCATGGTTCGCGGACATAGCTAATTATTTAGCTACAAAATACATCCCGAAAGACTTTAGCAGCCAACAAAAGAAGAAATTTTTTGCTGAAATAAAATATTACTTTTGGGATGATCCATACCTCTTCCGAAGCTGTGCGGATGGAATCATAAGAAGATGCATATTCGGGAAGGAAAGCCGGAAAATACTAGAGCATTGTCATAGCAGGCCCACGGGTGGACATCATGGAGCACACTACACGGCGAAGAAGATCTTTGACATTGGGTTTTATTGGCCAACAATTTTTAAAGATGCAACCCAATTTGTCAAAGAATGTGATGCTTGTCAAAGAGTGGGAAATATTTCATCTCGAAATGAAATGTCACAACATAGTATCCAAGTGTGCGAGGTGTTTGATGTGTGGGGAATTGACTTCATGGGACCTTTTCCTTTGTCCAAAGGGAACAAGTACATACTGGTAGCGGTCGATTATGTATCTAAGTGGGCGGAAGCACAAGCATTACCAACAAATGACGGACGGGTGGTAGTACGGTTTTTAAAGAAACTATTCTCACGATTTGGAGTCCCGAAAGCCCTTATTAGTGACCGAGGCACACATTTCGCCAATGATCAATTGGAAAAGGTGTTAAAGAAGTATGGGGTCACCCATAAGTTTTCCACATCATACCATCCACAAACTAGTGGACAAACCGAAGTGACAAATCGAGCCTTAAAGCGAATTTTGGAGAAATCGGTGGGGAGCAATCGCAAAGAATGGTCGGATAAGCTAGATGATGCACTTTGGGCCTTTCGTACAGCTTTCAAAACACCTATTGGTACCACACCATATAGGTTAGTTTATGGGAAGCAATGCCATTTACCGGTGGAGTTAGAACACAAGGCGTTTTGGGCATTAAAGAGTTGTAACTTCAACATGGATGAACTAAAGAGCAACCGGTTAATGAAAATGAATGCTCTTGAAGAACTAAGGAATGATGCATACTCCAGCTCATGGCTATATAAAGAGAAGACTAAGAAGTGGCATGAAAAGAGGATCAAAGATAAACAAATTCATGAAGGTCAAAAAGTGTTGCTCTTCAACTCAAGACTAAAGCTTTTCTCGGGAAAACTCAAGTCAAGGTGGGATGGGCCTTTTGTAGTGAAGACGGTGTTTCCACATGGTGCCATAGAGCTATTATCAAGAGATGGAACGCCTTTCAAGGTCAATGGTCATAGGGTTAAAAAAATATGAAGAAGGAGTCCCCCGTAATGAAGGAATGGAAGAATTGTTGTTGCTGGAAAAGAATGCAGCCACGTAGAAGAGAAGGAGTCCAGCTAATGACTCCCTAAAAAGAAGCGCTTCTCGGGAGGCAACCCGAGTTTCAAGTTTGCATTTTCTTTCCTTTTCTTTTCCTTCATTTTTCTTTCTTTTCTTCATTTATTTTGAGAACATAACTGCTTGAGGACAAGCAATGCTTAGAGTGTGGGTGGAAGGTTTAAAAAAGAAGAAAATACATAAATTCTTTAAAATTGTCACAAAAATTTTCAATCTGTAAGGTTTACTCGCCGAGTAGGACCGTATACTCGGTGAGTATCTACCCGAGTAACCCGATAAAACGCGAAAAAGCATATGTACTCGGCGAGTAGGTCCTTTCTACTCGGCGAGTATCCGATTTACATGGGTAAATAATAAATCTGTAAAAAGAAGTTTTTTTCACCCATTCCACCTTATACTCGCCGTGCACAGCAATCCTCGAGCAGCCAAGCGATTTTCGCGAGTTCATCCAACTTTCTCCGAATTTCTACTCGATTCTCATCATTTAACCAAAAAGGTAACATCTTTACACTATAAACTCCTTAAAGGTTTGATCTTTATCATGGATTTGCCCCGATTTTACTTGATTTCGGATTTGGGGGTTTCATCAATTTCTAGGGTTTCGAATTAGCCATGAATTACGTGATATTAGGACAAATTTTTGTATGATTTGTTGTTAGATAGGCCATTTCAACAAACCCCTGTAGAAAAATTGGATTATTAACTGCTATACACAGGTCCGCGACATTTACAGTCCCGCAGTTCATCCTACTCACCGAGTAAGTCGTGTACTCGGCGAGTAGGTCACAGTCAGACCCGATATTTTTTGTTTTTAATTACTGGGTGTTGTTTGTTGCTGTGTTCTTGATATGTGTATGCAAGTAGCATGGCAAGAAGGGGTCAATCTTCGCGAGGGGGAAGCCATGGTGATATGCCATGGCTATCTTTTCAACAAATTACATCCAAATCATCAAAAACAAGAGCTCTAAACAGACTGGAGGCACTTAGGCAGAAGGAAATTCACCTTCCAAATGCAGTGGATTGGGGATGGATGGGAAATGTTGGTTTGGAAGAAGAACTCACCCCGTACTTGGTAAAGGATTGCAATTTGGGATATGCCAACATCACTTATGATGGTTGGTTGCAGTTATTTAAAATCCAAGAGCCGGTTTACGCTGAGTTGTGCTGGGAATTCTTTGCTACCATCTCATTTCGAGGTGGTAGTGAGTTCTATAATCCTAACACAATCTCTTTCTCTTTGGGCGGGGAGCTGCGACAATGCAGCATGGTAGAGTTCTCATGGAGGTTGGGTGTTTATGATCAAGACATGGTGATGACGGACTATTTTGAAGCCTTCTTGGAAAATTGTTGCAAAGAACTTCCCGAGGAGGTAGTGGCGTCTACATGGTGGAACACAATTGCCAACCGAGTCTACATTCCCTCCACCGCGCAAGAAGGTCACATTCGTTCTCCAATCCACCGACTCATTCACCGGTTTGTGGCTAGTACGATAAACATGCGGAAGGATGGGGACAAAGTCCCCACCCTTGACATCTTCTACTTGTGGAGCATCATCACTCCGGACATTTTTTGCAACCTTCCTTACTGCATTGCCAAATTTCTTGCTGAGGGGGCGGTCAAAGAGAAGATCAATTCAAAGATAAATGGAGGCATGTTTATTACCCGACTTGCCAAATCATTTGGGATCTTGGATTTACCACAAGCTCAAGCACTAACGGTTCTCCACCCTCCACCATTCAACACTGCACTTTATAGGAGGGCACGAATAGGTGAAAAGTTTGGTGATTCCTTCACTATTCCACATGAAGATGAGCCGGCAGTCCCCGAGGAGCCGGGAAGGCGGGTCCGACAAAGGAGCGAACGGGTGCGGGAGGATCCACCGGTTATTCCGGTGGAGGATAATGATGGTTGGAATCAAGTAGAGTACCGACGCTACTTGGATGATATTGGGCGAGGGGTAAACTACACTAATCAATCTTTCGAGTACCTCTTTCAACAAATGCAAATTGCCCCGAGACCTGGACCCGGCTATCCCTATATCATGAATTGGGATGAGAGGATGCGAAGAAGAGATGGAGAGGGAGGAAGTGGAGCAGGAGGAGCTGGAATGGATGATGAAGATTGAAGAATTTGTTTTGTTTTTTTTTTATGCTTATGATGTTTTGTTCTAAGACAATTGTTGAACACTTTGGATTTTTATGGTGGTTGGATTATTATTGTTACTATTAGTTGTTTATTTTTCAGGGATTGAAGATAGGGAAGCATACTAACTAGTGAGGGTCAAAAAGGGAATTAGGAGATTTTCAAGAAAAATGAAGTATTGTTCTTAGAATTGAGGCCATGCAAGTTGAGAGTGATGGAGTGTACTATTACTGGATGAATTAGAAGAGAGGGTCAGATGCATGTCCAAACTAGAGTCGAATGGAGCTATAGTATTAATTTTTCTGGACCTATCAGATCTATTCGCCGAGTGCACAAAACCTACTCGACGAGTACCCGAGTTATTGCACAACATTGTATTGAGACAAGATATACTCGCCGAGTCCGCGATAGTACTCGCCGAGTATGCTGCTAATTTTCGAATCCCATAATTGCTTTTGGCACTTTCACTGCAACATTTACATACTCTTTGTGAGGGATTACTACTAGAGACTTTCTAACGACCTTGTTCCATGGAATTTTCGAGCTGTCAACCACACGAGACACATGACACCCGTGCTATGGATGAGCTGTTCCCATGGCTAAAGTCAATTGAAGACGGAGCTGAAGAAGAGAGTGTCAACCTATCGACTGCTACCCCAGGGGAGTTTGTTCCAATTCTCTCTATATTTGCATTTTTTTTAAGTATGCAATGAGGGCATTGCATAAAATAAGTGTGGGGTAGGGGGTTAGTCACATTTTTAACATTTTAGAAAATTTAGAATCTTAATTTAGGCTAATTTTTAAATTGTTGCATACCAAAAATATGACTTAGGGATTTAATTTAGGAAATTTTGGTAAAAGAAAAATTAGGATTCCATGTTAGAATTATGTTGATAATTGCATGAAAACCCAAATGTTTAGTTGAGCCTATACACGTTCCAGTGCATTTGTGGCCTCCCTTATTTTAGTGAAATCATGGAACAAAAACATAACCCCGCTTGGTTTGAGGGATGCAATATGTTTAGCAGCCTGAACCTGAAATGTATCCAGGAAAATTGTAACTTTAGCCAATAAGGGTTGAAGTTGAGCGCCCCTGCTTAAGCATGTAGGGATTGATAGAGAAAAAATGAATGATGATGAAAATACATGTGAAAAAAAAAAAAGAAAGAAAGAGATACCAAAGAAATTAAAAGAGAAAAAAAAAAGTGAATTCAAAGAGATCGAGAAAAAATCAAATGATAAGAAATGAAGAATTCCAAAAACTTTAGTATGGTATCATGAATTAAAAGTTATTTAGATTATGTATGCTTGGGTTGCTCAAACAAAAATACCTTGAGGCTAGGAGGTTTTCTGGGGATGGATTCGGAGGGTTGCATAAAATGAGCATTGTTCGGAAAAAGTGGGCGAGTGTTTATGAATATTGTGAGTATTTAAAATATGGGGGGGTACTTTAGGAAAAATTTTAGACACAAATGCATGCGTTGCAGTCTTGGCATAATGGCTGGGTTGGATTGGAGTTTTCGTATGTGGTTCTAATATGCTTAAAAATTAGTTTTGCTTGGGGGCAAGCAAAAGTCAAGTGTGGGGTATTTTGATATGTGCATAATTAGTTAATTATTTAGTACATATTCTTAATCATTTTTAATTAATTATGTGAATAATGTGGACAAAAGGTACTTAAAATGTTTTGAATTTTGTTTTCAGTCCAGAAGATATGCTTGGAAGTAAAAGGAAGCAAGGAGAAGCAATTGAAGATCAAAGAATGAAAATAAGAGACAAAAGACCATTTACTCGGCGAGTAGACGACTTTACTCGGCGAGTACACGTGAATGTTTCAGAAGATAGCTACGATTCCTGATCCAAGACGGATAACTATACACCTACTCGGCGAGTAGGACATATATACTCGCCGAGTACCCCCTGTTTTGAGATATCTATAAAAATCGAACCTTTATCCGAATGGAAGACATTCCTGGCGATTTTTGAAGGTCAAGCTGCGATTAAGAGCCCAAAAGGACGCTGAGGAACCCTAAGCTTCAATCTTTTGAAGAATTCAAGCAATTAGGTTAATCCTACCACTTAGATTTAAGAATTGAATATGTTTGACCTAGAAAACCTTGTTTTTATGTTTGTTTCTATTGCAACTATGAATTAATTTCGTTTTTGTTTCTGTTTGGGGAATACCAAGGAACTCCTATGGTTTAACTATTAGTTTTTGTTTGATTGTTTATTGGTGATTTATTAAATTAAGTTTGTTAAAGAACCTTATGCATTAATCACTACTATTTTCTGTTAATTGGAAGACAATTAGGCTGCATGAACATCTCTTAGTTGTTAACCTCATATGTCTATGTGAACACTAAACCATATGCTTAGAAGTAATGATTATGAAACTAAGATTAATAAGACAATAGGAAGATTAATGTGTGATCTTGTTTGCGAAACCATCAAACAAGAGGTTAATTGAATTAATAACTTAATTGACCATTACAAATCTTATTTAATCCAAACCATTAATCTAGGGAATTAATTAGTTTAAACACTTGATCACCGCTTAAATTAGTTAATTGTCTAAGGGTTAGGAGTAATGAACATGAACCTAACCATTATAATTGGTAACCAATAGCAATTAATCTATCATAAATACAAATAACCATAGGAGTGAATTGGTTGAACCTAAATAGAAACATCTTTATCAAACTTGGTGAATAGTTGTTGCTTTAGTTATTTAGTTAATTTAGTGTGCCTAAGTTTCTAGTCTTGCAAAACTAGAAGAAAACCCATTTTACTTTTATTAGTTGTTTAGTTAAAATTAGTTATTAGTTTAATTTCCCGTTCCCTGAGTTCGACACCTTACTTACTAATCTATACCACTAAAAGACAGGTTCACTGCCTTTGTGTGTTAAATTTATTAATTAAAAGTAGGGATAAAACAAGTGCATTTTACACACATCAATGAATAACCATGAAATAAACATGTAAAAATGTGCAATTTATGTACCTAGCACACCTCCAGGAATGGAGATTATTGATAACCTGCAAACTCCTTCGTTACCATCATGGATTATAGAAGATGAGTTCAAGCTTATGATAAGTTTAAGCAGACTAGATTCACAAATACATGATTAAAGTGATCTAGAACCCAACAACTATGCATGTCTTTCACTATATAAAGTTTAATGCTTTTTTCTCTATCTCTCGAAAAGTATATGTATGTATGTGTGTATTTATGTGTGAAGTTTGATGTGCATGTGTATGTTTATATTTAGCTACATGTCTGAGAGAGAGAGAGAGAAAGAGAGAGAGAGAGAGAGAGAGAGAGAGAGAGAGAGAGAAAGAGAGAGAGAGAGAGAGAGAGAGAGAGAGATATGGTTGGTTGTAGGCACATATTTATATTTAACAAAAAATTTAATTAAATAGAAAAAACTTTAAAAATATATCAGGAGGGGAATTTAGTTTGTTAATTTTTCAAGGGACCAAATATGCAACGAAAGATGCTCAAAAGCACCATTTATCCAAAAAGGAAAAATTAAAGGTTTAGACTTGTTTCCTGAAAAAATGCAAGCCACATGGACCATTTTGCAGTTTTGTCTAAAAAAAATCAAAACTTTATGGAAAGCAAATCATTCATCGTGTTAGTTATTGCATAAAAGATATGTCATGATTATACCGTTGGTGCTAGGGGTGTTCATGGTTCAGCTTTTTCGGTTTTTATGTTAAACCAAAGCCAAACTGCTAGTAACGATTTTTATCAATCGAAAATCGAAACTGAACCATTGAAAATTAAAACCGAACCAAACCAAACTGTTACTAACAATTTGGCTCCGACTTGGTTTCACGGTTTGACGCTTTTTAGACACATTTGAGTCGATCCTATTAAACTAATTTTGTCAGCCTCCATTTTCCAAAACCCGATTAATAAAAAACTTGGATAATCTTTATGAAACTTAACAATCAACAAGGAAGCTAATATACACCGATATCGCCGAAAGAATAAAACAAAATCTAACATAATATTAATGAACTACTTAATTTAAATTGAATCTTTTGTCAAATTACGATGACACAACACAACCTTTTACTTTGGTTTATATAAAAATTAATATTAATATATGATAAAAATTAATATATGATAAAACTATATATAACTAGTTTATAACCCGTGGAAATCATGGGTTATAAAATTTATTAAACTTTTATAATAAAAATTTATAATTATTAATCAATTATTTTAAATAAATCATTTTAAATAAATCATTAATTAGGAGATATATCAAAATTTTAAAGTTATTATAACTTTAAATTTAACATATAATTAGAAAATATAAATTTGAATTTTGAAATGAGTTGTTTAATATATCTACAATACACATGCTATAATATTAATAAAGAATTGCATTAGAGTGACACTTGACAAAAAAAGATTAAAACAATTTATTTATTAGAATAGAGATTATATAGGAAAATTGTTAGAATATATCAATATTTTTATAAAAGCTTCACTTTAGTGCCATTTTTTTTAAACATAAAAATCCCGATTGTTTCATTTTGGCTAAAATTAACAAAAAAATCTTTTTTTTTAACAAGAAATGACATATTATCGTGTAAAATCAAATAATCGGGGTTTTTCTATTCAAAATAAAAGATTTGAGACCTAAGTGAAACTTTTCCGAAAATATTAAGATTTTTCTAAAAAAAATTTCCAATTTTATATATCAAAAAATTAAACTATATATATATATATATATATATATATATATATATATATATATATATATATATATATATATATATATATATATATATATACTACGGTCCGGTTCAGTTTTATATGGCTTGAAAATTTTGAAACCGTAAACCAAACCTTTCATTACGGTTTTGAAAGTTTGAAGCCGCAAACCAAACCAAAAAAACAAATACAAACCGCAAAACTAAATCGATGCCCAGTTTGTCCGGTTTCACAGTTTCAAACCGAACCTAGTTGGTGCCCCTCATGATTTCTAGAGTCTCCCTCCATAATATTGTAACGACTATGGGGTTGCTCGAGTCACTTCTATTTGAGTCAATCAATCAATCAATCATAAGTAACTTCTTTCCAAACCCAATAAGAGACACATTGGAGACTATAAGAACGAATCGAACCCAACTAATTGTGGATTCAAATGTTTTGAATATGACGGAGTCAGGTTCAACCTCTTATCATATCCAATAAAAAGACATCAAATAATATCTATCTATTGTATGTATCCATGTAGTTAAAGTGTTGTTATATTACTAAAGAGAAACTTGGTTGCTTTAGTTACATACATGTCGAGCCACACTTTCTAATCATCAGACATGTTTTTCTTTTGTTTTCTTCACGTCCTTTTCCCTAATCGCTGTTTTGAACGACACAACTAAAAAATTTATAATTTGCATATAGAAAAAATGACCTGAACAATAAAGATATCTAACAAACACTCATTGGATAATAAGCTTTCCAATTTCAGAAAGAAAAGTAAAGACCGCAAAGAATGAAAATGCTACATAAAATATCTTATCTTAACCTAAAAACAAATCGTAAAAGTTTCCTATTTACTATATTTGTATTTGTAATGTCGAATTTTTATATCAAAAATCCTTGTGGTTATTAAAATTAAATTATAATATAACTGATAGATTTTCTATGTAGTATAATATATTTCTGAAATTTTTACTGTATTATCTTCTGTTAAAAAAAAAGACGATGATTGCAATCATTTTTTCCGTTCATATTAAAAGCTTAGATCGTCCTTAAATAATTAAAACAAAAATGGGCCACTAAAAGAATTAAATAGATTATTAAAAAAATGCCAATTGGAGCCAAGAGCCACCGCACCCACGTGAACTGTGGAGCAGGTGGGAGTAGTTTCCATTTGCATTATTTGTTTTATTACTATTACTTTAGTATCAAGAAGTAAACAATTACATTAACGCAAGACTAATTTGTAACATTTTTTGGGCTATTAGAATATCAATTAGCTTACATAATTTTTAAAATTGTGATTGTAATTACTTTTCAAAATCTATGATTTCGACTTTTATGTGTGTGGTATTATGAAAATCCGATTTGAGATAATCCAAGAAATTCAATTTTGAAAATCAGGCCACTTCTAAAATCAAAACACATAAATATACATTGTAATTTTGTGTTATGTAAAGATAGAGAGAACAAAATAATTTTTTTTGTGTATATAAGTTCCAACCTTTTTTCTCGAACCAGAGAAAGGTTCTTATAATAGAGGGAAAAGCGAAACCACCGTTAGGGGCGCTGCCCTTTGGACCTTTGGACCCCGTTAGGGGTGCTGCCCTTAGACCTCGGCAAGGGGCTGCAACCCATTGGAACCCTGCACCCAGGGGCGCTGCCTTACAAACCCCATATTTCCGAGTTCATAATTATCACACCAAGTGTGCACCCCCGTACTTCCAAACTCGGTTAGTAAATGAAGTTCGACCTATCTCATTATTAATAATAATTACACACACTGAATATTTATAACACTAAAATCACCAACATAATTTTTGCACGTTGCGTATAATAACAATTATATTTGTTAAAATATGTTGAAATTTACGATTTACCTATGTTTTATGTCATTTTCCATATCGTTATTGCAACTTTTATAAACACGTTTTTGTCAACGAAACTGACTTATAACATTTCAAATTTCAAACTAAAATTTTCATTTAAAAATAAAACCATTTGTTCAAATTACAACTTCAAAGATCTAGATAAAACCGTTTTGTTTCAAAACATTTATCAAAATATCGTCATGAAGCTATCAAGTGCGGAAATCTTCAATGGATGCGATGTAATCGAGCTACACCCTTCCTTTAATATAAGAAAAACAGAAACAATTTAAATATAAAATCGTAAGCACAAAGCTTAGTGAGTTCTCCAAAATACTACATATCATACATAATATACATAACCTCTGAATCTTATGGTCCTCATATAGTCTTACAATCACTCACTCTTGCATTCTTCATTTTTATGGTCCTCCCATAGTCTTCCGTACGGCTGTCATGGTCCTCCCATGATCTTCCATGCTGAAGTCACAAAGACAATCTAGCAGCCTACATAGTATAGTGAGACTCACATCACCAACATAGTCAACAGCTAACCAGCTCATACAACCAAGAAATGGGTGTTACACACCACCTACTGAATTACACAAGGTAAACCCTTATTCTATGTTCTAAAACTAGCCACTTGACTAAAAGTCAACAGTCAAAGTCAACGCGTGTTGACCTCCACGTCGTGGCCAACCCATGCCTACGTCGTGGCTCTCTAGTCTTAGCAACGATCATGAAGTGCTTTCCATGTCGTGGCTGGAGGGGTGAGCATTTAGACTCTACTGGACCGAACCAATCCGGATCGGCTTTTGGACCTGACCAATTTTGGAGAATATTGTGGACCGTGGACCGGACCGGACGAGACTTATCAGATCCAGGTTCAGGTCCGGTTTTTTCAGTTCTGGGACACGGTTGGACCGATACAACTTTACATGCATAGAGTACAAGTCATTAAAACTCGTTTTTGAGTTTGATACAACGCGTTAAATGAATAGGTTGTTGGGTTTGATACGTTACAACTCGTTAAAAAGAATATGCTTTTGGGTTTGATATGATACAACTCGTAAAAATGAATACGTTTCTCTTTCTTGTACTTGTTTGACCGATCAAACTTTGATTGTTTATACCATTTGTTGGAACTTTGAATCAAATAAGTTAATGACTTTATCATATTTCATGCATAACTAATCTAACTTTATCTATAATATTATAACTTGCAAAATTAATTTTCCAAATAAAAGCACCTAACATATAGATCAAGTTCACCAACAAAAGTTAACAATCTTAACACAAACATACAAAATTAATTATCGTAACACCAAAAATCATAGTTTAAAATTAATCCAACTAACAAGCATCATAATCTAATCTTCTATTAGCCTCTTCCACATATCATTTTCATCTAAATCTAACATGTTTAAAGCTTATGCAATCTCTACATAAACAAAAAATGAAAATGTTGTAAGTATTTATTAAAAATTAATAATTGAAAAGCTGAAATATTTCAACTTTGATATCCCAACTTTGAAAGATTGTAACTCATTGAATATAATACCATAAACAGCAGAATTATAGTCTAAATTCATCTGCAAACTTTAAATTACATGTTAGAAAAAATCGTGTAACATCTATAAATATCCCAAGAAATTTAAACTTTTAAGATCAACCCAAACTCATAAATTGTTTGCAATCATAGTTTTCAAAATAATTTCCATACATCAGAGTCTCCTAAAATCATAAATAATAAACATGGGGATGTATACGGTCGCGCCTTCTCCTTTCCGTGGTCATCTGAAGTACCTGAAAACCATAACTTGAAACTGTAAGACAACGCTTAGTGAGTACCCCCAAAGTACAATGACATAAACATAATAACAAACAACATGCATACAGATCCTTCAGCATGACTGGAATGCCGCAACGACTTACAGACTATCTAGACTACTCACAGAACCTTCAGCATGACTGGACCGCCTCACCAGGCCTTCAGCCTATCTGGACCGTTCTCTGGGCCTTCGGCCTGACTGGTACGCCTCTCAGGCCTTTAGTCTATCAAGGTCGCAATGGGTCTCTTGGACTTCAGTCTAGACTGGTCCGCCTCAACCCAACCACACAAACTATGTCGACATATACATAACAGATAAACACACATATAACCAGTCATCAGACAGATCTACAGATCACTAAGCATAATATCATCTTATATAACAGGATACCGATCTAACAGATCACTGCAACACGATAACATACTATCACATAATAGGATATCTAATCCAATGGGCCTACTTTGGTGCCTTCGACCCGCAAATACAATGAGGAAAACTAACGTCACAGACTGGACAAAACCTGATGAGGTCTTGAGTACGGATCTCAGCTCTAACCGCCTCTTATGCAACCAAATGACCAACCACAATCAAAATCCTAAAATACCCTTAGGTCAAACTTGGTCAAAGTTACAATCAAACTGGTCAAAATCACCTGAGTCAATCGATTCAACCTAGCTGAGTCACCACAAATTGAGTACGTGGGGCGTACTCCAAATGTACACTAGGCGTACTCGAATGTTGACCACCATGAGGGTGGTTGTGTGTACTGCGTGTACGCGGGGCATACTCCCAGATGCCTAAATCCTTCATTAAGAGCTTAATGGCTTAAGCTCTCATGTCCATTTTTCATATCCATGGGTAAAATACCCTCAAGAGTCATAAATTTTCCAACTTTATGACTTTACATGTCCATTAAGTGCTTAACTCAACTTCTTAATCCATTAAGACCTTCTAAATGATGCATGGAGCAAAACCAACCATTTGGAACCCATTTTTATGACTCAAGACCCTTCCAAGTGTCTGAACGGACAACTTAACTGCTCAAGAACATACTATGTTCATGAATCTCCACATTTGGGACAAAAATGACTAAAAACCATTCCAAAACAAGCTCTAAATGGAACTTCACCAACTTCAGAACTTGATACCTCAAAATGGTGCCAAAAGGTGGTGTGATCCTGGATCTAAAGAGATTCACTCCTCCACGGTGGTCTCTTCTTCCTTCCTTCTTCTTCAAAAGCACAAAACACACACACTCAATCTTAGAAATGCTTCACAAGATGGAATAGGGTTGCAATATCATTTCAAGAGGATGGAGGCTGATGAAGTGAGGGGAAATGAAACTATAATGGGGCTTAAATATGAGCCAAAACCTAAAAATTAGGGTTTACATGCCTGACACATACACCCTGTGTACTAGGGTGCACCCTAGTACGCTCAGTGTACACACGTACGCATGACGTACTCACGAAACTCCCAAATTACAAAAATGCCACTAGGGCCTTCATTGCAACCATTCTTATACTTAGGGACCAAAATGCAATATATTAAAATTACAGGGTCAAAAATAAAAGTACCTTATCATCAGAATGTTACAAATCTCCTCCACTTGATCTAGTCTTCGTACTTGAAGTCGGCAGCGACGTATAACTCAGGATGATGCTCCCACATCTTAGCCTCAAACTCCCAGGTCAACTCGGAGCCTCTCCGATGCTGCCACTGTACCCTTACCAAAGGTATCTCTTTGTTGTGTAGTACCTTCATCTTTCTTTCTAAAATAGCTACCAGCCTCTCGACATAGTTCATGTGCTCATCAACCTGAATATCCTCCAATGGAACCACTAACTCGCTGTCCAACAAACACTTCAACAACTGAGAGACATGGAAAATATTGTTGATCTGACTAAGCTCGCTCTGCAAATCCAACTTGTAAGCTACCTTGACAACCCTGGCAATCACCCGAAAAGTTCGAATAAACTAGGGACCCAATTTCCCCCTCTTCCTGAAGCGTATCACACCCTTCCAAGGTGAGACCTTCAAGAGCACCATATCGCTGACCTGAAACTCCAACTCTGATCGGCGCCGGTCGGCATAGCTCTTCTGCAGACTTTGAGGAGTTTGCATTCTTTGCCTGATCTGCTGAATAAGCTCTATGGTCTGATGGACTACTTTGGTCCTTCTAATAACCCTATGACCAACCTCTCCCCAACAAACCGAGGTACGACATCTCCAACCATAAAAAAGCTTAAATGGTGGGACACCAATATTGGAATGATAACTGTTGTTGTATGAGAACTCCGCAAGGGGTAGGTAGCTATCCCAAACTCCCACCGAAATCAATGACACAGGACCGCAACATATCTTCAAGGGTTTGAATAGTCCGCTCGCTCTGGCTGTCAGTCTGTGGATGATATGCAGTGCTGAAAAGTAACCTCGTGCCAAGTTCCTCGTGAAACTTCTGTCAGAAACGGGATATGAACCGAACATCTAGGTTTGAAACAATAGAGGCTGGAATCCCATGACGAGCAACGATCTCCTAGACATACACATCGACCAAATTTCAGCTGAATAGCTCTCCCATATGGCCAAAAAGTGGGCACTCTTGGTTAATCGATCCACGATGACCCATTTAACATCAAAACCCTTGACTGTCTTTGGCAACTTGGTGATAAAACCCATGGTGATCTGTTCCCACTTCCAAATGGGAACCTCCAGAAGCTGCAGCTTGCCATGCGGCCTATGATGCTTTGCTTTGACCATCCTGCAGGTCAGGCACCTCTCGACATACCAGGCTATCTGTCTCTTCATACACAGCCACTAGTAACTAATTCTCAAATCTCGATACATCTTGGTGGCTCTCGGGTGTATAGAAAAATAAGACCTGTGAGCCTCCTCTAGCACAATCTTTCGGATCCCACTAGAAACTGGAACCCAAACCTAACCACACTAGGTCAATAACCCTCGACTATCCGTGAAAAACCTATCGGTCTCACCCGTGATCCTCTCTTGTTTCTAGTTCTCCTTCCGAACTCCCTCTGCCTGTACCTTTATGATCAATCCCAAAAGTTAGGAATCAACGGATATCCTCATACACACCTCCCCGACCGTAGACCCAACCGACTTGCAGCTCAAAGCATCTGCTACACATTCGATTTACCAAGATGGTAAAGGATCTCACAGTTATAATCCTTGACGACATCTAGCCATCTATACTGCCTCATGTTCAGGTTCGGCTGATCCAAAAGATATCTCAACCTCTTGTGCTCTGTGTAGACCATACAAGGGACCCCATATAGATATGTCTCCAAATCTTGAGGGTGAATACCAATGCCCCCATCTCCAAGTCATGAGTGGGATATCGCGTCTCATGCGGCTTCAACTACAGCGAATCATAAGCAATCAATCGTCCTCTCTGCATAAGTACCGTCCCAAACTAGTGATAGATGCATCACATAATACCGCAAACCCTGAATCCCTCCGGAAGGGTCAATATCAGGGCCTCACATAACCTATGTCGAAGAGTCTCTAATGCCGACTGTTGCTCAAGGCCCCATCGAAAATCCACACATTTTCTCAACAAACGAGTGAGGGGTACCACAATCTTAAAGAAATTCTAAATAAATCTCCGATAGTACCATGCCAAACCCAAGAAACTCCTGATATCCGAGGGAGATTTCGGAACCTCCCACTGCATCACTGCCTCGATCTTGGCTGGATTGACCAAAATCCCATCCTGGTTAACAAGGTGCCCTAGGAACTGGACCTATCGTAACCAAAACTCACACTTTGAGAACTTGGAATAAAGCCATTCTCGCTTCAAAACCCCTAGAAGCTCTCAGAGGTGATCGTCATCTTGCTCTCTAGTCTTAGAATACACCAAGATATCATCAATAAATACAATGACAGATGGGTTAAGCATCGACCTGCACACCCGATTCATCAAATCCATGAATACATCAGGCTCGTTGGTGAGCCCAAATGGCATCACCAAGAACTCGTAATGCCCATAACGAGTCTGAAACGCGGTCTTCTCTACGTCCTCCTCTCTCACTCTCACCTGATGATACCTAGACCTCAGATCAATCTTGGAGAACCAAGATGCACCGTGCAATTGATCAAAGATGTCATCAATCCGCAGAAAAGGATAACATTTATTGACCATTAACTTGTTCAACTCCCAGTAATCAATGCACATCCAGTGTGAACCATCCTTCTTCTTGACGAATAGGATTGACACTCCCCACGGAGAACTTCTCGGTCTGATGAACTACTTGCCTAACAACTCCTGAAGCTGAGAGGACAACTCCTGCATCTCAGGCGGTGCCAAGCGGTATGACGCCTTGGCAATCAGGGCCACACCTGGCACTAGATCAATCATGAACTCAACCTGTCACTCCGGAGGCACACCCGATAACTCCTCCGGGAAAACATCAGCAAATTCCCTGACAACTGGCACATCAGAAATAGGAGCCTGCTCCCCTACCCGAGTATCAACCACATAAGCCAGATAACCCACACACCTGCTGTAACATCTAAAAATTCAAGACCAAAAATTTCATTTTTAATTTTAAGATTCATAAAATAGATTACTGAAAATACCATCAATGTTATCTCATATCATGCAAACCATTAGTCAACTATTTCAAAAACATATCATAGGAAAATAATGTTAGAGTACAAATCTCAAGAATCTCATGTGCAGAAAATCATGGTGTGATGTGCTGCTATGGTGTCAGCTCCTTTCCCTTCGAAGAAGAAGGACCTGAAACAAAAATTAAAAACCGTAAGCACAAATCTTAGTGAGTTCCCCATCATACCACATACCATACAATAAACATATTGAATAACATGTCCGGGTACTGGACTACCCCTTCGGTCTCTTTCAACTGGTAACTGCCTAGCATATCAGAGTGCTGGCTTACGCCTTTGGTCTCTTTCAACCGATAACTTGCCTAGCATACCAGGGTGCTGGCCTACCCCTTCGGTCCTTTCGACCGGTACCTCGCCTAGCATATCAGGGTGTTGGTCTACCTCTTCGGTCCTTTCGATCTGCACAAGGGACTATTTCCCCCTACTTCTACCATATAACATCCTAGTACATAAACACATAAGTCGCATACTGCTTAGCATATCAGGGTGCTCGCCTATCCCTTCGGTCCTTTCGGCCGGTACTGGGGTCTATCCTACCCCTTTTACCACTATCTCATAATATCATAGCATACTAGCACAAAAAGGATAACAGATAGGGGCATAATAGATAATTATCAAAAAGAAAATCCTATCTACTATAAATCTTACTAGTGGGCCGACATTGGTGCCTTCGACCCACTTCTACTGGAAGGCAACTCACCTCAAATGTCGTGTAGTAGCTAAATTGTCCTCGGCTCTGAGATCAAATCCTCTTAAACTCCTACACATAAAAAACTCCTTTAATAACCCTTTCATACTCATAACCCTTTTAAGGGTCAACTCTGGTCAAAGTCCAAGACAAAGTCAACATTCTGGTAAAAGTCAACCTATTGGTCAAAGACAACCTTCTGGGTGGACTCAACTTGTCGATTTGGTCCATCAACTTGCCGAGTTCCATAAATCATAAATCCTGAAATCGCAACCCAACTCGTCAAGTTCTTTCATGAACTCGTTGAGTTCCTTCTTATAAAAGAATTGGGGCATTTCGCTATAACTCGTCGAGTCCTTCCTTGAACTCGTCGATTTCTTTAATCTTCAAAACTCAGAAAACCTTAACCAACCTACTGAGTCATCTCCTAGACTCACTGAGTTTGCTCAAGAATCAGAAAGATTGGGGGGACCATGATCCAAATCGTCGAGTTCTCCTTGCCTAAATCCATTCAGTCACTTCCAATCGAGTTTAATGCCTCCACACCATACTGGTCCCATATGGATGTTATATCACGTAAAGTTGCTAACTTTACGTCCATGCATGGTGTTATGAAGCTCGAAACACCAAAACTAAGCTATATAAGTTATCTAGGGCATGGGGAAAGACCAAGTCTTGAGAAAGCTGACAACTTTAAGCCTCATAAGCTCATGAGTTCCTAGATCTGAAGTCACAACTTCATGATTACTCAAATCCCGAAAATGACTTCAATATGGCCCAAAAGTGACAACATACTATCCTAAATGAAGATCTAAGTAATAGAAAGCCAAGTTATCAGCTTTATACCTCAAATTAGTCAGAAATGTAGCTCAAAGTTTAGATCTACTAGCTTCCTCTTGAATCTCCAAGCTTCTCCTTCCTTCACAAGCTTCAAAGTCACAAAGAATGCACAAAAATGGCTCAAAACTATCCAAAAGTGGATTAGGGTTTCTTGGCTAGTGTTTGGGATGATGGAGGCTGTAAATGAGGCCAGCCTTTTGATTTAAATAGGGTGCAAAACCCTTAAAATTAGGGTTTCATTCTGCCAGGCCTACTCGTCGAGTTGAGGCTCTCAACTCGTCGAGTAGACTTCTTAACCCGTGTCCAAATCCATCTCTACTCGACGAGTTTGGGGCCTCCAACTCGTCGAGTTCTTGTACAAAAATTAATGGCTTATAATTTTAGATACATACCAGGAATCGGGTGTTACAAATCTCCGCCACTTATTTTAGATTTCGTCCTCGAAGTCTGTTGCGCCTGGAAATAGCTCGGGGTAGTGCTCCCTCATTTCATCCTCCAACTCCCATGTCCACTTTAAGCCCTTGTGGTGCTGCCACTGCACCTTCACCAACTCTACCCTCTTGTTCCTCATATCCTTCATCTTCCTGTCGAGGATGACTATTGTTCGATCGATGTAGTTTAGGCTATCATCCACCTGAATATCCTTTAAGGGAACCACCGCAGAGTCATATACTAAGCACTTCTACAGCTGGGAGACATGAAAGGTGCTGAGGATCTGACTAAGCTCTGTTGGAAAATCCAGTCGATATGCAACCTTGCCCACCCAAGCCAATACCCTAAACGATTTGATATATTTGGGGCCCACCTTGCCCCGATTCCTGAATCGGATGATACCTTTCCAAGGTGACACTTTCATGAGGACCATATCTCCCACCTGAAACTCCAGGTCTGAACGTCGTCTGTCAGCGTAGCTCTTCTATTGACTCTAGGTCGTCTGGAGCCTACTCCGAACCTGTTGGATCCTCTCTTTCGTCTTAAGTACCACTTCGGTACTCCCCATGACCCTCTGTCCAACCTCACCCCAACATATCGGGGTTATGCACTTCCTCCCATAAAGCATCTCAAAAGGTGGATGGTCAATGTTGGTGTGGTAGCTATTATTATAGGAAAACTCTGCTAAGGGAATGTAGGTATCCCAGCTACCACCGAAGTCTAATACGCACACCTGCAGCATGTCCTCCAAGGTCAGGATGGTCCGCTCACTCTGACCATCCGTCCGCAGGTGAAAATTCGTGCTAAAGTGCAGATGAGTACCCAAATCATCGTGAAATTTCTTCCAGAATCAGGAAGTAAATCACACATCTTGGTCAGAAATCACGGAAATTGGAACTTCGCGTCAAGCTAACACCTCTTTGATGTAGATGTCGGCCAATTTCTCGGCCGAAATACTCTCCCGGATTGGGATGAAATGGGCAATCTTGGCCAACCAATCCACAATGACCCAAATCGAATCCACTCCCTGTGCGGTCGTGGGAAGCTTCGTGATGAAATCCATAGTAATATCCTCCCATTTCCACACAAGTATATCCAACGGCTGCGTCTTGCCGTGAGGTCTCTGGTGCTCGTCCTTGACCTTCCTGCAAGTCATGCACTTCTCAACATACCAGCTACATCCTGCTTCATGCAGGGCCACCAATAATCAGGACGAAGATCTTTGTACATCTTCGTCGCCCCGGGATGGATGGAAAATCTGGACTTGTGCACCTCCTCTATCAAGATATGGCACACACCGCCTGCATACGAAACCCACACTCTGCGGTGAAGTGTCAACAGCCCACGACTATCATTGTCGAAGGAGAAAATTTGGCCCACTATATGTTCTTTCTTCCGGTGTTCCTCCTTCATAGCCTCCTGTTGGGCCCCCCAGATCTTCTCTAGAAGTGGAGTTACTACTATCATCCTTAGACAGATGTCTTTGATTGGGGATGCGAATGCCTTGCGGCTAAGTACATCGGCCACAACATTGGTCTTCCCCGGGTACTAGAGGATCTCACAGTCACAATCATTCACCACATCCAACCACCGACGTTGCTTCATGTTCAGATTTGGCTGATCCATGAAGTACCTCAAGCTCTTGTGGTCATTGTAAATGGTACAACGGACTCTATAGAGGTAGTGTTGCCAAATCTTGAGGGCGAAAACAACCGCCCCTAACTCCAGATCGTGTGTCGGGTAGTTCGCATCATGAGGCTTCAGATGCCTCGAGGCGTAGGCAATGATGTACCCCATTTGCATCAACACTACGCCCAAACCCGAGATGGACGCATCACAGTATACTACAAAATCCTCAATGCTATAGCAGGGTTAAAATCGGCGCCTCGTACAACCTCTGCCTCAACGTATCGATCGGTTCCTACTGCTCAGGACGCCAACGAAATACAATGACCTTCTTCATCAGCCGGGTCAAGGGTACCGTGTAACACCCGTGTTTCTGGGCTTGTCATTAATAGCGATGTAATAGTCTAGGTTAACCTTTGCAACCCGTCTTGAATTAATAAACATGTATTATTTGAATATTATGAAATGTAGATAATCCCGATATTTATGAAGGATGTGGTAGTGGTCGTGACGAGGTTTCCGAATATATAAAGAATGCTGAAATCCGAGTTATAACGAAGAAGTTATGACCTGTCGAAGTTTCACGACAGAACCGACACGACACTGAATGACATAAAATACAAATTTAAGATAGAGCGATATCTAGCCTTAGTAATCTAAACAAAAGTCGTAGAGTTCGTTAAACCGAGAGTGTGCATAAAAAGAACGCCCAAATCTGACTTCGTATGAGGAAGTTATGGTTTTTCCGAAGTTTCGACTTAGCAGTATGCAACCCAAATCCTCGATTTGAGATCAAGTGATTTTTAGCCAAAACAATCTAAACGAGAATCGAATATCTCATTAATAGTAGTGAAATGATAAAAAGATAGGCGAAAGCATACATCATATGAAGAAGTTATGAATTTATAACGGAGTTTTCCTGTCCCGACCTACTAAAAATAATATAAAAGTAATATATTAAAAATATATTAAATTTAAAGTCAAATTTAGCCAACGGAGTCTAAACGAGAGTTGTAGAGCATAGTCTCACTTATGCGTGCATATAAAGAACGTCAAAAACGGAGCTCGTATGCGAAAGTTATGAATTTCTGAAGTTCGGGGCATGAAACCCGATACTGTGTCAGAGTTTACGACATGAACAATGTGTTCACGACGTGAATTCAGAGATTTGACCCTTCCGGAGTTGGCAGACCCAAGTGGATGAGTGACGCATGCAGTGACGATCAAGCCTCACGACGTGAGCATTAGAAACTCACTACGTGAACCCAGAAAACTCACCCTATAAATAGAAATCAAGGGTCAGCTGATTTAGGTTGCTAATCCCTTACTCTCCCACTCCCGATACCCTCTATAAACCCTGTTTTAACCCCCCCCCCCCCCCCCCCCGAAGCACCGGTATCATCCCAAGACTCGAAGCGAGTCCCGAAGCCCGAAGATCCCGAGAAGAAAAGAGTTTCCGAGCCGAAGCTCTGCCTACGAGAAGCTCGGTGTGTGAAGATCTTCCAGATTTACCGAAGAATACTACTTATGCAAGCCGTAGTGTTGTCTGATCATCTTCTGATCGAGTGAGTGTATATTCCTTTTCTTCTAACACATAGATATAAAGTATCTCCGAGTGAATACATGCTATGTGTATATAGATATATATTATCTGTTACTTGGAATGAATTTGTATATTTGGAATGAGTATTAAATGAATATTTTATCAGTTTTTAAGTTGCATATGTATGCATATGTATATTGTTATCTACAAAATGTTGGGTAGAACTTGGGTAGATAGTTGTTGTGTGATAAACTGATGAGAGGCCTCGATGTTGTTGATGTTGACCTAGTCATCTAGTGGAGTATGGATGATGACCACATACTCTTTCTAGACAGTCCTGTGGAACGCTAGCAAGTTCATAACTTGTAGGTGTTGTGAACGATGTGTTCACCGATGTGCTCTATCCCCCTCATGGTTGCCTTTAGGAAATTTATTGTTGAGGAAACCCCTTGCAGTAATGTCCGTCCCGATGAAAATCCTAGATTAGGTCCCTGGTAATAGATGTTGTTTTAGGGACATAAAGTGAGGATAACGGGAATGGGTAATCGGGTTATTGTTGGTTGGTGAAATTAAATATAATTATTTATTGTGGGAGGAAAACCCTATATGCTCACCAGGATCCCAAGCCTGACCCACTCAGTCTTATTTGTATTACAGGAAGTGGCGCGAGGGCATAAGATGGATGAATCATCAAGTTGTTTTGTTTATGAGCCTGTATATGTATATAACTGTTGTATGGCTTGTAATATGTCGTTTATGCTTTTTGGTCTATATCGGAACATGACATCCTGAATATTGATATATAATGAAAATGCATCTCTTGATGAAATGCTTTGATAAACTTTATTTTATCATATTTTGTTTTGGGAACAAATTCCGCAACTCTTTTAAATCAAAAGGATTTACTCTGAAAATGTTTTAAAAGCATAAATGAAACCGGTATTTTCTGGCTATGATTTTGGGGGTGTCACATACTGCTATCTTGGAGAAGTCCTATATGAACCTCCGGTAATAGCCTGCTAACCCGAGGAAACTCCGAATCTCAGATGGAGACTTCGGAACCTCCCATCTCATCGCGGCCTCTACTTTGGCTAGGTCGACCAAAACACTGTTCTGGTTGACAAGCTGCCCCAGAAACCGTACCTCGTGCAACCAAAACTAGCACTTGGAGAACTTGGTATACAAGCTCTCCCTCCTGAGGGTATCCAACACCTCTCGCAAGTGCTCCTCATGCTTCTCCCGCGTCTTGGAGTAAACCAAGATTTCATCAATAAAGACTATCACAGATCGATCCATCATCGGTCTGCATACGCGGTTCATGAGGTCCATGAACGCGGCAGGGGCATAGGTGAGCCCAAAGGGCAGCGCCGAAAACTCATAGTGGCCATAGTGATTCTGGAAAGCAGTCTTTTGTACATCCTCATCTCTGACTCTCATCTGGTGATAGCCTGAACGCAAATCGATCTTGGAAAACCAAGATCCCCCTCAAGCTAATCAAAGAGATCATCAATCCTCTAGAGTGGGTAACGGTTCTTCACCGTTACCTTGTTCAGCTCTCGGTACTCTATATACATCCGATGCGACCCGTCCTTCTTCTTCACAAACAGGATTGAGGCTCCCAAGGCGAACTGCTCAGCCTGATAAATCCCTTTTCTAACAGCTCTTACAGTTGTGTAAACAACTCCTGCATCTCGGGAGGAGACAACCGGTATGGTGCCTTGGCTATCAAACCGCACCAGGAACTAGGTCAATCCGAAACTCCACCTATCTGCCGGGAGGTATCCCAGGCAACTCCTATGGGAATACATCCGGCTACTCTCGGAAAACTGGCACATCGCTCACAGTCGCCTTACCCGCCTCTCAGGTATCCATGACGTAGGCGACATTGTTGGATTAGTGTCTAATCCCGTAACCATATTTGGTAAGTACTTGACCCGGTTGTGCATGGTCCTTTTGGGTTGCCTTCAAACTTGGCAATGGAATAGGATAATTGTTGGAGAGAGAAGAATGATTTAATAATTTATTACTTGGTTAATAAATTAATTTGAAATCAAGATAAATGATTTATTAATGTATTATGGATATAATATATTGATAAGAAATCATATTGTTTAATTAATATTTAATCAGAAATTAATTTGGAATTAATTTTAGGATTAAAGGAATTAATTGAAACTACAGGGACTAAAAGTGAAAATGTTAAAAGTGGAGCATTGAAGCATTCTAGAACCTCCCTTAGAGGTGGGGAACGAAATCTAGAGTGTCCTAGGGTTTCCTTGGGCTCTAAGGGTGCCTTGGAAGCCTTAGGGAGGAAGTTAAGGGATTAGGGTTATCTAAGATACACCTGCCTTATCCTAAACCTTCCTTATCACCTATATAAACCCCTATAGGGTTGGATTTCGTAAAAGGCACTCCAAGAGAGGCTTAGATCCGAATTTTCCACTTCCCTTCTCTCTCCACAGTAATCGTTGGTTGCTAGGTTTGTTTGTGAGCCATTAGAGGTGCGACACTTGTGGCGCTTGCTTTCAAAGACAAGAAGATTCAAGATTTAAGTTGTTATTACAATATAACAACAAGAGGTATGTATTTCATCTTTCTTTGTGAATTTCGAAATCCCTAGAAGCTTGTTAGGGTTCTTCACATGTTCATAATGTTGTATAACTGATAGTGATAACATAGATCCAACTCTATGGTTGCATGCACACATAGGATTGTTTGTATAAAACCCATCAGACATAACCTGTGCAACCCTGCTGAAGGTAGTGTCTAGCCCCCGTTGTTGAACGTAAAGTTGGTCCATGTTGCGGTCTCTCGCCCTGAATCACCATATCTCCCCCACTTAGGGTCCTGACACGAACCAACTGCTGCTCATAGTCGATCACCGCCCCATTAGGGATCAGCCAATCGATGCATATGATAACCTTGTTCCCCCTCAAAGGAATGGGAACCAAATCCACAAGATAACGCTTGTCATACATCCTCAAGACACAATCTCTGTAGACCTCAGACGCCCGAACGGACCGATCGTCACCAATCTCGACCTCTAAAGGAAAATCCAACATGCTTAAAGACTCAACAAACCTCTTACTAAGTGCAGGAGCTATGAATGATTGGGTAGCCCCCGAGTCAAATAACACCTGAACTTGGATTCCGTTCACATGGAATGATCCTAAACGAAATGCATAAAACATAAATATCAAAACTGACATGTAATAAGAGTTAGCGAGAAGAAAACATACCCATCACCACATCCGGTGCGGAACGCGCCTCCTCGGTGGTCAACTAGAAGGCTTGAATCCACACCACTAGAGGATCTGTCTTGCCCTGTCGACCATCCGTGATCCGTAGGGTCACTGGGACTGGCACCACCACTGGCGCTCCTGATGTCAATCTCGGGAAGTTGGCCTTTTTATGGCCCTTCTGATTGCAATGAAAGCAAATCAGGTCTGATGTCTAAAGGTTGGGGGTAGGGGCAGTACAATCCCTGCCAAAGTGCCCAAGCTTGTCCCATTTATAGCAGCCCGACGACCCTAATCTGCAAACTCCCTCATACGTCTTGCCGCATTTCCCACAGTGGCTCCGACCCTGCTGGCCCTTGGACCTCGAGTCGACTCCCTTGGGTTTCTTCCCAGAAACCCCAGTCACCTGCCCAGCCTCCGCCTTCCTCTTTCGGATGTGCTCTATATCAATCTCCTCTCTCTCTCTCTCTCTCTCTCTCTCTCTCTCGCTCGCTCGCCCTGCTATCATATCTTCCAACGTCGGGCATGCTGAGTAGCTGACATATTCCCGAATGTCATCTCTTAACATATCGTAGTACCGGGTCTTCCTCATCTCCTCATTGCCATTGTACTGAGGCACTAGTA
This sequence comes from Lactuca serriola, assembly GCF_051521515.1. Lineage (NCBI taxonomy): Eukaryota > Viridiplantae > Streptophyta > Magnoliopsida > Asterales > Asteraceae > Lactuca > Lactuca serriola. The sequence goes on along the minus strand of NC_136412.1, from coordinate 259,429,037 downwards.
TGGCCCTCTCCCTGAACTTGGCGGTAAACTCCACCACTGAATCAATCGTTTGTCTCATATCAAGAAACTCCCTGGCTAGCTGCTGAATCTCCACAGCTGGTGCAAACTCAGCCCTGAACCTGGTCACAAAGTCTCACCAAGTCATAGCCTCAATGGTTGGGGCTCCCAACAAGTCACTGACTGCCTCCCACCAGTCTCTAGCACTGTCTCTCAAACATCCTGCAACATACTTGACCTTCGACCCCTCGGGGCAAAAGCTCGTCAACTGAGCAAACTCGATGTCTGCAATCTATCTCCTGGCCACAATGGGGTCCTTCACCCCATGAAAGTCTAGCGCACCACATCCCCTGAAATCCTTGAAGAAGAGTGTGTGTGTCCCAGACTGACCAGGTGTCATGTCACTCCTGAATGCCCTTAGGCGATCCTCTATCAGCTCAATGATCCCTTCCTTGATCGACCCGAAAATCACCGGGGTCGCCTCAAGGATGCCTCTTGTAATCTCAGACGCGATGAACTCGCACAATCCATCATCAACCAGCTCGGAACCTGCACCCGAACCCGAAGTTGAACCTGACCCAGACCCGAACCGCCTACTCCATGACGTGTCACCACCATTCTAAAACAAAACACATAATCTTCAAGGTCATACATAACCTCGAGAGGTCTCACACAGTCTATAAGTTCCCTGGTTCTATCTCAGCCCTCCTTGACTCGAGTACGAATCCTCTGCTTTCAGTAGTACGGGCCCATACTACCTTCCACATCTATCCGTACATTCCTCAAGGATTTCCTTGACTTCACCAAGTCCCTTTCACTAATACTGCTCTCCATGCTAATCTTATCCTAGTCTAACCTAGGGTAACTCTCCGACCTACTCACCACCATCAGCTGCATATGAAATCCCTACTACCTTTTCCTAACTAGCTCGCGAATACCATTACATATTACTAAGACCAGATAATTCTTTGAATGACAGGTCCTACTCTACAACGGTGGGACTCAGACAAGAGCTGTGAAATAGGGCTAGACCTAACCTTCTGAAATTATTTAGTCCTCGTAATATGTAACTTAACGTATTCGTTTACTAGTTAACTAAAGATAACTAGAACTCCTAAAAGCACAACGCAAGTAGCAATCGGGCTTTGAGTAACCAACCCAAGCATATCTTAATCAGAACATCATATCACTAACTAATCAGTTCTAGCATATAATTCAGTAATCACATATAGTAGGCACGTAAGGCATCTTCCTAGATCCTTAGCCCTAATCTAGGATGCAATTCTTATACACACACAATAGGCATATAATGCATCCTTCCTAGATCCTCAACCCTAATCTTGCATGTAGTTCTCATAATCATATCATACCATAACAAACATGTATGGGTATCTTCAGGAAAATTTACTTGAGCTCGGCCGATTGCACGCATCACACACCTTGTTCTTTCTTAAAACTCTTTGTTTTAGTTTTTAGAAAAATTATTTTCTTGTAAAAATCTTTCAAACCCTCAATTTGAGTCCATACACCCCCGAAGGTGTGTCCGAATCCCTCAAACCAAGGCTCTGATACCAACTTGTAACATCCCAAAACTCAAGACCAAAAATAACATTTTAATTTAAAGATTCATAAAACAGATTACTGAAAATGCCATCAATGTTATCTCATATCATGAAAACTATAAGTCAACTATCTCAAAAACATATCATAGGAAAATAATGTTAGAGTACAAATCCCAAGAATCTCATGTGCGGAAAATCGTGGTGTGATGCACTCCTATCGTGCTAGCTCCTTTCCCTTCGAAGAAGAAGGACCTGAAACAAAAACTGAAAACTGTAAGCACAAAGCTTTGTCGGTTCCCCCATAATACCACATACCATACAAAAAACATACTGACTAACATGTCCGGGTACTGGACTACCCCTTCGGTCTCTTTCAACCGGTAACTGCCTAGCATATCAGGGTGCTAGCATATGCCTTCGCTCTCTTTCAACCGGTAACTTGCCTAGTATACCAGGGTGTTGGCCTACCCCTTCAGTCCTTTTGACTGGTACCTCGCCTAGCATATTAGGGTGCTGGCCTACCCCTTCAGTCCTTTCGACTGGTACCGGGGACTATTCCACCCCTCCATATAGCATCCTAGTATATAAACACATAATTCACATACTGCCTAGCTTATTAGGGAGCTGGCCTACCCCTTCGGTCCTTTCGGTCGGTATTGGGGCCTATCCTACCCCTCCTACCACTATCTTATAATATCATATCATACTAGCACATAAAGCATAACAGATAGGGGCATACCAGATAATTATCACGAAGATAATCATCTATACTATACAGATAAGATCAATCGGATAAGGCACCCCGAATATCCCCAATGCACGACCCTCATACATTGTGGATGTAGAAACCCCATATTCGTTGGCGATAGAAACTCGCAACGGACACTCTAACTCCCAAATAGACATATCAAACTCCCAATTGAATGATCGATATACAAAGGACTGAGTCGCACCTGAGTCAAATAACAAAAGAGAAGGCGAAGAATTCACTAAGAACGTACCTATTAGGAGCATATACATGAGCACAACATAAAATATAATTAACAGAAACATACCGGTCACGACGTCTTAAGCTACTCCGGCCTCCTCGGTGGTGAACTGAAAAGCACGGTCCCGAGCACTCGGGGGCTCCGCCCTCCCGTGGCATCCATCTGTGATCCTCAAAGTAAATGGCGTCAGGGCCTGTGCCGGATTGGCGGCGAGAAATGGATAGTTAACCTTCATACGGCCAACTTGATCACAGTGATATCAAATCCTGATACTCAGAACTGGGGCCGGATGGCGACAATCCCCCGCTTAGTGCCCCTCCTTTCCATATTTCTGGCAAACATCAGCAGATCGACAAGCCCCATCATGAAACTTCTCGTACTTCCCACAACTGTGGCCCCTATGACTCCTAGATCTAACATCAGCGGCCTTGAACTGCTTCGGCACAGGCTGTGACTACTCTGGGGGTGTCTCTGCTCCCTCGTCTGGAGCTCAATCTCAATCTCCCGCCGACTGGCGGCCTCCTACAACTCCAACAATGAACCATAACGTTGCATGGATACAAACTGTCAGATGGACGTCTTTAGCATGCTCAAGTAACGGGTCATCTAAGCTTGCTCAGAAGTAGCAAGCACATGACAAAACATTGCCCTCTCCGTAAACATCTTGGTGATATTCGTCACCGACTTAGTCCCCTATCTCAAATCCAAGTACATGCGGCGTACTCATAGATGCCTAAATCCTTCATTAAGAGCTTAATGGCTTAAGCTCTCACGTCCATTTTTCATATCCATGGGTAAAATAACCTCAAGATTCATAAAGTTTCCAACTTTATGACTATGCATGTCCATTAATTGCTTAACTCAAATTCTTAATCCATTAAGACCTTCTAAATGATGCATGGAGCAAAACCAACCATTTGGAACCCATTTTTATGAGTCAAGATCCTTCCAAGGGTCTGAAAGGACAACTTAACGGGTCAAGAACATGCTATGTTCATGAATCTCCACATTTAGGACAAAAAGGACCAAAAACCATTCCAACACAAGATCTAAATGAAATTTCACCAAGTTCAGAACTGGATACCTCAAAACAGTGCCGAAAGGTGGTGTGATCCTGGGTCTAAAGAGCATCACTCCTCCAAGGTGGTCTCTTCTTCCTTCCTTCTTGTTAAAAAGAAGACAACACACACAAGTTTACAAATGCTTCACAAGATGGATTAGGGTTGCAAAATCGTTTCAAGAGGATGGAGGTTGATGAAGTGATGGGGAATGAGGCTATAGTGGGGTTTAAATATGAGCCAAACCCTAAAAATTAGGGTTTGCATGCCTCGCCCATATGCTCTGCATACTAGAGCGCGCCCTAGTATGCTCAACGTACACACATACACATGGCATACTCCCCAAACTCCCAAATTACGAAAATGCCACTAGGGCCTTCATTCTACACATTCTTATATTTAGGGAACAAAATGCAATATAATAAAATTATAGGGTCAAAATTAGAAGTACCTTATCATCAGAATGTTACAAAAAAAACATGTCAATCCGAATTGAAACGCATGATATATGCTTGTTTAAAGAATTTCCAACATATAAATTTTAAATTTCTCGCTGAAAAGCTAAAATATTTCAGCTTTGATATCCCAACTTTGAAGTATTGGAACTCATTGAATATAACACCAAAAATAATAAAATTATAGTATAAATTCATTTACAAACTCTAAATTACACGTTCGAAAAAACCAGATGTAAATCCAACGTTAAAATAAAGAGATATGTTTGTTTAAAAAATTTCAATGAATACAAAAATATAATTTTTTTGCTGAAAAGATGAAATATTTGAACTTTGATATTCGAAATTTGAAGGATTGTAATTCATTGAATATAACTCCAAAACAACAAAACTATAGTCTAAAATTATCTACAAACTCTAAACTACATGTAGGAAAAAACCGCATGTCAATGTGACTTAAACTGAATAAGATATGTTTGTTTAAACAATTTCACAAAATACAAAAGTTTAAATCGGGTCCAAAACTGTTTTTTACCCACAAACGGTCGGACCAGAATAGTTTTGATCAAATCCTAGAACTGAGAACCAGCCACGGGGACCATAAAAAGGTCCAGGTCCGGTCCAGTTCACTGGTCTGGTCCAGTCCATGGGTCCAAATGCCCACCCACATGTGGCTGGCATACTACCACGTCGTGGTAACACCAAAAAGAACCACCGTGAATCCCTCCTCCTCCCACGTCATGGCTAATTTCCTTGTATAATTTAATGGATTGATTCCTAAATCCATTAAGACTAAACTCATATTTTCCAAAAAGCTTTTAGGAACTCCAAAGGTTCATAAAAATTCGAACTTTATGGGCATGCATGCCCCATGCATGTCCTTCATCCAACTAGGTCAAAATGGGCATAAATGGGGTCAAAGTCCATGCATGGATTCAAAGTTGTAAAAGTCATCAAATCTAGAGCACCAAACGACCTTGGGATTCCAAGGATCAATAAAGTTGCAAACTTTATTGAATCCATCCACTCAAAACACCAAGAACATGATGGGTAAGCCACTAAACCTTGATCTAGAAGAAGCCAACCAACAATATTTGAAAAAAAGGAACTTATAAAGGCCCAGAAGGTGATACCAAAGGTAAAGAGGAGTTTCTTGCTTGATCCTTGCACTAATAAATTCTTCTTCTTCCTTCAAAGAACACCAAAATCACAAAAATGAGCTTAAACTTGCAAAAAGGAGGCTATAGCTTAACAAGGGTCCTTTTGGAGGTGATGGAGGCTAGGGGTGGGGGAAACCCTAGCCACCACTTCCTTTAAATAGGGACTTAAGCGCACAAATTAGATTTTAGCTCATATCCTCTGTGGGTCCCTAAGTCCATTTGGAACCATTATGGTGTTGTTAAAAAACAACCCAATAACTTGCAAACCCGCATCTATAACATTGTCATTCTTCCCAGTTATAAGACCCAGCGTATAGTGAAAATTACTCAAACTATAAAACTCTCAAAACTTTAACTACAAACCAACTCAATCATTATACTTCATAAGGTTGTGATCCCATCAGTCTAACTCTAGAGACCATACCCTAAGACTGATGATCATCCTCTTTTCATACGTACCCCTAGTCCCTAACTAGGATCACCACTAAACCATGTAGAATGAATTCCTAAAACATTCCCATCGTGGATTTCAAGAAATCTCAAATACAGATTTCCTGCCCACAAGACCTCAAATACGCACTTGACTTCCTGAAAAGTCATCACTAACCCACCACTCTCATGAGCTAAATAATGGTCAATCCAAGAATCTCACGTTGCATCCAAACTCCTACACCAACTTAGGTGTACAACCACTAGACAAAGCCTTCATGACATCTACGAAGAACTTTAAAACATGAAGTTTCAGAACCAACACCCAACATTGGTAACCAAACTCCTTCTAAACAACCCACAAGAAAATAGGGATCCACAAATGCAAACATTCAGCAAGCGACTTCTGTTGCATAACCAATAGTTATAACAAAAAAAACTTTTACTATTCACATGATCCAAACTAGTTGGTCATTGATCCGTTTAACTCCCTAAAAGTTCTAACACCCAACCATGCCAATACTAATGATCCGAGATCTAAGGGTTCCAAAAAATGACTAATGGAACCCACCCATGAAATTCATATAATTGCTGGTTCATGATACGTTGTGACACAATTCAACCACAATAACCAAAAGAATTCACAAATCTGATTCGACGATGAAATGTACAACCATACATTGTATTTAACCAAACTTGAGAGAAATTGACTCCTTACTCTTAACTTGAAGGCTCCAAGGTTATGCCCGACAACCTATGAACAACCCATCATGTACATCAACACGACTCTAATATCCCCCCCTCCCGATCCTCAACGAAGCACGGATTAACAAACAATGATGGGTCTAATTTGACCCATTTGAATGTTGTGATCCAACCATGGACTTACAGCCACTTCTGGCCTATTTCAGCTGACGGTCCCCTTTCATCTTGAGTGAAGGATATGGGCCAAATCATAGTCTTACAACACTAGTACAGTTGCCATGGACTTCCCCATGGTCTTTCAAATAAAACAACATGATAACAAGCATGAACTAACACGAGTCGAACCCCTAGCCTGATAGACCCCATCAAGCATTTAGGTTATACATCGAACCCCAAAACCTTAATGAGAGAAGAACATGCAGAAAGGCTCTCACACAAACCTCAACCTAATCCTAGATACTAACTAAATCTTGCGCAGTTACGGGTGCTTCAAGCCTTCAGACAAGATACCCTTGAATCTTCAACATCTGCTTCCTTGGTCACTATCACGTTTTGGAAAATGTTCCTTGCATAATTTCCATCCTTTACAATGACCCGAACATGCTTCCTTTTAACCTTGAATATAGCCCTCGAAAGAACTCGTAATCTTCCGATCTCATGACTTAAAGTGGAGACTCTTCCCCACTTAGAATGTGCTAGATCCCGGATACTTCATAGCTATAAAAAAATCGGGTTAACCTATATACTACACCACATGGTTCTTAACAACCATATCCATTATTCAAAAGGCTTAAAGAGAATCCAAACCCTTTTAACATTGGCCCGAGAATTCTAGCTTGTAATCACAACCCTACAACAAAAGCAATCCAAACATAAAAAACCTTCCCAACTCAAAGCAATATCCCAATCTTAAATAAATAGAAAAGATCCTAAAAATGATAAAACTTCACAATCGGAGGAAAATTACAGAATTAACCAGAGTGTTTCAAGAACCGCGATTAGATCGACCTCATTACCAACCATGCTGAAGCAACCTGCTAAAATTGGATTCTGCGTATATACTGAGGTCTTACCTGAAAACTAACAACTAGGTATGAGCAAAGGAACCGACCCGACTGGAAATGGACCGAGTCGGACCCGGCCTGCGAACCGAAGTTGGCCAAAATTAAGAACCGAACCGGACAACCGGTTCTATCGGTTCCGCTTCTACCATTTCCTACCAGTTCTTGTGTCTTCAATGTTGGAACCGGTCCTCGAGAAATAGAAACATACGGTTCCGGTTTTTTCTGGTTCTACCGGTTTTTGCTAGTTCCACCAGTTCCTGGTTCCAAAAATCCACAAGAATATTGTCCCGGTCCCGACTCGATCGGTTCTATCCGGTTCCGGTACCGATTTTGGTACCGATTCCGTCCGGTTCCCCGATCCAAATGCTCACCCATACTAACAACGCCGCTCTGACATTCTAACTTCCTAAAACCAAAAGACCGCTACCAAACTCAAGCCTGCTATGACCAATAATCTCACAACCAAAAACTAAGGATACACATACCCAAGAAACAAGATGTACACCGCATAAAACTTGACGAAAGTTTGACATATCCATAGCAGCTTCTAGTGATATAACTCAAAACCTTCGAACATTTTCAGCTGATGACGATGAACGAAATAACCAACTTTAGAAAATGGATTGATAACTAATCCAATGGTCAACTTAATATTGAACAAATCCCATGCGAAAATACATATACCAAACTTTGAAGCTAGTTGATGGATCAAGTACCGTTCTTCCCTTACTATAGGTAGCGGTCGATAAAACGGGCTAACCAATCCCTTAACAATTGATACTCAACCTGAGAGGATAGAGAGACTCTTACCCTAATGTTCAGTGTCCACAAAAGGGACTACATGACACAATGAAATCTTCATCCAACAACTTCTAATGTGAGGACAACACGCACGTCCCTGAAAGCATGAACTGATGGCAACTAACTCTTCACTCGTGGTCTGACTAAACATTAATTATTTCATAACCGTGAAGTATTCCAATGAATCCTTAAGAATGCGATGAGAAACTTTCCAACTTTGAGCACTTCAAGGTAGCCCACCTTCCTTTTCTTATGCCGCAATAAACCCAAACCAAAAATATAGCATACATTCACCACAAATTCCTTGTACCTATTGAGTTGAAATCATAAACTCGAACCGATGGATTATCCTCCAAGAAGAACACCTAGTTGTCCCCTACTTAGGGTTTGACCATCTTCGACTGACATCTACCATCCCAGAGCCTAAAACCGGTTCAACCAGATACATACAAACCTTTACTCTCTAAATACAACATAGGATATGGTGATTCCTTCGGATAATGACCAAACAGTCATAAAGAAACCCTGAACATCAGATGGAGACCTCGGAAACTCTTCCCAGCATCGTTTCCTCAATCTTAGCAAAATCGATTATAATACCAGTAGATTAACAAGGTACCTAACGAACCAAACTTTGTGCAACCAAAACTTGCATTAGAAGAATTTATCCACAACCTTATCCTCTTCTGAAGCTTGAAGAATCCCTTAAAGATGCTCAAATAATAGCTCCAATAAACTCAACATGTCAATAGAACTCTCCTTTCTAAATCAGAAACATCTCAATCCTCCTCGGATATGCCCGATCTTCTCAAAACAGTGCCACATATCTGACTTGTGACATGGTCGTCACATAGGTCACTAAACAGTTGAGTAACATTCCCTTACTGAAAGACGAAAATGATTCACCACGAATCAAACGATACCACCTTGTGGCAGAAACTGATGCGGAGAACACCCTCCCTTTCTTATATCCACCGACTAACACACATATGAACCTTTCCCCCTAAAATATGGGAGACTGGAAGAACATAACCTCTTCTTATAAAATGATGTCCTAATCCATCAACTGACCACCCATCCTCAGGCTACAATCCTCGGGTCGATCATCACACTTTCCTCTTACATGAGTCCCGCGACTCAAAATAGCACTACTTTGAACAAGGTCTTCGGCACCTTAAGAACAACTAACATGACTACTACTGCATCCTGCAGTCATCAAGGGAGGAAGGGAGGGAGGGATAGAGAAAGAGATAAAGACAGATAGGTAGATAAATAGAGAGAGAGAGAGAGAAAGATAGAGAAAGAGAGAGAGAAAGAGAGAGAGAAAGAGAGAGAGAGAGAGAGAAAGAGAGTGAGAGAGTGAGAGAGAGCATGCTTGTTTCCAAGATCTCCGACGACACCACCGCCAGTCACAACTATCAGCCACACCCACACATCAATAGCTTCTGCCGACTCTTCTAATCATTTTATAAACAAAACATGGTACCATCAGAGTATACCCCTTAAAGTCACACATGCACTCATCACCTTAAATGTACATATCTTTTCAATTTAGAATATAACCTAACATCTATGATGGAATAATAATCACTTTGATTGACCATATAGCTAGCTAAGATCCCATCCAGGAAGAGTGGGAGGGAGAGAAAAAGAGAGGGAGAGGGAGATAGCGAGAGATACGGGCCCCCGCCCACACTCACTTCTCCCCTATCTCGGGCCCCGCCCCTGCTCTGCTACTAATGAGATATGGATCCCCGTCCATACTCAGCTAGTGATGAGATGTGGGACCTCGCCCACACTCACCTCTTTGCCAGGCACATACAAGTTTCACACATACAACAAGTATAACGAGCATACAAACATTCCTCGGGCTTGCTCCGGCATTGGACCTTGGTCCAGAAACATACTACCAACACATGCAAGAATCATAAAGACCTCTAGCATACTAACAGACCTCGGTCCTCTCCCGACATCATAATAATTCCTAGGGATAACCCTAGGTCTTCTTACTATACACCAACATAATGGGTCGACATTATGGTCGTAGAACCATGCACATAATGAGGATACTCACCTTGCACTGCTCAAGTCCTGCTAAAAACTCCTCTAGCTGTTAACTGGAACTTCCCGAACTGTTGATCCTTCGGCTCCCCGAGCTATCAATAACAAAATATCACTTAGTCCAAATCAATAACCCTTCATAGGGTAGAATGACCATTCTACCCCTAGGCCAACTTGGTCCATAACTAAGGCCGAAACTATAATGAAAAGGCCCAACACTAGGTAAGCTTCCCAAGACCACTAATGGCCCACTAATGACCCAATTTGCTAAATTAGGCCTAATCCCTCTAATGGGCCTTACCCTAAGCCCAAACATATTCTTGGCCCACATCATCTGACTTCTACTGGCTTACTAAGACCCAAAGTCCAAAGCATGGCCCAATTCGAGGCCCAATAACACGAAGCCCAGACTGACAGAGTACACGGGGCGTACATTCATGTACCCTAAGCGTACTAGCCAATCATGTGTACGTTGGGCGTACCTGCATGTACGCTCAGCGTACTCCCCCTGTTAAGTCACTTTCCTATTAAGTGCTTAATAATCTACTCCAGGAGCTACAAACACAGATCCAAGTCCTTTTCCATGTCTTAATCCATAAAGTCGCTGACTTGGTGACTTAACTTGGCCTAAACAAGCCCAAACTCCCAAAAATGATATTCCTCTTTCATAAAGAGGGCTAGATCTCATGCATGAACCCATTAAGTCATTCAAGATGGAGACTTTACTGCTTATGGGACCCTTTTAGCCCTGAGGGTGGCAACCCTAAGCTCATAAACGAGATTTCATCATAAAGGTCCATTCTTGGGACCAAAATAACTCCAAAACCACATTACACTAGATCTAAGAATTCTTATGTAAAGTTATGAACTTTATACCTCCAAAGAGTTCCAAATGATGATGCTATTCCAAATCTTTAAGCTCTAACTTCCCAAGTTCTTTCTTGCGAACTTCCTCTTTTCTTCTTCCAAGCTTACACTGCCAAAATGAGCTTCTTGAAGCCAAAATCATCCAAGGATGAAGAGATGAGGCATTCTAGGGTTTCTCTAGGGTTGGGGGATAGATAAGGAGGCTAGGGTTTGAGCCATTATATTCTTTATATAGTGGCTCATCCTAAAAGTTAGGGTTTTTGGACACTAGACGTATGTCGGGCGTACATCCTGTACGCTGGACATACGCCAAAAACACACGCGACCTTATCACCTTATATGATGGGCGTAATCCAGCCTTATGCTAGGCGTACTCTTGCATTGGCCACCTTGCATGCATGGTCCTTTCTTGCCATCTTTCTCCATTAAGGATCAATATTGCCAATAACTTCAAAGTGCCATAACTCATTCGTCCTCGAAGTCTCTCCTTACTAACACCCATCTCCCAAACAACTGATTTGCGGAACGCAACGGATGATTATACACGCGAAACAACATTCCCAAGACACTGAAATCCAACTCGGTCTTCCATTCTAAAGTAGACAAACTTTAAACTTCTGCAAACCCCAAGCTACTTCACACACAGGACCCTCATGATAGACACTTCTTCCTGAACACAATTCTGCCTCTTGCCTTCTTTCCAAAAGAACGGGGACCTCCCAGGTACGAACCTTTCTATCCACCATCTGAAATACCAGATTCCCTCCGATTACTGAACCCAAGCTCCAACTCTCAGTCGCTCCCAGCAACCTCCGAAGAAACTTTGGCTAGCTAAAACTGCTCTATCTACCTTACCACTCTGGCTCCCTAAGTCTTAGGATCCTCGATCCTCTAACTTGGCCCTACGGTCTCAACCAGGTCCCACCTACGCTGCTATAATCATACGGGCCTCGCCCACGGGTCTCACCCAACTACATCTCGGAGTGGCCTCTCCTATATGTCTCACCTATCATGCGCTATGCATACCCCACTCCATCCTAAAACTCAACAAACTACCCTCTCTATCGATCTTCATCACGCTAACTAGGAGATACAGGCCTCACCTACTGTATGCTAACTAGGAGATATGAGCCCTCGCCCACACTCCTCTAACTAGATGCTAATGAAATGCCACGACTATCCTGCAGCCTTAGTACTCTTCCTGCTCCGCCTACCTGCTGGAGATTGCTATGTCGAACCCGTAGTCTTACATCCAACCTAAACTTGCATCCTGACAAGAAAATCTCCCACCTGGTTCCCACCCATGTATCGTCTACCGCGAATACCTGAACTCAATGTTAGGAAGTTTCCCAAACTCCCAACTCACGTGCTCCTCTAATCCAACAGCCACTAGGGCTGCTTTCCTTTCAAACAAAGTTGCGAACTCATCCCAATTTGCACTTACTCCTGCTCCTGACCTCCGGGATAGTTCTCCCCCACTTTAATTCGACTAGATACCTACAACTCCCAGCTTGGGAAGGATTCCCAATCCTTCTCTCCATCTAAAGGGTCGATATGCTGACATCTAACACTTACCATTGCTAATGCTCCAACCAACCAATACCAAATCCGAATGACTCTTGAAGACTAACAGAACACATCTCGAGCCCCACTCACTCATGCGACAACGACTGCATGCTGAGAACCGGCTCAAGGTGGGGGGGGGGTACTGCTATGAACTACCACCCGAAAATCCATGGTATGGAGATGGCATATGATCCGAACATGAACATAAATTAAGTTCTGACATACATTCATTAACATACATGCAGTACCATAACAATATGATCATGAATAAAAGTTGGCAGGAAAGCAAACGATACATACCTGCAACGTCTGGTGCTACTCGCGTCTCCACTATAGACAATTGAAAAGCCCTGTTCCCCACCGCAGGCGCCTCTGTTCGGCCCTGACGGCCATTGGTGATCCTCAAAGTCGCAGGGGTAGGTGCCATTACCTATCCTGCTGGAAGCAAACTCGGACACTGGGCCTTCTTGTGGCCCCTCTGTCTGCAATGGAAACATATTAGGTCTGATCCCTGAGTGGTGGTAGCAGTACAATACCTGCTGAAATGACCAGTTTGGCCGAACTTGAAGCAGCCATAATCACCCCCACTACCACCCCTACATGCACCCTCGTGCGTCCTACGACACTTGCCATAACGACTGCGGGGCTGATAATCCCTCGATCTCACATCTGACCCCTTGGGTCTCTTGCCTGAACCTACGGCTACATGTACCTCCTCCGACTTCCTCTTCCCGAGGTACTCCAGATTGATCTCCCTCTCCCAAGCCCAAGGAATCATATCCTCCAACATCTTGCAGTTGGACCTGATCATTAACTCCCAGATGTCACTCCTCAGCATCTCGTGATATCGGGCCTTCTTCATCTCTTCGTCCGCGACATACTATAGAACAAGAAGAGCCCTCTCCCTGAACTTGGCGATGATTTCCGCCACTGTCTCTATAGTCTGCCGCAAATCCTGAAAATCTCATGCTAACTGTTTCACCTCGATTACTGGTGCAAACTCGGACCTGACCCTGGTCGAGAAATCACACCATGTCATCGCGTCCAACGCGACATCATTCCCAATGGCATGACCAACCTCCTCCCACCAATACCGTGCTCTGTCCTTCATAAAACAGGAGGCAAGTCGGACCTTGTCCCCCTTGGGGCACTAGCTCGTACGGAAAGCGTTGGCGACATCAGCCAACCACCTACTGTTAGCAATAGGGTCACTAGCCCCATGATAATCCAGAGCTCCACAAGCTATGAACTCTCGAAATGTCAGCGAACGCGCTCCCACCATGTTCATCATCTTAGTGCGAAAGGCCCCCAGTCTCTCATCCAAAATCTCTAGTATGCCCTCCTTGACCATACCAAAGATCATAGGAGTCTGGTCTAGAATGTTGCGCATAATCTCAGCTGATACAAACTCCCTCATCCGCTCCTCGAGCTGCTCGGTTCCTGAACCCGACCCTGATCCCTCTCCGGCGCCTAATCCGCCCACCGGTCTCTCACATAATGTCAGCATGCTGAAAACATGCCATAACAATCATCAGAATACACATCACTACCAAGGGATCATACACGCACTACAAGTTCCTTGGTTTTGTCTCGGCCCTTCTTGAATCGAGTACAGATCCTCTGCTTTCAGTAGTATGGGCCCCTAATACCTTCCAAATCTATCCATACTTTCCTCAGGAATTGCCTCGACTACACCAAGTCCCTTTCACTGCTACTAACACTGCTCCCAGCACTAGTCACATCCTAGGCTTGCTCTAGGGTATCCTCTAACTCATTCCATCCTCAGCTGCAGAAGGATTTCCCAATAATTTCAGCTAGCTACCTCATGAATATAGCCACATACAATAGAGATCAGATAATCCTTTGAGTAAACGACTCATCCCTAGAATGGTTGGAATTAAACAAGAGCTTCGCAATAGGGTCAAATCTTGTCACTCTGAGATTCTCTAGTATGTGCCACATGTGACTTAGCATATTGACTTAATAACTAGCTCACATTACTGAAAGTCCCACAAGCACAAGGCAAGAAACACTCATACAATGGGGAAAAACCAACCACATAATCCATTCAAAATGTTCTATCCCTTACTCAGGAGTATTTACTGACATGCAATTCATAAAGCTCATATAATCAGGCATAACCTAAACAAGCTATCCTACCACGGACTAATCAATACTAGCATGCAACTCAATAAACGCATATAACAGGCATACAAGGCTTCCTTCCTAGACCCTTAGCCCTAAACTAGAATGTTAATCACATAATCATATCATAACATAAACTTGTATGGGTAATTTGGGAGAACTTACTTGAGCTCGGCTGATTGCATGCATCACACCCATTTCTCTTTTCAAAACTCTTTTCCTTTTCTCAGAACGCGTTTTTATAAAAATGATTTTCTTTTTAAAATGTTCATACCATGCCCTCAGTTTGATTTCAGTCACACCCGAGAGTATGCCCGAATCCCTCAAACCAAGGCTCTCACACCAACTTGTAACATCCCCAAAAATCATGACTAAAAATTTCATTTTAAAATCATCAATTAACCATAATCAAGTCATACATAGATCCTTATTTGAAATCAAGTATCATTTGAAACATATTTCTTTTATCAGAGTAAATATCCCATGCTCAAAACTTCTTGGTGTGTGCCATGCGATCATCCTGAGCTCTTCCCTCCGCTACCAGAAGTACCTGAAACCAAAACTGAAAACCGTAAGAACGAAGCCTAGTGAGTTTCCCATACTACCACATACTAGACATATAACCACATACTGGGCCCCGCCCGCTGCATCGGGACTTGCCCGGCATCGGACTTGCTTCCACTTGACATCAGGCCCCGCCGAGCATCGAGCCCCGCTTTGTATACATATATGTTTATCTTAGGCTCCGCGTGTCTCTGGTCCTCGCCCGCCATACACATACAATCATATAAACATATTAACACATAAGAAAACATACCCTACTATATTCCTGTCCTAAGGCCCCGCCTAACTTGGGCCTCGCCCCTGACCTGCTATTGATGGTTCATGGGACCCCGTCCACACTCCTGCTGATAGTGAGATACGGCCCCCCGCCCACACTCACTTCTCCCCTATCTCGGGCCCCGCCCCTTCTCTGCTACTAATGAGATATGGAACCCCGTCCTAACTCAGCTAGTGATGAGATGCGGGACCTCGCCCACACATACCTCCCTACCAGGTACATAAAAGTATCACACAGACAACAAGTATAATGAGCATACTAACATTCCTCGGGCTTGCCCTGACATCGAACCTTGGTCAGGAAACATACTACCAACTCATGCAAGAATCATAAATACCTCTAGCATACTAACATACCTCGGGCCTCGCCCGACATCAGATCGTAATCCGAAACATATATCATAATAATGCTTAGGGCTAACTCCCGGGTGTTCCTACTATACACCAACATAATGGGCCGGCATTGTGGCCGTAGACCCATGCACACAATGAGGAGACTCACCTTGCATTGTTGAAGTCCTGCTAAAAACTCCTCTAGCTGCTAACTGGAACTTCCTGAACTGTTGATCCTTTGGCTCCCCGAGCTATCAATACCAAAATATGACTTAGTCCAAATCATTAACCCTTCATAGGGTAGAATGACCATTCTACCCTTAGGCCAACTTGGTCCATAACTAAGGCCCAAACCATAATGAAAAGGCCCAACACTAGGTGAGCTTCCCAAGCCCTCCAGTGGCCCACTAATGGCCCAATTTGCTAAATTGGGCCCAATGCCTCTAATGGGCCTTACCCTACGCCCAAACATCTTCTTGGCTCACATCATCTGACTTCTGCTGGCCCACTAAGGCGTAAGTCCAAAGCATGGCCCAATCTGAGGCCCAATAACATGAAGCCCAAACTGACAGAGTACGTGGGGCGTACATTCACGTACGCTAAGCGTACTAGCCAATGGTGAGTACGTTGGGCGTACCTGCATGTACGCTCAGCATACTCTCCCTGTTAAGTCACTTTCCTATTAAGTGCTTAATAATCTACTCCAGGAGCTACAAACACATATCCAAGTCCTTTTCCATGTCTTAATCCATAAAGTCGCTGACTTGGTGACTTAACTTGGCCTAAACAAGCCCAAACTCCCAAAAATGATATTCCTCTTCCATAAAGAGGGCTAGATCTCATCCATGAACCCATTAAGTCATTCAAGATGGAGACTTTACTGCTTATGGGACCCTTTTAGCTCTGAGGGTGGCAATCCTATGCTCACAAACGAGATTTCATCATAAAGGTCCATTCTTGGGACCAAAATAACTTCAAAACCACACTACACTAGATCTAAGAATTCTTAAGTAAAGTTATGAACTTTATACCTCCAAAGAGTTCCAAATGATGATGCTATTCCAAATCTATAAGCTCCAACTTCCCAAGTTCTTTCTTGCGAACTTCCTCTTTTCTTCTTCCAACCTTACACGGCCAAAATAAGCTTCTTGAAGTCAAAATCACCAAAGGATGAAGAGATGAGGCGTTCTAGGTTTTCTCTGGGGTCGGAAGACAGATAAGGAGGCTAGGGTTTGAGCCATCATGTTCTTTATATAGTGGCTCACCCTAAAAGTTAGGGTTTCTGGACACTGGACGTACGTTGGGCATACATCTTATATGCTAGACGTACGCCAAAAGCACCCATGACCTGATGACCTTATACGCTAGGCGTAACCCAGCCTTATGTTGGGCATACTCTTGTGTTGGCCACCTTACATGCATGGTCCTTTCTTGCCATCTTTCTCCATTATGGACCAATATTGCCAATAACTTCAAAGTACTATAACTGCTTCATTCTAAGTCCGTTTCCGACGAACTTTATATCCACGAAAAGGTGGTGAGAAGCCCTACGCTTCTAGAAACACACCCCAGCCCCAAACCTCTCTTATAAAAACTTCAAGACCCATAAAAGACCAAAATGCCTGTATCCTGGGCCTCTGAAATCCATAAACAAACATTTTCAAAACAGGGTGTTGCAACTCTCTCCCACTTAAACTAGACTTCGGCCTCGAAGTCTCTCCTTACTAACACCCATCTCCCAAACAACTGATATGCAGAACACAACTGATGATTCTACACATGAAACAACATTCCCAAGACACTGAAAGCCAACTCGGTCTTCCATTCTGAAGAATACGAACTTTAAACTTCTGTAAACCCCTAGCTACTTCACACACAGGACCCTCATGATAGACACTTCTGCCCGAACACAATGCTACCTCTTGCCTTCTTTCCAAAAGAACGGCGACCTCCCAGGTCCGAACCACTCTATCAACCATCCGAAATACCGGATTCCCTCTGGTTACTGAACCCAAGCTCCAGCTCTCAGTCGCTCCCAGCGACCTCTGAAGAAACTTCAGCTAGCTAAAACTACTTTATCTACCTTGCCACTCTGGTTCCCTAAGTCTTGGGATACTCGATCCTCTAACTTGGTGTAACACCCCGTTTAATTATTAGATAAATAAATAAATTAATGAACAAATAGAAGCCCTAAAATAAATAATTATATATCATATGATGGTCTCGTAGAGCTAATTGTCACACTCTAAGAGATTGGAGGTTAAAAGTGTAAATTCCAGACTTAATTTGTAAGTTTTATGGAAGGTAGGGACTAAATGAAAATTATTGGGACTTCATTGAAGAGATTTTGGAGGCCTAGGGGCTGTTTGGTAAATCAGGTATCAAATTTAAAGGGGATTTCCGAAGCTGGGGTAGAAAAGGTAAAATTTGGGCTTAGTTTGAAAAGATATGGGAAAAGAGGGACTAATTGTGGCATTATAGAAAAATGTTTAAGGGCTTCGGGTATATAGGGAACAAACCTTAACCCTATTGACCATTTTATGCAGCCGTCACCCTCCAACCTTATACCTCCCTCCAGCCGCCACCATTCACCTCTTCAATCTCCGGTGCCGCTGCTACCTCCGACACTAAAGCATCCACTGCCAACTGTTGATGTCGGCAAGATGGTGCACCGCTGCTACTTCTTCGTCGATGAGGACAAGAACCGTTGGTGGGAATTCCTTCATCTGTTGCCGCCTCTACAGTTCGCGTCGCCACCGTATGGGTTGTGTCTGTGGTTCTGTTTATCGGTCGCCACCCCGAAGGGCTATCATGTTCGAGTGACGCCGCTTCAGCCGCCAGAAGTGTTGCTGCCGCCTTCCTGAGTTGTTGCTGCATTCGCCACCCACCTGAGTTCGTTTTCCGAGCGAGGCTATTGTATGTGGCTTTCTGTCGAAGGGAGACAGTGAAGAACCACCATGGCCGTCGGCCATGGTGGCTGCCACAAATGACGAAGTTGCTGCTGTCCCATTTTTTCTGCCGCGCTACTACCGCTGCCACCTTTTCATGACATTTCTGCCGCCGTACGCCCCAGGTGGGTGGTTGGCTTTCCTTTCCGAGTAAAGAAGCAAAGATGCGCATTTCAGTTGGTGTGTGTGTATAGCTATAGCTCTCGGTAATGGCATCACCACCACTTTAGGGTGGTGGCTGCCACCATGCGCCGCCGGCCACCACAGTGTGGTTGTGTGTGTTATTTTTTTGAGTGTGTGTGTGTCATTTTGATATTATTGTAATTGTGATGTAATTGGACTAATAAAAGAAAATGAAAACTACTACCTTAGGCTGGTGGCTGCCGCCACCGGCCGCCGTGTCGGGTGGCGGTGTGCTTGCCTCGTTGAGCTTGATTCATTTGGGGTGCTCTAAACCCTATTGTGCCCTATGAAGCCTAATGGTCTTAGTAAAAACCCTAATGGGTCTAATGGACCCTAATTGACACAATAAAACTCTAATTTACCTAAAAGCCCAACAAATTGATAAATGAGCTACTATTTGGGTTGGAAACCCTAATTAGGGTTTGGAAAACCCTAATGCCAATAAAACCCTAATTTTGAAAATTAATCGGGACACACAAACGGGAATTATTTAATAGCTGAAATATTAAATAATAATAATTGGCAAAGATTAATCTAAGCAATATTGGACTTAATGGATTAAGTCCTTAGTGGATTAAGTCCTTAATGGGTTAAGTAGGAAACTTAACCCTAATCATCATTTTATGTGAAACCCTAATTTGAGTTGGGCCTTTCTACTGGGCCTAAATGACTGGGATGATAATGGGCCATCCAAGAGCAAGCAATTGAACTAGAATAATTTAATGGGCCTAGAGTAAGGCCCATGTAAGGGGTTTGGGCCCAATTTGGAAAATTGGGACATAGATGGGCCACAGTTTGGTCCTTAATGATTACATGATGTTAGGCTTTGATTCCTAGTTGACTTTGGGCCTAAGGATTGGGCCTTAGGCTTGAATAAGCCAAGCTTAGGGTAACGCAGTAATTATCCAAAGTATGTACTTATGGTTATGTAGTAAGACCCAATTATTAATTAGGTGTTATTTTGGTGTTGAAAGTTCGGGAATCTGTCATTCTGTAGTTGGGGTTGAGTCTACGGGACTTCAGCAGTGTGGGATTGAGTTTGCGGTACTTCATCAGTGCCAAGTGAGTCTTCTCACTTTACGATACCTAGAGTGGTAATTATGTGTGACTGGAAGGTCTTATGTGCTTACATGAGTTATGTGATATTATACATTTTGTCTATGTGATATTATGCATTTTTCTTATGTGATATATGTTCTTATCTATGTGATATGTATATGCTATATCTTGAGCTTGCAGGGTGTGGACCGGAAGGTCAATAGGGTTTGGACCGAAAGGTCATCAGAGTATGGACTGGAAGGTCAATAGAGTAGGACCGGAAGGTCTATAGAGTTAGGAACGGAAGGTCATCATGGGTAGGACCGGAAGGTCATCATAGGTTGGACCGGAAGGTCTACCAGAGTTGTGGGACCGGAAGGTCCCACTGAGACACATTGACCGGAAGGTCTAGTAAAGTTATAGCCTCGAGTGGCTAATTATATGTGCGCGGTATTTGGGGAGCTCACTAAGCATGCATGCTTACCGTGTTATGTGTTATGTGTTTCAGATACTTTGTTTCAAAGGAGAGGATCCAGCTTGGTCGCAGTGTATCACACTATGTTTTCCGCACATGGGATCCTTGGGATTACACTCTGATGTTGTTTTATCATACTATGTTTTGATTATTTCTACCATGGTTTTGACATAACATGATATTATGGATGTTTTATTATACTGTTGGTTTTATAATAACGTATTTAAAACATAATTTTTTTTCTTGAATTTTGGGATGTTACAAGTTGGTATCAGAGCCTTGGTTTGAGGGATTCAAGCACACTCCCGAGTGTGTCTGAACTCAAACTAAGGACTTGGTATGAAAATTTTCATAAGTAAAACCCTTTTATAAAAGAAGTTTGGAAAAGAATCTGAAATAGAAAAAAACAATTTGAAAAGGACAAGGTGTGTGATGCGTGCAATCAGCCGAGCTCAAGTAAGTTTTCCCCAAGATACCCATACATGTTATGATATGTTATACTATGATATGATTATGAGAACTGCATGCTAGATTAGGGCTGAGGATCTAGGAAGGATGCCTTATATGCCTATTGTATGTGCTTGTAGACTTGCATGCTAGTACTGATTAGTTGGTGATAGGATAGCCTGTTTAGGTTATACCTGATTGTATGAGCCTTTGAATTGCATGTACAGATTCCTGATTAGAGGATAGAACGGATTGATTGGATTATGATGGTTAGATTTTCCATTGTCTGAATGTTGTTTGCTTTGTGCTTTGTGGGACTCTTTGTGATGTAAGTTAGGTATTAAGTGAATATACTAAGTCACATGGAACACAGACCGGATAATCTCAGAGTGATGGACTTGACCCTATTGCGTAGCTCTTGTATGAGTCTAACCGTTCTAGGGATGGGTCTCTTACTTGAAGGATTATTTGATCTCTGTTGTATGTGGCTATATTCATAAGGTATCTAGTTGACGTTAATGGGAATCTTTCAGCAGCTAAGGATTGGGTGGGTTCGGGAATCTAGGAAAGCCTAGGATATGTTCCAATAGGCTAGTAGTGAGGTTCAGTGAGACTTGGGTGTACCAGTTCGAGGAAGTGACTTGGAGGATTCTGGAGGATTGCTGAGGAAAGTATGGATAGGTGTGGAAGGTAGTATTGGGCCCGTACTACTGAAAGCACAAGATCCATACTCGAATCGGTGAGAGTCTTGGAGATTTTGAGAAGCTTCGGGGAGGAACTTGTGACCCAGCTTGGGGGACAGAGGATGTCCCAGTTGTTTCAGCTTAGTCATTGGTGAGTGAGCTAGTAAGCGTAGCAGGGTGTCAGACCCTGTAGGTTATGATTTTCAAGAGGTTGCAAATGCGAGATCGATTTGGAGAACTTTAAGCAGCGAGGTTCATGCTAGGTGCATATAGAAGAGGGTCCCGGGAAGAGACCCATGAATTCTGATCATTGGGTGAAATGCCAGCAGGGCCTGAGACAGTGTAGCACATACAAGAAAGTGCACAAGGGAGTCTGTCACTCCAAGGGTTTAGACTGCTATAGGTGTGGCAGGGTTGGTCATGTCAGCTGAAGGTGATCAATATTCCTCTAGATATTCGCGAATATGTTATCTTTTTCCAATTCAAGGTGGATATTCGGAATCTGTATCGCCTAGAAATTGTTAGTGAGCTTGGACAGGACAGATCTCAGGTCTATTTTTTTGTTAGTGTTTGGGTTATCAAGGATCATATATGCCATCCTACATGTTGAAAGGTCCTTGATGAACCCACGGAGGGACATACCTTGCGGAGTGGGTTCCACGTGTACCATTATCAATCCCGATCTTTGACGAGATCGGTGCCGGAGTATTATTCAAAGGACATTGGGTCACGATTAGAGTGATGGTTATCTAGTGAAGTCAGAGTTCAGTGGTTCTATCATTGTTTGGGTATGGTCGTTAGCTGCCTACGGATGAAATTTGGAGTTCAAGGCACTACCATTGCTAGGGGAGGAATGGTACCATGAAGACAGTGGACTCAGTTGCGAGTGTTAAATGTATGGGTGTTCGGTCATTGAATGTTCGAGAGAATTGCATTTTCGCATGGGTTGTGCTTGGTTAGAGTTCAGTAATGGTGCGAGAATGAAAGTGAGAATAAGGATTCGTCAGCCGAAGTGAAGATGAAGGCCTCTGGTTGTCAGCATGGGAAGTAGATTGAGGTATCAGGCCGGACCAGATTTCATGAGTACTCTTCAAGAGGACAAAGGATTGGCGATCTTAGGATGTGACCGGTGATTCATCGCCAGCATTAGTAAGCACAGGGTGTCATTATTGGGATACCAGGAAGCGAGAAGGATTGGGAGTCCTTCAATTCTCACGAACCGTGAAGACTTAGCTGAAGCTAAGTGGGGGAGAATCGAGCAGGTGCCTAGGAGCAGAAGTAGGTGTGAAACTAGGATGAGTTTTGCATCCCCGTCAGGGGGAAAGGCGATCGAGTGGCTGTCTAGGTTGAGGATTAGGTGAGTTGGAAGTTTAGAAAAAAACATTCCAATATTTGTCTAATCTTTTTCCTTGGCATCAGATAGCGGGTTTTGGGAACCAGATTAGAGCTCCAGTTAGGACTCAAGTTCAGTGCGTGTTAGGTCGAGTACGTGTTCGACCAGTTTGGAAAATTTTTTAAGCCTGCGGGGGTAGCTGTAGCATTCACTAGTGATCAGATAGTATGGCAAATGTTGTAAGACTACGGGTGTAGCCGTAGCATTCACTAGCGGTCAGATAATGGTAGAATGTTGTAAGACTGCGAGTGTAGCCGTAGCATCTGCTAGATTGGTAGATAGTATGAGCGCGTTTTAGGACGCGAACGGAACAGTGGTACCCACCAGTTCAGGTGCAGCAGTGAGGATAAGGAAATCTACAGGTCGGTTTATGGGTTTCCTAGAGGGATTAGATCTGGTTAAGCCAGTGAAAAGATTGTAGGAAAGTCACTACAGTTATGAGATCAGGGAAGCAATGGACTGTTGAAGGACATGTGAGTTAAGACAACCATTATTCAGGTAGCAATCACTTTTAGTCTTGGATTTGATGATGACAGGATTCGATGTATGGACCCGACCGATTGGATCGGGAGGTTGTTAGAGCCACGGTGGCATGATAACTATTGGCAACTAGTTCCAGAAAAGGATCTCGTTCAGAAGTCGCATGAGACGACTAAGTGGGAGTCCTTTGGCTCCACAGCCGGGCAGAAACCCGATATTCCAGATGACTGACGGATGAATTAAGATCGGGAAGGTCTTGATAGATTTTGGGAAGTAGCTATGTAGCAGCATATTGCTTCAAGCAGTTCAGTGTTCAGCCAGTTCCAGCGCTTTGGGTAGTATTAGTATCTATGTTTTAGGTTGCAAGTACAGAAGAAATAACTAGATGACTTGAGGAGTGACAAGTCACTCACAACAGGAGTATATGAGCCTTGGCCAGGTACAAGTGATCTGCAGGGATAATTGGGTCTGCGATTTCGGATTTCTAGTGGGAACCATAGGTTATTAGAAGTTGAGTAGTCAGTTGAGGGATAAATGGACTATATCCAACGATAATGATTCAGTATGGGAGGTTTGTCAGGAAATTAGACCATCTCAAGACAATAAATTTCAGACGGAGTATCTGTGAATTTTTGCGAGGAATTTGTTCATCTGCGGATTTTAGGGCTTCCGAAGATTGGTCACGACTACCCCAGAAAGGCCAGGGTATGCCCAGGATGGTTACCATGTTACTAGAGCGGGTGGGCGAGTAAGGAATGGTAAGGAATGATTTCGATGACGAAATCTAATTTAGGTAGGGAGAGTTGTAACACCCCGTTTAATTATTAGATAAATAAATAAATTAATGAACGAATAGAAGCCCTAAAATAAATAATTATATATCATATGATGGTCTCGTAGAGCTAATTGTCACACTCTAAGAGATTGGGGGTTAAAAGTGTAAAATTCAGACTTAATTTGTAAGTTTTATGGAAGGTAGGGACTAAATGGAAATTATTGGGACTTCATTGAAGAGATTTTGGAGGCCTAGGGGCTGTTTGGTAAATCAGGTATCAAATTTGAAGGGGATTTCCGAAGCTGGGGTAGAAAAGGTAAAATTTCGGCTTAGTTTGAAAAGATATGGGAAGAGAGGGACTAATTGTGGCATTATAGAAAAATGTTTAAGGGCTTCGGGTATATAGGGAACAAACCTTAACCCTATTGACCATTTTATGCAGCCGTCACCCCTCCAACCTTATACCTCCCTCCAGCCGCCACCATTCACCTCTTCAATCTCCGGCGCCGCTGCTACCTCCGACACTAAAGCATCCACTGCCAACTGTTGATGTCGGCAAGACGGTGCACCGCTGCTACTTCTTCGCCGATGAGGACAAGAACCGTTGGCGGGAATTCCTTCATCTGTTTCCGCCGCTACAATTCGTGTTGCCGCCGTATGGGTTGTGTCCGTGGTTCCGTTTATCGGTCGACACCCCGAAGGGCTATCATGTTCGAGTGACGCCGTTTCAGCCGCCGGAAGCACTGTTGCCGCCCACTTGAGTTGCTGCTGCCATCGCCACCCACCACAAGTGGGTGTTGAGTTCGTTTTCCGAGTGAGGCTGTTGTGTGTGGCTTTCTGTCGAAAGCAGATAGTGAAGAACCACCATGGATGTCGGCCATGGTGGCTGCCAAAAATGACGAAGCTACTGGTGTCCCATTTTCTTCCACCATGTTACTGCCGCTGCCACCTTTTCATGACATTTCTGCCACCGTATGCCACCAGGTGGGTGGTTGGCTTTCCTTTCCGAGTAAAGAAGCAAAGATGTGCGGTTCAGTTGGTGTGTGTGTGTGTATAGTTGTAGCTCTCGGTAATGGCATCACCACCACCTTAGGGTGGTGGCTTCCGCCATGCGCCACCGCCGGCCACCACAGTGTGGCTGTGTGTGTGTATATGTGTTATTTTATGAGTGTGTCTGTCATTTGGATATTAATATAATTGTGATGTAATCAGAATAATAAAAGAAAATGAAAACCACCACCTTAGGGTGGTGGCTGCTGCCACCGGCCGTCGTGTCGGGTGGCGGTGTGCGTGCCTCATTGAGTTTGATTCGTTTGGGGTGCTTGAAACCCTATTGGGCCTTGTAATCCATAATGGGCCCAATAAATCCTAATGGGCTTAGTAAAAACCCTAATGGGTCTAATGGACCCTAATTGGCCCAATAACGTCCTAATTGACCTAAAAGCCCAACAAATTGATAAATGGGCTAGTATTTGGGTCGCAAACCGTAATTAGGGTTTTGAAAACCCAAATGCCAATAAAACCATAATTTTGAGAATTATTCAGGACACACACACATGAATTATTTAATAGCTGAAATATTAAATAATAATCATTGGCAAAGATTAATCTAAGTAATATTGGACTTATTGGATTAAGTCCTTAGTGGATTAAGTCCTTAATGGGTTAAGTAGGAAACTTAATCCTATTCATCATTTTATGTGAAACCCTAGTTTGAGTTTGGCCATTCTATTGGGCCTAAATGACTGGGATGATAATGGGCCATCCAAGAGCAAGCAATTGAACTAGAATAATTTAATGGGCCTAGAGTAAGGCCCATGTAAGGGGTTTGGGTCATAGATGGGCCACAGTTTGAGCCTTAATGATTACATGATGTTGGGCTTTGATTCCTAGTTGACTTTGGGCCTAAGGATCGAGCCTTAGGCTTGAATAAGCTAAGCTTAGGGTAATGCAGTAATTATCCAAAGTATGTACTTATGGTTATGTAGTGAGACCCAATTATTAATTGGGTGTTTTTCTGGTGTTGATAGTTCGGGAATCTGTCCTTCAATAGCACGGGTTGAGTCTACGGGACTTCAGCAGTGTGGGATTGAGTCTATGGGACTTCAGCAGTGCCAAGTGAGTTTTCTCACTGTACCTTACCTAGAGTGGTAATTATGTGTGACCGGGAGGTCTTATGTGCTTACACGAGTTATGTAATATTATGCATTTTGTCTATGTGATATGTATATGCTATATCTTGAGCTTGCAGGGTGTGGACCGAAAGGTCAATAGGGTTTGGACCGGAAGGTCAATAGGGTTTGGACCGGTAGGTCGTCAGAGTATGGACCGGAAGGTCAATAGAGTAGGACCGGAAGGTCTACAAAGTTAGGACCGAAAGGTCATCATGGGTAGGAACGGAAGGTCATCATGGGTAGGACCACAAGGTCTACTAGAGTTGTGGGAGCGGAAGGTCCCACTAAGACACATTGACCGGAAGGTCTAGTAGAGCTATAGCCTCAAGTGGCTAATTATATGTGCGCGGTATTTTAGGGAGCTCACTAAGCATGCGTTCTTACAGTGTTATGTGCTATGTGTTTCAGGTACTTTGTTTCAAAGGAGAGGAGTTGGCTTGGTCACAACATATCACATTATGTTTTCCGCACACGGGATCCTTGGGATTACACTCTGGTATGGTTTTATGATATTATGTTTTGATTATTTCTACCTTGGTTTTGACATAACATGATATTATGGATGTTTTATTATACTGTTGGTTTTATTAAAACGTATTTAAAAACGAAATTTTTGGTCTTGAATTTTGGAAACTTACACTTGGCCCTACGGTCTCAGCTAGGTCCCACTTGCGCTGCTATAATCATACCGGCCTCGCCCATGGGTCTCACCCAACTACATCTCGGAGTGGCATCTCCCATAGGTCTCATCTATCTTGGGCTATGCAGGCTCCACTCCATCCTAAAAGTCAACGAACTACCCTCTCTATCGATCTTCGTCACGCTAACTAGGAGATACGGGCCTCGCCAACACTCTGCTAATTAGGAGATACAGACACTCGCCCACACTCCTCTAACTAGCTGCTAACAAAATGCTACGGTTATCCCGCAACCTTACTACTCTTCTCGCTCTGCCTAGCTGCTGGAGATTACTACGGTAACCCTGTAGTCTTACATCATGACTAAACTTGCATCCTACCGAGAAAATCTCCCACCTGGTTCCCACCCAGGTATCATCTACCACGAATACCCGAACTCAATGTTGGTAAGTTTCCCAAACTCCCAACTCGCGTGCTCCTCTAATCTAACAGCCACTGGGGCTTATTTCCTTTCTAAAAAAGTTGCGAACTCATCCCAATTCGCACTTACTCTTGCTCCTGACCTTTGGGATAGTTCTCCCCCACTTTGATTCGACTAGATCCCTACAACTCCCAGCTTGAGAAGGATTCCCAATCCTTCTCTCCATCTAAAGGGTCGATCTGTTGACATCCAACACTTACCACTGCTAATGCTCCAACCAACCAATACCAAATCTGAACCGCTATTAAAGACTAACAGAACATTTCTCGAGCCCTACTCACCCCTGCTACAACGACTGCATCCTGAGAACCGGCTCAAAAGGGGGGTACTGCTATGAACTACCGCCCGAAAATCCATGGTATGCAGATGGCATATAATCCGAGCACGAACAAAAATAAATTTCTAACATACATTCATTAACATAGATGCAGTACCATAACAACATGATCATGAATAAAAGCTGGCAGGAAATCAAAAGATACATACCTGCAACTTACGGTGCTGCTTGCGTCTCCACTGTAGATAACTGAAAAGCCCTGTTCCCCACCACAGACGCCTCTGCTCGGCCCTGACGGCCTTCGGTGATCCTCAAAGTCGTAGGGCAGGTGTCATCACCTATCCTGTTGGAAGCAAACTCGGACACTGGGCCTTCTTGTGGCCCCTCTAACTGCAATGGAAACATATCAGGTCTGATCCTTAAGTGGTGGTAGCAGTACAATCCTTGCTAAAATGACCAGTCCGGCCGCACTTGAAGCAGCCAGAATCACCCCCACTACCACCCCTGCATGCACCCTTGTGCGTCCTGCCACACTTGCCACAACGACTGCGGCCCTGATAATCCATCGATCTCACATCCGACCCCTTGGGTCTCTTGCCTGAACCTGCGGCTACTTGTACCTCCTCCAGCTTCCTCTTCCTGAGGTGCTCCAGATCGATCTCCCTCTCCTAGCCCGAGCAATCATATATTCCAGCGTCTTGCAGTTAGACCTGCTCATAAACTCCCTGATGTCACTCCTCAACATCTCGTGATATCGGGCCTTGTTCATCTCTTCGTCCGCGACATACTGAGGAACAAGAAGAGCCCTCTCCTTGAACTTGGCGGTGATTTCTGCCATTGTCTCTGTAGTTTGCCGCAAATCCTGAAACTCTCGTGCTAACTGTTGCACCTCGATCACTAATGCAAACTCGGCCCTGAACCTCGTTGAGAAATCACTCCATGTCATCGCGTCCAACGTGGCATCATCCCCAATGGCATGACCAACCTCCTCCCACCAATCACGTGCTCTGTCCTTCAGAAGACAAGAGGGGTTCATTGGAAAAGCTAATTGGAATGAAGAAGAAGACTGGAAAGTGTGTAGTGGGTGGGGGTATTTTTTTATTATTAATAAAAGTGGTAAAAAATTTAAAATAATCAAAAAAGAAATTAAAATTATAAAATAGACTTTCCATTTTTTACAGAACCAAATTCACACACAAAAAAGGGAAAAATTGTTGTAAATAACATTTTCACAACTTTTGAAAGATTTGGACTTGATTCCTGAAAAATACAAGGTACATGGGCATTTTTGATGTTCGGATTAATTTTTTATTTATTTTTTGTTTTAATTAGTAAAAAATGTTTTTAAAATCAATAAATATTATTTGTAAACTTTTTGTAAATAATCTTTTTCATAACTTTTGATAGAATTAGACTTAATTCCTAAAAATACAAGGCACAGGGCCATTTTTGATGTTTTGGCTTAATTATTTATTTATTTTTGTTTTTATCTAGTAAATAATGTTTTTAAAATCAATAATTATTATTTGTATTGGAAAAAATATTAGAATATGAATATAACATGATTACAAGATGGAAAAGAAAAACAAAATGATACTTACATGGCAGTCAAATTTAAAACATAATAACTATATTGGTGGTTGAATTATGGTGAGCGTTTAGACCGAATATTTGAACTAGAACTTGAACCCAAATCGAATCAAACCGAATTCGGACCCAATAAGCTATCCGGTTCGGTTATCGGGTATGTATTTTAGGATTATTCAGTGTTCTCGGGTATTTCAGTTCATGTTACCTGAATAACTGTTTAATCGGTTTTAAAAGAACCGGTCACTAATAAGTTATACATTTTTTTTTAATTTCAACATGTTTGCAAAATTTTAGGGCATCTTTGAATTGTCATAGCGTCTTTATATTTGCCTGAGTTTCCTAGGTTTTTTTCACCTTGTAGTTTACAACTTAACATAGTGTTTACACAGTTTATATGGTATTTTTGGTTATATATTCATTGAGATACATTCCTCTAAATAAGAGATTGAAGTTGAGTTTACTGTTTCAGCATGATTGCAAAATTTTATGACAACTTTGAACTATCATAACGTCTTCGTTATTTATACGATTCGTTTGATTTTTTTTTCATCTTGTATTTCACAATTTGAGCTACTGTGTACATAGTTTACATGCATTTTTTAATTGTATATTCAACGAGATACAGGCTAAATAGAGGATATTAAAGCTCTTTTTTTAAACTAACATTTACTTTATTCAGTTCTTTTCGATTTTATCTCGTTCTTTTCGGTTCTATTCGATTCTCAATCATATTGCAAATGTTATTCGGTTTATTCAAATGATAACTAAATCAGACAGATTAATATCCGAACCAAACCCGTATTAGTTTAATCAATCCAGTTTTCGGTTTAATCGGGTCTGATTCTAACCCAAATAACATCCCTAAGTTGAAGAGTGATTATCTTCTACCGCCGCACATAATAATTTCCATATTTAAATACCAACTCATATAATTAAAATATAAAACATGAAACATGAGTTATAAATTGTTATTTATTTATTGAAAGGGAAAAAACGATCTTTCAACTTTTCATACATTTGATATGAAAATATGTTTTTGTTTCATCGTTTCCCAATACTTGAGCCGTAAATGCTACTTCAAAGCTAGTAACTTCCATTGGGAAAAATAACTTCATAAAAAAAGTAACTTCAATTGGGAAAAAATAACTTAATAAAAATAAATTAAGCAGACAAAATTACAGAAAAATACAAAAATATGTGCCTTACAACTTACAATAACATACACGTGGTAATAAACACTACAAGAAAGTAGAAACATGGATTCCATAAACAAACGAATGCATCGCTATTCCGTCCTTAAACGTAATTTATGACGGATCAACGACACATTATAACACGGATCAACGACACATTATAACCAATATATCCAGAGGATTCAAATGTTCATAATGAACTGGAAAATAAAATACCGTTAGGCTCTAACATGTAACAAATTAAATTATATAAACTATTTTTTTTTAAAAAACAATCATAAACTTTATAGCAATAAGCATAACAAAATTATAGTATTTTAATGAGTAACTAGGTGTGAAACTCATGTATTACATGAGTTTATTTTTAAAAAATTAAATATGAAAATTTTAATAATTTAAAAAGTTTGAATTTATATAAAAAATGAGAAAAATTTAGAATTATTAAAATTAATGTGGCTTTAATGTATTGAATACACTACATATATAAACATTTTCTAATAAATATTTTACATATATATTACCTTACATATTAAATGTGAAATTTTCATTTAATAAACTAAAAAATATAGTAAAATTACAAGTGAAAAATAGAAAATTTAAAAATTCTAGAAAATGTCATGTGTCCAAATGAAGAAGAAGAAGACATGTGGCAAAAAAAACTTTCATTTATTATAGTAAGATTATTATAGTAAGATTACTGACGTGGGTATAAATTTAGATTTATCATTTATATCAAAAACAAATATCTCGAACAAGCCTATGATCTTGAATTTATTTAGTATCTTGGAATGTCATTGTTTTTATTGTGAAATATTGTGTAGGGACTCAAGCCTTAACGGAAATGAAAGAGACCAGGTCGATAACACGTGGTCAATACTAAAAGAATATTGAAGAACTTCGAAAAAGCCGAGTCATACGAAGATTAAGGAGAATCCTAATATTTTAATTTGGAGTTTTAGCAATGTTTTAAAAACCGGTTTGAACCGGCCGGTCGAACCGGTTGGACCAGGAACCGGGAGAAGGAGCGGTTCAAATGAAGAAGAAGAAGACATGTGGCAAAAAAAAACTTTCATTTATTATAGTAAGATTATTATAGTAAGATTACTGACGTGGGTATAAATTTAGATTTATCATTTATATCAAAAACAAATATCTCGAACAAGCCTATGATCTTGAATTTATTTAGTATCTTGGAATGTCATTGTTTTTATTGTGAAATCTTGTGTAGGGACTCAAGCCTTAACGGAAATGAAAGAGACCAGGTCGATAACACGTGGTAAATACTAAAAGAATATTGAAGAACTTCGAAAAAGCCGAGTCATACGAAGATTAAGGAGAATCCTAATATTTTAATTTGGAGTTTTAGCAATGTTTTAAAAACCGGTTTAAACCGGCCGGTCGAACCGGTTGGACCAGGAACCGGGAGAAGGAGCGGTTCAACTATCACCGGTTTTACATTAATTTCAGAACCGAATTGAATCAGGCGGATTTTAGAAAAACTCAGTTGAACCGGTCAAAATAAAACGGTTAAATCGAATAAAAGTACATGAAAAAGAATAATTTACATAATAAACTTTGGTGATTTTTTCAAATCTATTTAGTTTTCTCTAAATAAAAACATATGGTAATATTATAAAGTTTTTTGATGTGTTTGTATTCATCTAAAACTATATTTCGTTTCGGTATTATACTTTATTTTCTTTTTGACGTATATAGATTGATATAAATACTAAAACTTATGGTTATGTGTTATTTTAATGTATTTGAATTCATCTACAACGTATTTTTATGTGTATTTTTAATGTTTGAACTTGTAAGTATCAAATTCATAATTTATATATGTAGGTATGTGTAGGAAAATAGAAAAAGACATGAAAACTATAGAAACCGGTTCACCGGGCGGTCGAACCAATTAAACCGGTTGAACCGTGAACTGGTCACCATACCGGTTCAACTAAAAAACCGGTTTAAAAAACATTGAGTTTTAGTTATTATCGTTATGTATAAAAGACTAGATAAGCATATGCACACGGACACACTCACTTCTTTTTCTTCTTCTTCTTCTCTGATTCTTTCAACACTTGAGCACAACTACATTCTACCTAAGATCCGCTAGCATTTGTAACATTTCTTTACGATTTAATATAATTTCTAAGGCATGTGAGTTTATTACCTCCCGAGGTTTTATTTCGAAGATCTAAAAAGATTAAGGACTTTCTTCGTAAATCACTGTGTTTTTCCTTTGATTTTATTCATTTATAACTATGGAAACAATTAAAACACTGTTTGTCAATTTTATTTAACAATTTTCTGAGCATTTTAGTTTCCTACCCAGGATCTAAGGCACAACCAAGAGCTTCAACATATTTCAAGAAGCTAAAGCACTCTAGATTTTAGCACTTTAAAATCAACATCACACCACACTTACAAATTTGGTTACGAAATTAGTTTGTTAATTCTTGACCAAAACAACTTGGCATCATCCGTGGGACAACCGGTGTTATTACATTTTTCTCTTTAACGTTACTAGAAAAGTTTTTTTTTTCAATTTTTCAATCACATACATATTTTTGCACCAAAAATGTCTTATTTACCAAAATCCACTTCTAGCACTATTTTGTCCTTCTCAGCTGGTCAGAACTTACCCCTACCTCCTACAACCACCGCACAAAGGTGAAGCGTTGAAATCCCTAGATGGACAGTTCCAACATCCTCACCATTTCAATATTCAAGTAGTACAAGCCAAGAAATACCTATCATGATCTCGAACAATGATATCAAATCCATGCTGACCAAGATGGATCGCTACATCACTGAGAAAAACGAAAGTAATAAGATGTTGTTCGAAAGGAAGGAAACGCTAGGCTCGAGCTAGAGAAGAACCGTAGAAATTACACCAACTGAATCTTCGGTCTTACAACCTAGGATCCTGAATTTCGAGACCGAAGCAGCTACATAACTCCAAGTCGAGGACTTCATATCTAGAGAGGATGTCATGTCTCCCAATATATTGAAGGGATATTCAAAATCCCACCTAGTACCCAAGATCCTGGGATAAGTCCCGTCATGGCAAATGAACTCAAGCAGCTAAGAGATATGATCTCAAGCTTACCAGGTGTCATTCAAACAACACCAGAAGTTTCACCTGTCAGCCACATGATTTCAAGATTCACACCCCCATATGCGACATTGAAGTCCTAAAGAGGTTTCAAGCACCGAATATGAATATGTATTGTAGCATACCAAAAATACGGTCTAAAAATTTCATTTTTAAATCATTAATACAACATAAATATCATCACCATAGTATAAAATCATAAACCATATATCTCAAAATCTCATAAAATCTGCCAACATAGCACAATCTCATATAAAATATTAGAGTAAACTCCCAGGCTAAGAAAATTGTGTTGTGTGCCATGCGATCATTCCGAGCTCTTCCGTTTGCTAGCTGAAGTACCTGAAACCAAAACAAAAACTGTAAGCACGAAGCTGAGTGAGAGCTCCCCTAAGATACCACAAACCATACACATAACATATAACAAATAACATAACTCTGGGACTACTCCCAACTGTATCGGGACGAATCCCGACATCGGACTCCTGCCCGGCATCGGGCTCACCCCGACATCCGACCGCATCGGGCATCGGGCTCACCCCGACATCGGACTTAGCCCGGTACATACACAGCATAACATATATCATAAAACATATCATAATCACATAATCTGCATCGGGCTTGCCCTGACATTGGACCGAAGCCCAAAACATATAACATATGACATATAAACTAGCATACATTGGGCTTACCCCGACATCGGACCGAAGCCCGGAACACGTAACACATAACATATAACATGCATGAATCACAGAGACATTAAGCAAACATAACTACTTCTCGGGACTACCTCGACATCGGACCGAATTCCGAAAACATATAAACTACATCGGGCTAACCCCGACATCGGGCTTACCCTAACATACCATAACTACATAAACGGGTCGAGATTGGTGCCTTAGACCCATTCCTATTGGAGGAATACTCACCTCTCAATCTAGTTGTTGAAAACTCGTGCAAGGTAACTCTGTCCGATGCTCTATCTACTCCCCGACTATTATGACTAAATAAACACTTAGTAAAAAAAAAACTGATAATCCTTCTAAGGGTAAAATGTTGTTTTAACCCTCTTGATCTAATTTGGGTTATGAACTAGGCCTAATCCTTTCTAGTCCTTTCAAACTCATTAAATCCCATTAAAGTCTCCAAGTGGCCCAATTTTCTAAATTGGGCCCAACTCCTCATATGGGCTTTCCTCTCAAGTCCAACTAGTCCTTGGGCCCTTAACTGACTCCTGAAGGCCCATCACGGCCCAACTACTGCTATGTCAAAATCTTGGTCCAATAACATAAAGCCCACTGCTTGAGCGTACGCTGAGCGTACCCTTCTGTGCGCTGCGCGTACTGCTTGAATGGCTTGTACGTTGTGCGTACTGGCGTGTACACCCAACGTACTCTCATGTTAAGCCACCTTCTCCAAAACTGCTTAATCCCTTAAGACACTATGTCCAATATACATATCTGAGTCCAATACTACGCCCTCACCCATAAAGTCGATCACTTGGTGGCTTGCAACCTACCAATGGACCTAACTCTATAAATAGCAATAACCTTCTGAAATTATTTAGTCCTTGCAATATGAAAATTAACATACTCGTTTACTAGTTAGTAAAAGATAGCTAGAATTCTTTCAAGCACAAAGCAAGCAGCATTCGGGCATTGAGTACGCATAATCAAGCATATACTACTCTGGCTATCATACTGACTAATCTGCACTAGCATGCAGTTCATAAAGCTGATACACATAGAACAGGCACATAAGGCATCCTTCCTAGATCCTTAGTCCTAATCTAGCTTGTTGTTCTCATAAAGCTGATAACATATCATAACATAAAATTGTATGGGTAATTTGGGCGTACTTACTTGAGCTCGACTGATTGCATGCACCACACCTTTTTTTTTAAACTACTTTGTCTTTTCAAATTCTTTTCTCTTTCCTAAGTTCTTTTTATAAAAATGATTTCTTTTTGAAAATTTTCATACCAAGTCCTCAGTTTGAGTTCAGACAAACCCGAGAGTGTGCCCGAATCCCTCAAACCAAGGCTCTGATACCAACTTGTAGCGTCCCAAAAATACGGTCTAAAAATTTCATTTTTAATTCATTAATATAACATAAATATCATCGCCATAGTATAAAATCATAAACCAAATATCTCAAAATCTCATAAAATTTGTCAACATATCACAATCTCATATAAAATATCAGAGTAAACTCCCAGGCTAAGAAAACTATGGTGTGTGTCATACGATCATTCCGAGCTCTTCCTTTTGCTAGCCGAAGTACCTGAAACCAAAACTGAAATTGTAAGCACAAAGCTTAGTGAGCTCCCCCAAGCTACCACATACCATACATATAACATATAACAAATAACATAACTATGGGAATACTCCCAATTGAATAGGGACGAATCCCGACATCGGACTCCTGCCCAGCATCGGGCTCACCCCGACATCCGACCGCATCGGGCATCGGGCTCACCCTGGCATCGGATTTAGCCCGACACATACACAGCATAACATAGATCATAAACACATATCATAATCACATAATCTGCATCGGGCTTGCCCCCATATCAGACCGAAGCCTAAAACATATAACATATGACATATAAACTAGCATACATCGGGCTTACCCCGACATCAGACCGAAGTCCAGAACACGTAACACATAACATACAACATGCATGAATCTCAAAGACATCAAGCATACATAACTACTTCTCGAGACCGTCCCGTCATCGGACCAAAGTACAGAAACATATAAACTGCATCGGGCTAACCCTGACATACTAGAAATACATAAACGGACCGACATTGGTGCCTTAGACCCGTTCCTACTGGAGGAATACTCACCTATCAATCTGGCTGCTGAAAACTCGTGCAAGGCAACTCTGTCCGCTGTTCTAACCACTCCCCGTCTATTTTGACCAAATAAAAACTTAGTAAAAAAAACTGAGAATCCTTCTAAGGGTAAAATGACTATTTTACCCCTTTTGATCTAATTTGGGCCATGACCTAGGCCCAATCCTTTCTAGTCCTTTCAAACTCATTAAAGTCCATTAAGTCTCCAAGTGGCCCAATTTTCTAAATTGGGCCCAAATCATCACATGGGCTTTCCTCTCAAGCCCAACTAGTCATTGGGCCCTTAATTGACTCCTGAAGGCCCATAACGGCCCAACTACTTCTATGACCAAAGCTTAGCCCAAACCGAGGCCGAATAACATAAAGCCCACTTCCTGAGCGTACGTTGAGCATACCTTCTGTACGCTGCGCGCACTGCTTGAATGGCTTGTGCGTACTGGCGTGTACGCCCAACGTACTCTCATGTTAAGCCACCTTCTCCAAAACTACTTAATCCCTTAAGACACCACATCCAAACTACATATCTGAATCCAATACTTCGCCCTAACCTATAAAGTCGATCACTTGGTGGCTTGCAACCCACCAAATGGACCCAACTCTATAAATAGAAATAAACTTCCATATAAATGGCTAGATCTCATGCATGGCTACATAAAGGCCTCAAAGCTTGAAACTTTACTGCTAAAGGAACACTTTGAGCTTCTAGGGTGGCAACCCTAAGTCCAGAAACTGATTTGCACCATAAAAATCCATTCTTGAAACCAAAAAGGGACAATATCCAAGAGAACCTAGATCTATGATGTAGAAGCAGCAAGATGAGAACTTTATACCTTCAATATGCTGGAAATGATGTAAAACCTCTGGATCTACAAGCTCTCTTCAATCTCTTGCTTCTTCTCTAAACACCTTTTTTTTCAAAAAAAAAAACACCAAAATACTCCTCTAATGGCTATCCAAGCTCTAAAATCACTCAAATGAGGGATAAGGGTTGATTTCTAGGGTTTAGAGGGTGGAGGCTGAAGATATTAGGGTTAGATTATGAGATAATGAGGTTAAATAGGGTCCAAGACCCTAAAATAGGGTTTTTATCTGACCGGCGTACGCCCAACGTAATTCTGGTATGCCCAACGTACTCCGAAGAACATTCGCGACCATCCTGGTCAATACGCCCATCGTACTCTGAGGTATGCCCAACGTACTACCTTCTTCATTAGTACGCCCCGTGTACTCTTTGTGTACGCCCCGTGTACTCGACTAAGCCTAAAAACCACGAAACTTCTGAAGGCCATAACTTCTTCGTTATAAACCTGATTCCAATGATCCTTATATCCACGGAAAGGTGACGAGAAGCCATACACTTCTATAAACTCATATCTTCCTTAAGACCTTCCGAAAAGAAGTCCACTTCCACAAAAGACCAAACTGACACTTTACCGAAACACCCCTAGGCTCCAAAACATGAACCCAACATCCGGATCACTTCTAATACATCACTCGCACCTAAATGGGCCTAGATCTTACCTTTTTGAAATCCATGATCCTTATGATGACCAACCTCCAGGTCATAGCCTCAGACTAGGAGTCAATTCGGAACAGTGCGTTACATGTATGATGGGACTGATGGGTTTTAGTATACTACAACATCCTATGGTGCACAACTCTTTATATATCCATACATAAACTTGGTCCAACATGGATCATAAGCCCAACACATATAAATATAACTAATTACCATAATTAGTCCCCATAAATTTAATTAGTCTCTTTTGATCACTAAATTAATTCCAAATTAATTCTTGATCAAACTAATTAAAACATATGATTTCATATTAATATATTAGAAATTATAATATATTATTAAATCATATATTAACTTCTCTAAAAAGTCCATCCTTACAAATTGTCCTGATGATATGCAACCCAAATGGACCATGCTACTCTCGGGTCGAGTACATACCAATAATAGTTATGGCTTAGACATTTAATCCAACAATCTCCCACTTGGATAAGTCTAAAAATATTATTGCGTATAACTCCAAGATCCCGACTAGCAATCGTATCTCTTAAAAGCCGCTCTCGAACTCTGACCAAGTCAATGACATGTCCATTAGATAAGGTATCATATATTCCTCCATTCTAGATATCATATGGACTGAGACATGGATTATAATAATTCCCTCTATCTATTTGTTGTTTTCCGATTTCTGATTTAAGATGACTGACTAATTGAAAAAATCAAATCAGTCCAGGCCCGGCCGGGCACTTACGTTTGTCATCACTAAATCATAGAGGGCCCCATAGATATCGCTTTTATCCCTCCAAGGGTAAAAGGAATGGATAAACTTCGACTCATATGCTTGCACTAACCACTTGTTGAATCATACACAAAGGCACGTTTTATAACATCAAGTTACTGATGCGTTTTCGTACAATCAATGTATAACCAACTCATAGTCAACAAATCATATCTCTAGGTTTGAAGAATATAAGATATTATCGTTTCATGATCACTCATGATAAAATCCATGAAGTGATTGAAATGAGCGTGGGTTTAATCAAATGCTTGAATCTTATTCCAGGAGCACTCATGAATGTTGCAGCAACTTTTGTTATGTCTAAACACTTTAGACATCTACAAGCCCAATTCATGACAGTCTTGATTCATACCTACTTCCAAAGTATGAGTGACTGTGGAGAGTTTGAATAACCTAGTTATTCAGGGGGTCAAAACATCCAAAGTGAAACATAAGAATAATACTAATCCAATATGGCCCCAAGCACCTCTGAGAGTAAATAAAACACCTTTTATTTAAACACCATATTGATTACACTTTATTCATTGTATAATGTTTCGAATAATCGACATTTTACTTGAATCAAAACAATAGTCATGCCATGCTCCAAGTAGGGATGAGCATCGGAACCGGGTACCCGCTTTTAGAACCGAAACCGCCTCGGAACTGCCGGTTCTGGAACCGGAACTCCCTTAAGCGGTTCCGGTTCCAATTCTCATTTTTCCAGAACCGCTACCCGCTGGGTACCCGCCGAAACCGGTATATATATATATATATATATATATATATATATATATATATATATATATATATATATATATTAGTATTCCATATAAATATGTATGTGTTACTTAGACCAGTTTAGAATATATTGGTCCGATTCTGTCCCTCTTTGGTATGAATTGATTCGATTTGGATCGAACTAAGTTGCGGTTTTATCGACAAAAGTTAACAAAGTTAATGTAACCAGGTTACCCGCTCCCGGAACTGGAATCGCCGGTTCCGGGACTGGTTCCAAAAATTTAGGAACCGCCTAGAGCGGTTCCGGTTCCGGTTCTAACTTTCTAGGAACCGCCAGTTCCGGTTCTTGCCAAATGAGGTGGGTACCCGCCTATGCTCATCCCTAGCTCCAAGCATGCACACTATGTTTGTCCAAACAATAGTTAGGCCACACTCGAAGTATGCACACTATGTTTGTCTATGATCCTTACTTTGTGGAATAGATCAATTGAACATAATTCCAATGATTTTCATTTCACAATCCCAAATCCTTATCGTAAATGTAAGAATTCCAAATTCCTGCCATTTACCGAAATATGTTAGATTCTAAACTTATATGCGTTGATCCTCTTGTAATGACTATGCACCAAGTCACAAAGACTCAGCAACATACATTACAAAGTATTCTAATGGAGAGCGATTCCATGGAACTGAAGTCTCACATTCAAAGTACATTCCTTTGAACATCCTTCTTGCATTAAGTTTTCTAATCTTATACAGATTCAATGAATATCTTCCACCTATGAAACATTTCCATATTCTCATTCTGACTATTACTTCTGAATAAGAGTTGCCTCCTTTCAGAATATTTCAATATGGTCCTTTTTCCAAAAATTTACACCATACTTCCAACTATCCATGAGCAACCAATCTTTGGTAAACCTTAGATTGTCCTTGACAATTGCTTAATCATTATAGTCATATCCAATTCTAGACCTTTTCCCCTCTTAATGCCCTAGGCATTTGGAAAAGTTAGAAAGGATAAATATTATAGCACATGTAATCGATTCTATATCTGAAGCATATGGAACACGATTCATGATGTCTCACATAAAGACATGATCCTAGACCAGTCTTTTGCTACAATATTTTTATTTGCCATGTTTTTAAAATTCGACTACGAAGAGGGACGCCGTAATCATAATTGAATTTTGAGAATGCAATATATATATATATATATATATATATATATATATATATATATATATATATATATATATAGAATTTCCTTATGTTGAATCATTTGTGACAACTCGAAAAACTTCTCGCATACACTCTTCAATTCTTTCCAATATTAGACTTGTTTTACTATATGGTAGTACCCTTTAGAGCCTAATGAACCGTTCTAAATGTGTTATAATCAAGGTAGAAGTGTTAAAAAGGGTTAACTCGAAGTGTAGGAATCAAAACCGGGCCAAACACTCCAACACATGGAGTGTGCGGCCACACACCCTTCCCAACCGCACACTCCACCTATATATACCATACTTAGTCATTTTTGAACACTTCTTTCACTTCTTCAAGCATAGAACACAAAATCCTCTCAAGTATCATCCATTCTCCTTGAAGATCTTCATAACAAGGTACCAAGAACACCAAGAACACCATATGGCCGCACACATGGTAGCACACACCATCTGGCAGCACACATGGCCGCACACAAGTGCTGGCAGCACACTAGGCCGCACACCTGGCCGCACACACACATATAGTGTGTATTTTGGCCATACACCCTCTTGTATAGCCTTATAAACCCTCGTACAATCATATAAGATTATAACACTTCATTATAAGTGTTTACTAGTCCCTAAGGTGGTCCCAAAATCATCAAATAGTTGTTCATAACACTAATTATATCACATATGTACAATATATGCTTAATAGGATTCGTGTGTGTACTCAAGTCACCACTTGACACCTAGCATCAAATCCAACATTGTCATCAGAACCACTCACTACAAGTGAGTTTATACCCCTTTAATTAACCTTTGAAATACTTTTAAATGTTTTAAATGCTTTTATGGGGGGGATACAAGTTGAATACTTATAGTTATTACATCAATCACATGTGATTAATAACTATAAAACCAATGATTTTATCACTGTTTCAAACTGTTTATCAAACCGTTTTACTTCAAAATGTTTTACAAACTCTTTTACTTATCAAATACTTTTATTTAAACTTTATTATACTTCTTATAAATTGCATGTCCATATATGTATAGATATATAGGAAATGTTTAAAAGGCTTAGGAAGGCCATCCGCCCTATTTCCTTTTCCTCGATTTGGATGTGGTCTGGTGGGATGTCGGGTAACCGTCCGAGGGTTGTTTCAATATTAATTATATATCATATGTGCATATATAGACATAAAATTACTTCCATATTCATGCGTATCAGTTACATCATTAGTAAGTTACCATTGGGGTAACACAGGATTACACTTGTACTATTACTAGATTAATGAGTCAGTTCATTTATGAGTCAGTACTTGGTACTATGAGAAACATATACATTACATTACTATGAGAAATATATACATTACATTACTATAAGAACATATACAACTATACTAGAAGGAGAACATATACAACTATACTAGAAGGAAAACATATACAACTATACTAGAAAGAGAACATATACAACGATACTAGAACAGGAACAATACATTACATATACATACATACACTTACATAAATGTGATCCACTGTATCGGAGCATGCCTTAAATGTCATGGCCCGAGTTGTAACCAGAGTCTCTTAAAGGGAGATCGTGAGTTTGCGTATAGATCTATACTGGATTGACTATCCTACACCTTACTGCTAGCTACAGCCGGACCTGCAGGTCTGCGGGTGCCAAACGTCATACCTTTTTATGACCTACATTTGTTGTTGTTACTAAGTCGATAGTATGGTACAATAAATCACATCATACCTTAATATAAATCCGGTTTAAGGTAGATAGTACAACAGTAGTTCCTATAATACGACACTATAGTACTACAATAATTTACCCATTACATATATTTAGTTATTATGTCACTTAAACATTAACGTACAAACTATATTTGTTAATGATAGTTACATTTGGGAAATTACACACTTTTACAACAAACGAACTTACAAAACAGTTAAGCCTTGGTAGAAGGCTACTTTAATAAAAAATATAGGTTTTTCTGAGAGATTCAAACTTTTACAAACACTTACAACATTTACATACATTTTACAAACTTACGCTTGGGACCTTGTTCAAACGTTTTGATAACAAACACCGAAACTAAAATACTTATGAACTCATCAGCTTAATGCTGATAAACTCTTTCAAAATAACTTGTATTCTCAGGTCGATAGTAGACAGGTACCGAGGCCAGCTTTTGAGAAGATGGAGCGCATCCAAGACTCATCTTATTATTTTGATTCACATTATTTTTGGTGTCTATAACTGTAAAGAACATACTTGTGTTAAAATTATATACTTAATGCAATGGATGATGTTGTATGCTTGTTTACTTTTATTGTGTTGTGATACTTTACATGACGTACTCCGCCCCAGAACGTTTCCCCCGTTCTTGGTTTTGGGGTGTGACATCATTCCAACATAAAATTCATATATATATATATATATATATATATA
Source organism: Lactuca serriola (assembly GCF_051521515.1). Lineage (NCBI taxonomy): Eukaryota > Viridiplantae > Streptophyta > Magnoliopsida > Asterales > Asteraceae > Lactuca > Lactuca serriola. Next base: position 259,385,544 of record NC_136412.1, on the reverse strand, counting down.
TATATATATATATATATATATATATATATATATCCTTGATTAAAGATGATTAAAATCTCAATCCATGCTTTTAGAATTGAAATGAAGTATAATTTCCTCTCCTTTAATTATAGCAAAACAACTTTTCCCAATTGAAAGTTTTGTTTTCTATAATTAACATTGCTAACTTGCAACACTTATCATAATTATTAGGCTCCCACTAACATGATAATTATTAACATAACAATTATGCTCCCACTAGCTTTGACATGTATCCAGAAATCAGCTGGACTTCTCGAAATCAATACTTTATTGAATTTCTTACCAAATTTCAGACTTCTGGTATGAGATGCTTTGATAAGACTTTATCAAAATCATACACCTTTTCTTAGATACCCACATGTGTGTCTAAACAATTTTTAGAACTATGAAAAGGGATGTCATAATCATAGTCTCAATTGTCTAGACCTTTGCCATTTCTCACAAGTCTATGTTAGTGTGCCGGTTACCCACACATGCTCCACTAATGACTTTGAAAATGCACATATCACAATTGTTATATACTTAAAATCTATTTAGTGAAAGCGTTTCCTCACCATCATTTTCATGAATCGGAGAGAAACCTTATGACACTTAGATTTTATGGTGCATGTGTTCCTATCCATGTGAATTTGTCAATACCATGATCACAAGACAAGGTTAGTGACAAATCCGGACTCATATGGAATAAACTTGTTCAATCTTAATTTCTTGCCACTTGGCAGCACAAAGGCCTACCATGTCTTCCAGGTTGTCATGCAAACAATTGAAAACTCATAGAACTCACACGCATAGTCAACTTTTAACTGGAATGGGCACAGAAACAAGAATATGTCAACACGATAGGTTACAAACCTCAAGTCGTGTGCTAGTGATAAACTTGATGGGTTTTGAGCACTACATCATTCCTATGGGTACATGCAAACCCTAATAGCTTTTGGATCTAGTTTTTCTAATAAACATGCAATTGAATATCCAAAGCTATAAACCCTAGATCTATCATATAAGAACTGAAATAAGGTTTTAGTAATTACCTTTGATTGTCATATAGAAATAAAAATCAATCCTTAGCTTCAGAAAGCTTAGTGCCTCAAGTGTTGCACCTCTAATGGAGTCACAAACACCACTAAGCAACTACGATGAAGAGGGAGGAGAGAGGAGGCACCAAAAATGGCTGGAAACCCTGAAGGAAGTATTCAACATTTTTTTTGGGCCATAAGGGTTCCTTATATATGTTGGCTATTAGGGTTTACAACTAGGAAACCCTAATCTGACTGCTTAAGCCCTAAGCAGCCCATGGACTCCATCTTTAGAAGCCTTAGACGATTTCTAATGGGTTTCCCCATAGAACTCGTCCACTCCAACTTCTATGGAGTCCATTAGCCCATCTATGTAATTATCTTATAATTACACAATAAGTCCCTTAAGTTTAATTAATCTCTTTTAGCCACAAAATTATTTCTTAATTAATTCTTGACTAATATTAATTAAGCAATATGATTTCTCCTTTAATATATTATTGTCATAATATATTAATAAATCATAATTAAAACTTTCTCTCCTTAATTCATCCTACATATTGCTATGGTGAAGGCAACCCAAAAGGACCATGCTCATAATCGGGTCAAGTACATACCAAAATAGTTATGGACTTAGACACTAATCCAACAGTCTCCCACTTGGATAAGTCTAATAACTATTTTGCTTAACTTTAGAACCTGATCAACAATCGTAGCTTTCAAAAGCCGTTATCAACTTTAATCTTATCAGATACGCGTGTCCTTTAGATAAGGGATCATATATTTCTCCATTCTCAAGATATCATATAGACACGAGACATGGATTTAAATCATTCTCTCTCTCTCTCTCTATGTATTGTTTCCTGACATCTGAATTATGAAGACTGACAACAGACTACAATTGAACACATCAACTTAGTCCCGGCTTGGCCAAGCGCTTAGGGTGTCATCACTTAATCATTGAGGGTCCCACATATATCACTTTTATCCCACTTTGGATAAAAGTAATGGATAAACTTCGACTCAAATGTTCGCTTGCATTTACTGATCGAATCGCACACAACAATAAGTTTTATAACACCAAGTTACTGGTGCGTTTTCTTATTATCAATGTGCAACCGACCAAGAAATAACAACTCACACGTATCGGTTTCAAGAATATACAATATTATCGACTCACAATCACTCGTGATATAATCCATGAAGTGATTCACGTGAGCGTGAGTTTAGTCCAATACTCTAATCTTATCAAAGCACTCATGAACTCTGCATCAAACGTGTGCTATATCTAAACTCTTTAGACAATTTAAAGACTCTTCATGACAGTCTTGCTTCATACCTACTTCCAAAGTGTGATCGAATGTGGAGGTTTGAATAACCCAGTTATTCTGGAAGTCAAAACATGCAAAATGAAACACAATAATAATACTTAATCTTATATGGCCTCAAAACTTTTGAGTATAAATAAAAAAATTATTATTTAATCACCATATTGATTACTCATTATTCATTGTTTAATGTTTCGGATAATCAACTTATTACTTGAATTACAACAATAGTTGTCCCATGCTCCGAGCATGCACACTTTGTTTTCCTATGGTCCATGCTTTGTGAAATAGATCAATTGAAACTTTTCCAATGATGCTGATTTCACAATTCCTGATCCTCATCGTTAGTGTAAGAATACAAATTCTTGCCACTATTAGAATATGTTAGATTTTAACATTTTATGCAACGATCCTTTCGTAGAGTCATAGCACAAAAGTCACCAAGACTTGGTCAATGAAATTACAAAGTACTTTATCAGAAATTGTTACAAAACAATTCTATAGATGTGATCTCTCTCACTCAAAGTACATTCCTTTGAATATCCTTTTTGTATAAAATTTTCTAATCTAGACATAAATTCTTAATTTCCAACTCCCAATATGGAAACATTTCCATATTTTTCATATGACAACTTATTCTTAATAGAAACTTATCTATTCATAATAATGTCGATAAGGTCGATCCAATACTATACTTCCAACTACTCACAAGCGACCAATCCTCAGTGAACTTTGGATCGTCCTTTGATAGTTGCTTAATTATTTTAGTCAAAACCGAGTCTTGTCCCTTTTCCCTCTTAATGCGCTAAGCATTTGGAAAATTTAAGAATGGTCAAATATTATAGCATATGCAACCGATCCTATACCTGAAGCGCATGGGACATGATGCATAATGTCTCACATAAAGACGTGATACTTTACCAGTCTTTTGCCATAATATTTCGTTAGCCATGTCCTCACAATTTGAACTATGAAGAGGTATGTCGTAATCATAATCGAATTTGAGAATGCACTATGTACCCTTGACTAAATTTTATTAACATTTCTCGATCCAAGCTTTTAGATTTTGAAACAAAGTATAATATTCTCTCCCTTAATTATAGCAAAAACAACTTTTCAATCCATGCAATTTTGCAAATTGAATCTTTGTTTTTTAATAATTAATATTGCTAGCTTGCAATACTTAAAATAATAATCATGCTCCCACTAACACAATGATTATTTCCTTACAAGCATAACAATTATGCTCCCACTAGCTTTGACATGTATTCAGAAAACAACTGAACTTCCAGAAAGCAATGCTTATTGAATTCCTTAAGTTCATATTTCTAATACCTGATGCTTTGATAAGCCTTTATCTAAGCTTCTTAAACTCTTACACCTTTGCCTTAGAAAGCTCACATGTGTGTCTAAAAAAATTTAGAGCTTATGTTACTAAGTCCCAGATGTTCAAACTAATTGCCAAATCTCACAATTCGCACTATGAAGAGGGATGTCGTAATCATAATCGAATTTGAGAATACAATTTTCACAATTGCTATCTTCTTAAAATCTCTCTCAGTGAAATCATTTTCTCACAATCATTTTCATGAAGGAGGGAAACCTTATGTCACTCAGATTTTATGGTGTATGTGTTCCTAACTTCCTATCCATGTGAATTTTCCAAAATGAAGGTTTGCGACAAATCCAAAACCATATGGACTGAACTTTTTCAATCTTGATTTCTTGCCTCATGGTAACACGAGTGCCCACCATGTCTTCCAAGTAGTTCAGCAACTCATCCTTACATATCAATGTACTTTCCATTGATCAAGGTGCTTGCCTTTATGCATACAAATGAGAACTCATAGAACTCACATACATATTTAACTCAACTGGAATGGCATAGAAACAAGAGTATGTCAGCCACGATAAGTTATAAACCTTAATTCGTGCGCTAGTGATGATCAACTAGGTTTATTCTTGATTTGTTCTTGAAACCTTTCAATACCATTAAGGCTCCCAATGACTCCTTGACATATAAGATTCTTTTGTTAAGAAACTTTTCCTGACAAAAAAATATTCAAGAGTTAGTGTAGCTTTGTCACTTAATTCACAATCTTGTTATAAACCTACTTAAGATTTGTCACTTAATTCACAATCTTGGAGTATGACTCTAAGATTCGATATTGGAACGAAGTATGATTGACTTCTTGATTTAACTATTTCCACAATTCTCGATTCCTCTTCTTAGACATACAAATGCACTAAGACTCACTTAGAGGATTAATTGAGAAATGGTTCATAATTATTAAGACTTATCATAAAACACAATAAAAGGCACTCTCCCTTCTTCTTAGAATGGAGAAACTTTTATCTTTCTGCCTACTTGATTTTTCTTATTCATTCTGCCATTGATTGAAAACCTTTCAATCAACTCAGAATTACACTTAATCTTATAAGTATAATCATATTTACTAACCTTTAGTAAATCATGACAAATATCTTTATCACTCTTGTGGTGGACTTGATCAACGTACAACCTAGTGTACTCGATCTCCTAGTCCTTCACTTGACACTTTATGTGACATCCCCATTTTCACGGCCAAAAAAAGACCGATTTTGTTTATGCTTTAAAAAAATCAGAGTACTTTTAATAAAAATGTTGCGGAATTTGTTCCCAGAAAAACACGATAAATACGTTATTAAAAAATTTTCGAAGAAACGTATTTTATTCATTTTAAAACATTTGGGATGTCATTGTCAATACAGAAACATAAGCATAAACAGAACTTACATTTATTTACACTAGTGATCTACATCTCTTTAATCTCTCAGTGTAATGTGACTTCATATCAACACATGTGATATAAATAAACTGAGTGGGTCAGGTTGGGAAACCTGGTGAGTACATAGGGTTTTCAACCCACGATAAATAAACTAAGGATTATCCTAAGGAATCGGCACGAAGTCCATCATTACCAAAGCTTATAGATTACAACTGGTGAACACGTAGTCCAAAACATCTGGTAAACACTTACTTCAAAAGTAACTAGTGAACACACTTAGTTCAAAATACCTAGTGAACACACTCAGTTCAAAGATACGTAGTGAACACACTCAGTTCAAAGATACCTAGTGAACACACTCAGTTCAAAATACCTAATGAGCACCTAGTTCAAAAACACCTACAGGTTACGAGCCTGCTAGCGTTCCACCGGACCGTCTAGTATCGCCCATGGTCATCATCTATACTCCACTAGATGACTGGATCATTGAAAACATTGATGTCTTCCATCGTGTTATCATAAAACAACTATTTCATCTACCCATGTTTTACCCAACACATTTTGTAGATATAAAATACATATACATTTTAAATCATTTAAAACATGTATAAAAATCTTTTACCCAGCATAGACAGCAAGTATTCAGACAATATGCACACACAACACGTAATTTATATTAAAATACTACATATCTATGTGTAAGATGAAAGGGACCATGCACTCACCTGAAAGGTGGTGACTCAGCACTCGGACAATGCTTCGATACTCTCAAAACAATTTTCCTTCGATAAAACCTAATACCAATACCACTATGGTTTAGTCTAACGATAACCGCGACTAATTAATATTCTAGCTATTATTATTATTATATAAGCATTAGATAACACTCAATATAACTCATACTAATAGCCCAAATACTTATTATAAGTTCCTAATAACGTTGCTATATTAAAACATAAGCTATACTAAAGATAGGGTAGGCATAGCTCACTTACAGCGGGTTTTCTTGAAAATCGGGCTTCACTGGAGCAACGTTCCCGAGCCGAAAGACTCTTTTCTCGGAGCCGTCGGGCGCTCTGGGGCTTCCGCCTCGTGCTAGCGATTTACCCTAGGCTTTGGGGGGGGGGGGGGGTTAGGGAGGCTTAGAGAGAAAGAGTTTAGAGAGAGAAAGAAGAGGGTTGAGGGGTGAGCAAGTTGGAATGCCCGACACCTCTATTTATAGGCTGAATTCCTGATGGACTCGCCGAGTAAGAGGACCTACTCGCCGAGTTGGTGCATGTGGCAGCCTTCTGGTGGTGCCACGTGTCCAATTATGGTGGTGCCACGTCACCCCTATCGCGTATCACCTTCAAACTTAGAAAAATCATACTCTCGCATAAGAGATCCATTTTCGACGTTCTTTATATCCACACGTAGGTAAAATCAAAATCTACAACTTTCATTTAGACTCCGTCGGCTAATTCTCGACCGATCTCAAATTTAACAGTAGGAGGCATTTAGACTGTTAAATGACCGCGAAGAATTCGTAACTCCTTCATACGGACTCCGTTTTCATCTATATTATTACCGTTGAGTTCCTATTAATAAGATCTTCAACTCTCATTTAGGTCGCGTAAGCCAAAAACCGCTCGAACTAAAATTCGAGTTTCGGGTCGTGTACTGCTAAGCCGAATCTTAGAAAAATCATAACTTCTTCATACGAAGTCAGATTTGGGCGTTCTTTTTATGGATTTTCTCGGTTTAACATATTCTACAACTTTTGTTTAGATCAATAAGGCTAAAAATTCCTCCATCGTAAATTCACTATTTGCGCCTCCCGGTGTCGTGTCGGTTTTGCCGTAAAACTTCAGTGAGTCATAACTTCTTCGTTATAACTCGGAATTCGGCGTTCTTTATATGTACGGAAACCTTGACACATATTCTACAACTTGGTTAAGACTATTTATTATAAATAATCTTTTTCCGAAAAGTCATTTTCGACCCCTATTATCTCTAAATTGACTAGCCCGGATCTACGGGCGTTACACTTTATCAAAGAATTAGTCTAATTTCCAAATATGAAGTTTCTCATTCATCATGCAACCAAGTTGTATGATTCCAAGTTTCTGTCCAATTGAAACTTGGGCGATGAGAATCTTTCCTAATTTGGGAAATTCTCGACATTTCCTCAAATAACATAATTCAGAATCGAATCCATCATTGCTAATAATAGAAACATTCAAACATCAATTTTTCATACACATCATTGCAAGGATAAATAAATAAGATAAAATCAAAATTTATTTTATTGCGGAAAAATTGTCCTTACAATGCAGTTCAACTGAAAACTATGCTATTACATATTTCTTAGCAATCTATTTAAATCTAAGTAGCAACTCAAAAATCCGATCTTTGAATGAGATTCAGCATGCTTCTTCCTTAAGCTTCCTTTCTTTTCTTCGACCATGCAAAACATTAAAATGTAATCTTATCACATCATGTTATTAAGAATCAAAAAATAAGAACTTATAGAGTTAGTCAATGGATTTTACCTGAAGTGGAGCCATACGTATTGACTTTCCCATCTCTTAGGTCTCTCAGGTAAATAGGGTAGCTTTGTCTCCAATGCCCCTTCTCTTGGTAATAGAATCAAATGGACCTTTTTGGAATAGCATAAGGAACTATATCAGAATTTACCTTTTTCTGGATTTCCAATGTCACCATTTTCAATGTCCACTAAAGTTTGGGAGTTCGATTCACCAGACAAATTTGCTTGATCAACACGCCAAATCATTGCTGATTCAGCTGCTATAAGAAAATAGGTCAAATTAGTGAGGGTCACGTCGTGGTCCATCATATAGTACTCTCTAACGAACTCACTATATGATTCAGGAAGCGACTGAAGAATACAGTCAACAGCCAATTCACCTGAAATCTCGACACCTAACATCCTTAACCTGTCAATGTGTGACTTTTTCTCCAAGACGTGTGCACACACAGGTTTCCCATCTTCGTGTTTACTTGCCAAAAGGGCTTGAGTGAGCTTGAACTTTTCAAGCCTTCGAACTTGTGGGTTAGAGAGAACAATTGGAGGAGGTGGAGGAAGTGAAGCATGATCTATTGCTCCTTGATCATATCATGGAACATCATCTTCATTTGGAAAGCTTGTTCCATGGGATTTGGGAAGACCATGATTGTCAGAACTAGACATCTACAAAATGGGAGAAAATTCAAGTTAAGATGATTAGAATCCTTGATGTAACACCCAAATGAAATATCAAGGCTATGATCCAACACAATACTCTACCACCTAGAAGAGGGATGCCGTAATCTAGTTGCAGAATATTTGAAGGTAGGTAAATAACGATTTACCAATTTCCACCATGAAAAACGAAAAATAAATTTAAGTTTTAAATGAATTGAAACTCCTAGATCTTTTGAGATTCATTGAACCTTTTCAATGGCATGTTTAAATCTCGATTATGCCCTTCAGGTTTGCGACTGGGATGCCGAGGATCACAAACAAGGTATGAATAACCATACAAATCACGTGGTGCACCCAATGCTACAATCACCTAATCAATGTGCCGGTTAGCCACACACGCTCCATTGATCTATGATAAACATCGAGCCACCCTTCGCCACCAATGCCAAACCCAAATTAGTGTGCCAGTTAACCACACACACTCCACTAACGTCTCGGCAAGGGTACAAAGTGTAATTCCATGGATTAGCATACAATCTCACATTTTGACTAAAGTAATTATGATTTGGGAATTTGCAAATGCATGTAGTTACTTTGTACTTCATTATACTTATAATGGAAGGTTTCTTCCTATCCTACCCATTCGACTAACAACCCTCCACTAGTCAAGAGTGCGGTGGGTAAGAGTGGATACCCATTCAATCGCCATTTTATAGGCAATTTCCTTAAACACCCCTTATAGACCAGCTTCGTGAATGAGGCCTACTAACGGTAAAACTGACTGTTTACTCATATATATATATATATATATATATATATATATATATATATATATATATATATATATATATATATAATATTAGACTTTTAATGTTACATATATATAGTATAGGGTGTATTTTTACACTTTTTAAATACTAGATGGTCTAATTTAATAAATTATACTATTAATTTAATTAAATATAAACCAGAACTTTATGGGTTTATTAAATCTCTTTTAATTATACACTTTAATTAATTAATAAAACCATAAGGGTGTAATTTTAACTTTTCAAAAAATACTAGGGTTTTAGAATTTAATATTTCAAAATTAAACTTTTAATTAAATTTTAAATTCCAAACTTGAGGACAAGTATTGAACTTTTCAAAACATTATGGTTCAGCTATTTAAATTTCAAAAACTAAAACTATTAAGTTTAAATTTAAACTATGAAACCTAAAGGGAGTAATTTGAAACTTTTCCAAGAACATTCTAGATCAACAATTCAAATAAGGCAATTATTTAATTTTGACCTAGTCAAATTTCTTGCAGGATAATTCATCAAATAACTCAAATAATTAAACATTATCTTATAAGGTAACAAATATTTGATTAAATGGTAATTATCTACTATTTTGGTAAGGATATTCACTCGAAATCAATAAAAATCAGATTTTATTAATTAAAAACATTTATGGTAAGTATCCAAAGCCAAAACAACAAGAAAATCGCCAAAAAAACGCTGTCAGACTCGCTGACTCATTGAGTCTGCACTGGACTCGTCGAGTACCCAGTGGACTCGGCGAGTTCAGTCATGGACTCGGCGAGTCCAGCCCCAAAAAAGCAAAATTTTCATTTTTCAACCTAATTCCAATCACATATGCATCAAATTCATCAAACAAACAGCCTAGTCTCTGATACCACTGATGGTTTTTGAGCACTACATCATTCTTATGGGTACATGCAAACCCTAATAGCTTTTGGATCTGGTTTGTCTAATAAACATGCAATTGAATATCCAAAGCTATAAACCCTAGATCTATCATATAAGAACTGAAATAAGGTTTTAGTAATTACCTTTGATTGTTATATAGCAATAACGATCAATCCTTAGCTTCAGAAATCTTCGTGCCTCAAGTGTTGGACCTCTAATGGAGTCACAAACACCACTAAGCAACTACGATGAAGAGGGAGGAGGGAGGAGGCACCAAAAATGGCTGGAAACCCTAAAGGAAGTATTCACCACATTTTGGGGCCATAAGGGTTCCTTATATATGCTGGCCATGATGGTTTACAACTAGGAAACCATAATCTGAATGCTTAATCCCTAAGCAGCCCATGGACTCCCTCTTTAGAAGCCTTGGACGATTTCTAATGGGTTTCCCCATAGAATTTGTCCACTCCAACTTCTATGGAGTCCATTAGCCCATATATGTAATTATCTTATAATTACTCAATAAGTCCCTTAAGTTTAATTAATCTCTTTTAGCCACAAAATTAATTCTTAATTAATTCTTGACTAATATTAATTAAACAATATGATTTCTCCTTTAATATATTATTCTCATAATATATTATTAAATCATAATTAAACCCTTCTCTCCTTAATTCATCCTACATATTGCTATGGTGAAGGCAACCCAAAAGGACCATGCTCATAATCGGGTCAAGTACATACCAAAATAGTTATGGACTTAGACACTAATCCAACAAAACAATACCCTTGATTAGTTCTTGAAACTTTGCAAGATCTTTAAGACTCCCACTAACCTATTGACATATAAGATTCTCTTGTCAAGAACCATTCCTTGACAAAACAAATATTCAAGAGTTAGTGTGGATTCTTATCAGGATAACACTTCACACAATTGGTCACAGTTGGTCTTTGTCTTATCCAAGACATCACAACTTGCCAATTTCAAATGTAAAATAATAAGAAACATCTTATTCTACATTTGACAAGTGTTATAAACCTTCTAAAGATTATGTCACTCAAGTTACAATCTTGTAGTATGACTCTAAGACTTGTTTTGGAACGAAGTATGATTCTTCTTTTTTATTTTAACCATTTCAACGATCCACAATTTCTCTTCTTAGCCAAAGAAATGCACTAAGATGTCCTTAGAGGATCAATTGTGATATGGTATCTTAATCACTAAGATAATCACAAAAACACGATATTAAAGTACTCTCCTATCTTTTCAGACTGGATAAATTTTTATCTTTCTGCCTAATTTGATTCTTCTCATCCATCCTGCCATACATTGAAACTTTTCCAATGTTCCAGAACTACACTTAAACTTCTAAGTGTAACCATATTTACTAACTTTTAGTAAATCATGACGAATAGCCTTATCGATCCTTGTGGTGGACCTGATCAGCATACAAACAAGAGTACCCAATCTCCTAGTCCTTCACTTGACTCACATACACATGTGATCAAGGAATTAGTCTTAATTTCCCAAAGATGAAAATTCTCATTCATCATACAATACAAGTTGCATGATTCAAAGTTTCTATCCAACTGAAACTTGGGTGATTAGAATCTTTCCTTATTTGGTAATTTATGACACTATCACAAACGAAAGAATCAAATCCATTTTCCAATGTTGCTATCAGTGGAATCATATAAACAACAATTTTTCACAAATGTCATTGTAAGGAAATTTAAAATAAATAAAATTAAAACTTTTCTTTTATTTTAAAACTTGCTGAAAAACTTATCCTTACAATGCAAATGCATATGAAAAACTTGTTGTTATCTATTACTAAGCAACATATAATAACTCTTAAGCAATAACTGAAAATTCTGATCACCGATCCATGCGATCGAAATTCATCTTTGCGATCAGAATCAACATATTCTTCCTTTAAGCTTCCTCTCTTTTCTTTGATTCTTAAAATATCAAAAAGCAACCTAGTTACACCATGTAATAAGAATCCCAAATAAGAACTTAATAGAGTTAGATAGTGGACTTTACCTGAAGTAGAGTCAAACTTTTCGAATTTACCATCCTTATGATTTTCAGGTAAATTGGGCAGCTTCGCAACTAATGCCCCTTCTTTTGGAAAAAGAAACATATTGACTCTTTGGTAATGGTACACGGGACTATCTCAGACTTATCCTTTCTCTTTACCATTTGGTAAACCGAGTTGACTATGGTCAATCCCTTTCCATTGGGAAGAGAAAGCTTTTCTGGATTTCCAATGTTACCATTATCAATGTCAATGGAAGTTTGGGAAGTCGATCTTCCAATCAAATTTGCTTTTACCAGTGCTCCAAATCATTGTTGATTCAGCAACATCAAGCAAATAGGTAAGATCATTAAGGGTCATGTCATGGTCTGTCATATAGTAGTCCTAAAGGAACTCACTATGTGACTTAGAAAGTGATTGAAGAACCAAGTCAACAACTAACTTCCTCAAGATTTTGACACCCAACTCTCTCGGCTTGTCAATGTGTGACTTCATCTCCAAGATGTTAGCACACATACACTTTGCTTGCCAGTAGGGCTTGAGTGACCTTGAACTATTCAAGAACTTGTGGGTTAGGGATAATAATTGGAGGAGTGGAGGAAGTGAAGTATGATTTCCATGATCCAATCGCGGGACATCAACTTCATTAGGAAAGCTTGTTCCAAGAGATTTGGGAAAATAATAGTTGTCTGGACTAGACATCTATATCTACAATGGGAGATATTCAAGTTAGTTGATTTAAGTCCTTAATATAACACCCAATATGAAATATTAAGGCTAGGACCCAACACAATATTATATAACTTGGAAGAGGGATGTTGTAATCCAAACTATAAAATATTTGAAGGTAGGTGAATGACGATTCACCAATTTCCACCATGAAAAACGAAATAGGTATTCGGTTTTAATTGGTTTGAAACTACTAGATCTTTTGAGATTCATTGAACTTTTCAATGGCATGTTTAAATCTTGATTGTGCCCTCTCATGTTTGTGACTGGGATGCTGAGGATCACAAACAAGTTATGAATAACCATGCAAATTAACTTGGTACCCTTAATATTTATCACCTAATCGATGTGTCAGTTACCCACACGCGCTCCACCGATCTATGATAAACATTAAGTCAACCTTTTCCACTCTTACTAGTACATGTTAGTGTGACGGTTACCCATACACGCTCCACTAACGACTTAAGCAAGGTGCAAAGTGTAATTTCATGGGTTAGCACCAAATTCACATTTTCGTAAGTAACTAAGATTGGGAATTTATAAGTGTTTAGTTACTTAGTATTTATCATTATACTTTTAATGAAGGGAGAATTAGAGTCCTGTCCTACCCATTCGGCTAACGACCCTCCACCAGTCAAGGAAGCAGTGGGTGAGGATGGACACCCATTAAACTGCCATTTTATAGGCAGTAACCTTATACCCCCTTATAGACCGGCTTCGTGAATGAGGCCTACTAACGGTAAGACTGACTTTGTTCTTATACATATATATATAACTATTAACTATTAATATTATTATAGTATAAGGGTTGAATTTTAACTTTTAGAATTCTAAGGGTTTACATGGAATTAAAGTATTCATGGGGGGGGGGGGGGACTTTGCATATTCCAAAACTTGAGGACAAGTTTTGAACAAATCAAAAACTTTTGGTTTCCATAACTTATGATTTTAAAGTAGTTTTAATGAAAAAACTCTTCAAGTTCCATAACTGACAAGTTATGGAAGACTTTACAACATTTAAAAAAAAATGAGACTCTTCACTTTCATAACTTATGGAAATCTTATGAGTTTTTAAAAATCATAAATGAGACTTTTCATATAACTTGAGGACAAGTTACAAAAACACACTTTATGAACAACTTTTAGATTAATTTGGATCGAAAACACATTATCACATAATTTTTCTATTAATCTAAATCAACTCATAAGAAAAAGATAATTCAAATCATCAATCTTCAATAAATTAGCATGAACATATAAACTAATACAAATCTTGAAATTATGACTAATTATCTTTTGAAATTGGATTAGCATGAACATTACCACATCAAAAACATGTCTATAAGTTCAAAAACATCTTAGGGTAATGTTCCTAGTTCAATTCCAGCCAAAAACCTCAAAAAAATGTTGTCAGGGGTCCAAATCACCGAGTACATGAACAAACTCGACAAGTTGGATGAATTTGTACATGGACTCGTTGAGTCCCTTGTCCAGATAGCAAAAAAAAATCATTTTTTCAGCTTTTTTCAGCAATTTGCATCAAGTATAATTGAAAACAACCCATGGCTCTAATACCACTGATGGGTTTTAATATACTACAACATCGTATGGTGCACATACAACCCTAAATATCTTGGATCTATGTTTTCACTAATTATAATGCAATGGTGTTTCCAAGGCATAAACCTATAACTAGCATGCATTTGACATGAACCATATAAAATACTAGTTAAGGTGACATACCTTTTATGTAGCTTGAAGTCTTGATGTATTTGGCCTTAAGAGCTTTTCCCCAATAGTGTGGAAGCCTCAAATGAAGTCACAACACATCATTGACAAGGATGAAACTTGAGAGAGAATCTCCATGCACCAAAAACACCTCCAAGGACTCCAAGAACTTCTCGTGGCGTTTTTAGGCAATGGACTATATATTTATATGTAGGATTTCAAGGGTCATGGATATAACCCAAATCCATGACCATGGGTTTTATGATCCATGGTTCATGTGGCCCAACTCTTTATATATCCATACATAAACTTGGTCCAACATGGATCATAAGCCCAACACATATAAATATAATTAATTGCCATAATTAGTCCCCATAGATTTAATTAGTCTCTTTTTTATTACTAAATTAATTCCAAAATAATTCTTGATCAATACTAATTAATATATATGATTTCATATTAATATATTAGAAAATTTAATATATTATTAAATCATATATTACCTTCTCTAAAAAGTCCATCCTAACAAATTGTCCTGATGATATGCAACCCAAATGGACCATGCTACTCTCGGGTCGAGTACATACCAATAATAGTTATGGTTTAGACATCTAATCCAACAAGGACCACAGATCCTGAGGATCATATCGACCAATACAAAGTACACATGGAGATAGTCTTAATTTGACAACATCTCAAGGAAGCTTGTTTATGCCAAGATTTTGTTCAACCCTTTCATGATCCGCATTAAAGTAGCTCCTAAATAGTCCCCCTTCCTCTATTACTTCCTTTACACATTTGGTTAACTTATTTAACAATCAGTTTTCTTGCATGAGATCTTAAAAAAAACAATTGATAATTACATAGTAACCAAAGGAAATGATGAACCCTTGAGAGATTTTGTTAACAAGTTTGGGAAGGAAGTCCTAGATATTCCATATCTAGAAGTAGCAATAGCCATGGAAGCTTTTAATATGGGGCTAAAGAAAGATTCTCCATTTTATGAGGATCTTGTCAATACCCTATGCAAGAAACTGGACAAAGTTAGAAATAGAGCCTTGAGATTCATCAGGCTAGAAGAAGACATGTCTACTTTATGCAATGCATCTTGGGGACAAGGCAAGGTGGCCTACGAAAAATGAGAAGACCCCATGATGGAAGGACAAGTCCAAGTTGTGTGCGTACCACAAAGGCTTCAGACATCTTACCGAAGGCTGCTTTGCCCTCAACAAAGAAATCAACTATCTATTAAGAAATGGACTTTTGAAAGAACTCTTAATAAGGAATAAGGAAAAGAGTACCCAAGGATCCCAAGATCTTGAAGTCCCCCCATAAAGAATCGCATTTCCTCCTTCGGACGCCAAGGAAATCAACTTTATCTCTGGTGTATGAGACATTTGTGGAACCTCTTGGTCTACAACCACGAGATATGCAAGAAGTTCCAAAATGGAAAATGAGGATATGGCAAGAAAGAATGCATTCTTGACCAACAAGATGGAGATCTCATTCGATAAAGATGACATGGAGAATGTACTTGATCTATACCACGATGGAATAGTCATAACGCTTTATGTGTGTAACGACCCAAAAATCAAGGGTAAAAATTTCATTTTTAATATAGCTAAAAAATTGATACCATTTATTTCAAACATTTCAAAACATCGTTAATTAAAACATTTATCAGAGTCCATCCCAAAATCATTCAATGCGGAAAACGTAGGTGTGTGCACTGCGATCAATCCGAGCCCTTCTTTTCCAAATCGATGATACCTGAAACCAAAACTGTAAACCGTAAGAACAAAGCTTAGTGAGTTCCCCAGAGCATACCCCACACAATCCACATAACCATATAATCCTTATCAGTTATAATAGCTACATACACCATAACAATCACATAAGCATACATATACACATATAAAGATGCCAAGGAAACCCTCCAACGTCTTATTCACATACCCGCATAAATCATATCAACTACACAAGCCATATATATAAACATATAGGGAAGCCATGGAAACCCTCCATGGTCTTACACCGGGTGCCACTAGTACCCCCACGTGGTCTTAGTCAACTGCCATGGGAACCCCCGCATGGTCTTCACCAGGAAAGCCATGGGAACCCCCACATGGTCTTAGATCACTGCCATGGGAACCCTCACATGGTTATCGCCTGGAATGCTATGACATTCCCATTTTTCTCGGCCATAAAAGACCGATTTAGATTATGCTTTTAAAATAAAATTAGAGTAATTTTTCCAAAAAATGTTACAAAATTTGTTCCCAAAGCAATATATAATAAAAATTTATCAAAGCATTTCTTAAAGAAATATATTTTCATTATATAACAAAACATCGGGATGTCATGTTCCGATGTAGACCAACAGCATAAACAGTAAATTATAAGCCTTACAACAGTTATTTACAATTACTAGCTTATAATCCAAAAATCCCTCATCATCATCCAATTATGCTCGGGGTCCACTACTTGTAATACAGAAAGCTGAGTGGGTCAGGCTTGGGAGCTTGGTGAGCATATAGGGTTTTCAACCCACAAATAATAAATTTATTAATTTTCATCAACCAAAAATAATTTTATTAATTTCATCAAACAACAATAACCCTGAATACCCGTTCCCGTTATCCTCACTTTACAACCCTAAACACCTTTCATAAGGGACCTAGTCTAAGGATTTTCATCGGGATGACAACACTGTTTCAGGGATTCCACATCAATTTATGTCAAATAAGGCAACCATGTGGGGGATGGAGTATAACATTGAACACTAAGTTCACAAACACCTACAGGTTGCGAGCCTGCTAGCGTTCCACTGGACTGTCTAGAAAGGTCCGTGGTCGTCATCTATACTCCGCTAGATGACTGAAACAATAACAATATCGAGGCTTCTCATTATTTTAACACACATCAACTATTTCATCTACCCATGTTTTACCTAACATATTTGTAGATAAAAATACATATACAGTTTAAAACTTGTATAAAATATCAATTCAACACCCATCTCAAATAAACAAACATTATAATTACACATAGCATGCATTTTATAGAAAATACTTCATATTTATGTGTAAGATGAAAGTGGCTATACACTCACTTGATAAGACGGTGGTTGGACAGCACTTTGTCCCTTCAAACTATCTTTTTCGATGAAACCGGGGTGTTTTCTCAAGAACCGGGCTCCACACGGTTAGAGTTTCGACTCGACAAACTCTTTTTCTTGGAGACTTAAGGGCTCCGTGATTGCTTTGGGTGCTAGGGGTGTTCCCGAGGCTTTGGGGGAGGGGGGAGGGGGTGTAAGATAGGCTAAAAGTGGTATAGAGGGTGAAAGAGAATAAGATTTGTAAACAAAAATTTAGAGGTCTCGCTTGCTATTCATAGGAGGCTGATGCCTCGCATTACGTTGGGCATAATATCCTGGTACACGGGGTGTACTGCCTTGCGAGCCACTACATTGGGCGTACTTCGATACGATGGGCGTACGAAGGGATCATTTCGGACGCGACAAGGCTACGAACACACGTCTATCATGTGAATGAGTAGGTGACGTGGCCAACTTCGGACCGAGTACACGGGTATGTTGGGCGTACTTTGAATTTTCAAACTTCAAAAATTCATAACTTTCGCATAAGAGCTCCGTTTTTGATGTTCTTTATATCCAAGCGTAGGTGAGACCATTCTCTACAACTTCCATTTAGACTCCGTCGGCAAATTTTGAATTTAAATTTAAAGTTATATTTTTAACAGGCCGGGACAGGAAAAGTACGTTAAAAATTCATAACTTCTTCATCCGACGTCCGTTTTCGTCTGTCTTTTACCGTTGAACTACTATCAACAAGATCTTCGATTCTCGTTTAGGTTGTTTCGACTGAAAATCACTCGATCTAAAATTCGAGCTTCGGGCTGCATACTGCTATGCCAAATCTTAGAAAATTCATAACTTCCTCATGTGAAGTTAGATTTGGACATTCTTTTTATGCACACTCTCGGTTTAACATCTAATATGAATTTCATTTAGATTGCTAAGGCTAAAAAGCACTTTATGGCAAACTCACTTTTTACGTCACACAGTGTTGAGTCGGTTCTATCGCGAAACTTTGACAGTTCATAACTTTTTCGTTATAACTCGGATTTCGGTATTCTTTATATCTCTGGAATCCTTATTCCAACCCTTACAACTTCCTTCATAGATATCGGGTTTATCTAATATTTATTTTCAACTCTTATTTTTATCCTTAATTTATTAAATCATAATAATTAAGTATAAGCACATAAATTTCAAATAATATATCTTTCTTATATATTTCAAAATAAGTTACAAAGGTTGACCTAGCCTAGAAACACGGCTGTTATAAATGTCACGGGAACCCCCACATGGTCTTATATCCCACTGCCTCGGGAACCCCCCGAGGTATTCCATGCAAGCAACACAGAGTCAACTAGCACACTGCATATCACAGAATTATCTAGCATACCACATATCACATAATGGATAACATACCACATAACACATACAACTAATTGCCATGAAAACCCCACATGGTCTTAGTCTACTGCCTCTGGAACCCCCCGAGGTCTTCCACATAATCAGCTAGCATATCACATATCATAAAATGGGTCGGCCTTGGTGACTTAGACCCATTGGTATGGTGAGGAGACTCACCTCGCACTGCAGAAGCTTCCCGCATTAATTTCTTAGCTGTTGCCCTACCAGCTTCCCGAGCTGTCACTACCAAACAATATACCCAATTAGCAATTAGATCCCATACCATAATCTTGAATCCATGCTTGGGGTAAAATGAACATTCTACCCCTGGCCCAATATGATCCAAAACTAAGGCCTAATCCCAAAACAAAAGCCCAACACTATATTGTCCATAAGTCCTTTACTAGCCTAATTTCCAAATTGGGCCCAAACCCAATAGTATGGGCCCATACTACCTTCCACACCTATCCATACTTTCCTCAACAATCCTCGCAAATCCTCTAAGTCATATACTCCACTGGTGCACCAAATATTCTCTAAACAGCAACACAATACCCACCAAAGTAACCCCTAGTCTCCCCTAGGTTCCCAACCTCACCGAACCGTCCCACCAACTCACTAGAGCATATCCTAGGCTTCGCTAGGTTCCCAACCTCACCCTGCCATCAGCTGCTGAAGAACTCCCCATGATGCCAGCCATCCACCTCCTGGATATCATCATATCCACTTAGTAGCTGACTCCCATCACTCAAGTGTTCCACAAAGCACAAAGCAAGAAACATTCGTGCAGTAGCACTCCGATCCAAGGACCATCATAGAACATAAATCCCACATATCGCAACTCGTGCTATCCACATCCATCCATCCTCACTGTCGGCTACCTTATGCATGCAAATTATACAAAAAACAGGATCTGATAGACTTCGAATAATAGACTCTACCCTAGGACCACAACCAGATGAGGAACATGAAATAAGACCAAATCAATTATTCTAAGTCTATAAGATCCTAACCGTATACAATTTTAAAAGCACACACTTAGCAGTTACAAATACCAATTATCATTCTCATTCCAGCATGGCATCCAATATTCCAAGGATACAAGCATCACATATCAGACCAATCTATCGCTGACTACTCAGCACTAGCATGGAAGCCTACCAGCTCATACAACATATAAAGGTATATCTCCTGGCCTTAGCTAACATGCGATTCTCGGATTCATAAACTAAATCATAACAGATAGCTTATATGGGTATTCTGGGGAAACTTACTTAAGCTCGGCCGATTGCATGCACCACACCCTTTCTTGTATTAGAAAACTTTTCCTTGAAAACATATTTCTTTTTGAAAACTTTACAGATCCTCAATTTGAGTTCAGAAACACTCGAAGGTATGTCTGAATCCCACAAACCAAGGCTCTGATACCAACTTGTAACGACCCAAAAAATCAAGGGTAAAAATTTCATTTTTAATATAGCTAAAACATTGATACCATTTATTTCAAACATTTCAAAACACCGTTAATTAAAACATTTATAAGAGTCCATCCCAAAATCATTCAATGCGTAAAACATAGGTGTATGCATTGCGATCAATCCGAGCCCTTATTTTCCAAATCGATGATAACTGAAACCAAAACTGTAAACCACAAGCACAAAGCTTAGTGAGTTCCCCAAAGCATACCCCACACAATCCACATAACCATATAATCCTTATTAGCTATAACAGCTACATACACCATAACAATTACATAAGCATGCATATACACATATAAAGATGTCATGGAAACCCTCCAAGGTCTTATTCACATACTCGCACAAATCATATCAACTACACAAGATGTGAATATAAACATATAGGGAATCCATGGAAACCCTCCAAGGTCTTACACCGAGTTCCATTGGAACCCCCACGTGGTCTTAGCCCACTGTCATGGGAACCCCCCCCCCCCTTGGTCTTAACCAGGAAAGCCATGGGAACCCCCACATGGTCTTAGATCACTTCCATGGGAACCCCCACATGGTCTTAGCCTGGAATACCATGGGAACCCCCACATGGTCTTATACCTACTACCTCGGGAACCCCCGAGGTCTTCCATGCAAGCAACATAGAGTCAACTAGCACGCCGCATATCACAGAAATATCTAGCATACCACATATCATATAATGGCTAGCATACCACAAAAAACATACAACTAATTGCCATGGGAACCCCACATGGTATTAGTCTTCTGCCTCGGGAACCCACATCGGTCTTCCATATAATCAGCTAGCATATCACATATCATAAAATGGCCCGGCCTTGGTGCCTTAGACCCATTGGTATGGTGAGGAAACTCACCTCGCAATGCAGAAGCTTTCCACATGAATTCCTTAGCTGTTGTCCCACCAGCTTCCCGAGCTGTCACTACCAAAAAATATACCCAATTAGCAATTGGGTCCTATATCATAATCCTTAATCCATGCAAGGGGTAAAATGACCATTCTACCCCTGGCCTAGTATGATCCAAAACTAAGGCCAAATCCCAAAACAAAAGCCCGACGCTATAATGTCCATAAGTCCTTTACTGGCCTAATTTCCAAATTGGGCCCAAACCTAATAAACCACAAGGCCCAATTACCAAAAATTACCTAAGACCCAATCCATGGCCCAATTTTCCAACTTGGGCTCAAAACCATAAGCATACTCGCTTAATGGCTTGCACGCTGCACGTACTGGCTTGTACGCCCAACGTACTATCCTCTAGTCTCACTTCTGCCATTAAGCCCTTAATGCTTTAAGTCATAAGGACAAACTATAGATCTAAGTCCCACATAACGTCTAAACCCATAAAGTCACTGACTTGGTGACTTTGCATGCCCCCAATAAGACCAAATAGCATTCTACTTTCATGGAAATGGCTCAAACTCCAACATAGATGGTCTTCAACTCTAAAGGTGCCAACTTTATGGACCTTGAATGTAACGCCCATAGATCAGGGCTAGTCAATTTAAAGACGATAAGCGTCAAAAATGAATTTTTGGTAGAAGACTATTTAGAATGAATAATCTTAACTATGTTCTAGTGGTCGTGACAATGATTCCAAATATATAAAGAGTGCCGAAATCCGAGTTATAACAAAGAAGCTATGACATGTCAAAGTTTCGTGACAGAACCGACACGACGCTGTGTGACGTAAAAAGTGAATTTACGATAAAATGATTTTTAGCTTTAGCAATCTAAATGAATGTTGTAGAGTTCGTTAAACCGAGAGCGTACATAAAAAGAACGTCCAAATCTGACTTCGTATGAGGAAGTTATGATTTTTCTAAGTTTCGACTTAGCGGTTTGTAGCCCGAAGTTCGGATTTGAGATCGAGTGAGTTTTGGCCGAAACAATCTAAACGAGAATCGAAGATCTCATCGATAGTATTCCAACAGTGAAATGACAGACGAAAATAGACGTTGGATGAAGAAGTTATGAATTTCTAACGGAGTCTTCCTATCCCGGCCTACTAAAAATAATATAATAAAAATAAATTCAAAAGTAGTTGATGGAGTCTAAACGAAAGTTGTAGAGCATAATCTCACCTACGTATGGATATAAAGAATGTCGAAAATGGAGATCATATGCGAAAGTTATGAATTTCTGAAGTTTGAGGCACGCATCCCAAAGTGGGAACGCCCCGCGTTCAATTGGGGAACGCCCCGTGTTCAGTGCTTGGCTCCAGAATGACCAGATCGATGCTGACTCAACGGATAAGGGATAGGATCTGAACCCCGCTCATACGCATCGCTTTCGAACGGAACGCCCTACGTTCGCGGCATACTTGACCCTATAAATAGAACACAAAGGGCAGTCGTTTGTGGTTGCCAAATCTCTTCTCTCTCACCCTTATTTCATCAATCTACATGAAAATTATACCCCCTAAGCCCCGGTATCATCCCGAAGCCCCGAAGATCCTGAGAAGTATAGTTTCCGAGCCGAAACTCTGCCCACGTAAAGCCTGGTTTTGGAGAAAACTTCCCAATTTTATCGGAAAGGATTATTTTAATAGACGAGGTGCTGTCAGATCATTGTCTTATCAAGTGAATGTATATTCCCTTTCATAAACGGGATTTTAATACAAGTATTGTTTGAAGGTATTAAGTATATGTTTTGGGTGAGCGTGTAGTCACTCTCTTCTAACACATAAATATGAAGTATTTGCTATGAAATACGTGCTATGTGTTTATATATTGTTGTTTATTTTAGATGAGTGTGGAATGGATGTTTTATATAGTTTTAAATGAGTTAGATTGTATATGTATTTTATATCCACAAATATGTTGGGTAGAACATGGATAGATGTGATACTTGGTGTGTGATAAAAGATGAGTTGGATAATGAGATCAAGAGGTTAGTTTTAGATCCAGGAATATGGGTCAGGTAAAGAGATAAACTTGTTATTAGTCCTGGATTATGGATTAAGACTAAGTTAATTGTCCCTAGTTCGGGAGTATGGATTAGGCACAGTTATTGATCCGGGAGTATGGATCAGATCAGGAGATTAGTTTTAGATCCGGGAGTATGGGTCAGGTGAAGAGATTAGTTTTAGATCCAGGAGTATGGACCAAGTGAAGAGATTAGTTTTAGATCCGGGAGTATGGATCAGGTGAAGAGATTAGTTTTAGATTCGTGATTAGGGATCAGGTAAATAGGAAGGTTTTAGATACGAGAGTTTAGATCATGTCGTTGTGAGGATCGATGGGGTGGGATAAGAGTTTTATTTTATATGGTGAAATTATATAAGTTTGTGAGTTCTAATATATATATATATATATATATATATATATATATATATATATATATATATATATATATATATATATATATATATATATATATAACATTGTGGCATGAAAACCCTATATGCTCACCAGGCTCCCACGCCTGACCCACTCAGTTTTCTTTGTATTACAGGTTATGGCACGAGAGCATATGTTGGCTGACATAACGAGAGATTTTGGATTATAGGCCAGTAGTTATGAATAACTGTTCTAAGGTCTATTTTGTTTTGTTTATGCTTTTGGTCTGTATTGAACATGACATCCCGAGATTTTGTTATATAATGAAAATACATTTCTTCAAAGAAATGCTTTGATAAATTCTTATCATATTTTCTTTTGAGAACAAATTCCGCAACTATTTTCTGTAAAAGATTACTCTGATTTTAAAAACAAAGCATAAACAAATCGGTCTTTTCTGGCCGTGAAATTGGGGATGTCACATTAAACCTCAGAAACACTAAGAGGGGCAACTCAAAGCTCATGGAATGAAATCAAAACCACTAGATCTCATACTTGGGACCAAAATGAAAAAAACTTACAAGTGGTAGATCTTAGAGATGAATGACCAAGTTCAAAGGTTTATACCTTCATCAAGCTGAGAATGAGTCCCAAAGGCCAGATCCATAAGCTCCTCCTTGATTCCCATCATTGCAACAAGCTCCATTTTCTTGAAAATGGGCCAAACATCCCAAAAATGGACTCCATAAGCTCAAAATGTCACCATGAATGATATATGAAGATTTCTAGGGTTTTAGAGAGTGGAGGTTGAAGATATTAGGGTTAGGTTGTGAGATAAGGAGCTTAAATAGGGTCCAAGACCCTAAATAGGGTTCTGATCTGACTGGAGTACGCCCAACGTACTCCTGGGAACATTTGCGACCGTCCTGGTTAGTATGCCCAGCGTACTCCAAGGTACGCCCCGCGTACTTTCTTCTTCGCTAGTACGCCCCTCGTACTCAGCTAAGCCTGAAAACCACGAAACTTCCGAAGGCCGCAACTTCTTCGTTCTAAACCCGATTCCGGCGATCCTTATATCCACAGAAAGGTAACGAGTAGCCTTACAATTCTATTAACTCATACCTTTCTTGAAACCTTCCGAACAAAAACCCATATCACTTCTAATACATCACCCGCACCCAAATGGGCCTAGATCTTACCTTCTCAAAAGCCATAATCTTTATAATGATCGACTTTCGGGCCACAGCCTCAGACTAGGAGTCATTTCAGAAAAAAAGGTGTTATAATGTGGCTAACCATATCATTCGGAGAATCGTAACATATGACGACAATTCAGTCAACATCATCCTGTTAGAGACACTCAACAAGATGAGCATATCAGAATCTTAGATAGTCTGTGTGACATCCCTAATTTTCACGGCCAGAAAAGACCAATTTTTTTTATGCTTTATAAAAATCAAAGTACTTCATTTCATAAAGATGTTGCGGAATTTGTTCCCAGAAAAACACGATAATACGTTATCAAAACATTTTCCAAGAAACGTATTTTATTTATTTTACAATGTTTGGGATGTCATCGTCAATACAGAAACATAAGCATAAACGGAACTTACATTTATTTACACTAGTGATCTACATCTCTTTAATCTCTCAGTGTAATGTGACTTCGTATCAACACCTGTGATATAAATAAACTGAGTGGGTCAGGTTGGGAAACCTGGTGAGTACATAGGGTTTTCAACCCACAATAATATAATTATTATGTTTAAACAATCAAACAATCAACCCAATTACCCATCCCCATTATCTTCTTTACTCTTAAGGATTTATCCTAAAAGTCATCTATCCTGCATTCCTTTATTCCGAAGTCCCTTACTTCCAGGGTTATAGGACTGGCACTAAATCCATAGCTGTCAATGTTCGTTCGAAAGCACTAATTCCATAGCTGCTATAGTCTACTCATCGGGTACTAAATCCATAGCTACCAGTGTTTATCTAATAGGTACTAAGTCCATAGCTACCAATTCCTAACAAGTACTAAATCCATAGCTACCGGTGTTTGTCTAATAGGCACTAAGTCCATAGCTACCGATGTTTATTAGGCACTAAGTCCATAGCTGCCAATGTTTACTCACATCATTTTTTTTTATCTCTCATCATTCATCTACCCATGTCATTCCCAACATATTTGTATATATAACATATGTATACAGTTTAAATCCTTTAAAACATGTATAAAACGTTCATCCAGCACAGACAGGAAGTATTCAGATAATATGCACACATAGCACGTAGTTTATATAAAATACTTCATATCTATGTGTAAGATGAAAGGGACTATGCACTCACTTGATTAGGTGGTGACTCGGTACTTAAACAGCACTTCGTTATCTCAAAACAATTTTTCCTTGACCAAAACCTAGTATTAATACCACTAGAGTTTAGTTTTAGCGTTAATCGCGACTAATTAATAGTCTAGCTATTATTACTATTATATAAGCGTTAAATAAAACTCAATATAACTCATAATAATAACCCAAATAATTATTTTAAGGTCCTAATAATGTTACTATAATTAAATAAAAGCTATATTAAATATAGTATAGGCGTAACTCACTTACAACGGGTTTTTATTAAAAACCGGGCTTCGCTGGAGCAGCGTTTCCGAGCCGAAAGCTTTTCTTCTCGGAGCCGTCGGGCGCTCTGGGGCTTTCTTCTCGTGCTAGGGAGGTTCCCTAGACTTGGGAGGGGTTTAGGGAGGCTAGAGAGAAGTTAGAGAGAGAAAGACAGGCTTATGGTGTGAAGAAAATATGAGGAGTTCACCCTTGTATTTATAGGAGTTTTTTAGTAAAGTAGTCTTCAAGCTTCGTCCGTAACTTTTGTATACAAGCTCCGTTTTTGTCTGTATTTTTACCGTTGATTTCCTATTAATGAGATCTTCAACTCTCATTTAGACCTTGTTGGCTAATTCTCATTCTATCTCGGATTTACAAAACTGTATCGAATTCGCAACGCTTGAAGAGTAGGGACTAAGTTTCGTCCATATCTTTCGCATACGAGCTCCGTTTTCGACTGTCTTTTTATCATTTAAATCCTATTAAAGATATCTTCACTTATCGTTTAGATGATTTTGGCTAAAAATCGACCGATCTAAAATTCAGATTTCGGGCTGTGCACTGCTATGCTAAATCTTAGAAAAATCATAACTCCCTCATACGAAGTCAGATTTGGATGTTCTTTTTATGAACACTATCGGTTTAACATATACTAAAACTTTCTTTTAGATTGCTAAGGCTAAATCTCGCTCTATCGTAAATTCACTATTTACGCCTCCCGGTATCGTGTCGGTTCCGTTACGAAACTTCGACAGGTCATAACTTCTTCGTTATAACTTGGATTTCGACGCTCTTTATATGTACGGAAACCTTGTAACATATACTAAAACTTGGTTGAGATTATTTATTCTTAATAATCTTTTATCGAAAAGTCGTTTTCGACCCCTATTGCCTCTAAATTGACTAGCCCGGATCTACGGACGTTACAGTCTGAAGTTTCTCAGTTGTAACAGCCCAAAAATCCAGATAAAAATTTTCATTTGTAAAATACGAATTGTTGGATTTGGTGTCTAAGCCCATAACTATAACTGGGATGTACTTGACCCGATTGTAGCATGGTCCTTTTAGGTTTCCTTGATCAGTGCAATATATTAATTGAGAAATCATATTATATAATTAGTATTGGTCAAGAATTAGTTTGGAGTTAATTTTGTGAACAAAAGAGACTAATTAAATATGTGGGGATTGATTGTGTAAATCAATCATTCTGATAATGTGGGCTAATGATCCATAGTTGTTTAGGATGGGTTAAACCATTGAGATAATCCATGGAGGTTAACCCACGGAACCTAAGTATATGAAAGGTCATTAGGTTTTACAAAGTGTAACCTTAACAATTGCCACATTATAATTACTCACCCCTAGTGCTAAAATCAAACCCACATATATTCTAAGAGAGTGAAGTTGATTTTGTGCTAAATAACTTTTTCTCTAAAGCCTCCTCTTGCATTTAGTGTTTGTGAACCATTAGAGGCATAACACTTGGGGTGCTCAAGCTTTCAAAGGTCAAGAACTCTACCCTACTCAACAGGTAAGCATCCAAACTAATTTTATATTGTATAGCTTCAACTGTATGCTAGCCAGGGAGAATGTTTTGGAAAAATTGAAAATGTATGTATAATTAGAGAAAACATAGATCCAAAGCATTTAGGGTTGCATGTGCACCATATGAGTGTTATTGTGCTCAAAACCCAGTAGTGGTATCAGAGCAGAGGATTGTTTTCTATTATATTTGATGCTTACTAGTTTTTCAAAGCTGAAAAAGTCGAAATTTTGGCCTCTGAATGGTGAACTCACCGAGTCCATGAACCGAATCGACGGGTCCACTCAGTAACAAAGCAACATGCCGAGTCCATTTCATGCACTCGACGAGTTGAAGGCTCTGTTTTCAGAATTTCGAGTTTGTTGGCCTGGTTTGGATTGGGAACACCACCACAAACTGTTTTGGATCATTGAAAATGTTTTTATGATATAGTAGTGCTTGTACTCATCCAACTTACAAGATAATTGTCAAAGTTTTAAAATAATTGTGGTTTTTATATGATGACCAAAATTGTTTTCAAATTGTTGACTTGAAATTATCTTGATTATGAGTTTAGTTAGATCATAAATTATGTGATAATTTTAGTTGTTAGAAAAATGATCTAAATAAATTTTAATGACCTCCATAACTTGCCCTCAAGTTATGGAAAATGAAAGGTCTCATACATTAAAATTCTATTAAACTCATAAGTTATGAATGTGAAGAGTTTTGACAATCTTCAAAACTTGCCCTCAAGTTTTGGACTTTGTAAAGTCTCATCAATGAAACTTTAATTCCAAACCCTAGAGTTTTAAAAGTTAAAATTCAATCCTTATACTTTATAATGTTATAAGTTTAATATATATATATATATATATATATATATATATATATATATATATATATATATATATGACTAGTGAGTCTTACCTTTAGTAGGCCTCATTCACGAAGTCGGTCTATAAGGGGGTATAAGGTTACTGCCTATAAAATGGTGGTTTAATGGGTGTCCACTCTCACCCACCGCTTCCTTGACTGGTGGAGGGTCATTAGCCGAACGGGTAGGATAGGACACTAATTCTCCCTCATTAAAAGTATAATGATAAATATAAAGTAACTAAACTTTTATTAAATTCCCAATCTTAGTTACTTTAGGAAAAATGTGAAAATGGTGCTAATCCATGAAATTACACTTTGCACCCTTGTTAAGTCATTAGTGGAGCGTGTGTGGTTAACCGACAAACTAGTATGGGACTGACAATGTGTGGCAAAGGGTAACTTGATGTTAATCATAGATCAATGGAGCATGTGTGGTTAACCGGCACATTGATTAGTTGATCTCTAATATTGAGTGTACCAAGCTAATTTGCATGGTTATTCACTCCTTGTTTGTGATCCTCAGTATCCCAATCACAAACTTGAAGGGCACAATCGAGATTTAAATATGCCATTGAAAAGTTCAATGAATCTCAAAGGATCTAGGAATTTCAAATCCAATTAAAACTTAATAATCTATTTTGTTTTTTGTAACACCATAAATTTCAAAACAATTTTTTCGCATTTTATATAAACATAATTCATTCATTATTCATAAAAACATCATTGTTTAAAACTCAATTCATAACACATATCAATCCCAAGATCTCATAACATAAAAATCCCGTGTGTGTACTGATCACCCAAACTCTGTGAACCCTCAGGTTCTATCTCTGGGAACCTTCAGGTTCTAACTCTATAAACATGCACAGCATAAATCACATAGAATAATGCAGTGCAACACATAACACTTATATAGCATACAAACACTATATCACATAACTCTGATTACCTACTCAAGGTAAGGTATAGTGAGAAGACTCACCTCGGATATCTCAGTAAATCTCTGACTCAGTAAACTCTGGTCTAGCCCCTGCCTAATCACATGAAATAAATACTCTAATTAATACAACCCTCAGGGCTAGGCTAATCTCTCTCTCTCTCTCTCTCTCTATACATCCTCTAGGAAGAGTAAAAGACTATCCTACCCTTCCGATGACTCTAAGGTCCAAACATTAACTAACCCTAAAAGTCAACGAAGTCAACGGTCAACCTTGACCAAACTCGCCGAGTGCACAACTGTGACTCGGCGAGTCCACACGTGTTCTTCACTCTCCTAGTCCTCATTCGACTCACTGAGTCAACCTCAACTCTGCAAATCATCACTGATCACAATCTATGAAATGTCCCGACCCAACTCGCCGAGTCCGGCTCCTGACTCGGCGAGTACCATCGTGCACTCTGTCCTCTAGATTCCCCCTGACTCACTGAGTCACTTCCCCAACTCAATGAGTCACAAACTGTGTGATTATCGGGAAAACCCTCGTCCTACTCAGCGAGTCGGCTATCGGACTCGGCGAGTTCATGCCATGCTCAAGCTGAACTGACCTCCTGAGGTCAGATCCGCTCCTCTAAACTGTAGATCTAGCTTCCCAAAGCATTATAATCACGTAAAGCTAACATCTTGGTGCTTATGCAAAGGCTCAAAGGCCTTATTTGAAGATATGACCTCTAAAATGACATCCTAAGCTTATAACCCCCATTAACACTCATAAAGCTCAAGGGAAAAGGGTCTCTGGACCTCTTTGGGTCCAGATCTACAGCACCAACACGAGAAGGGACCAATTACTCCATATAACCATCCTCTAAAGGGGCTAAAAAGCCCTAACGCTAAGAATTACACCATAAACTGAAGAAGGGTCGAATGAATACCTCAAAATGAAGTCTCCGAGCCCTGGAATCACTGGATTAGCACCCTCTTCAGCCTCCTCTTTTCTTGGTCCTCTTCTATTTGCAAAAACACTAACAAATGATCAAGAAATGGCTCTTTTCCTCTCACAATCGCTCTAGCTCACTTAGGGTTTCTCTCTGGGGTCTGGTAGCTACAAATGACGGCCATAAGGCCCTTTAAATAGGCCCCAAACCCGAGGAATTAGGGTTTCATTAAACTGCATGGACTCGCCGAGTCCTCGGGGCGACTCGCCGAGTCCAACCATCCACCCGGATAATGATTTGCGTCTCTACTCAGCGAGTCTACGCATCAACTCGCCGAGTTCTTCCAAAAAACTTGAAATACAACGAATAAATATAATACCTAAAATTCCGGATGTTACAATTCTTCCCCACTTGAATCAGACTTCGCCCTCGAAGTCTCATCCCTGAAATAGCTCCGGATGCTGCTCACGCATCTCCCGCTCTGGCTCCCAAGTCAATTCGGATCCTCTCCGATGTTGCCACTGAACCTGCACCATAGGCACCTCCGTGTTCCTTAGAACCTTGATCTTCCGATCCACAATCGCAACTGGTCTCTCCACGTAGTTCTAACTCGCATCCACCTGAATGTCCTCTAACGGCACTACCGCCGACTCGTCGGCTATACACTTCCTCAACTGAGAGACATGGAAGGTATTATGAATCCGCTCCAACTCCGCAGGTAGCTCCAAGCGATACGCTACCCTACCCACCCTCAAGATCACTCTGAACAACCCAATATACCGGGGCCCTAGCTTTCCCCTCTTCCTGAATCGAATCACTCCTTTCCAAGGAGATACCTTCAGGAGAACATAATCACCGACCTGGAACTCAAGCTCGGATCGTCGCCTATCCGCATAACTCTTCTGGCGACTCTGAGCGGTGAACAATCTCTGCCTGACCCGCTGTATCTGCTCTGTCGTCTGAAGCACAATCTCCGTGCTACCCATCACTCGTTGCCCTACCTCTCCCCAACAAATGGGAGTCGGAAACCTCCTCCCATACAACAGATCAAAGGGTGGCATACCAATGCTCGAATGATGGCTGTTGTTGTAGGAGAACTCCGCTAAGGGCAAATATGTGTCCCAACTTCCGCCAAAATCCAACACACATGCTCGGAGCATGTCCTCGAGCGTCTGAATTGTCCGGTCTCTCTGACCGTCAGTCTGTGGGTGGTATGCAGTACTAAAATGCAGCCTCGTACCCAACTCCTCATGGAATTTCTTCCAAAATCTGGAAGTGAAACTCACATCTCGATCTGACACAATCGAGATCGGCACCCCATGCCATGATACCACCTGTCTCACATATAACTCTGCTAACTTCTCCGCAGAAGAACTCTCACTAATGGCGAGAAAGTGAGCGCTCTTTGTCAAGCGGTCTACTATCACCCAAATCGCATCGACACCCCTCGCCGTTCTCGGCAATTTGGTGATAAAATCCATGGATATTTGCTCCCATTTCCACTCTGGGAATTCCAGTGGCTGCAACTTACCATGCGGTCTCTGATGTTATGCCTTAACCCTACGATAAGTTAGGCACCTCTCAACAAACCACGCTACATCTCTCTTCATACAGGGCCACCAATACTCCCTTTTAAGATCCAGAAACATCTTAGTGGCCCCGGGATGGATCAAGAATCTCGATCTATGCACCTCCTCCATCAAGATGGTACGCGTTCCTCCAACAAACGGTACCCAAATCCGACCTTGGAAGTTCATAAGCCCTCTGCTATCGGTCACGAACTCTGACACCTGCCCGATAACTCGCTCTCTCTTACGGTTCTTCGGTCTCACTGCCTCAGCCTGAGCCCCTCTGATGGTGTCCAACACCGGATTCATCACCGTTAATCTCATACAAATATCCCGAATCGGGGCGCTCTCTGCCCTACGACTCAGGGCGTCGGCTACCACATTAGCCTTGCCCGGGTGGTACAGGATCTCACAATCATAATCCTTTACTACATCCAACCATCTCCTCTGATGCATGTTCAGGTTTGGCTGATCCATCAAATACTTCAAACTCTTGTGGTCCGTGTATATCGTACACTGAACCCCATACAAATAATGGCTCCAAATCTTGAGGGCGAACACCACAGCCCCCAACTCTAGATCGTGGGTGGGATACCTTGCCTCATGGGGCTTCAGCTGCCTCGATGCATACGCGATCACATGCCCCCTCTGCATCAACACCGCGCCCAACCCAGATATCGATGCGTCACAATACACCACGAAGTCCTCCATTCCCTCTGGAAGAGCCAACACCGGGGCTTCGCACAATCTCTGGCGAAGAGTCTCAAATGAGGCCTACTGCTCTGGGCCCCAGTTGAACACCACACCCTTCCGGGTCAACTTGGTGAGAGGAACAACAATCTTGGAGAAATCCTTGATGAACCTTCGATAATAGCCGGCCAACCCTAGAAAAATCCTGATCTCAGAAGGAGATTTCGGCACCTCCCAACTCATCACCGCCTCGATCTTGGCCGGATCAACCAAAATCCCCTTTTGGTTAACGAGGTGACCAAGGAACTGCACCTCTCGTAACCAAAAACCGCACTTGGAGAATTTGGCATAAAGCCTCTCCGATCTCAGCACACTGAGGATTTCTCGCAAATGCTCCTCATGCTGCTCCCTGGATCTCGAATATACCAAAATGTCGTCAATGAACACAATCACTGATCAATCCAGCATCGGTCTGCATACCCTGTTCATGAGATCCATGAACACTGCAGGCGCATTGGTGAGCCCGAATGGGATCACCACGAACTCGTAATGCCCATAACGATTCCTGAATGCGGTCTTCTGGATATCCTCCTCGCGCACCCTCATCTGATGATATCCAGATCTCAGATCAATCTTGGAAAACCAAGATGCTCCCTGCAGCTGATCGAACAAATCGTCGATCCTTGGCAAAGGATAACGGTTCTTGACCGTTAACTTGTTCAGCTCTCGGTAATCTATGCACATTCGGTGCGAACCATCCTTTTTCTTCACAAAAAGGATCGGTGCTCCCCACGGCGAGCTGCTCGGCCATATAAACCCCTTTCCCAGCAGCTCCTGAAGCTGCGAGGATAACTACTGCATCTTTAGAGGTGCAAGGCGATAGGGCGCCTTGGCAATAGGTGTTGCCCCTGGAATCAAATCAATGCGAAACTCAACCTGCCTCTCGGGAGGCACACCCGGTAAATCCTCGGGAAAGACATCCGGGAATTCACGCACTATTGGAACCTCCTAAACCGTACTCGGTCTCTCTGCATCAACTCTCGTATCCATCACATACGCTACAAAACCACTACAACACTACTGTAGACTCTGCCTCGCTCTAGCAGCCGAACAAAACACTGAATCGGGACGGGTACCCTCGCCGTACACCGTAAGAACTCCCCCACTTGGGTCTCGTATAGTCACCAGCTGCCGCTCGCAGTCGATAACTACTCCAAATCTGCTCAACCAATCCATGCCTATCATGACACAGACGTCCCCCATCGCAATCGGGACCAAATCAATAGGAAACTCTACACCAAAAATCTCGAGTACACATCCTCGAATCACCTCTGTTGCATACATTGCTCTCTCGTCGGCGATGGAGACTCTCAGAGGTCGACTCAACACCTCTCGACTAATACTGATGTGCTGAATAAAAGCCAACGATATAAAAGATCGACTCGCACCCGAGTCAAATAACACCAAAGCAGGTACAAAACTCACAAGAAAAGTACCTACGCATATCATAATATAAGCACAAAATCTCAGACATTAAAATAAATACATGAAAGAATACATACCAGCCACGACATCGGGCGTTGCGTGGACCTCTTCCGCAGTCAACTGGAAGGCTCTCCCCCGAACCTTCGGCGTCTTAGTCTTCACCGACCGACTATCAGAAGCTCTAACAGCAGCAAAGGCAGACCCCTGAGAAGCTCCCTGTGCTGACCCTCGCAGGAGAGGACACTCGGCCTTCCGGTGTCTGGTCTGGTTGCAGTGGAAACACACTGCAAACCCCTTGGGGTAGTCCTTGGCCATATACCCCTCCTTGACACACTTGTAGAAAGATCCAGCTCTACAAACTCCATCATGACTCTTGCCACACTTTCCACAAGTGCGGCCCTTCTGGCTCCCTGCTCTGGAATCAGCGGGCTTTGCTCGCAGGGCTGCCGGCTGGGACTGTGCCGGTCGCCGATCCCTCCCCTAAGACTCCACCTCCTCCCTAGCCTGAGTATCTAGCTCGATCTCCCTCTTCCGGGCATTTTCCTGAAGCTCGGAAAATTTCTGGTACGAGGAGTTCGCCATGAACTCTCGAATATCTCTCCTCAAAATACTCAGATAACGGCTCATACGTGCCTGCTCAGTAGACACGTGTTCAGGACAGAACATCGCCCTCTCATGAAACATCCTGGTAATAACCGTAACAGACTCTGTACCCTGCTTGAGGGTCAAAAACTCCTGTTCCAACCGATCCCGTTCCACCGAGGGAACGTACTCATCACGAAACATGGCGGTGAACCTCTCCCAGGTCACCGCAGCAAGCTCTGCTGGAGAATAGTGTGATGTCGCGAACTTCCACCAGTCCTTCGCCCCCAGGCGAAGCTGGTTCAGCGCAAACCGAACCCTCAAGTGCTCCGGGCACGAGCATGTATAGAAACACTCCTCAATGTCAGATACCCATCTCATCGCTGCAATCGGATCTTGCGTCCCATCAAACTCTGGTGGCTTCATGTTGCTGAACTCCCTGAATAACAACGAGTCACCCCCTGCGGCCTAGCAGCAGCGACGGTTGCGGTGGCCGTTGTAACAGCAGCCTCAGAAAGAGCGGCATAACGCTCGTCAAAAGTCTCAATCAACGTGGTCTTAATAGACCCGAACATCTCTCGTATCTCTGCCTTGATGGCCGCAGCCACCTCCTCATGGATGATCCGGCGGATCTCCTCATCACTAGACCCGCTGCTCTCTGGCTCATGACGTGTCCTCACCATGATCTACCTCTGAAATACAACATACGATATATTAGAAACTCACTCGAGCATACTCGCACTTGATAACTCATCCCTCCTTGATCCCTTGCATCCCGAAGATTCTTACTTAACTTTACACCGCCCCGGTGTTTTCGGTAGTACTGGCCCAATACTACCGTCCACACCGTATTAGTATACACCCCAAGTCCTCCTCCTAGGATCCCAAATCCCAAGTACTCTATTATGCATAATCCACTCTCTAACAGATCTCTCATAAGCTCCCCACTGCTACCTACTCACTCTCAAGCATCTCATAGCAGCTCACCCCCCCCCCCTAGGCTAAGGCATCACAATTCAGGCCACTCTAGTCCTAATAGGAATACCTAGCCCACTCTAGCACGAGAATACATCATATCAATCTCATAAACATATAACATAAGGGTATTTTGGGAAATCACCGTTCGGGCGCTGACTGATCGTACACACAACTCTGCTCTGTGTTTTCCAAAAATCTTTTACTCTTTTTAGAAAATTTGGTTCTTTTTTGAAAATATTTCTCAAATCCTTAGTTTGAGTTCAAATACACTTGAAGGTGTACTCGAATCCCTCAAACCAAGGCTCTGATACCAACTTGTAACACCGTAAATTTCAAAACATTTTTTTCGCATTTTATAAAAACATAATTCATTCATTATTCATAAAAACATCATTGTTTAAAACTCAATTCATAACACATATCAATCCCAAGATCTCATAACAAAAAAATCCCGTGTGTGTACTGATCAAGTCGGCGTCTTCTCGCGATCCTCACTAGTACCTGAAACACATAACACAAAACACTGTAAGCACGAAGCTTAGTGAGTTCCCCCAAAATACCAAATATAACACATATTAGCCACTCAAGGTTATAACTCTGTGGGTCCGTGCACCCAAACTCTGTGAACCCTCAGGTTCTATCTCTGTGAACCTTCAGGTTCTAACTCTATAAACATGCACATCATAAATCACATAGAATAATGCAGTGCAACGCATAACACTTATATAGCATACAAACACTATATCACATAACTCTGATTACCTACTCAAGGTAAGGTATAGTGAGAAGACTCACCTCGGATATCTCAGTAAATCTCTGACTCGGTAAACTCTGGTCTAGCCCCTGCCTAATCACATGAAATAAATACTCTAACTAATACAACCCTCAGGGCTAGGCTAATCTCTCTCTCTCTCTCTATACATCCTCTAGGAAGGGTAAAAGACTATCCTACCCTTCCGATGACTCTAACGTCCAAACATTGACTAACCCTAAAAGTCAACGAAGTCAACGGTCAACCTTGACCAAACTCGCCGAGTGCACAACTGTGACTCGGCGAGTCCACACGTGTTCTTCACTCTCCTAGTCCTCATTCGACTCACTGAGTCAACCTCAACTCTGCAAATCATCACTGATCACAATCTGTGAAATTTCCCGACCCAACTCGCCGAGTCCGGCTCCTGACTCAGCGAGTACCATCGTGCACTCTGTCCTCTAGATTCCCCATGACTCACCGAGTCACTTCCCCAACTCAGTGAGTCACCAACTGTGTGATTATCGGGAAAACCCTCGTCCTACTCGGCGATTTCATGCCATGCTCAAGCTGAACTGACCTCCTGAGGTCAGATCCGCTCCTCTAAACCGTAGATCCAGCTTCCCAAAGCATTATAATCACGTAAAGCTAACATCTTGGTGCTCATGCAAAGGCTCAAAGGCCTTATTTGAAGATATGACCTCTAAAATGACATCCTAAGCTTATAACCCCCATTAACACTCATAAAGCTCAAGGGAAAAGGGTCTCTGGACCTCTTTGGGTCCAGATCTACAACACCAACACGAGAAGGGACCAATTACTCCATATAACCATCCTCTAAAGGGGCTAAAAAGCCCTAACTCTAAGAATTACACCATAAACTGAAGAAGGGTCGAATGAATACCTCAAAATGAAGTCTCCGAGCCCTGGAATCACTGGATTAGCACCCTCTTCAGCCTCCTCTTTTCTTGGTCCTCTTCTATTTGCAAAAACACTAACAAATGATCAAGAAATGGCTCCATTCCTCTCACAATCGCTCTAGCTCACTTAGGGTTTCTCTCTGGGGTCTGGTAGCCACAAATGACGGCCATAAGGCCCTTTAAATAGGCCCCAAACCCGAGGAATTAGGGTTTCATTAAACATCGTGGACTCGCCGAGTCCTCGGGGCGACTCGTCGAGTCCAGCCATCCACCCGGATAATGATTCGCGTCTCTACTCGGCGAGTCTATGCAACAACTCGCCGAGTTCTTCCACAAAACTTGAAATACAACGAATAAATATAATACCTGAAATTTCTGATGTTACATTTTTCATGGTGGAAATTGGTAAATCATCATTTACCTACCTTCTAATATTTTACAATTGGATTACGACATCCTTCTTCGTAATTATAGAATATTGTGTTGGGTCCTAGCCTTAACGTTTTATTTGGGTGTTATATTAAAGATTCTCATCTAATCTAAACTTTTTTCTCCTTCTTTTTCAGATGTCTATCCCAAACAATGCTTCCACAGCAATCCCTTCAGGCTCTTTCTCCCTCATGAACCTATGTGAGAGGGTCATTTTCGATGGCTCGAACTTCAATGAATGGATTCGTAACATCAAAATGGCAATTCGCTATGAGGACAAAGAATATGTCCTGGATAAATAGCTTAAGGAGATTGATGTAACCACTGACACTCTTAAACAAATCGTTGAAGACGCTACTCATGAGATGGATGCGATAAAGGTGTCGTGTCTAATGATTGCTACCATGGCCGTTGAGTTGCAGAAGTCCTATGAGGACTACTATCCTTTTGAAATGTATCAAGATTTGATGGAAAGATACCATCAAAGTGCTCGGTAGGAGAGGTATGAGATCATTTCCTCCATGATCACAACCAAAATGAAGGATGGTGAACCCATCACGACCCACTTGTAAAAGATGTAGAGATATGTGGACTGCTTGCTAAAATTGAATGTCAATTTTGATGAAGAGTTGGCCATAGATATAATTCTACACTCTTTACCTTCTTGTTATGATCAGTTTTGTATGAACTATCATATCAACAAGGAGGAGGTCACTCTTAGCAAGCTTCAAGGTTTTTTAAGGACTGCAGAAAGCAAACTGAAAGGTAAGTCGGTTGTGTCTACTCCTACTACTACTACTTCTACCCCTGTTCTGGCAATCAGACATGGGAAGGGAAAGAATAGGAAGGCTCCCGCCAAGAGCCGCAAGGTAAAGTCTCTTGATGGATCCTCTTCTAGTGGGACCAAAGCTGGTTCTGCTAATCCCTCTTCCAACCCGAAGGATGTTGACTGCTTCCATTGTCATGAAAAGGGCACTAGAAACAAAGCTACCCCATGTACTGTTGGATTAGTGTCTAAGTCCATTACTATAATTGGTATGTACTTGACCCGGTTTGGCATGGTCCATTTGGGTTTCATGGCATCGAAACGATTTGGATAGAATTTTGTGAGAAAATGATATTTATGATTTATTAATATATTATATGGGGATTAATTGTGTAAATCATTCATTCTTATATATGTGGGCTTATAATCTATAGTTCTTCATGTTGGGCTAAATCCATGGAGTAACCTGTGGATACTCCATGGAAGTTTTAACCCATGCAGCATGAAGAATATGGAAAGACATGAGTTACATGGTGTAACCCTAATAGCCACAATATATAAAGACCCCATAGCTCAAGAAATCGGCCCTAAGGATTCTCATGAGAGGGCTAGCCGATTTTGAGCATAAGAACATTTCTCTCAAGTTATTCCAAGATGTTGGTGGTGTTGTTTGAACCATTTGAGGTGTCACACTCCGGGCACTAGGCTCTTAAGCTCCATGGAATCAAGCTACAACAAAGAGGTATGTTATCCTAACTAGTATCTTGTATTGTTTATGTCAAATTGCATGCTAGTTATAGGTTAATGCCTTGGAATCCATTTGCATGTATAATTAGTGAAAACATAGATCCAAGGTATTTAGGGTTGTATGTGCACCATAGAATGTTGTAGTATACCAAAACCCTTTAGTAGCCAAAGCTTGTTTTCAAGTTATACTTGCTGAAATGGCTGAAAATCGAAGTTTTTTTTTTGCTGTCTGGACAGGGGACTCGATGATTCCATTGAGGGACTCGACGAGTCCATGTACAAACTCATCCAACTCGTCGAGTTTGTTCTTGAACTCGACGAGTTGGAGCCCCTGACAGCATATCTTCGAGTTTTAAGGCTGGAATTGGACTAGAATGATTATCCTAAGCTGTTTTTGAACCTATAAACCTGTTTTTTGATGTGGTAATGTTCATTCTAATCCAATTCAATAGACAATTGTCAATAGATTCATGTTTTGTATTAGTTTAATGGTCAGGCTAATTACATGAAAATTGTTTGATTTGAATTATCTTGTCTTATGAGTTAGTTTAGATTAATAGAAAAATTATGTGATAATTTGTTTTCAATCAAAATTGATTTAAATTTTGTTAATAATATGTGTTTTTGTAACTTGTCTTCAAGTTATATGGAAAGTCACATTTATGATTTTTAAAACTCATAAAATTTCCATAAGTTATGAAAATGAAGAATCTCATTTTTTTTAAATGTGTTAAAGTCTTCCATAACTTGTCCTCAAGTTATGGAACTCGAAGAGTTTTTTCATTAAAACCACTTTAAACTCATAAGTTATGGAATTGAAAAGTTTTTTGAATTGTCCAAAACATTCCCTCAAGTTTTGGAATTTTTAAAGTTTCCCCTCATGAATACTTTAATTCCAAGTTAAACCCTCAGAATTTTAAAAGTTAAAATTCAACCCTTATACAATAATAATATTAATAGTTAATAGTTATATATATATATATATATATATATATATATATATATATATATATATATATATATATATATATATAAGAACAAAGTCAGTCTTACCGTTATTAGACGTCATTCACGAAGCCGGTCTATAAGGGGGTATAAGGTTACTACCTATAAAATGGCAGTTTAATGGGTGTCCATTCTCACCCACCACTTCCTTGACTGGTGGAGGGTCGTTAGCCAAACGGGTAGGACATGACTCTAATTCTCCTTTCATTAAAAGTATAATGATAAATACTAAGTAACTAAACACTTATAAATTCCCAATCTTAGTTACTTACGAAAATGTGAATTTGGTGCTAACCCATGAAATTACACTTTGCACCTTGCTTAAGTTGTTAGTGGAGCGTGTGTGGTTAACCGGCACACTAACTTGGATTTAACAAGGTTGGAAAAGGATGGCTTAAGGTTTATCATAGATCAGTGGAGCGTGTGTGGTTAACCTGCACATCGATTAGGTGATAAAAATTAAGAGTACCAAGTATATTTGCATGGTTATTCACACCTTGTTTGTGATCCTCGGCATCCCAGTCACAAACTTGAGAGGGCACAATCGAGATTTAAACATGCCATTTAAAAGTTCAATGAATCTCAAAAGATCTAGGAGTTTCAAACCAATTAAAACCTAATACCTATTTCATTTTTCATGATGTAAATTGGTGAATCGTCATTCACCTACCTTTAAATATTTTATAGCTTGGATTACGACATCCCTCTTCCAAGTTATAAAATGTTATGTTGGGTCCTAGCCTTAATATTTCATATTGGGTGTTATATTAAGGACTTAAATCAACTAACTTGAATATCTCCCATTTTAGATGTTTGGTTCAGACAACTATGATAATCCCAAATCCCTTGGAACAAGGTTTCCTAATGAAGATGATGTCTCGTGGTTGGATCATGGAAAACATACTTCAATTCCTCCACCTCGTCCAATTATTCTCCATAACCCACAAGTTCTTGAAAAGTTCATGGTCACTCAATCCCTATAGGCAAGCAAAGCTTGTGTGTGCGCACATCTTGGAGATGAAGTCATATATAGACAGGCCAGGAGAGTTGGGTGTCGAAGTCTCGAGGTAGCTGGCTGTTGACTTGGTTCTTCAGTCACTCCCTGATGATAGATCACGACATGACCCTCAATGATCTTACCTATTTGCTTGATGTTTCTGAATCAACAATGATTTGGAGCACTTGTAAAGAAAATTTGATTGGAAGATCGACTTCCCAAACTTCCATGGACATTGACAATGGTAACATTGAAAATCTAGAAAAACTCTCTCTTGACAATGGAAAGGGATCGGCCATAGTCATCTCGGTTGACCAAATGGTAAAGAGAAAGGCTAAGTCTGAGATATTTACGTGTACCATTCCCAAAGAGTCCATATGTTTCTATTGCCAAATGAAGGGGCATTGGTTGCAAAGCTGCCCAATTTACCTGAAGTATCATGAGGATGGTAAAGTCAAAAAGTTTGACTCTACTTCGGGTAAAGTCCACTATCGGACTCTATTAAGTTCCTATTTGGAGATTCTTATTACATGATAAGACTAGGTCACATGTTGTTGTTTTAAGAATCAAAGAAAAGAGGAAGATTAAAGGAAGAATAAGTTGATTCTGATCGTGAAGATCAGAATTTTGAGTTGTTGCATAAGAGTTATGATAGATTGCTTAGGAATAGATAACAACATTGTTTTCATATGCATTTGCATTGTAAGGATAAGTTTTTCCGCAAATTTTAAAATAAAAGAAAACGTTTTAATTTTATTTATTTTAAATATCCTTACAATGACATTTGTGAAAATTGTTGTTTATATGATTCCATTGATAGCAATATTGGAAAATAGATTTGAGTCTTTCGTTTGTGGTAGTGTCATAATTTACCAAATAAGGAAAGATTCTCATCACCCAAGTTTCAGTTGGATAGAAACTTGGAATCATACAACTTTTATTGTATAATGAATGTGAATTTTCATCTTTGGGAAATTAAGACTAATTCCTTTATCACATGTATATTAGAGTCAAGTGAAGGATTAATGGATCGGGTACATTTGAGTGTACGCTAGTCAGGTCCACCACAAATAACGATAAGGCTATTCGTCATGACTTACAAAAAGTGTAGTAAATATGGTTATACTTACAATTTTAAGTATAATTCTAAAACATTGGAAAAGTTTCAATGTATGGCAGAACGGATGAGAAGAATCAAATTAGGCAGAAATATAAAAGTTTCTCAAATCTGAAAAGATGGGAGAGTACTTTAGTATCGTGTTTTATGATTATCTTAGTGATTATGAAATCATATCACAATTGATTCTCTAAGGACATCTTAGTGCATCTGTTTGACTATGAAGAGGAATCGTGAATTGTTGAATTGGTTAAAATCAAAAATATGAATCATACTTCGTTCCAAAAAAAGTCTTAGAGTCATACTCCAAGATTGTAGCCTTGAGTGACATAAGGAAAGGTTTAAAACATTTGTCAAATGTAAAGTAAAATGTTTTCTTACTTTTGTACATTTGAAATTGGTAAGTTGTGATGTTTTGGATAAAACAAAGACCAACTAAGGCCAATTGTGTGAAGTGTTTGTCTTGATAAGTATCCACACTAACTCTTGAATAATTTTTTTGTTAAGAAATGGTTCTTGACAAGAGAATCTTATATGTCAAGAGGTCAGTGGGAGTCTTAAAAGTCTTGAAAAGTTTCAAGAACTAATCAAGAATAAAACTGTTGTTGATCACTAGCACACGACTTGAGGTTTGTAACCTATCGTGTTGACATATTCTTGTTTCCGTTCCCATTCCAATTAAAAGTTGACTATGCATGTGAGTTCTACAAGTTCTCAATTGTTTTCAGAACAACCTGGAAGCAATAGTAGGCCCTTGTGCTGCCAAGTGGCAAGAAGTTAAGATTGAACAAGTTCAGTCCATATGAGTTTGGATTTGTCACTAACCTTGTCTTGTGATTATGGTTTTGACAAATTTACATGGATAGGAACACATACACAATAAAAATCTAAGTTTCATAAGGTTTCTCTTTGATTCATGAAAATTATGGTGAGGAAACGCTTTCACTAAGTAGATTTTAAGTAGATAGAAATTGTGATATTTGCATTCTCAAAGTCGTTAGTGGAGCGTGTGTGGTTAACCGACACACTAACATGGACTTGTGAGAAATGGCAAAGGTCTAAACAATTAAGACTATGATTACGAAATCCCTTTTCATAGTTCTAAAAATTGTTTAGATACACATGTGATCTATATCAGAAAAGGTGTATGATTTTGATAAAGTCTTATCAAAGCATCTCGTATCAGAAATCTGAACTTTGGTAAGAAAGTCAATAAAGTATTGATTTCTAGAAGTCCAGCTGATTTCTGGATACATGTCAAAGCTAGTGGGAGCATAAGTGTTATGCTAATAATTATCATGTTAGTGGGAGCATGATTATTATGTTAGGTGTTGTGAGTTAGCAATGTTAATTATAGAAAACAAAAGTTTCAATTTGCATAATGTGCTTTGCAGGGTTTGAAAAGTTGTTTGCTATAATTAAGGGAGAGGAAATTATACTTCATTTCAA
This sequence comes from Lactuca serriola, assembly GCF_051521515.1. NCBI lineage: Eukaryota > Viridiplantae > Streptophyta > Magnoliopsida > Asterales > Asteraceae > Lactuca > Lactuca serriola. The sequence goes on along the minus strand of NC_136412.1, from coordinate 259,341,391 downwards.
TTCTAAAAGCTTAGATTGAGATTTTAATCATCTTTAGTCAAGGATACATTTATGAATTTTATGTTGGAATGGTTCAACATAAGGAAATTCCATATATATTGCGTTGTCAAAATTCGATTATGATTACGACATCCCTCTTTATAGTCGGATTTTGAAAACATGGAAAATAAAAAATATTGTAGCAAAAGACTGATCTAGGATCATGTCTTTATGTGAGACATCGTGAATCGTGTTCCATATGCTTCAGGTATAAGATCAATTACATGTGCTATAATATTTATCCTTTCTAAATTTTTCCAAATGCCTAGGGCATTAAGAGGGAAAAAGTACGAGAATTGGATACGACTAAACTGATTAAGCAATTGTCGAGGGCAATCTAAGGTTTACCAAAGATTGGTTGCTCATGGACAATTGGAAGTATAGTGTTGATTTTGAAAGGACCATATTGACATATTTTGAAAAGAGGCAACTCTTGTTCAGAAGTGATATTCAAAATGGGAATGTGGAAATGTTTCTATAGGAGGAAGATATTCATCAAATCTGTGTAAGATTAGAAAAAATTAATGCAAGAAGGATGTTCAAAGGAATGTACTTTGAATTTGAGACTTCGTTTCCATGGAATTGATCTCCATTGGAATATTCTGTAATGTCTGTTGACAAGTCTTTGTGACTTTGTGCATAGTCATTACGATAGGATCAATGCATACAAGTTTAGAATCTAACAGATTTCGGTAAATGGTAGGAATTTGGAATTCTCACATTTACGATAAGGATTTGGGATTGTGAAATGAGCATCATTGGAATAATGTTCAATTTGTTTATTTCACAAAGTAAGGATCATAGACAAACATAGTGTGCATACTTGGAGTATGGCATAACTATTGTTTGGACAAACATAGTGTTCATGCTTGGAGCATGACATGACTATTGTTTTGATTCAAGTATAAATTTGATTACTCGAAACACTATACAATGAATAATGACTGATCAATATGGTGTTTAAATAAAAGGTGTTTTATTTACTCTTAAAGGTGCTTGGGGCCATATTGGATTCTTGTGTTTCACTTTGCATGTTTTGACTTCCCGAATAACTAGGTTATTCAAATTCTCCATAGTCAGTCATATGTTGGAAGTAGATATGAATCAAGACTATCATGAAGTTGGTTTGTAGATGTGTAAGGTGTTGGACATAACAAGAGTTGCTACAACATTCATGAGTGCTCCTCGAATGAGATTTGAGTATTAGATTAAACCCACGCTCATTTGAATCACTTCATGGATTTTATAACGAGTGATCATGAGACGATAATATCTGATATTCTTCAAACCAAGATATATGAGTTGTAGTCTACAAGTGGGTTACACATTGATAATGTGAAAACGCACCGGTAACTTGGTGTTATAAAACGCATATTTGTGTGTGATTTGATAAGTATATAGAGCAAGCATATGAGTCGAATTTTATCCATTCCTTTTACCCTTGGAGGGATAAAAGCGATATATGTGGGCCCCTCGATGATTTGGTGATGGCAAACGTAAGTGCTCGGCCAGGCCAGGATTGATTTGATTTGTTCAATTAGTCGATCGTCATAAATCGGAAATCGGGAAACAACAGATGGATAGAGAGAATGATTAAAATCCATGTCTCATTCCATATGATGTCTAGAATGGAGGAATATATGATCCCTTATCTAATAGACACGTCATTGATTTTTTCAGAGTACGATTGCGGCTTTTAAGAGCTATGATTGCTAGTCGGGTTTCGGAGTCATACTTGCAATCATAGTTTTATTCAAGTGGGAGACTGTTGGATTAGTGTCTACGTCCATAACTATAATTGGTATGTACTTGACCCGGTTTGGCATGGTCCATTTGGGTTGCATGGCATCGGAACGATTTAGATGGACTTTTGTGAGAAAATGATATTTATGATATATTAATATATTATAAGTTCTAATATATTAATATGAAATCATATTATTTAATTAGTATTGATCAAGAATTAATTTGGAATTAATTTTGTGATAAAAAAAGACACTAATTAAATATATGGGGATTGATTGTGTAAATCATTCATTCTTATATATGTGGGCTTATGATCCATAATTCTTCATGTTGGGCTAAACCCATGGAGTAACCCATGGATACTCCATGGAGGTTTTAACCCATGGAGCATGAATATACGGAAAGACATGAGTTACATGGTGTAATCCTAATAGCCACAATATATAAAGACCCTATACCTCAAGAAATCGATCCTAAGGATTCTCATAAGAGGACTAGCTGATTTTGAGCATAAGAACTTTTCTCTCAAGTTATTCCAAGTTGTTGGTGGTGTTATGTGAACCATTTGAGGTGTCACACTTGGGGAACTAGACTCTTAAGCTCCATGGAATCAAGCTACAACAAAGAGGTATGTTATCCTAACTAGTATCTTGTATTATTTATGTCAAATTGCATGCTAATTATAGGTTAATGCCTTGGAATCCATTTCCGTGTACAATTAGTGAAAACATATATCCAAGGTATTTAGCGTTGTATGTGAACCATAGGATGTTATAGTATACCAAAACCCTTCACGTACTTGCAGGACATAAAGGATGGGAAGATCAAACCCTCCTTTGAAGGTATTTACACTATTGAATCTAATAACTCATCACATGCTAATTCTTCGGTCCTTGATTCAGGTTGTGCATTTCACATTTGTTCTGATTTGCAGGGACTAAAAAGAAGTTGGTACAAACAAGTTTTTACCTTTTCTTTTAATAATGAAGTTGGTACTATTAATACTTATTATAATGGTGTATTTTATTTTGAAGCATTACCTTGCAATGGTGTACATGAAATTGTGAATGATGTAGATAACCTAGGAAATAATGTGTTACACATTGATTCTTCCAATGATTTGGATAAGGCATCCTTGTGGCATTGTTGTCTTGGACATGTCAACAAGAAGCGCATAGCCCAACTTCGAAAGGATGGAGTTTTGTAGTCATTCGACTTAAAGTCGAATGACACTTGGGAAACTTGTTTACTTGGAAAGATGACCAAGTCACCCTTCACTGATACTCGTTAAAGGGGTGAAGGTCTGTTGGATCTCATACACACTGATGTGTGTGGACCATTTAGAACCACCACAAGGGATGCTAACCGCTCCTATGTGACTTTTACTGATGATTATAATAGGTATGACTATATCTACTTAATCAACCATAAGTCAGAAACTTTTGAAAAGTTCAAAGAGTTTAAGAAAGAAGTGGAGAATCAATTGGGCAGGAAGATAAAGATTCTACGATCCGATCGAGGAGGAGAGTATCTTAGTATCGATTTCCTTGACTATATTAAGGAATGTGGAATTGTTTCACAATTGACGCCACCTAGGACACCACAACTTAATGGTGTGGTTGAGAGGAGCAATAGAACCTTGCTAGACATGGTTCATTCCATGATGAGTTGAGATTCGTTACCTTTCTCATTCTGGAAGTATGCCTTAGAGACTGCCGCCTATATCCTTAATCTAGTCCATACCAAAAAGGCTTCCAAAACACCTCACGAGATGTGGACAGGGAAGGTTCCCTTGTTAGACCACAACAAGTTTGGGGTTGTGAGGATTTCGTGAGATGCGAGACTCATGACAAGCTCGAACCTCAGAGTGAGCGATGTATTTTCATCGGCTACCCATAGAAGTCCTTTGGATATCTCTTCTATAGATCGAGTGACAATGTTGTCTTTGTTTCGAGGAGAGGAGTCTTTCTAAAGAGAGAAATCATATGCCAAGAGTACAGTGGGAGGAAAATTGACCTTGAAGAGCTTCAAGAGTTAAGTGATGAAGGAACCTCAAACACTAGCAATCAATTCGAGGAGGAAACTCCGGTTGAGCCAATTGATGAGTTTGTACCTCTGAGGTGTTCTAGAAGAGTTAGAGTTCCACCTGAGTTTATTGTTTCCATATTATTGCAGAAAGTGATACATTTATCAGTGATAGCACACTAGTAAATTTGGATGAACCTAATAACTACAAGGAAGCCATGGCAGGCCCCAAGTCTACAAAATAGAAAGAGGCTATGGATACCGAGATTCAGTCCATGTATGACAATCAAGTTTGGAACTTGGTTGACAATGTACCGGGCCGTAAGACAGTCGGGTGCAGATGGATTTTCAAGAAGAAGACCGACATGGATGGGAAATTACACACATATAAGGTGCGACTAGTTTCAAAGGGCTTTACTCAAACTCCGGTAGTTTACTATGATGAAACCTTCTCCCCGGTAGCGAATATAAAATCTATAAGGGTTATGCTAGCCATAGATGCATTTCATGACTATGAAATATGGAAAATGGATGTCAAAACCACTTTCCTTAACGGAAATTTGTCTGAAGATGTTTACATGAGTCAGCCAGAGGGTTTTGCCAATGCAAAGTACCCTAATAGAGTGTGTAAGCTTGAGAAATCCATATATGGACTCAAACAAGTATCTTGTAGATGGAAACTTTGTCTTGATGACAAAGTCAAAGAGTTTGGATTTTCAAGAAGCGAGGATGAGTCCTGTGAATATGTCAAAGTTAGTGAGAGTATAGTCAGCTTTCTGGTATTGTATGTAGATGACATATTGCTCATAGGAAATGACATCCCAACCTTGCAGGAGGTCAAACCCTGGCTTGGGAAGTTTTTCGCTATGAAGGACCTCGAAGAGGCTGCCTATATTTTGGGAAATCATATTATTTATACATAAATAATTATTTAATAATGTATTATTTTTACCCGAGAAATATCAATGAATAACATAAACTAAGTCTGTTATAGTTTATATGCCTATAAATGTAAAATCGTGTATTGAAATCCCAAACTATACCTACTATAGTTCACACGTATGTTATGTACTTGGTTTGTGTATTGATATGAAAACTATGCAATTATGCTTGTAGGTTGAAAACGTCCCTTATGCTCGGCATGTCACAAAAGGGATAAAATATCTAAACATTTTATAATAATGTGGAAACAGTATGGATGTATCAATTGCATCAGTTTTAAACGTGTTGAAATCCTTTTGTATGAGTTCACAAAGTCATTTGTGTTTGGCTTGTATTACCCCCTAAAAACATTTAAAAAGTAAAAGCATAGGGGTATGAACTCATAGATGGTTTCGTGAATGTGTCGGACAATGAGACTAGAAACGAAGACTCTCGAGTTGATATACGCAGCACTTAACGGGATCCTAATAATAATTAAATACATATATGCATATTATTAGTGAAACCATTAATTATAGTGTTTGAAAAACACTTGCTCTTGATTTAGGAATGTTACCATGACTTGATTGAATCGGAAAAAGTGGGTTTTCAGCCAAGTTCACGACTTGGGAATGTTTGCCGTCGTGAAGGTGATTACGGCCGTGAACTATTCTCGGTCGTGATCTGATCTCGGCCATGGACGGTTTACTGCCCTTCAAGGGTTCATGGTCTTTGAAGGTTTGAAGGGTTCACGCCCGTGGCCTCAACAACAACAACACTTGATTTGATGAAAAATTGATGTTTTGATGCTCTAAAACGAGTTCCAGGGCGGATAGAGTGATAGATGAAGAGAAATCTTGTGTTTTTGGGTGATGATTTTTAGAGAGAGAAAGGGTGTTTGTGGCTATAAAACTGTAAATGAAGGTAGGGGTCACGTATATATAGGGGGTTCATGGTCGGTGGTGGGGTCCACCAGCCGTGAACGGGTTTACGGTCGTGATCAGGTTCATGGCCGTGAACACCGGTAAGGCCAGAAACTGCAGATTTTCGAAGGAAAATCAGGTTTTTGCGTGATTTTAGTTCTGACTCTTATATAAAATTTAATTATATATAAATTAAATGATTTTCCAAACCATAAGAATTTGACGGAACTAAATAAAATTCATAATTTATTTAACAGAATCGGGCTAATGTTAACGGAAAAAGGTTCGGGTTGTCACATCATCCCCACCCCCCCCCCCCCCCCGATAGAGGGAATTTGATCCTGAAATTGAAAACATAGAATACAAATCATGGACTCGGAAAAAGATGCAGATATTTCTATTTTATCTGATCTTCGCACTCCCAAGTGAATTCAGGTCCCCGCTTGGCATTGCAACGGACCTTCTGTAAGTCCCTAAATTTGCCCGTGTATCAGTCAGATCCGTTTGATGGTGCAGAATCCCAATCAAACGAATGATGTCAGATCAAATATAATAGAATGAGAAGAAGAAATATATGAATCTTGTATGTATTGATATGAATTAAAGCTCCAGATACAAAAGATTCACACACATACGCTCCTTATTCTCTCTGGCCGTAAACTCTCTAGGGTTCATCAAATCTCTACTCCTCACCCTAACACCTCTATTTATACTTGGAATATGGGCCGGATAACACATGGGCCGTAAATGGGTTTACGGCCGTAAACTCAGCCGTAAACTAGACCATAAATTCACAAATATTACAGAAAAATACAACTAGCCTAGAAAAGTAAAGTATAAACCATATTTTGACCCAATAATCTCCCCCTTGGTTTATAGCTTTCTTTTCTTAATGACCCAATAAGCTCCCCCTAAAAAGTAGCTGGCTTTTCTTGTTAATCTTCATCGAGAGCTTGGCTTCAACATTTATCTTCAATGAATGACTTCATCTTGAGCAGTTGGACTTTTCTTCAAAATTTGGCATTGAATGCACATTGGGTGAGGATGCTTGATGTACTGATTCTTGAAAGATGGCGCTTTCAGCTTGAGAATATTCAGAGAGAACATCAGAGAGAACAAATCTTCTGGATCAGTTCAGCAGGTACAACGATAGCAGCAGACTGATTGAGGAGACTTCAATGCAATCCGTCACATAATCTTCAATTGCAACTTCACCTTGCTTCTGGGGTTGAAAGATTGAATGTTGAAAGAATAATCTTCATTTTTTGCTCCTTCGAATGAGAATTCTTCGATGCTCACGGACGAAGCCTTTGGCCAGGAATCTTCAACACAAACTCCATGAGTCTCATCTATACCTGAAATCACTTTTCAAGACAAAACAAAACTAAAAGAAAACTTAGCACACAAATTAAAAACAAAAATACTTTTGGAATTTTGATTTTTCTGAACAAGAAATAAAACAGAAATAACACTATTTTTGGATTTTTTTAAAATTTTTTTATTGTTTTTAATTTTTTGTTCTCCCCTAATATTTAAATTAGAAGAAACTATGACAAATTTAACCAAAAAAATGATATCTAACTTTAAGAGTGATTTGGGATCAAAGTTTTTAGACATCCTTTATCCACTTGTCGGTACCTTCCATATTCACATCTTTGTCTGGTCGATCGTCGGTATTTTGGTCCACTTAAACACGAAAAAATTGTGACAGATTTAGGACATACTATTTGTTACAAGACAGGGTGAACTTAAGTTCCTAAAAGTTATATCTAATCCTAATTCCTTAGATACTATATCTTAAGGACCATTCATCTGACGACGACCAGGGATATTGTTTTCCACCTAAATCGAGCAGCGAGATCTACAGACAATCTGTATGAGTTCAATTTTAAGTATACTGGAACGTGTTTCCCGCTTCCTAATATGCCCCAGCCATCAAGAACTTCCAGAGTACTCCTTACACCGGGTGAGCAGACAACCATTCAGAGAGAGAAGAGATTCAGAATTCTATTGCTAACTACTTCAGAGGGGTTGAGAAGAAGAAGGTTGCATATGCTGTGTACCAGGTCGGATTAGAAGTTGCGCAAAGGAGACAGCATATGGCTAACAGATAAGAAGTATTTCACATATATATATAGCCTGCAGAGAAATAGAGTTGCATATGTTGTGTACCAGGTCGGATTGGAAGTCACGCAAAGGAGACAACATATGACTAACAGATGGAAAGAAAGAAAATGATATTCTATAGACCTAGTTTATCGGAATTTACCAATCGCCCCATCCAACCGGAATTAAGGACAGAATCCGCACATCGAAGGAAAATTAGGTTTTTGCGTGATTTTAGTTCTGACTCTTATATAAAATTTAATTATATATAACTTAAATGATTTTCAATAAAATTCATAATTTATTTAACAGAATCGGGCTAATGTTAACGGAAAAAGGTTCGGGTTGTCACATCATCCCCACCCCCCCACCCCCCCGATAGAGGGAATTTGATCCTGAAATTGAAAACATAGAATACAAATCATGGACTTGGAAAAAGATGCAGATATTTCTATTTTATCTGATCTTCGCACTCCCAAGTGAATTCAGGTCCCCGCTTGACATTGCAACGGACCTTCTGTAAGTCCCTAAATTTGCCCGTGTATCAGTCAGATCCGTTTGATGGTGTAGAATCCCAATCAAACGAATGATGTCAGATCAAATATAATAGAATGAGAAGAAGAAATATATGAATCTTGTATGTATTGATATGAATTAAAGCTCCAAATACAAAAGATTCACACACATACGCTCCTTATTCTCTCTGGCCGTAAACTCTCTAGGGTTCATCAAATCTCTACTCCTCACCCTAACACCTCTATTTATACTTGGAATATGGGCCGGATAACACATGGGCCGTAAATGGGTTTACGGCCGTAAACTCAGCCGTAAACTAGACCATAAATTCACAAATATTACAGAAAAATACAACTAGCCTAGAAAAGTAAAGTATAAACCATATTTTGACCCAATAATCTCCCCCTTGGTTTATAGCTTTCTTTTCTTAATGACCCAACAAGCTCCCCCTAAAAAGTAGCTGGCTTTTCTTGTTAATCTTCATCGAGAGCTTGGCTTCAACATTTATCTTCAATGAATGACTTCATCTTGAGCAGTTGGACTTTTCTTCAAAATTTGGCATTGAATGCACATTGGGTGAGGATGCTTGATGTACTGATTCTTGAAAGATGGCGCTTTCAGCTTGAGAATCTTCAGAGAGAACATCAGAGAGAACAAATCTTCTGGATCAGTTCAGCAGGTACAACGATAGCAGCAGACTGATTGAGGAGGCTTCAATGCAATCCGTCACATAATCTTCAATTGCAACTTCACCTTGCTTCTGGGGTTGAAAGATTGAATGTTGAAAGAATAATCTTCATTTTTTGCTCCTTCGAATGAGAATTCTTCGATGCTCACGGACGAAGCCTTTGGCCAGAAATCTTCAACACAAACTCCATGAGTCTCATCTATACCTGAAATCACTTTTCAAGACAAAACAAAACTAAAAGAAAACTTAGCACACAAATTAAAAACAAAAATACTTTTGGAATTTTGATTTTTCTGAACAAGAAATAAAACAGAAATAACACTATTTTTGGATTTTTTTTAAATTTTTTTATTGTTTTTAATTTTTAGTTCTCCCTTAATATTTAAATTAGAAGAAACTATGACAAATTTAACCAAAAAAATGATATCTAACTTTAAGAGTGATTTGGGATCAATGTTTTTAGACATCCTTTATCCACTTGTCGGTACCTTCCATATTCACATCTTTGTCTGGTCGATCGTCGGTATTTTGGTCCACTTAAACACGAAAAAATTGTGACAGATTTAGGACATACTATTTGTTACAAGACAGGGTGAACTTAAGTTCCTAAAAGTTATATCTAATCCTAATTCCTTAGATACTATATCTTAAGGACCATTCATCTGACGACGACCAGGGATATTGTTGTCCACCTAAATCGAGCAGCGAGATCTACAGACAATCTGTATGAGTTCAATTTTAAGTATACTGGAACGTGTTTCCCGCTTCCTAATATGCCCCAGCCATCAAGAACTTCCAGAGTACTCCTTACACCGGGTGAGCAGACAACCATTCAGAGAGAGAAGAGATTCAGAATTCTATTGCTAACTACTTCAGAGGGGTTGAGAAGAAGAATGTTGCATATGCTGTGTACCAGGTCGGATTAGAAGTTGCGCAAAGGAGACAGCATATGGCTAACAGATAAGAAGTATTTCACATATATATATATAGCCTGCAGAGAAATAGAGTTGCATATGTTGTGTACCAGGTCGGATTCGAAGTCACGCAAAGGAGACAACATATGACTAACAGATGGAAAGAAAGAAAATGATATTCTACAGACCTAGTTTATCGGAATTTACCAGTCGCCCCATCCAACCGGAATTAAGGACAGAATCCGCACATCGAGGAAAAGTTATGCCACGGTTCCAAGTACGGGTTCAATTAATGTGACGAGTAGATTCTCATGTATATCTCCCTGCTCAACCTATCCGAGCGTCGTGACATCAGGTTAAACGGATCTAACTAGGTCAAAGTTTGTCAAGTCCTTTAAATTCATTAGGTTCAACTTTCCTAGTCAAGTCCATTTAAAATCTTTTGTGCCTACCAGCACATCGAGTACAGAGCGTAGACGATTCAACTTAGGTACGTTACGCCGATTTAGGTTGCCCTTTATCACTTGTTAATTTCATTTCCCATAACATCTCCCTCAAGCACATTTCATAACCAACATATTTTTGATTTTCTGATTTTCAAATGTTTTTGTTTTTTTTTTTAAATTTTCTAATTTTTTTTGTTTTTATTTCTCCCCCTAAATTTGTGCATAGGAGAGAAACGAAAGTAAATGTGCAAATTTAAACTATCCTAAAACAAAAATTAGTCTTTAAAGCGAATCAGCTTAAGAAAAATTCAGGAGTATAGAGAAGAAAACGCAAACCGTAATTCACCGATTGAATTTGCATCCAGAAGGTCTGAGAATAGAACGCATAATCTCAGAATAGATCCAAAAGTTCTTCACATCGTTAAGCACTAACCGCATGAGTGATCCCTTCCTTTCTTCCCTTCCCGCAAAAGGACACATACTCTCAAGCAAAAGTCAAAGTGTTACACAATTGAGAGATGTCCCCTATTATGTGCCTGGAGCAGCCACTACCAACAAACCGAAGTCTGATGATATGCCTCCATAGCTGCTCCGACACAGAGCGGGATTAATTGGTCTTTGGAACCCAGTCCATTTTGAAACTGGGTCGACCTTTGTCATCAACGCACGATACTCTCTCCCATGACATATCCTGCTTATCACAAACAGAAGATGTAGAAACGTTAGAAGCATTAGGAGATTTAGGAGAGTGAGCCTTTGGAACCCATTTCTTTTTCGATCCAATGGGTGGCTCAGTACTTGATTTGGAACTTGAAGCCGACTGCCGAGATGACTTTGACCTAACCGGTCTTGGCTTCACAGGAGCATCTCTTGAACTGGGCTTGTTGGCTGACATTTCCTTCTTGCACTTGGGATTCGGATGCTTGTCCTTTGGAGTTTGATTCTTGGCCTTGGGAGTTACATTCTTGGCCTTCTTGGCATTCCAGTCGTCAATGTCTGAACGTGACCTTGAGGGGTTTCTTTTGGAGTATCTCCCTCTTGGCGCGTTCTGCCAGCCTTGCGCATAGCAAGGAACGTATGCGCGATTTGGACAATTTCGGGCAATGTGACCAGGTGTTCCACAATGAAAACATGTCTTTTTCTTCACTGTGAAGTTGTTTCTTCCTGCCCCTGGTGGCGTATCCTTACCTTGTCTGTTGTTGTTCCCACATGCACACTTGCCACAAGAACTCTGTTGCGTTGGAATTGGTTGCCTGTATTTACCAACAGCAGGTTGATTAGAAGTAATAAAATTCGAAACAACAGATTCTGAGTTCAAGGAGATGTTAGATTGTTCAATGATTTTCTCCTTGTTCTCATCTTCTGTTACTTTTCCTACACAAGAAGTAGCAACATTAGTATCTTCAATATTAATAAATCCTCCTGACACAAATCCAGCTCGTTTTCCATATTGAAGATGTGCCTCCCTATCAATTTCTTTCTTTGTCATAGGGATGGATGTGTAGTTATGATTGAAAGGAGGAGGTACACTATCATACCCTAGACCCTTGTTTTGATTCCTTTTAAACTGCATGCTTTGGTCTATCATATTTGCAACCACCTCACTTAAGAAATCATATTTTCTAACATCAAGTTTGGCGGTTTCAAACTTTCCTTTCAAAGATTCAACTTCAGCCACTAGCTCAGCATTTTGTTTGACTACATAATCATAGTTTTCACATTTGTTACTGTAGTCTTCCTGAAGTTTCCTAAAGTCCTTGGTTTTTGCTTCTAATTCGGCCTTCAGGGGTTTCTGTCCTTTCCTGAGTTGATATCTTTCATATCTCAGGTCTTCAACTTCTCTTTTAAATACATCAATTTGTTCTCGAAGAAACTTAATCGTATCTTCAGATGATTGAGAACATGAAACTTCACATGAATGAGAACATGACACTTCATTGACCGGAAGGTTTACAGAACTCTTTAAAGCGTCAAGCTCTTCAATTACTTCAGCAATACTAAGACGATTGAGATCTTTTGTCTTCTTGATGACAACTACATTCATATCCCATGATTTTGGAAGTGAATTCAATAGCTTTTTGTTTATCTCAAATTTAGACAAGAAGATCCCAGCTATATTCATCTCGGTAATAAGTGTAGTGAATCGTTGCAACTGAGTTTCGAGGGTTTCTCTAGGGATATAATCGAAAATGTTTAAATTTTGTCTTAACATATCCTGACGACTCTCTTTCATGTTTTCAACTCCCTCGAAGACCTTAAAATCAATTAAAAAGCACAACTAGAAGCTACGATAAAAATTAAACGTCAAATTTAAAATGCCCCCCCCCCCTTTTTTTAAAGTCAAATTTAAAAAGTTAAACTCAAAAGTCAAACTTGAAAAGTCAAACTTAAAAGTCAAAGCGAAAAACTAAATTTGAAAATACAAAAAAGTCAAAGTTTAAAGTCAAAGGTCAAACTTGGAAGTCAAAATCAAAATTTTAAATAAAAAATCAAAAATAAAAGTTAATTATTTATTTTTTTTATTTTGGATGAAAAAAGAATTTAAAATTAAAAGAAATTGAGTTTTGGGGTTAAAAATGTCAAAATTTCGAAATTAGGGAGCGACTAGTAGTGTTTAAGTTTAAATTTTCGAAGGGAAATCACAAGATCTTGGCTAGCCGAGATGGTAAGGCGCGTTGACAGTGAATTAGAGGTCCGGGGTTCGATCCCCGGCAACCTCAGTTCGCGTCGTGTAATTTTGCTGAAGCGTTAATGCAAGTCGGCTCCTGAGCCGAGCCGTCTTCCAAGCCGTGATCCACCGAGCCGATCTGCCGAGTCGAGCCGCAAGTCGCAAACTCCGTAAACCGCCGCCGTAAGCTGTTTCCGGCCGAGAACTCCGATCGGCCTTAAAATCCGGTGAACCCTAGCCGTAAACGCAAACGCCACCGCCGGCCGTGAACTGTTTCCGGCAGTAAGCCCCGGCCGAAAACCCTTCAACGATTACATGAAAAACAACGATTTTTCGACTTTGAAGCTCCAAAACTCGATCAAAAACCCTTTTTATGAAAAACACGAAGAACAAACCCCCCTTATTTTTGCGAGATCTATCCAAAAATGCAAAAATATTTCGAAAATAAGATCAAATAATGCCCCAAAATAGGGTTTACGGCCCAAGAACTCGGTGTTTACGGTCGTAAGCTTGGATCGGAAACACCAATTATTCAGATTCCAGACGAAACAAGAAAACATTTTGACTGATACAACTTGGCTCTGATACCAATTGTAAGTCCCTAAATTTGCCCGTGTATCAGTCAGATCCGTTTGATGGTGCGGAATCCCAATCAAACGGATGATGTCAGATCAAATAGAAGAGAATGAGAAGAAGAAAAATATGAATCTTGTATGTATTGATATGAATTAAAGCTCCAGATACAAAAGATTCACACACATACGCTCCTTATTCTCTCTGGCCGTAAACTCTCTAGGGTTCATCAAATCTCTACTCCTCACCCTAACACCTCTATTTATACTTGGAATATGGGTCGGATAACACATGGGCCGTAAATGGGTTTACAGCCGTAAGGTATTTACGGCCGTAAACTCATCTGTAAACTAGACCATAAATTCACAAATATTACAGAAAAATACAACTGCCTAGAAAAGTAAAGTATAAACCATATTTTGACCCAACACCTTCACTCTCGGTATGCGACTTTGTTTTGTTCGTTTGACTTCCCGATCCATGATTTCGACTGGTTCTTCCACGGAATTAAGGTTCTCGTTGATCTCAATCTCATCAAAAAGGGATCACAAGGGTTTCGTCGGATAGACGTTTTTTAAGGTTCGATACGTGGAACATAGGATGAATGTTGCTAGGTTCTTCGGGTAAACGGATTTTGTAAGCTATTGGACCAATCCTAGCGAGGATCTCGAATGGTCCTATGTATCTTGGATTCAGCTTTCCACACTTTCCAAAGCGTATCATGCCTTTCCAGGGTGAGACCTTTAACAAAACACGGTCACCAACCTGGAACTCCAAAGGTTTTCGTCTTTTATCGGCGTAGCTCTTTTGTCTATCTCTCAAAGCTTTTAATTGTTCTCGAATTTGTACGATCTTTTATGTGGTTTCACGGATGATTTCTAGGCCTGTGAGAGTGTTTTCAGGAACTTCACCCCTAGCTAGCTGCGTGTCACCCACCTCATCCCAACAAAGAAGGGATCTGCACTTACGGCCATAAAGGGCTTCAAACGGCGCAACCTTGATACTGGTATGATAGTTGTTGTTGTAGGAAAACTCGACCAAGGGCAAATAGGTGTCCCATGACTTTCCAAAATCTATAACACATGCCCTTAACATGTCTTCCAATGTTTGAATGGTCCTCTCGCTCTGACCGTTGGTCTGAGGATGGTAAGTTGTGCTCATATCCAGCTTAGTTCCAAGAGCCTTCTGTAGTGATTCCCAAAATCTCGAGGTGAATCTGCTATCCTGATCGAAGATAATGGATACATGCACACCATGCAGACGGACTATCTCTTGGATGTAAATTCGTGTCAATCTCTCTATTTTAAAATTTTATTTGATTGGCAGGAAGTGGGCGGATTTAGTCAATCGATCAACAATTACCCAGATGGTATTGTACCCACTCGGAGACTTGGCAACTTAGTGATGAAATCCATCGCATATCTTTCCTACTTCCACTCAGGTATTTCTGGGTGTTGAAGTAGACCTGAGGGCTTTTGATATTCTACCTTCACTTTGGGACAAGTCAGACACTTGCCCACGAAGTTAGCGATCTCTGCTTTCATGTTTGGCCACCAATAAACCTTTTTGAGATCCAGGTACATCTTATACGAACCTGGGTGAACGGAGTATCTAGTCTTGTGAGCTTCGTTCATGACAACCTCCCTGTAACCATCGAACTTTAGGGTCTAGATCTGGTTCATGAAATAATAAACTCCGTCTCCCATGATTTCTAAGTTCTTTTCCATTCCCTTCAAGGCTTCATCCAACACATCCTCTGGTTTCAAGGCTTCCACCTGAGCTTCTCTGATTTGTGTGGATAAGTGGGAATGGATGGTCATTGTAAGTGCCTTCACTCTATGACATGAATATTCTTGCCGGCTGAGGGCATCTGCTACCACATTGGCCTTATCGGGATGATAGCGTATTTTGCACTCATAATCATAGAGTAGCTCTACCCATTGCCGTTGCCTCATGTTCAACTCTTTCTGATCGAAAATTTGTTGTAGGCTTTTATGTTCGGTGAAGATGGTGCACTTGGTTCCGTATAGATAATGTCACCATATCTTTAACGTGAAGACCACTGCTCCCAACTCTAGATCATGAGTTGTATAGCTGACTTCGTGTGCTTACAGTTGTCTTGAGGCATAAGTAATGACTTTCCCCCGTTGCATGAGCACACAGCCTAAGCCCTGGTTGGATGCATCGCAGTAGACAACAAAGTCCTCTATCCCTTCAGGAAAAGACACGATAGGTGTGCTGCATAGGGTCTGCTTCAATGTTTGGAATACAGTGTCTTGAATTTCTCCCCAACTAAAGGTTACACCTTTCTAAGTCAGGGCGGTTAGAGGCTTAGCAATCCTGGAGAAATTCTGGATAAACCTGCGATAGTAGCCAGTGAGACCCAAGAATTGACGGATTTCTGTGGGCGTCTTCGGTGCTGACCAATTCTCATTCGCCTTCATTGTGGAAGGATCCACGTGTATGCCTTCCTTGCTAACCACGTGACCGAGGAAAGTTACCTTTCTGATCTAGAACTCACACTTAGAGAATTTTTCATATAGTTTCTCCGCCCTTAAAGTTTCCAGCAGTAGCCTCAAGTGATGTCTATGATCTTCCTCACTTCGAGAGTAGACAAGTATATCATCAATGAATACTATCACGAACTTGTCTAGGAAGGGGCGGCACACCTGATTCATCAAATCCATGAATATCGCATGTGCGTTGGTCAGACCAAAGGGCATCACTACAAACTTGTAGTGACCATACCGAGTCCGAAATGTTGTCTTAGGAACATCACTTTCATGGACTCGCAACTGATGGTACCCTGATCTTAGGTCTATCTTTGAGAAGTACCCAACTCCTTGGAGTCGATCGAAGAGGTCGTCGATTCTGGGTAGATGAGACCGGGGCTCCCCAGGGAGAGCAACTTGGTCTGATGAATCCCTTGTTGAGTAGTTCATTGATCTGGCTGGATAACTCTTGCATTTCAGCCGGTGCTAGACAGTATGGGGATTTATCTACGGGGGTAGCTCCGGGGATTAAGTCGATTCGGAACTCGACTTGGCGCTCGGGAGGGAATCCGGGAAGATCTTCAGGGAAGACATCAGGAGAGTTTCAAACTTCGGGGATGATCTCGAGGTCTTTAACTTTCTGTTTCTTATTAATGACATGTGCTAGGAATGCATGACACTCCTTTCGCAGATATTTCTGGGCTTTGATGCATGAAATGATACAAAGGTTCGAACTGAGTTTATCACCATAGATAATGAGGGCTTCACTAGATGGCAGATTGAATCGAATGGCTTCTTCATAACAAAGGATATCAGCACGATTGGGGCTCAACCAATCCATGCCAATGATGACATCGAAGCCTTTTATGGAAATTGGCATAAGGTCGATTGGAAAAAGAATGATCATTTAAGGTAAGGGTACAACCTATGAATACGTTGTTAGTGCTCTCTTTCTTTCTGTTAGCCATCTGAACGGTAAATGTTTCAGTTAAAGGTTGGGATTTATGCTTGAGTAGATGCTTAAATGCATGACTAACAAAACTCCTCTCCGCACCACTATCAAAAAGAATGCATGCATAAGAGTTGTCAAGGAGGAACGTACCCGCAACTACGGTGGGATCAGCAACCGCCTCCTCCTGGCCCATGGCTAGCACTCTTCTTGTGTTGCCCGCTGTTGCTTTTGGGAAATTTCCCTTGAAGTGTCCGATCTCCCCACAACTATAACAGGCTTGACCAATACCCGCTCCAGGAGCCTGATTGGTTGGTTGGACTTGCGTCTTGTAAAAACGAGTTGTGTGCCCCTTCTTGCCACAGTTATTGCACAACATTTCACGGCACGACCCGTGGTGGTGGAAGTTACACTTTTCACAACTTGGGAGGTTTCCAACATATCTACTTCCAGGTGTTGGAGGTGTAGGGGCAGCAACAGGAGTAGTAGCGGCATGCACAACCACTATTTGATGTTTCTTGGAGGGCTCCTGCAGAGATTTGTCCTTGCGTTTGTTCCAAAACTTTTTCTTTTCACCACTCTCCTTTGGTGGTTCGGGAGCGGCTGCCACAGCTCGATGATCAATCCAGTGATCGATCAGGGCATGCGCTAGACACTTAGCGATGTCAAACGTGAGAGGTTTTGCAGCTAAGACATTTCCTTGAGTCGTGGTGTCAATCCCCATATGTATCTCTCGATTTTCTTGCTTTCCGGGGTGACTATCCCAAGACATAGAAGAGCCAGGTCGCAGAACCTAGTAGTGTACGTAGAAATGTCGGAACCCTTCATCTTTAGGTTCCAGAGCTTGTGCTCTAGCTTTTGCATCTCCCCCCGTGGGCAATACTCTTCAATCATTAACTCTTTCAAACTCTCCCAACCCATGACATTGGCTACCGACAGAGTTAAGGATTTGAATCGACAATTCCACCAGCTTAGTGCTCTATCAATGAAGGTGCAGGCGGTGAACTTCACCTTGCTTGCCTTGGGGCACGCACAGATTTCGAAGATTGATTCAATCTTCTCGAACCAACGAGTTAGGGCAATGACACCTCCATTGTCTTCAAAGTATTTGGGTTTCGCGTTCATGAAATCTTTATAGGAACACTCCTTCTGGTGTCCCTAACCACCATCAAGATTATGAGGATGGGTACCGCTTCCTGATCAGCTAGAGCTGCCAGAATTAACCTGCGACATTGCGGCAGCCACAGCAGCTGTAATTGCTGCCCGGAACATGGCATGATCAAACTGAGGAGGTAGTGGCGGAGGATCTATCGGGGGATTGTTTCTCTATTTTTTGGGTCTCTTCCTAGGAGGCATCTTTCTCTAAAAGATACAAGGGGAAAATTATGATAATCCTTCTACATAGATCATGAATTGGATGGTTTCAAGTAGGATATATCTTAATCCTACAGCGATAACAAAGATCTACAATAAAGGTTTACTAACATGAGCAAGGAATTGCAGTTCTTTCATTTGTAAGGATTAGTACTACTTGTAATAATTATGTGCAGTGTTGTAGAACCATAAAATACTCCTATAGTATTTTAACTATGTGCGTCATTAGTATAGGATTTGGTGAGTTTTAGACTTGTCGCAACACCACAGTCACTCCCAAACACATGTTGGTCATATCTCGGATATATATAGTTGATCAGGTTATATTGTCCCCACACATGACTACATAACTATTCAGGTTTAACCGTAGTGTCCAACTAGTCCTAAATACTTTTATGTAGTTCTTACTATGTTATAGCTTCTTGTACGTATGTATACGCGTATACTTCTTATAAAATACTTAGATTTTAAAAGCATACTTTTAGTTTCAGAGCGCTTCGGCCCCTTTAGTGTTTATAGTTGTATACCATGTAAGGTTCGGTACACTTAGTTCACTATAAACAAGAGCTCTGATACCAATCTGTCACACCCCCAAACCGAAATGGCAGAAACATTCGGGGGTGGAGGACGTCATGTGTAGTATCACAATAATTGAATCATAGTAATCAAAGTAAACACAACCATTACATTGAATATATAAAAGGTATTTACATCTGTTTGGTTCATATTTATATACAACAAAAGTATAACAAAATATAAAAGACGAAACTCTATACGCTCCGCCTTCTCAAAACCTGCGGGAGTACCTGTCTACTGATTTCCTAAGAATACAAGTGATTTTGAAAAGAGTATCAACATTAAAGCTGGTGAGTTCATAAGCATGTTTGTGTAATGAAAACATGTCTTTGAATCTATAAAAGAATGTTTGTATGCTTTCCAAGAAAATCCGATATTTTCTAACATATGTGTTTGTTACTGTGTTAGTTCATACGCCTGGTTACCACCAGTTGTATTGCATCATAGTAATCAAAGTAAACACAACCATTACATTGAATATATAAAAGGTATTTACATTTGTTTGGTTCATATTTATATACAACAAAAGTATAACAAAATATAAAAGACGAAACTCTATACGCTCAGCCTTCTCAAAAGCTGCGGGAGTACCTGTCTACTGATTTCCTAAGAATACAAGTGATTTTGAAAAGAGTATCAACATTAAAGCTGGTGAGTTCATAAGCATGTTTGTGTAATGAAAACATGTCTTTGAATCTATAAAAGAATGTTTGTATGCTTTCCAAGAAAATCTGATATTTTCAAACATATGTGTTTGTTACTGTGTTAGTTCATACGCCTGGTTACCACCAGTTGTATTGTATATCATTATTTTGAACGAAAACCCTTCTGTATGAAAACCCTGGCTACTACCAGTAATGTATAGATTTTTTGTTTGAAAACCCTGGTCACTACCAGTAATGTATAGATGTTCTATTTGAAAACCTTCGTTATCACGAGTATGAATAGTAGTTTCATTACTTAAAATAAAACCATGTATTGTATCCCTGGAATTCTCCAGTTTAATGCATAGTAGTTCTATTAATTAAAATAAAACTAGATGAAGAATGAAATCCCGTAAACAAAAGGTTAGTTTATACAATTGTGAGTTGTATAAACATGTTTGATATGACTGATGACCTCTACGACGTTCTTCAGGTGTCGGACGATATGATATTTGTCACCCCAGGCATGCCTGCCTAACTGTAGCTAGCAGTTTAGGTATGGGATTGTCAATCCCGAATAGATCTATTCACAAATCTCATGATCTCCCTCCAGGAGACTCTGGTTACACTAAAAGATAGGATTTAACCTGTACCCCAAAGGGTACAATTGAAGAGTTGTCTCACAATTTGAATCCATTTGTACACCTTGTAGAGTATTAATTATACTTAAATAATTATTTGATAATGTATTCTTGTTACCTGAGAAATATCATTGAATAACATAAACTATGTCTGTCATAGTTTATATTCATGTAAATGTAAAATCGTGTATTGAAATCCCAAACTATACCTATTATAGTCTGCACGTATGTCATGTACTTGGTTTGTGTATTGATCTGAAAAATATGCAATTATGCTTGTACGTTGAAAACGTCTCTTATGCTCAGCATGTCACAAAAGGGATAAAATATCTAAACATTTTATAAAAATGTGGAAACAGTATGCATGTATCAATTGCATCAGTTTTAAACGTGTTGAAATCCTTTTATATGAGTTCACAAAGTCATTTGTGTTTGGCTTGTATTCCCCCTGAAAATGTTTAAAAAGTAAAAGCATAGGGGTATGAACTCACAAATGCTTGCATGAATGTGTCAGACAACGAGACTGGAAACGAAGACTCTCAAGTTGATATACACAACACTTAACGGGATCCTAATAATAATTAAATACATATACGCATATTATCAGCGAAACCATTAATTATAGTGTTGGAAAAACACTTTCTCTTGGTTTAGGAATGTCACCAGGACTCGATTCAATAGGAAAAAGCGGGTTTTCAGCCAAGTTCACGACTTGGGAAGGTTTGAGTCTGTGAAGGGGATTACGGTCGTGAACTGTTCTCGACCGTGAACGGTTTACTGCCCTTGAAGTGTTCACGGTCTTTGAAGGTTTGAAGGGTTCACGCCCGTGAACTCAAGAACTGTCACCACTAGGAATTTTGAGGCCTTGTAACTACAACACTTATGACAATTATGAATCACTAACATGAAAGCATGCATGATGCTTATTCTATAACATTAAAACTTCATCAAATAATTCATTCTAGCACTATAAATGGTCAACAAAGAATTGGAAACCTTTGAAATCCTGGTTTAAGTCCATTTTGGACTAGGATTTCCTTATTGGGCCTAATGGACTAATAAACTTCCAATTTATCCATCTTCAATCTAGACCTCTCTAATGGGCCCTAATTGGACCCCTATACATGAAACATCATATTTTGGGCCTTAATGGGTCATAACCAACCTAGTTTAGCCCTAATGAGTCATAAAAGTTATACTTTAATTTATTTGGGCCAAATATCATCTAAAATGAGTCATAATATGAGCTAAGCACTCAAGGCCCAATTCTTTCCTTTTTCCCTCTCCATTCTCGGCCCAACCCACAAAAGAAAGGAAGAGTTGACTTTTCCTATGCCACCTCACACATATCCATAGGTTCTCAATGCATTCTCCCATATTTCCATGCAACTATCCCATCCAAGATCTCTCTCTTCCTCTCTCTTTCTTCTCTCGGCCGAACACACCACAAACACACACACAAAGTCACTCAAACTCTCTCAAGGAAACTCTCTCTACTCTTCACCAAGTTTTCGAGAATTAGGAAGCTTTCAACGAGATTTTAACCACAAATACATCATCTAAGGTAAGTTGATGTTAAATTTATGATCTAGCTACTTCATTTCATTAAAAATTTCTTCTAAATCTATTCCAACTTGTGATCTTGCACCTTAGAAGCCACTAAACTCGAGATCTACCAAAAGGACTTGCTAGGATCGAAATTTTCTTCTTTTCTCTCTTTAAAACGGAAACTACAACTCAAGGTGAGCTTCATACCCCTCTCTTTTCAGTTTTCATATGTTTTATGGGGGAGGATACAAGAAAATGTGTAGATCTATGTGTATGTGTATGCTATGTGTGATTTTATGCATGTATGTGTGTGATTTTATGTGTTTTTGTGATAAATATGTAACCAAAAGGGGTGTTAACTCGAGATCTATGACATGAGAAAGGAAACATACATAATCTAAGTTATTTTACACTAAACAAGTCAAGAAAAATAGCTTATAAGGTTATGAGGAATATATTCTAACATAAAACCCATTTTAGGGCTTAAATTGTCAAAAATACAAAACATGGGTTAAAAACTGTCCAGTCACGGTTTCTTGAGGGTCAAAAGGGTCAAAACAGTTTCTATAATCATTTTTCTGAATATTAGAAATTTCGAAGGGTTTGAAATGCAAAAATTTAGCTTAATGGGCTAAATTTGGGCTTTTCGGCCCAATAAGCCCATAATTGCTAAAAAATGAAATTTAAAGGGGCTGAAATGAAACATTCTGCAAAACAGGGGATAAGAAGTGCAATAAAATTATTTCAAAGGTCAAAAATGCTTTTCAATTCCAAAAAGGATCAAAAATGTAAATTTTTTATATTTTGGGCCAAAACTGTAAAAGTTGTGAAATATGGGGTTCTAAGCGAGAAACTCCATTCTGGAAGGGCTAAAGCAGTTAACAAAATAAATTTTGGGTTAAAACTGTCTTTTCAACAAGTTTATGATACAAAAGTGTCAAGAAAATGTTTTAAGGGCTAAAAAGGAAAGTCTTTTATATAAAGGACTAAAAGTGTTATTTTTATAAAAGAAAGGTAGTGAAAAGGTCAAATCCTACTTTTAAACAAATTAATTCATTAAGACAAAATACAAGATCCACGACTACCGACAAAACGGAAAACGAATACACATTCAACACCAAATATCGTTATAAACGAATTGATTCGGTCTCGAATCAATACAAAACAACAATTGTTAAATCAAAACACTCCAATAGATACGTGATGACTAAAATGAGTAAATATTCAAACTTTGGGATTGTGAGTTTCAAATCATGCTTGTTGGGCCTTGCAAGCCCACCAACATGATCTTTGGGCCCAAAGAGATAACGCTTATATGTTATTGGGCCTTCAATGACCCAATATTTTATAAAAGGACTTTCAATAGCTTTTATGTGCTAGTGAGCCAAAGTGTCCCGTTAAAAAAGCTAGTAAGGTCACAGTAATCAAATGCAAGTTGGACCATCGTGTCTTTCGCATCCACGACAGCTTAAGGTACTTACGATAGTAGTGGGACATAATGCTCCCCTTCTCTTCTTTCGCTAAGGCTTACGAGAAATCAAAGTAGACGAAATTAGGACGATATATAATGTGGATTAATCAATATTCATTCGTTAAGACAATACAAAAATTAGTAATCACGAATACGTTTCAACATCGGAAAACATCGGGTTTTCGGGGAATTCAATACTACTCGCTCGAAATTTTATAACTATAATACAAAATACCCTTCATATATATGTTTTTGAAATCATTCATGCATCAACTTATGGATCTTCACACTTTTCAGAAAATATCGGATTTTCTGGGTTTTACAAACTACACAAATCATTTTATCACAACATTGCTTATCAACTCACCAACATTTCATATGTTGACGTTTTTCCAAACTAACTTGTATTCTCAAGTATCAGGTAAGCGGAAGAGTAATATGAAATAATGTTAGGATGTTATGTTGTTAAAGACACTCAAACAATTTATGTTATAAATGTGTAATGTTAAAACAATGTACTTGATGTGAACAATCCCAGTTGTAATATATTGATTCATGGTGACGTTTATGTTATGATTCATGTATATTCATTGTGATGATATTCAATTATAGTCACGCAAGCCCTCGGACGTTTCCGTCATCTGGTTCGGGGGTGTGACAGGTTGGTATCAGAGCATTGTTTATAGTGAACTAGCATATCTAACCACACATTGATATGCAACTATAAACCAAAAAGGGACTAACCCAACTCTGAAAAAAAAAAAAACAAAACAAATAAAAACACAACTATAAAACATCTTTGCCTGTCTGAATTAGGAAACAGAATATAATACCAAACCAAACAAGCTAATGCTATCATCTCGGGTAAGTCGGGACTATTCATGGTTGTATCAAGGAGAGGATGTAGCCTGATCAACTACATTTCCTCCAAGGTACAACTATCGCGTGTCCCGAGGAAATCGCGATGGTAGGAAAACCTAAAAACATACCCCCTTTATCACCAAAAAGAGAACAACAACTCAATCTATACAATAATTAAAACATCTTAGGAATAATACTAGCATGTTTACACACCTCGCAGACAGCATGGCTGGTTTCCATCACCCCGGGGATCCTTATTTCCCTAATCAGGGGAATAACGGGTGGTTGGAAGAATCCTAAGAGGAACCTGAAGAGGACCCCGAGGAGGAGTCTGAAGAGGAACCCGAGGAGGAATCCGAAGGGGAACCTGAGGCGGAAGCCGAAGGCGGACCTGCCGAGCCAGTAGTGGACCAAGAGGAGGAAGAAGCCGAAGGAGGTCTCGAGGAGGAACCCATCGAAGACGAAGGTGGTGATTCGGACGCAGAGTCCGAAGTCATCAACCCCCCTTATCCGGTTAGGGTGCCCGCTTATCGGTTAGGCCCCACTGGTCCTACACCCCCCTGGGGTAACGACCTTTGGAGATGGAGCAGGTAGCAGGTACAGCGACCCCCGTTCGGCATGTCACGCAAGTTCTGTGACCTGAGGGATGGAGGACCGGCCGATCGTGCTCTTCTGGTCATGATGAGACGATTTCGGAACACTGGCGACTTAGCTCAGAGCACCACCGATCTATGTTTAATTGATTACACTACTCATAGAGCTGTTATGCTGCCGAATTTGCACCACTTATGTATGCTCTTTTGAGCAAAATTTTCATGTATCAAAAATACGGATAATATTAATGAAACGTTTTATGTGTTCCACTGTGACGTTGTAATCTGCTATGTGTTATATATCCATGATTGTATGCTAAATTGTGAAATTCCTTAAGTTCGCGTCACACACCTAGTTTATAGGATCACAATCTTACAAAACCATAGGAACTCAACATCTTTCCGTTCCATGACAGAAAGATGCCTCGACGACCAACTCGCGGTAACCATGGACCAACCCCTCCAAAAGTTGACTCAGCTGCATTCCAAGAAGCTGTGTCTGTTGCGGTCACCGCAGCAATGGCACAAATTCACCAAGGGAATAATGGAGGAGTCAACGGACAAGGGGCAGGAAGTTCGAACAACGAGATCAATCAAGGACCAACCAAAACATGCTCCTACAAGGATTTCACCAATGCCAATCCGCAAACCTTTAATGGCACGGGTGGTGTGATAGCCCTGAAAAGGTGGATTGAGAAGGTGGAATCAGTGTTCGAAACATGTGAATGCCCCAAGGAAGTGAAAGTGAAGTTTGTCGCGTGCACCTTTACGACTAGGCTCTCACCTGGTGGGATGGACATATAGAGGCCATGACTCTCCCTGTAGCCAACTCTATGCCATGGGCGGAGCTGAAGGAAATGCTAATGGATGAGAACTGCCCTCGTGGCGAAATCCAGAAGATGGAGCAAGAGCTATGGGATCTCACCGTACAAAACTCATATATAGATGCATACATATCAAAATTTAGCGAGCTGTCATTATTGTGCCTTGGCATGATTAAGTCTGAAGGAAAGAAAATCGAACGATTCATCTGGGGATTGACCTCCCCAATTCAAGGAAATGTGATCACTGCAAAACCTGAAACTTTCGACAGTTCCAAGAGATTGGCCAAGAAACTGTACGACCACAACAACAAAAAGGGCGAGAAGCCAGCGGAAATCGAAGGCAAGAAAGAGAATGACAACAAGAAAGGAAAGAACAAAAAGAGAAAAGGCCGACAAGGCTCGGAATCAGCAAAGAAGCAACAAATGGTGACGGTCAATGTTGCAGCCACTCAAGTACCCTTCACACCACATGCTCCAGCCTCAGCTAATCGAAGTGCTCCTAGGTAGTATTCGGGAACTCATCCAAAGTGCAACAAATGCGGTCTCCACCATAACGGAGAATGCAGAGAAATGCATTGCACCAGTTGCAATCGGAAGGTCACATGGAAAAGTATTGCAGGACCTATCCTCCCCAAAGTCAACCACAAGGAAACAACAACAACAACAACAACAACAAAAACAACAACAATAGCAACCGCAACAACAACCACAGCAACACCAACAACAGCAGCAATAACACAGGATCAAGCCCCACTTGCTACGGATGTGGAAGGACAGGGCATATCCGTCAGAACTGCCCCAACACCAGCAACCTTGGGAACGCAGGAACAGGAAGGGTGCTAGCTATGGGTCAGGGAGAAGCGGTTCAGGATCCCACTGTTGTTACTGGTACATTTCTCCTAAACCATACTTATGCATGCATCCTATTTGATACCAGAGCAGAACAAAGTTTTGTGAGCAATAAATTCAAACACTTGTTAAATCAACAACCCCAGAAGCTTAATGAAACCTTCACGGTGGAAATGGCTAATGGGAAGATAGAATCCGCTGGGGAAATCTATATTGGATGTACCCTAGCCTTAAATCATCACGTCTTTCAAATCAACTTAATGCCTGTTTCCATTAGGAGTTTTGATGTGATTATTGGCATGGATTGGTTAAGCCCTCACCATGCTGAAATTATGTGTCACGAGAAGGTCGTTCACCTTCATCTCCCAAATCGCGAAACCCTAGTTGTTTACAGGGACAAACCCAGCACGAACCTTCGTCTTATCTCGTGCATTAAAGCGCAGAAGTACCTACGAAAGAAGGACTTGACGTTCCTGGATCACATAGTAGACAAATCCAAGAAAGAGGTCAACATTCAAGACATTCCATTAGCTTGTAAGTTCCCAGATGTCTTTCCTGATGATCTTCCGGGGATACCCCCAGAAAGACAAGTCGAGTTTCGAATTGACCTTGTACCAGGAGCTACCCTCATCGCCAAATCGCCCTACAGATTGGCTCCTGCGGAGATACAAGAGTTGTCCAGTCAACTCAGCGAGCTTTTGGATAAGGGATTCCTCCGACCCAGTTTCTCACTTTGGGGAGCTCCGGTTCTCTTCGTTAAGAAGAAAGATGGTACCTTCAAGATGTGTATCGACTACAGAGAACTTAACAAGCTCACTGTCAAAAACCGATATCCACTTCCACGAATCGACGACCTATTCGACCAGCTCCAAGGAGCTAGTCACTTCTCAAAGATAGATCTGTGATCTGGATACCACCAACTCAAGGTCCGGGAGGAGGATATTCCAAAAACCGCCTTCCGAACTCGTTACGAACATTACGAATTTGTTGTAATGCCCTTCGGTCTAACGAATGCTCCTGCCGCATTCATGGACCTAATGAATCGAATATGCCGACCTTTTATTCATAACTTCATTATCAATTTCATCGATGATATCCTCGTATATTCCCGAAACGAAGAAGAACACGGCCAAAATCTTCGACAAATCCTGGAAACCCTGCGAACCGAAAATTTGTACGCAAAACTCTCCAAGTGCGAGTTTTGGCTCCGAAGCGTGAACTTTTTAGGACATGTTGTTAGTTAGGAAGGAATTCATGTGGATCCTTCTAAAATCCAAGCTATTGAAGGATGGTCAATCCCAACAACACCCATAGAAATTCGCCAATTTCTGGGTCTAGCAGGCTATTACAGGAGATTCATCCAAAACTTCTCTAAGACAGCCAAACCGCTTACCATGCTCACACAAAAGGGCGTACACTTCTTTTGGACGGACAAGCAGGAAGCCGCATTTCGATCTCTGAAGCAAGCACTCCGCAGTGCGCCGGTGCTATAGCTACCCGAAGGAACGGAAGACTTTAGAGTCTACTGCGATGTGTCAAATCAGGGTTTAGGTTGTGTACTCATGCAACGTGGAAAGGTGATAGCTTACGCGTCCCGACAACTAAAGACTCACGAATTGAATTACACGACCTACGATCTGGAGCTGGGAGCTGTGGTCTTTGCCCTGAAGATTTGGAGGCACTACCTTTACGGTACCAAGTGCACTATCTTCACTGACCATAAGAGTCTTCAGCACATCTTGAATCAAAAGGAGCTAAATATAAGGCAACAAAGATGGGTCGAATTGCTAAACGACTACGAATGCGAAATCAAGTACCATCCAGGCAAGGCTAACATGGTAGCCGATGCCTTGAGTCGAAAAGAATACTCAAATCGTCGTGTGAAAACTCTCTCAATAACCATCCAATCCCACCTGACCTCGCAAATCAGAACAGCCCAGTCAGATGCCATGAAGGCGGAAAACAAAAAAGTGAAGCATTGCGTGGAATGGAGAAGAACTTGGAGGTGAAGGAAGATGGAACATATTACTTCATGAATCGCATATGGGTCCCAAAACTTGGGGGATTCAGAGAGGTAGTCATGAACGAAGCCCACAAGACGCGATACTCCATCCATCCAGGTTCAGAAAAAATGTACTTGGATGTTAAGCAACATTTTATTGGTGGCCAAATATGAAGGCAGAGATCGCCACTTACGTGAGCAAGTGCCTCACTTGTGCTAAAGTAAAGGTGGAATATCAGAAGCCCTCTGAATTACTACAACAGCCAGTAATTCCCGAGTGGAAATGGGAAAGGATTACCATGGATTTTGTGACCAAACTACCCAAGTCAACGGACGGTTTGGACACGATCTGGGTAATAGTTGATAGACTAACGAAATCCGCCCATTTCCTTCCAATAAAAGAATCATACAAGATGGAGCGCCTGACAAGAATCTACATCAAAGAAATAGTGAGACTCCACGGAGTACCGGTATCTATCATCTCAGATAGAGATAGTAGATTTACTTCACGCTTTTGGCAATCGCTTCAGAAAGCTATGGGAACACAACTCGATATGAGCACTGCCTACCACCCACAAACGGATGGTCAAACCGAGCGAACCATTCAAACACTAGAAGATATGCTCCGAGCGTGTGTGATAGACTTTGGAAAATCATGGGATACCCACTTGCCTTTGATCGAGTTCTCATACAACAACAGTTATCACTCGAGTATCAAAGTTGCTCCTTTCAAAGCATTATACGGGCGTAAATGTAGATCACCGTTGTGCTGGGTTGAGGTAGGAGACACCCAACTAGCGGGAGGGCAGATTCCAAACAACGCCTTAACGGGACCAGAAATCATATGTGAGACGACCGAGAAGATAATCCAAATCAGATCACGACTGCAATCGTCCCGAGACTGACAAAAGAGCTACGACGATAAATGACGAAAGCCCTTGGAATTCGAAGTCGGAGATAAGGTGTTACTAAAAGTCTCTCCTTAGAAGGGAGTATTTTTTTTTTTTGGGAAGCGGGGCAAACTGAACCCTCGATACATTGGACCCTTCGAGATTCTTGCCTGAATTGGTCCAGTGGCTTATAGACTGCAACTACCCGCTGAACTCAGTAGTGTACACCCTGTGTTCCACGTTTCCAACTTGAATAAGGGCTTATCCGATGAGACTCTCGTCATTCCATTAGAGGAAATCGAAATCAATGAGAACCTTCTGTTCATCGAGGAGCCAGTTGAAATCATGGACCGAGAGGTGAAGCGTACCAAGCAAAGCCGCATTCCAATTGTGAAAGTTCGATGGAACGTGAGACGAGGACCAGAATTCACATGGGAACGCGAAGATCAAATGAAGCAGAAGTACCCTCATCTATTCTCGCATTCTCAAATCTAGCTTTCAAAAGAATTTCGGGACAAAATTCCCTCTAACGGGGGGATGATGTCACAACTAGGAATTTTGAGGCCTTGTAACTACAACACTTATAACAATTATGAATCAATAACATGAAATCATGCATGATGCTTATTCTATAACAACAAAACTTCATCAAATAATTCATTCTAGCACTACAAATGGTCAGCAAAGAATTGGAAACCTTTGAAATCCTGGTTTAAGTCCATTTTGGACTAGGATTTCCTTATTGGGCCTAATGGACTACTAAACTTCCAATTTATCCATCTTCAATCTAGACCTCGCTAATGGGCCCTAATTGGACCCATATACATGAAACATCATATTTTGGGCCATAATGGGTCACAACCAACCTAATTTAGCCCTAATGAGTCATAAAAGTTATACTTTGATTTATTTGGGCCAAACATCATCTAAAGTGAGTCATAATATGAGCTAAGCACTCAAGGCCCAATTCTTTCCTTTTTCCCTCTCCATTCTCGGCCCAACCCACAAAAGAAAGGAAGAGTTGACTTTTCCTATGCCACCTCACACATATCCATAGGTTCTCCATGCATTCTCCCATATTTCCATGCAACTATCCCATCCAAGATCTCTCTCTTCCTCTCTCTTTCTTCTCTTGGCCGAACACACCACAAACACACACACACAAAGTCACTCAAACTCTCTCACGGAAACTCTCTCTACTCTTCACCAAGTTTTCGAGAATTAGGAAGCTTTCAACGAGATTTTTACCACAAATACATCATCTAAGGTAAGTTGATGTTAAATCCATGATCTAGCTACTTCATTTCATCAAAAATTTCTTCTAAATCTATTCCAACTTGTGATCTTGCACCTTAGAAGCCACTAAACTCGAGATCTACCAAAAGGACTTGCTAGGATCGAAATTTTCTTCTTTTCTCTCTTCAAAACCGAAACTACAACTCAAAGTGAGCTTCATACCCCTCTCTTTTCGGTTTTCATATGTTTTATGGGGAGAATACAAGAAAATGTGTAGATTTTTGTGCATGTGTATGCTATGTGTGATTTTATGCATGTATGTGTGTGATTTTATGTGTTTTTGTGATAAATATGTAACCAAAAGGGATGTTAACTCGAGATCTATGACATGAGAAAGGAAACAAACATAATCTAAGTTATTTTACACTAAAAAAAGTCAAGAAAAATAGCTTATAAGGTTATGAGGAACATATTCTAACATAAAACCCATTTTAGGGCTTAAATTGTCAAAAATACAAAACTTGGGTTAAAAATTGTCAAGTCACGGTTTCTTGAGGGTCAAAAGGGTCAAAACAGTTTCTATAATCATTTTTCTGAATATTAGAATTTTCGAAGGACTTGAAATGCAAAAAATTAGCTTAATGGGCTAAATTTGGGCCAAAAAGGATAAAATGTAAACTTTTTATATTTTGGGCCAAAACTGTACAAGTTGCGAAATATGGGGTTCTTACCAAGAATCTCCATTCTGGAAGTGCTAAAGCGGTTCACAAAATAAATTTTGGATTAAAACTGTCTTTTCAACAAGTTTATGATACAAAAGTGTCAAGAAAATGTTTTAAGGGCTAAAAAGGAAATTCTTTTATATAAAGGACTAAAAGTGTTATTTTTATAAAAGAAAGGTAGTGAAAAGGTCAAATCCTACTTTTAAACAAATTAATTCATTAAGACAAAATACAAGATCCACCACTACCGACAAAACGGAAAACGAATACACATTCAACACCAAATATCGTTATAAACGAATTGATTCGGTCTCGAATCAATACAAAACAACAATTGTTAAATCAAAACACTCCAATAGATACGTGATGACTAAAATGAGTAAATATTCAAACTTTGGGCTTGTGAGTTTCAAATCATGCTTGTTGGGCCTTGCAAGCCCACCAACATGATCTTTGGGCCCAAAGGGATAACGCTTATATGTTATTGGGCCTTCAATGACCCAATATTTTATAAAAGGACTTTCAACAGCTTTTATGTGCTAGTGGGCCAAAGTGTCCCGTTAGAAAAGCTAGTAAGGTCACTGTAATCAAATGCGAGTTGGACCATCGTGTCTTTCGCGTCCACGACAGCCTAAGGTACTTACAATAGTAGTGGGACATAATGCTCCCCTTCTCTTCGTTCGCTAAGACTTACGAGAAATCAAAGTAGACGAAGTTAGGACGATATACAATGTGGATTAATCAATATTCATTCGGTAAGACAATACAAAAATCAGTAATCACGAATACATTTCAACATCGGAAAACATCGGGTTTTTCGGGGAATTCAATACTACTCGCTCGAAATTTTATAACTATAATACAAAATACCCTTCATATATATGTTTTTGAAATTATTCATGCATCAACTTATGGATCTTCACACTTTTAAGAAAATATTGGATTTTCTGATGTTTTTATAACTTCGAAATTTTATAACTATAATACAAAATACCCAAGCCAAGTTCATGACTTGGGAAGGTTTGCGGCTGTGAAGGGGATTACGGTCGTGAACTGTTCTCGACCGTGATCTGATCTCGGCCGTGAACGGTGTACTGCCCTTAAAGGGTTCACGGTCTTTGAAGGTTTGAAGGGTTCACACGCGTGAACTCAAGAACAGCAACACTTGATTTGATGAAAAACTGATGTTTTTATGCTCCAAAACGAGTTCCAGGGCGGATAGAGTGATAAATGAAGAGAAATTTTGTGTTTTCGTGTGATGATTTTTAGAGAGAGAAAGGGTGTTCGCGGCCAGAAAAGTGTAAATAAGGGTAAGGGTCACGTATATATAGGGGGTTCATGGTCGGTGGTGGGGTCCACCAGCCGTGAACGGGTTTATGGTCGTGATCGGGTTCACAGACGTGAACACCGGTCAGGCCGAAAACTGCTGATTTTCGAAGGAAATTCGGGTTTTCGCGCGATTTTGGTTCCGACTCTTATATAAAATTTAATTATATATAACTTAAATGATTTTCCAAACCATAAGAATTTGACGAACTAAATAAATTTCAAATGTTATTTAACGGAATCAGGCTAATGTTAATGGAAAAAGGTTCGGATTGTCACACTTTGCGAAGCTGCAAGCACGATGTTATCATTTGCGAATCTTCCACTTTACTTCTGGGCTGAGGCTATCGGAACTGCTCGTTTCACTCATAATCGATCTATCATCAATAAAAGATTTTCAATCACTCCATATGAGATTCTAAATAAACGTAAACCTAATGTCAAGTTATTTCATGTCTTTGGTTCCAGGGGTTTTGTCTTCAATTCTAAAGAGCAACGGAACAAGTTCGATGAGATAGCAGATGAAGGGATATTTTTTGGGGTACTCTCTTACTTCGAAGGCATATAGGATTCTGAACAAAAAGTCGAAAAAGATAGAAGAAACCTACTATGTCACGTTTGATGATAATTATCTAAAGAAGTGTCAGAAGGCTGATTTTCAATATGAGGAGATTCTTCCCATGACAAATATAATGACGATTCTTCTCTCAAACCTTTAAGAGGAATTCATGAAACTGTTTGATGATCCAGAAAAGGTGATCTCTTTGGAATCAAAGCATTAGATAATAAGGAAGATGAACTGAAGAAAATCATTGATGATGCAGCTAAAGACCTTGAAAAAGAGCCACAAATTTCGAATGCTTCTGAAGTTCCACCTCAAGCTACTAATGCTCCAGCTTATGGGGAGGGATCTACTTTAACCTCCACATCCAATACACCTGTTCAGGGGGAGCATTCAAATCCCAAAGTCAATAATGATATTCCAATCCAGGGGGAGCATCCGATTCTGAACTTAGAGCCACATGCAACATTCCAAGGGGAGAATAAGAGTGAAAATAATGACTCAAATGCTCAGTCGGAATTCGAAGATGTAAATGCGGAATTGGATCCATCCTATGATCTGAACTACCCTCCTTTGGCAAAGTGGACCAAATATCATCCTAAATCACAAGTGATTGAAGCAGCTTCTTCCGGTGTTCTCACTAGAGCTCAACAAAAAGCAAATCATACTGCATTATTCTCCAAGATGGAATTTTGCATGTTTAATTCGTTCATTTCCATGATTGAGCCAAAAATCGTTAAGATTGCTCTCGATCATTCTGATTGGGTGCCAGAAATGCAGGAAGAGCTCAATGAGTTTGAGCGCAGTAAAGTTTGGAGGCTGATTCTAACTCCGAAGGATGCATCGGTTGTAGGTTTGAAATGGGTATTTCGCAATAAGCTTGACAAAGAAGGCAAAGTAATCAGAAACAAAGCATGATTAGTTGTGAAGGGATACTGCCAAGACGAAGGCATAGACTATGAAGAAACATTCGCACCAGTTCCAATGTTAGAATATGTTCGCATTTTCCTTGCCTATGCAGTTCACAAAGATTTCGAAGTCTATCAAATGGATGCCAAATGTGTGTTTCTGAATGGTGAATTAGAAGAAACGGTATATGTGGAATAGCCACCAGGTTTCATAAATGAGAAATATCCAAATCATTGCTATATTTTGGATAAAGCGGTTTATGTTTAAAACAAGCTCCACGTGCATGGTATGAAACCCTTACTCGATTCCTAAAACAATCAAAATTTAAACAAGTCTTGGTCGACCCAACCTTCTTCGGATCTACTAATCCTAGATTAACTATTAAATTCCGATAATTGATGGAAACTAAGTTCGAGATGAGCTCAATGGCTCTAATTAAGTTTTTCCTTGGTTTAAGTATTAGACAGGGTCAAGAGGTTATATTCATCAACCAGGAGGTTTATACAAAATCCTTGCTTGCAAAATTCATAATGGTGGGAGATTCAAAGGTCAAGGTTCCAATGGCATCTGGAACAAAGCTTACATCGTCCTTGGACAAACCTGCAGCTGATATGACTTTGTATCGACAAATGATTAGATCCTTAATGTATCTAACATCGAGTCGGCCAAATATTATGTTTGTTGTTTGCTATTGTTCCAGGTTTCAAGTGAATCCTCGTGAACCACATATGACTACAGTGAAGAACATTCTTCGATATCTTAAGAGAACCACCTCACTTGGAATTTGGTACCTTTCAAATTCAGGTTTCTTTGTGCAAGCATTCTCTGATGCTGATCTTAGTGGATGCGTTCTGGATCATAAACGTACAACTTGAGGATTCCAGTTTCTAGATGGAAAACTCGTAAGTTGGCAATCTAAGAAGCAAACATGTGTCTCCTTATCTACTGTTGAATCTGAGTATATCACAACTGCCTCATGTACTTCTCAAGTGATATGGATTCAATGTCAGCTCAAAGATTATGGGATAAATATGAAGAGGATCCCCTTATATTGTGATTCTAAAAGTGTTATTCACATTTGCCAAAACCCAGTGCAACATTCCAAGACTAAATATATAGCACTGAGGTATCATTTCATAAAGAATCACGTAAAAGATGGCAATGTCAAAATTCACTTTGTGAGATCTGCTGATCAACTAGCTGATATCTTTACGAAAGCCTTACCTGAACAAACCTTCAATCGAATTCTACAAGGCTTAGGTGTGACAACCGTCAAAATTTGAGTCAATTCTAGAATTGATAAACTTAGTTGCACATGTAGGCATGAAACATACTAGACTTAGTAACTAGAAGCTAAGTTATAACCTACTAGAAACTTGGAAACAAGTAGAATCAAAGGATAGTGTACTTGGATTTCACATTGGTATGTGAATTCTACAACTACTTAACTATAATAACTATCCATATTCAGGTTATTCCTTGACTTGAACACCTTTTCATGAATCATATACACACATCATGCATTTGACCTAGTAGTATAAATTAGGTCTGAGTCTCGTTGGAACTTATGTCAAAGTTGAAAGCTAGGACTAGTATACTTGATTCCTCAATTTCACTTGAATCTAGAAACCACTACATAGAATGCCAGTAAACTTATAAAATACGTTACAACATTTATTTATAACTAAAAAAGAGTTATAATACCATAAGATAAATTTAAGTCTTAAAGATTCTATTGATTTTGATATCCAAAGATTTACTAACTCTCAAAAACCCTAAATCCCCTAAAAACCTAAATTTATGAAATTTAACCTTAAAAAGTCTATAAATATAGCTATGAACCTTGAAATATGATCTTATAATAATTAAAATTATGAAAATGCATTCAAGGAAAATAAAATTTAACTCATTAACATTTACCCTTGATTTATAAATCAAAAATCAAAGTTTTATGAATATAAACTTGATTTTAGTGCACAATTTATATAAAAATTGAGATATTTTATAAAAGAACTAAAATTTTATAAAAGAAAATTAATGAGAAAGGGGTATTACACCTCAAAAATCCCCCCCCCCCCCTCCTCATTTCACTCTCATCCTCCAACACACACACATCTCTTCTTTCTCTCTCTAAAAACTTCTCTCTTGCTTCTCTCTAAAACTAATGAACATAGATCCAGAATCTATGGGAGAGATTTTTCCAATAGACAATTCATGAGTCAAAATGAATCTCACTATTTTGGTGGACAATTTTGGTGGAGGGAACCCCTAAAGAGATGACGAGAGAGATTGTGTATCCAGAGAGATGAAATATTTCTTTTCTCTCTTTTCTTCTCTCTAAAACCCCCATTCCTTCTCTTACTTTTACCCAAAAAAATTTCCAGAAAAAACCACCATTTTGAATAAATATATCCATCATCCATAAGGGCTCATCAAGGTAAAACCACCCAAGTAAATCACGCATGCAAGTTTCTACTATTTTCTTATGATTTTATGTGCATATTACTTCAAAAACCAACTTCTACTTCTTCATCTTCTTCAAATTTGATTCCTTTTGGTTAAAATGGATTTTATAACATCATGGATGTGTTTTAACACCATGCATGTAGAAAAACATGGTTGCATGTTCATGATCTTAACACAAACATAGGTTTTCAAGTTAAGAACATAAAACTCATTTTTAAGAGTTCTTGAGAAACAAGATTTTTGTATTTTAATGCATGTATGTAAATTATTATTTTTAAAGATATTTGATCTCTGGAAACATGACCATAACATGCATGTATCATGATTTCATAAAATATTTCAAAATATTTACTCAAAAAAATGATGAAAACTCACTTTTCTAACGAGTCATCATGCATGCAATCTGCCATATTTCTTTGTCTGACTTTAAACTACCATATCTCAATCATTTCTTAACTAAAATTTGAGATTCCTTTTCTGAATATAATATAGTGGGTTAGCTTTCAAATCCATCTGACCTTACTTGAAAATTCCAATACTTCGATTTTTAACAACTTTTACAAAAGTGTTGCTCAAACAGCACCTTTTTGTGAATACTAGTTTTGTATTGCATGTTCAAAGGTCTTATTCCTCACTAAAAATCTAAGAAAAATTAATTTGAGCACTTAACATCATGTATTAAGAGGGACAACATGATATTGATTCAAAAGTCTTTGGAACATGTTGCAAAAATTCTCAAAATAACATTAATAATCTTTACCAAAATCACAAGAACCTAGTTTTCTCTATAATTTATTGATCCTTTAGGCATGTTTTTCGACATTGAAAATAAGAAAACAATTTTTAATTGTTATTAAATTGTATGAAGATGCATTCTGGAAATTTTCAGCTCAATATATATTTTCTTTATTTTTACATGAAAATAATAAGAAAATAGAGTGTTAAAGCGTATAAAATACTTACACTAGTAAATAAATTCTGGAAACATTCGTTGACGACCCTTTAAGTTAGAAAACATCTCTCATGAAGTTTCATTAATTTTTGTTACTGTTTAGTATGGCTCTGAATTTTCTTTTTATTTAGTTCCAATAAATCATAAAACCATATTAGGTAATGTGAAAATACTATCTCTTATTTTTCACGGCTTCTACCTTATGTGAAAGACTCGGAACAATATTTTGGTAATTTTTCAAAGTGTATATCCATTTTTCCATGATTTTTGTGTTTACAATGGACTAAAATCAGGAAAACTAGTTTTACTCATCCAAAATTCATGAACATTTACCAAAACACCTTATAATATATTATGATGCTACATGCATATTTTTATTATTTTTTGCTTTTTTATGCTATTTTTCTTCTATTTTCCTAAGATTAAATACACTTAAAACCACAAAAATCATAAAATCAAGTTACGCTGTTTAGAAATCCATTTTTATATTTTTCCCAGCTGAAGTATGTTTAATAACAGTAGTACAAAAAGTTTGGTAATTTTCCTTAACTGTTTAATAATTATTCACGAATTAATTCTTACTTAAGTGAATAAAACAAAGAAAATGTCTAAACTATTTGGAAACCAACTTTTATATTTTTACCAGATTTTATATGTTTAATAACACTTTAAAAAAACGTTTGGTGAATTTTTGAAACTTTTTTCTATTTATCTCTATTTTTATAGAATAAATACATAAAAATCAGAAAAATTGTGTTAAACTGTTTTAAAACACATTTTATTACTTTTCCAAGATTATGTACACTGTAAAACAGTTACACAAAAATTATAAGAATTTTTCATGGTGATTTACTATTTTTCCATGATTTTATGGTTATTCAAGAAACTAAAATGGTGAAAAATAGTTAGACAAATCAAAAATTCAAGAAAATTTATCTTAATGTCGTTGACTTCAATTAAAACTTAAATGCAAAGTTTGGGAAATTTTAGAACTAAACTGATTTAGTTTTTGAATATTTAATCATTGGAACACCTCTTAAAATGTTAAATATTAGCATTTCAATAATGTGAATTTTCCACTTAAATTGTTATATAACAATTGATTCATTGAAATTTAATTTTCACAGAAAAATGTTTGTAACTTATCAATATTAAATTTTGACACAATATTGGCATAATTCTATTGTAGTAGTAAGTATACTAGTGCTAGATTTCGATTAGAGACTCACTAGTGTGTACCATTATTGCAGGAATCAGTAGTGGTACACGTGGAATGTAGTTCAAGGCACCATTTGCATCATCTCAATGCATTGTGAGTATTCACGCATTTCCCTATTTTTGGTTTTTATGTTTTGGGATGAAAAAGCATGTCTGAAAAATTATTTATTGTTCGTTGTATTTAAATTGATTTTTATCAAACTTGATTGCTATATTTTGCTATATTTCTCTATGTATGTCTATGCAACACGAAACATGACGCCTTATCAACTTAATTCCCTTCCCTTTACATTTTAATCCAACCATTAACTCTTTGATCTAATGGTCATTATGGATAGCGCTATTAGGAATTGACAACTCCTCACTCGTCCGATTGGTTGAGTGCATGATACCATATTAATCTATGGAACGATAAGCATAAATCTTGTTAGGGCATCAATCATAGGCTTGGTTGTGAAATCATTGTTTGCTCATATACATACAAACTCGTTTATTAATTATAGCAATGAACTTTTTTTCTCATTATAGCAATGAACTTTGTTTCTCATTATAGTAAAGAACTTTTATTACTGGAAACTTATTTACTTGTCTTAACAATGAACTTGTTTGCTCCAAGTAGCAACAAACTTGTTTGCTAATTATAGCAATGAAACTTGTTTACTCGTTTTAGTAACGAACTTTATTTCCCATGAGAATATGAACGTTGCATCTCATTTGGGCAACATACTTTATCTCTCATGATGACAACGAACTTCATTTATGCAAACTTATTACTCATTTTAGCAATATATTTCTATTTATGGAAACTTTATTACTCGCTTTAGCAACAAACTTATATTCATGAAAACTTATTTACTTATTTTAGAAATGAACATTTGTTTATGGAAACGATTATCAATATTCTGATTATCATGATTTCAAACTATATTATGTTATAAACATGTGAGTACTCACCAACTATTTTTATAGTTGACGCTCGTTTTACATGCTTTTTCAGGAATCATCGAGTAAGTGGCACTTAGGGACACTTCACTTTTAGGAGCATTCACATGTGTTGTATTTCAATTTACCTTGTAATGTCATTTAAAAAATTTTCAAACTCATTGTAAATTTGTAATGATTTTTAATACTATGGTTGGTGTTGTCTTTTAACTTTTGCTATGAAACCCTTAGTACTGCCACACCCCGTATTTCCGCTTTAGCAGGGTGTGACATTAGGAATGATAGAAGCAGATTCCGTTCCGAAAACAACATAGTAAAGTAAATCAGTTTTCTTTCTCTGAACCGCTTCGATCTCTCGGAATGATTCAGAATCTATACTTCATGTTCCGAATGGTCGCGAACCATCAGAACAACTCGGAGTCCACTGTTCATCTAAAGGTTTGAAAGTTTTTGTATCCTTGTATATTAAGTCTCTTCCAACTGATTCGTGAGGTTGTTGTACATTTTGTTTTTGAGTTTATTTTTCTGTTTTTATTTCTTTTTCAGAAAATTCAAAACTCACAAAAATATTTTCTTTATTTTTCTGTTTTTATTTATTTTTCAAAAAAATTCAAAATCACAAAAACTTTTTCTTTATTTGTGTTGTATCTTTTTCAGAAAAACTGAAAATTACCAAAAACATTTTTTATTTTGTGTGAAATTTTCAACATGTATTTTAGATGCAGGTATATAAAATGCTTTTAAATCAGAACAATAGGGAAAGGTTTGTAATTCAGAATCCTTTGCACTAGTTAAGTGTCCCTAGAAGCATGTTGTTGCGTGTAACCCAAAGCCTCTGAGACTCTATGTTTGAAGCCTTACTGAATCAATAACATAAATCGTTTCTTCCCAAATAGGCTATAAATCCACATAAGTCATTAAGATACCTTACTCTTCTCAACTGAGTTAAGAGTTGACTGCATTGTCATTTTCGTATAGCAAAGGTACATTTTTTCTTCGGAACCACCTCCACTATTTCTCCATAATTTTCACTTCCACAAATGTAACCCTTGAGACTCTTAGCAATTACCACTGAGGTTTATGGTTACACAAAATCTGTGTTTATGATCTTAGATTCATTATCACCATGAATTGAGTGAAACCCAAAATCCGAAACTAATTCATGAATTGATGGTGAACAGTTAATGAGTTCTAGATACTTTCACAACTACATTGACGAGTAAAACATTTATGGTTCGTACCCTATATGTTTGAAATCTCATTTTTTATTTATTTTGAGTGATCTTTACGAAAAGCTCTCAAACCAATACTTTTCTTCCCAAAAGATCCAATTTTTATTTTTCTTGAGATTTCTACACTGTCCAGCCACTTAAATAATTCCAAAACATACTTTTTATTTTGACTACACTGGTCAGACAGGTATTTCTTCCAGACTTTCGGACTCATGTTGAGATTTTGACTTTGGTTGAAGCTTAAGCCACCCTATAAAGCCTAAATGAGAAGAAGCCTTTCATTGTTTCTCAACAAACAGATCCTTGTAATTCAATGGGATACCACACAGATACTTCCAAGTCTCTCTTGAGTCCAAAGGAAGAGATCGTTGCTCGAGATCTAACTGTTTTTATGTTGATTTATAATTGACATCACAGATTCCCATATATTATTTCTTTATCTTTGGCACACTATTGCACAAAAATCCTCGTGATTTTTCATAAGTCTGGTTTCATAATTCCGAATGGTCACTTTCAATTCCAAGAACATGTTATGGCTATTTGATGCTTGATTAAGAAAGTGTAGAACTGAAACGGAGGATTTCTACGAATATGATTTCAAAAAAAGGTGCGTTCTTTTCAAAAACCCTAACGCCACGCCTGTCACTTACACCGCCTGACACATGAACAGTGGTCATGCTTTTCTAGGCACTTTAATCGGGATATTGAAACATCAATCATGATTTTCTCTTTCCACTTATACCGTATAAAATGAAAATCAACACTTGCTTTTATCTCACATCTATGAAAGTATTCATACTCTCCGACGCAAATACCTCTTTCTCTCTGCACTGTTCATCATCTTCTCCAACAGTTTCCCTGGCTAACTCCTCTGAAACTTAATCTGTTGCTAAACAAACTGCTTCATTGTTTATGTTGGACATCAAACCCAACCAAAACCTCATCATGGATCTCGATTCATCCAAGTACAATGTATCAACAAAGCCTATGATCGAGTGTCTCTGTTACTCTCTATTGGCTCAAGCTCTAACGATGGTTGAGAATGACCCATTGGTGCATCTGTCCAAGGCATTCTCCACTGCAAGCTACCAACAAAGTGAAGTCGTGATAATGTTTGAGGTTGATTCCCACAAAACCTCTATCTCCAAGGCTCTATTTAGCAGGATGCTAGGGATTTCTTCAACAAAGGGTTTGGTCGATCCGGAATCAGCTTCTTCATCTGTGATTCTGGAGATGTTCTACCAAATAGGTTATTTGGGAAATCTGTCTCTCATATCGAGTTCAAGAAGCCCATCCTTCCTCCTATGTGGAATAGGATTTTCACTCTTCTGTTTAAGAGCTTCTCAGAGCGGGTTACAGGTTCGGACAGTGCCAACAAGCTTTTTTGCACTAGCATCTACGAGTTATGCTCTGGGATTAACCTAGATTATGGTTCAATCCTTTGGGAACAACTAGTTCAGAGCACCCTCTCAATAACCAGGAACTCGTAGATTTCTCATGCTCGATTCTGGTCAGTTATTGTCAAGAGGGCTATCACTCGCCTCAAGATTCCAGTGACAGATGATTATGTGATGGCAGCGATTCCGATTTTCCGTACTTCTAACTTTATTGTGTCCGGTCCCACCAAATTTGACTTTGTTGGATCTATTTCAGAAGCCATGTTACTCAATGTTCCGGCGGTCAAAGTGCTAATCAAAGAGTATCAAAAGAAGCCTACCTCAGGTCCTCGTCCTATGCCCAAAGATTTGTGAAGGGTTCTTGAATAAGGAACAAGCCCAAAAAAGGTGGAAATCGAAAGGAGAAAGTTGTACCTTCCGAGCCAGCTCAAACTCCAAAAAAGAAGATTAAGAAGGCTGCTTGCAAACCACGATCTCCTTCTCCTGTCGCTCAAGAGGATCCAGTCTCTCACACTATTTCAGAGATTCGAAGTACTGAACAAGTTAAGAAGGAAACTGAAGACACTGTCGCGACTTCACAAACTATGGTCTTGGAACCCATGGTCTCAGACCACACTCGAACTCAGTCTATCGCGAAGGTGTCATCTCTAATTTCTTCTTCGGTTCCTTTATGTGACATCCCCAAAATCTCGGCCAGAAAAGACCGATTTGTTTATGCTTTGTTTTTAAAATCAGAGTAATCGTTTAAAGAAAATTGTTGCGGAATTTGTCCCCAAAATAAAATAAATATGATAAGAATTTATCAAAGCATTTCTTAAAGAAAAGTATTTTCATTATATAACAAAATCTTGGGATGTCATGTTCCGATACAGACACATAAGCATAAACAGAACTTACATTTATTTATACTAATGATTTACATCTCCTTTATTCTCTCAGTGAAATATGTCTTTGTATTGATACCTGTGATACAAAGAAAACTGAGTGGGTCAGGCTTGGTAGCCTGGTGAGCATATAGGGTTTTCAACACACATTAATACATTTATTATATTCAATTATCAACGATCAACCCAAATACCCATCCCCATTATCTTCTTTATTTATTAAGGTTTTACCCTAAGAATCGATTATACTT
Source organism: Lactuca serriola (assembly GCF_051521515.1). Taxonomy (NCBI): domain Eukaryota; kingdom Viridiplantae; phylum Streptophyta; class Magnoliopsida; order Asterales; family Asteraceae; genus Lactuca; species Lactuca serriola. The sequence goes on along the minus strand of NC_136412.1, from coordinate 259,298,015 downwards.
TCTTCATTCATTCCTAAGGGTTTACCTAAGGAACTGGCACATAGTCCATTTGCTACCACGGTTTATACAACAGGCACTACGTCGCATAGTCACCAGGGTTCTTACAATTGGCACTACGTCTCATAGTCATCAGGGTTTACACAATAGGCACTACGTCTCATAGTCACTTGGGTTTACACAAAAAGGCACGAAGTCACATCGTCACCAAGGTTTATCAAATAGGCACGAAGTCGCATCGTCACCAAGGCTTACTCAATAGGTACGAAGTCGCATCGTCACCAACTATTCCATCTACCCATGTTCTACCCAACATTTTTTGTAGATATAAATACAAACACAATTTAAATCATTTAACACCCGTATAAAAACATCAATTCCAAATCCATCTCAAATAGATAATTAATATATAACACATAGCACGTATTTTATAAAATACTTCATATTTATGTGTAAGATGAAAGTGACTATACACTCACTTGACCAGAAGATGATCGGGCAGCACTACGGCTTGCAGAAGTAGTGTTTCTCCGTAGATCTGGAAGATCTTCACAAAAACCGGCTCCTCGCGGGCAACGCTTCGGCTCGGGAATAACGCTCTTCGGGATCCTCGGGGCTTCGGATCTTGCTTCAGGGCTTGGGAATAATACCGGGGCTTCGGGATATGATTGGCACGCAAATTGAGGCAAAAACTTAGAGAGAAAGTAAGAAAAACCGCAAGGAAATGGGTGATCTCGAGTTCTATTTATAGGCTGTTGGGTCTGGGATTACGCGGTGCGTAATCTCAAATTACGCGGGGCGTACTTTGACGTCACTGCGTGCGTCGACTGGTGGCACTCGAGTATTGGTCAGACAAGTTGCATCCGACTGAGTATGTTGGGCGTACTCAAATTACACTAGGCGTAATTGACTCGTCGAACTTGTAAATTGCGTAACTTTCGCATACGAGCTCCGTTTTCGACGTTTTTATATCCACGTGAAGGTGAGACTACGCTCTACAACTTTCGTTTAGACTCCGTTGGCTAATTTTGACTTTATTTTTATTATATTAATTTTAGTAGGCCAGGACTGGAAAACTCCGTTATAAATTCATAGCTTCTTCATCCGACGTCCGTTTTTGCCTATCTTTTTATTTCACTACAATTGACGAGATCTTCGATTCTCGTTTAGATTGTTTTGGCTAAAAACCGCTCGATCTCAAATCGAGTATTCAGGCTGCATACTGCTAAGCTGAAACTTAGAAAAATCATAACTTCCTCATACGAAGTCAGATTTGGACGTTCTTTTTATGCACGCTCACGGTTTAACGAACTCTAAAACTTTCGTTTAGATCACTAAGGCTAAATATCGCTCTAACATAAATTCACTTTTTACGTCATTCAGCGTCATGCCGGTTCTGTCGCGAAACTTCGACAGGTCATAACTTCTTCGTTATAATTCGGATTTCGACGTTCTTTATATGTACGGAATCCTTGTAACATATACTATAACCTAGTTAAGATTATTCATTCTAAATAATCTTCTGTCGGAAACTCATTTTTTGACGCTTATCGTCTTTAAATTGACTAGCCCTGATCTACGGGCGTTACAATTATCTCCCCCTTAGGATGATTACGTCCCGGAATCATCAACGAAATAGGACTTGCATAATGTTTCCACACGTTATTTCTTAATCCTAGGTAATAACCGTAACTTCTATGTTTCCTCGAAAGAGTATTTAACTCTTATGGGTTTCTTGACCGCAGAAGATGCCCAATCTTGCATCTTCTTATCGTATCATGTTGTACTTTCAATCGTAACCTTCAAGTTGCCAAATAAGTCCTTATTGTGGACTCCTTCTTCTTCTTAGGATAAATACTTTCCTTTATCTATTGTAACAGACCGATGGGTCATGCTCTAATGACCTCTCATCGAATGATGTAATGCTTAGACTCAGGTCTCCTAGAGTTAAATTCCAAAATGGAATATACCTTCCTTCATATTCTAATGTGATATAATCACATTTCAGCATGTAGCATTTCTGCCTACAAACTTCTTTTAACAACGAGCGCGACACTATCAATCGCATTAACTTCAACCTTCTGACTTAAGTCAGATGTTACATCTAACTTGGTCCTCTAGACCACGTAACATACTCCTCGTAGTCGAACTCAAATTTAAACATGACCACTAGGGTCGGAACTAGAACCATCTTACTAGTCATTACCGAAACAATGGTAATGACATACCAGAATAAAATGGAATCAATCACTAGCTTCTTGGTAACCTTGTGACTTTCCCTGATCCAAGTGCGAGTCCTGTGCTTCCGGTAGTATATGCATCTACTACCTTTCACACCTACTCATACTCGTCCCAAGTATTGTCTCTCAGTCGAACCAAGTCACTATACAAAAATCACACAATCATTTAACACATCAGGTATTAAAACCATAAATATCACATAAATATCAAAACCAGGGTTTACATTATAACTTGAAATGATTACACAAAAGTTCAAGTTCACCCTATACTATGCCTTTAATTGGCTACATCATAAGTTGATCCTTGGATATAAATTCCTCATCCTTGATTCGCTTCGTCGAGGATCATGTGGAATGCCCTTGGATGTGGCGGTGCGTTTTTCTTTGGGCAGTCTCTACAAATATGCCCTTCCTCGTTACATCCATAGCACACCTTTTTGTTGGATGCGCACTTGTTGGCGTAATGCCCCGTCTTCCCACATTTGTAGCAAGTCATATCCTCGCTACACTTCCGAAGTGTTTCTTTTTACACTTCTCGCACCACTTAGCTTCATCTCTTCCTCCAGATTTCAAGAATTTGGTTTCTTTGTTGATTATTGAAGATCCTTCATGTTTCCTCTTCTCTCCAACTTCAGCTCTCTCCAGACCCTTTTCTTTTATTTGGGTTTCAACATTTTTGGCTGCCCAGATGGTGGCTTTCAAAGTGGTTGCTTGCTTGACTATCGGACCAAAGTCCGCTGGTAATCCATTGGCAAACTTGTTGACCTTGGAAAGTTCAGTTGGAAGTAGGTATTGAATAAGCTTCATCTTTTCCGTAAAGCTTGTGGCGTATTCAGTGATGCTCAATTTTCCCTTCTTCAGATTCTGGAACTCATTGTTGATTTCCACGAGATCCTGCTCAGAGCAGTATTGCATTTTCAATTGTACCACGAACTCTTCCCAAGACATCTTGCTAGCTTCCCCCTTGGGCATCGAACCGGCCAGTAACTTCCACCAGCTCAGTACTCCAGATTTTAATAGAGGAATTGCAAGAGCGGTCTTCTGTCTGTTACTACACTCGCAACTTTCAAACGTTGTCTCCATCTCAGAGATCCAGTCCATTACTTGCATCGGCGTCGGGCTCCCAGATAGACACGGTGGTGTGGATGCCATGAAATCCTTGTATTTACATCCTCTTCCATCATTTCCTCCATCACAATTGTTTTGTCTAACAATTGGTGGGTTGGCTTGACCAACGGTACCACTGAAGTTTCCACCTTCCGATGGCCTCCATTCACTTCGGGCTCTTCAACTTGGATTGAAACTTCTTCACGATTTTGTTGAAGCAGACGTCTAGTTTCTTCCATCTGACGATTCAACATCGTCTGAATCATCAATTGTACACCAGCCATTGTTATCGGTTCAGGTGCTGCTGCTACGACAAGTATTTGCTCAAGCACGGGTGGTTGATTCCTGTTTTCATCAGCATTTCCAACTCCACTTCTTGTTCTCACCATTTTTGATCTACACACCGAATAATTTCACCTTTTTACTCCAAACGATTACATGCTAGTTCTAATATCATATACATACGCTTAGAATCCTAAACACATAAACCTTCAGATCCGGTTGGCAACAAACCGTAGATTCGAACAAATAATATCATATATGGCAACATATAACATTTAGCACATAAAAGCATTTTAGGCAAATTTCCTAAAATAAACTAGTGCTCATGTCTAGAATTTATCAGACACACATCTCACAATCTCCACTTAGCATACTAAGTTTAAGTCTAGAAATCCTACAAACTCCTAGTTCGCTTAAACTAATGCTCTGATACCAACTGTGACATCCCCAAAATCTCGGCCAGAAAAGACCGATTTGTTTATGCTTTGTTTTTAAAATCAGAGTAATCGTTTAAAGAAAATTGTTGCGGAATTTGTCCCCAAAATAAAATAAATATGATAAGAATTTATCAAAGCATTTCTTAAAGAAAAGTATTTTCATTATATAACAAAATCTCGGGATGTCATGTTCCGATACAAACACATAAGCATAAACAGAACTTACATTTATTTATACTAATGATTTACATCTCCTTTATTCTCTCAGTGAAATATGTCTTCGTATTGATACCTGTGATACAAAGAAAACTGAGTGGGTCAGGCTTGGGAGCCTGGTGAGCATATAGGATTTTCAACCCACAATAATACATTTATTATATTCAATTATCAACGATCAACCCAAATACCCATCCCCATTATCTTTATTTATTAAGGTTTTACCCTAAGAATCGATTATACTTTCTTCATTCATTCCTAAGGGTTTACCTAAGGAACTGGCACACAGTCCATTTGCTACCACGGTTTATACAACAGGCACTACGTCGCATAGTCACCAGGGTTCTTACAATTGGCACTACGTCTCATAGTCACCAGGGTTTACACAATAGGCACTACGTCTCATAGTCACCTGGGTTTACACAAAAAGGCATGAAGTCACATCGTCACCAAGGTTTATCAAATAGGCACGAAGTCGCATCGTCACCAAGGCTTACTCAATAGGTGCGAAGTCGCATCGTCACCAACTATTCCATCTACCCATGTTCTACCCAACATTTTTTGTAGATATAAATACAAACACAATTTAAATCATTTAACACCCGTATAAAAACATCAATTCCAAATCCATCTCAAATAGATAATTAATATATAACACATAGCACGTATTTTATAAAATACTTCATATTTATGTGTAAGATGAAAGTGACTATACACTCACTTGATCTAAAGATGATCGGGCAGCACTACGGCTTGCAGAAGTAGTGTTTCTCCGTAGATTTGGAAGATCTTCACAAAAACCGGCTCCTCGCGGGCAGCGCTTCGGCTCGGGAATAACGCTCTTCGGGATCCTCGGGGCTTCGGATCTTGCTTCGGGGCTTGGGAATAATACCAGGGCTTCGGGATATGATTGGCACGCAAATCGAGGCAAAAAATTAGAGAGAAAGTAAGAAAAACCGCAAGGAAATGGCTGATCTCGAGTTCTATTTATAGGCTGCTGGGTCTGGGATTACGCGGGGCGTAATCTCAAATTACACGGGGCATACTCAGTACATTGGGCGTACTCAAGTTATGCGGAGCGTACTTTGACGTCACTATGTGCGTCGACTGGTGGCACTCGAGTATTGGTCAGACAAGTTGCATCCGACTGAGTACGCTGGGCGTACTCAAATTACGCTGGGCGTAATTGACTCGTCGAACTTCTAAATTGCGTAACTTTCGCATACGAGCTCCGTTTTCGACGTTTTTTATATCCACGCGAAGGTGAGACTACGCTCTACAACTTTCGTTTAGACTCCGTTGGCTAATTTTGACTTTATTTTTATTATATTAATTTAGTAGGCCGGGATTGGAAAACTCAGTTATAAATTCATAGCTTCTTCATCCGACGTCCGTTTTCGCCTATCTTTTTATCGTTTCACTACAATTGACGAGATCTTAGATTCTCGTTTAGATTGTTTTGGCTAAAAACCGTTCGATCTCAAATCGAGTATTCGGGCTGCATACTGCTAAACTGAAACTTAGAAAAATCATAACTTCCTCATACGAAGTCAGATTTGGACGTTCTTTTTATGCACGCTCATGGTTTAACGAACTCTACAACTTTTGTTTAGATCCTAAGGCTGAATATCGCTCTAACATAAATTCACTTTTTACGTCATTCAGCGTCATGTCGGTTCTGTCGCGAAACTTCGACAGGTCATAACTTCTTCGTTATAATTCGGATTTCGACGTTCTTTATATGTACGGAATCCTTGTAACATATACTATAACCTAGTTAATATTATTCATTCTAAATAATCTTCTATCAGAAACTCATTTTTTGACGCTTATCGTCTTTAAATTGACTAGCCCTGATCTACAGGCGTTACACTTTACCAGATGAAACATTTCATGTTCCTTCTCCTCTACCTTCTTCAACTACTACTTCCACACCAATCTTTACACCCATCACCATAGTTCCTTGTCCAAATGTATATGTTGGTATTTCGCAACCACAGATCTCGGTTGCTCAAACCACTCCACTATAAACGAATCGACCGCAATAACCATTATTACGAGTTCACTTCAAGTGACTGTCAACGTATCTGATACGGGGGAAGGTGCTTTTGGTGTTACAATTGGTCAGACTTCCACCCCAGTCTCGCCCTTAAGCAATGATGATCCTGATACAATTTTTGGTGATGATCGGGATGATTTTCAAGATTTCCATTACAACCCATTTACTGGTCATCAGGAGAGTGATGATGATGATGCACCAATGACGAAAGGGCAGTTCAAGCATCTCAATCAAGAATTGGATACTTTGATTCGGTCATCCAAATCTTCGTCCAACAGTGAGTATTCCTTTGAGGCTCACAACGCATTAGTTGAGACTCTCACCAAGGAGCATGCCAAAAGTCTCGAAGCCTTTATAAAAGTAGTTGAAAATTCTGAGAAAATTGTTAGGGAGACGACCGAGAAATTAAAAAAACTACTTTCTGATGTGACTCAAGTTATGGCGGAATTCCAAAAATCTTTGGACCAAAATATTGCATCTGCTAATAAAGTCATCACCAATCTTGGCGCCACTCTTCAAACAGAGAAGGAAGCTTTATCTAAGGTCCGTTTAAAACTGAAGGTGGATAATGCGGAGATGAGTGCCTCCATCATTTAAAAGATTGAGAAGCTACATGCAGATCTTGATACCGAGAATAAGTTATCTCTAATCCAGACACCAACTACATCTCTAACCACAGACTGATCTCGTACCTCATCCCACATCGGAACTAAGACTGACTTTAGAACATTCAAAGGTTAGAGATTGCTAGAGGTTCACTTTCGGATTCCAACAATCTCCCCCTAAGTGAACTTAGCAATCAAGTCAGCTTAGTTTGAATCTTCCTTGATGAACACATACGCTCTGTATAACCATTCTCTGACTTCAATGTACCACTGCAGCTGACTTATGAACTTTGCCTTCACATGCTATGGTGTGTCGGACTTTGATGCTCGATTGCTAAACTTCCGAAGGGCCTTGGTAGGAACCATATGTTTCTCAAGGACTCGGAAGAAGTCCTTCTTGTTTGTTTTCCTTTGAAGATATACAAATCCTAGCACTGGTTCATAAACGGGTCCCTCTGCAAATATCTCAACTTCTGGCAGGTTGAAGTCAATTTTGGCCAAGTATTTTTCGTTTCGAACAGATGGGCCAATTCATAATCACGATGAAAAAAATTTAGTAACGTAATCTTTGAGAAATCTCAGGGCAGCATGGTAAGCTCCCATGCTAAGATCATCTTCTTGGTGTGTTCTGAAGTATGCATAAATGGTCAGAATGTCGTATGGATTGAGTGCAGGAATGTCAGCATCAGTGATGGTCTTTTGAGTTGGTTTGTATCGGAAGATGTGGTAACCAAATAGCATGCAATTGAGTTTGAACTTGGTCAAGATTTTCCTTCCGAACCCGGAAATCTTGGTGATCCTTTTCCTAGACCATACTTCTTTTAGACGAAGAGTATTCTTTGATTAAAAGGTCTTCAATATTTCACGTTCAGTTCGGATGATCATTTGTGGATCATCTTCCAGTTGGAGAGGAGCGAACTTTGGGTAGAACTTGTTGTAAGGAGAGAGAGGAAAACCAATTCGGTCTGATTCTTGGTTGGGAAGATGATAGTACATAGAAGGCACTATGTCTACATCTTGCAATATTCCATTTCTGCAAAAGGGAGAGATCCCTAGCATCGGATGAGGATTATCATCTTTGAAGGATTGGATTTGGATGCTTTCCTCAAGTGCTCGATTAATTTCTTCCTGGTACCAACCAAAATTTTGCTTTGGAGGAGGTCTAGAGTGATGGACTTCTAAACTGGGCATTTTACCTTTATCTTTTTGTTTTTAGAGGGCAGAGAGGATGTGTTGCATGTTCTCGTCAACGACGAATTTTGGAGGAGATGAAGGCAGGGGCTTTTCCGGAATATCATCTGGCATCCGGAGTGGAGAGCCTTCATCGATAGGAGTGATCTTGGGCGAAGGAATCAGAGGCAGAATTGATGTTGTGGCTCGGAAGGCGTAAACCATTAGTTGGGTTTTAGCCTTTGCCATTTCTTGACTTCTGTGAAGAATATCATCCATAGTGGAGGGCCATGATACTGCTAACCAAATCTTTTGCTCTTCCTCGGAGAGCACCGTGGCTGGACACTTTTTCAAGGCTGGAAGCCCCATGATGGCATTCGTAACGTATATGTCTTCTTCATAATCATCACATGGAGAACCTAAAATAATTTGTAAGGAATCATCAGAGTTTTCATCTCGAAGTCTGAACTCCGAGACAAGTTACCAAGGTTGATTTCTCCAGCTAGGTCCTTCTCCCCCTCTTGCAACGGAGGATCCTACAACCGGTGCAAGCAACGTAGAAGCCTTAAGTTCCGAGAAGCGGTCGAACACCTTTTGAAAACTCTAATTCATCTGAAGAGTCAGGGTGTCATAATCTTCAGCTATGGGAGCCTGAGCTTTGAGATAATCGAAGAGGGCTAAAAGAATGGCAAGCATCTCATCAAATTTGTGGTTCGGAACATCCACGATGTTCTAGCATGACCTGAGAAGCTTTAGAAGAACTTATTGGATGATCAGATTCATCTCATCTTTCTTGCGGATCTCCTTCTCTAACCTCTGAATCTGTTTCTCATGACAAACATGAGTTTCTTTGATGAGATCGTTGGTGGCACTGACCAAATCATCATGAACGTTGAGCATCTTGGTGATTGTATCGAGATAGTGATTGACAGAGGCATCATACTTTTGTTCCACTTCCTCAATAATGTGCTTGAGTCGGAGAGAGATGAGCTGATCAAGTTGGGCTTCTCTTTCAGCAACGGTGGGTCCGGACTTGTTTGTTTCGGACAGGGATTTTAGGATTGCATCAAGCTTGGAATCCAGTACGGAAACCTTATCGTCGATGTTGGCATTTAGTCCGGCCACAGAGGTTTCTATGGCATCAACCTTCTTCATGGTGTCAGATACATTGTATCGGAGTTCCAGGAGGGCAAAAGGATCAACATAGTTTCTAGTTGATGATCTTGTGTCCGATGTGGAAGTCTGGGACTTGTTTTTGTCATCATATTGGGTCTCTGGTGGTACGGAGGGATCAACCTGAGTTGCATTGGCTATTTTAACTTCTTGAAGAGGAGTAGATTCTGTTTCGGCTCCGATATGCGAATGAACTTGATCGTCAATGTTGATCTCCTCATCAACGGGCTCAAAAAAGGAGGATGAAAGTTCGAAATCAAAGTCTGACCTTGAAGAAGATGGCTTTGAAGGAAAAAGAAATGAGGAGACCATCGGAGGAGTAGCAATGGAGGCACCTCCATCATCGATTATAACTTCATCTGAATGTTCTTCATTTGGATTAGAGTGCATACCATCATGATGATGTGTCTTTGGCATTTCTCCTAAGGCGAACTCCAAATATGTGATTTCATCAGTGGGGACAACGAAAGGCAAGTTGCTTTAGATAGCCATGTTCCTCATGGAGATGAGAGTTGCTTCGACTTGAGACCTAGTGAGTTCCAGATGCCTTTTATGTGCCTTGTCAACATAATCTTCCCACAAAGGATCGTTAGCACCTGGTCGTCATGTACCCTTACCGGGTATCAAACCAGTTGTGGCATCTAAGGTTGGAGGGACTACTCCAGCCTCAAAATTCATGGGGTCCGAAACAGGGATCTCGGACCGTGCTTGTGTAGAAGGAATTGGGTTTTCCAAAAAAGACATGTGGGTTTGTTCTAAGGGAAAGGATTTTTGTTCAACACCAGCAGCACCTTGTTGGGAAAGTGGGAGTGGATTGTGTGGAGACTCCCCGTATGTGTGTGTGCTTGTGTTTTTGAAACTCCGAAGGGTACTTCGGAAGAGAGGGTAGGTGGGGTAAGAGGATGGCCAGAGTTAGCCTGAATGTCTTTGGCTCCTTCCTGTTGAGAGGAAGAATTGACTTTGGTTCTCCTTTTGGCTTTTGGCTTTGAGGGAGAGGATTTCCTTTTGGAAGATTTTTTCTTCTTACCACCTGAAGGAATATGCTTGGCCAATTCCGGAGTGGGCTCAACATGGACCTGGGCAGATTGTGTAGAGCTATACACAATCGAGGTCTCCGTGTGATGTTTCAATGAATTGATCCAGAAGGAAGGACGGCCAGCATATGTTCTGGAAAACGTCTAATCGGTTCGAAGGAAGTTTGGTCCGGAATATGATAATGTCTAACAGTTTTGAAGGAAACAAATACCTCTCTTGGAATCATATCCCTAGGAACTGGTTCGGACATCTCACGGTACAGTTGTTGGATCATCAAAGCCCAAAATCTAGAGCTGGAAATCTCTTTGGGCTTCCTTTTGATGGAAAACTTCCAAAAATCTTGCCACAAGACTTCAGGAAGATCTGCAGTGTTGCTCTTGTCGGAGAAGATGTTGTAAACCACGTACAAGCAATATTTGCTTAAAGTGTCGGTACCTCCATATTTTCCAGATAGACCGCTGACAATGAAATGCATCAGGTTGTCCAAAGGCCTGAGACAGCTGATTTCTTGAACTTCTTTGCTTTGTATTCTTGGCCATAACCGATGTGAGTGAGAAACAATTGGAATTCTTCTGTTGTGGGTTCTTGTACCTTGAAGTCTAAAGGTTTTTCTTCTATTCCAATCGCCTTGAGAAACATGGATTTGTGAACAGCTACAGTGCGATCATCGGTTATCTTCGTCTCAAGAACGTTGTTTTCAATCTTGATCCATTCAAATGTCGTGTGAAGAAGACGAATAGGGATTGGTGGGTCTGGTATCTTGGTGAGTGGAATATAGATGGGATGATAAGCAATGAACTCAATCATGACTCTGATGGGCTCGTCGAAATCTATGGGGTCTAGAGAAAACAATTGTGTCGTGTCTCTGAGAAAGGGTTCGTTGGACTGAGATGACGATGATCCTTTGGATGATTTCTTTTTCGCAACAGTTTTGGGAACTTTGGGAGCGCTTTGAGTGACTTCAGAAGCGGTTTGGGAACCTTTGGGGGAGATTAGGAAGATGCCATTATTGTAGAAGATGAAGGGTTGAAGAACACAAATGCAGAGAGAAAGAAGAAGGATTTTAGCTCTTTTGTGCGCGCAAAGGGTGAAAGAGGGTTTGAGGAGGGTTTTTATAGGTTAAGGAAAACGGGTCTAGTTAGAAAATGTAATGATGAAACCCAGAAATGGAAATGGATCGCATTTATTATGTTTCCATTTTTAGATGAGTTGACCTGCAATGGCTAAAGATCACAATGGCTTGAAGTGAAAAATACAAACCATCACTTTGTTGATGTGATGTTTACTTTACAGAGACGTGTACAACATGGAGCGAGTTTCGAGGGTGAAAATAGAATCATCATTAAAAAGTAACTATTAGAAATGTTTCATATAAAAACCTTTTGGACTTCATCATGTGATTTGATTTGGGAGCCGTAAGGTTACGGAATGATTTTAAAAACAATTTCTAATCATTAAGAGTTAGAAAAGAGGTTTGAATGATCTTGGAACATGTGAAAGGTCCGAGATAGGATCCGGAATGAAAACATTTGATCCATAAGGTCCGAAGTGAACATAAAAAATTCCGGAGTGAATATTTGGAAGATTTAGGATCCAAGAGTCCTGAGTAAAAAATTTAAGGAAATTCTGGAGTCATGAGTCCAGAGAGAAATTTTTGAAAGACTCTGAGATTGTATACTGAACAAGATAAGAGAAAAGAGTTCAATATCGTTTCGCACTTGAATTCCGGGATGATCTTATGAAACAAGTTCAAAGGTGAGGTTGATACCAATGTAACTATATTGGTCATGGACCCCATAGGACTAAGTGAGCTGTACAACTTAGAACTACAAGAGGTGGTTAGATAAAAAGACACATAAAATGATCTTATTTATTCTGAGAGGCAATAGTTCCGAGATGAGAGAAAATTTGATTCCGGAACATTTTTACTTTCTGAAGTTGCCATCAGAGAGTGCAAACCTCTTGAACGAACTGAGGATCAGGCATCATCATACCCATTTTGTTCAGAAAACCATTGAATTTGGTTTCTTCTAATGCCTTAGTAAAGACATCAGCAATTTCTTCATCAGATGGAACAAATATTAGTTCGATGTTACCATTTAAAACATGATGTTTGATAAAATGGTATCGTATATCGATGTGCTTCGTCATTGAGTACTGAATTGGATTGTGTGAAATTGCAATGGCACTTTGTGAATCACAATAGATTGGTATTTATTGAAACCGATAAACATAATCCAAGAGCTGTGATTTCATCCAAAGAACTTGAGATGTGCAGCTAGCGACACCGATGTATTCTGCTTTAGTTGTTGAGAGTGCAGTGCAACTCTGTTTCTATGATGACCAACTAACCAATCGACCACCTAAGAATTGACAGCCACCAGATGTGTTTTTTCTGTCCAATTGAAGACCGCCATAGTTCGAATCGGAATATGCTTGAAAGATGAAACTCTCATTTGCTGGGTATCAGATTCCAAGATTCTTTGTACCTTTGAGGTGTCGGAATATTTGCTTGACGTCTAAGAGATGAGACATCTTTCAGTTGAATTTAAATCTGGTACACAAACATGTTGAAAACATGATGTCCGGATGACTTGATGTAAGGTAGTGTAGTGATCCAATCATTCCTCTGTACTTCTTTTCATCAACAACAACACCTGAAGGTTCCGAAAAGATCTTGTGTCTGAAACCCATAGGTACCTTTGCCGAGGCACATGTGTCCATTGAATATTTCTTGAGAAGTTCAGAGATGTACTTTTCTTGGTGAATAAATATTCCTCTATTAGTCTATTTAACTTGGAGACCTAGGAAGAAACTTAGTTCACAATTCATACTTATTTAAGAACGATTGATCATTAGTTTGGCAAAATCGGCTACCATTGATCAATCGGAGGATCCAAACATGATGTCGTCCACATAAATTTGGACAAGCATGAGATGTTTTCCATTTGACCTTCGGAATAGGGTAGGATCGAGAATACCTCTTTGAAAACATGAACGTTTGAGAAAATCGGTGAGGATCTCGTACCAGGCGCGAGGAGCTTGCTTGAGTCCATAAACAGCCTTTCGGGTTTGTAGCAGTAGTTCGGATATGAGAGAATGACAAAACCGGGGGGATGTTGGAGATACAATTCAATATCAAGTTCACCATTTAGAAAATCACTTTTGAGATCCATCTGGTAAACCTTAAAGCCTTTGTGAGCATCATAAGCAAGGAAGATTCTGATGGTTTCAAGACGGGCAACAGGAGCAAAGGTCTCATCATAGTCTAGCCCATCGATCTGTGTGAATCATTTGGCCACCAATCTTGCTTTGTTTCGAATGATAACACCTGCGTCATCTAGTTTGTTGCGAAACACCCATCTAGTAACAACAATGGGATGGTTCTGAGGAGGAGGGACGAGAGTCCTGACTTCATATCTATCGAATTCTACCAATTCTTCCTACATGGCTGTAATCCAATCAGCATGTTCTAATGCCTCTTTGATGGATTTGGGTTCAACCATTGATATAAATGTCGAGAAATGACATTCATTTTGAACACTTGTGGCAGAACAAGTTTGTACACCAGTGTCTGGATTTCCAATAACTTAGTTCGGAGGATGATCCTTGGTCCATATATGTAGTCTAGGAAGCTCTTGAGCAGCATAAGATCCTATATCAACAATAAGGTTGTGTTGCTCCCCCTGAATAATTTGAACTTGTGGATGATGCTCCCCCTAAACTTCTGAAACGGATAGGTTCACATCGTCTTCAGGTGGGAAATCAAAGAAATTCACATCAGCATCGTTGTTGATAGGATTAGAATCGAATTCAGCAGCTACATCTTGGAATCCATCCACATTTCATTCAAGGGAAGGTTGACCATTCTCCCCCTCAACCTAAGAAGGTTGAAACGGTTCAGAATCAAATGGAGGAAAGTTGGGTGCCGGACCTGAAACATTTTGGGAAACTGGAGCTTCGGTTGATGAGGTTTGTCTTGTTTGAGATTCCAAATCAAGAGCTATTTCTGAAGGTCCAAACAAGGTTTCAAAGTCAACCTCGTAGATCATTTGCAGGTTCGGACATCCTGGAGTTGGAGCATTGGACTCCATGATGTGGGTTGTGACATGGGTTAGGCTAGAATTCCGAACGAAATTGTCATCAAAGGTGACATCAAATCTTTCTTCAAGAATTTAAGTCCATCGATTAAAAACTCGATAAGCCTTTGATTTAGCATAGTATCCAAGAAAGATAGCTTCATCAGCTTTGGGTTGGAAATTTGTAAGCTGATCACGGTTGTTCTTGATGAAGCATCTACATCTAAAAACATGAAGAAAGGAGATACTTGGCTTCCGACCGTTCATGGCTTTGTACGGTTTTATGTTGAGGCGTCGATTGATAGTACTCCTATTTTGAGTGAAGCATGCAGTTGAAACAGCTTCAGCCTAAAGATAGAGTGGAATATTTTCAAAGTTGAGCATGGATCGAGCAGCTTTAACGAGTGTTCTGTTGCGTAGTTCAACTACACCGTTCTGTTGTGGAGTGTATGGAGCATAGAAGTTATGGTCAATAACCTTCTCGGTGAGAAAGTTCCCAATGGTGGCATTGGTGAACTCTGAACCATTGTCACTTCGGATTCGCCTTACTGGAAGTTTGATGAGAACTTCAATTCCTTTGATGAAGTTGATGAGTTCAGAGGTTGTTTCTGACTTGAGCCTTAGGAAGAAGACCCAAGTGAACCTAGTAAAATCATCCACAATCACAAGAGTGTATTTTTTGTGATGTAGACTTTCTACTATTGAGGGTCCACACAGATCAATGTGCAGAAGT
Organism: Lactuca serriola; assembly: GCF_051521515.1. Taxonomy (NCBI): domain Eukaryota; kingdom Viridiplantae; phylum Streptophyta; class Magnoliopsida; order Asterales; family Asteraceae; genus Lactuca; species Lactuca serriola. The sequence goes on along the minus strand of NC_136412.1, from coordinate 259,282,882 downwards.
TTCTAATGGATCCGAGATAGATTTTTCAATGATAACAGGGTGACCCTTCTTCAATTGCTTTCCACACTCGCATGCAGCACATAAATGATTATTTTCGAACTTGAGGAGTGGCAAACCTCTTACCATCTCACCGGAAAAAAGATCATTCATATATCTAAAGTTTAGATGAGCAAGCCTCTTATGCCATAACCAACTGACGTCAGGAACAACTTTTGAGAGTAAGCAGAGTTGGGGCTTACCAATGATCATGTTGATGTCAGGAGGATACATATGATGGGCTTTTGAGCACTATAACAACCTTAAGGTGCACATACAACCCTAGATGCTTTGGATCTAAGTTTTCTCTAGTTATACATGCAAACAATTTTTTCCAAAGCTTGAAGCCTAATCTAGCATACAACATGACATATGAATTATAAAACTAGTTAGATTGTTAACCTCTTGTTGTAGCTTGTTATCTTTGGCCTTTAAGAACTTAGCACCTCAAATGTGATGCCTCTAATAAGTCACAAACACCACCAACAATTGGATGACTTGAGAGAGAGGTTTCAATGCACTAAAATCGGCTCTATGAACTCGAAGAACACAAGGGATAACCAATTTTAGGCCATGGGGTCATATATAGTGTAAGAATCCAAGAGTCATGGGTAAACCCTAATCCATACACTTTGGGTTATGATCCATATTTTATGTGGGCTGACTCTTCATGGAACTTACATAAACTTAGCCCATCATGGATCAATAGCCCAAACCATATATATATATATATATATATATATATATATATATATATATATCATTGATTTACATAATCAGTAAATGTTAATTTAATTAGTCTCTTTTCATCACTAAATTAATTCTTGATCAATACTAATCAAATAACATGATTTCCTATTAACATATTATACTTGTAATATATTAATAAATCATAAACAACCTCTTTCTCAAATGTCCATCCTATCAGATTGTTCAAGTGAAGGCAACCCAAAAGAACCATGCTACTCTGGGGTCAAGTACATACCAATTATAGTTATGGGCTTAGACACCTAATCTAACAACATGTTCTTGTTGCGATTTGACTTGATCAAACATTCTTTCCGGTCTTCTGAAATGACATAGTTGTGTTTCATGTAGAATTCAACTCGACGATTTGCATCGGTGAGTTAAGCCCCACTTATTAAATTATGTTTCAAGTCAACTACATATGCCATGTTTGAAATGGAGAAGTTTCCATTTGTAAGGATGACATAACCTCTGATCTGAGAGTTAGAGTTGTTTCCATATGTCACGTAGCCAACATTTGGTGAAAGTTTGAGATCTCACAGAAAGTCCTTATGCCCCGTCACGTGCATGGAGCAAGCACAATCAATATACCACATTGTTTCTTGCTCTGAAGCACAAAGTGCCTACAAAATTAGTGAGTTGTGGAGTTTTTAGGCTCTGAGTTAGGTTTTGGGACAAAGGCATGAGTCTTCGGCTTCGATTGCGACTTTTGAGCAACAGATGTTTTAGAAGGTTTGTTCCGAGATTCTTTAGGAAACATACATAAGGCCATGATTCTTTCATCTATCTAATAATAATACTCAATGACATGAGGGTTGAGAACAACCTTTCTCAGATAGGCAGCTTCCGAAGCAATGGGAATCACTGTGTCTTTCGTAATTGCAGTTTCATTATTGAGATTTTTCACTTTCCATACAAAATTTTGTTTTGAAGATTTTTGTGATGTTGTGTTCTTAAAAAACTTGTTCTTTGGTTGATAATACATTTGTTTTTAAAAGTTGTTGCGGTTTGAAAACTGTACCATCAGATTTGGATATAAAAACAGATGAAACAGTCCGAGGAGAGTTTGTTCTGGCAGATTGAGTATCGACAATGGGCCTTGTCGAGTTAGGATTGACTACGTGCTTATGTTCTTCCTGATTAGGACTGGAAGGCCTTGTGATAATCTTAGTGGGTACAAATATGCTTTGACTCCTAGTTGGTAGAATGGCAGTCCGAGATACACTCTTTTTGGAGTTCTCAAGGAATCTTGAATTCTGTCTTGACTTAATTTCCTTTTTGAGAGCATGTTTGGCTTCTACCTTAGGATCAACATCTTTCTTATTTAACATAGGTTTCTTTTTGGAGTTAAAGGAAGACTTGGAAGTTTGACCAACAGAAGGGTTGTCAAACACAGGTTTGATTGGCACAAGTTTGGTTTTGGATACCACTTGTGAATCAGATTCACATGAATGAGATGAATTATCAACATCACTATCTAATGATGCCCAAACAAACTCAGAGGTATCAAGTTCAGTTGTCTCCGGAATGATTTCCTCAACAACACAGTTGTTAGGAGGGCAGTGGTTTAGAATCTAAACAACAGTGTTTGGAATACTAGAGTGGGGTTTCGAGGTCCGATTTAGGTCCAGGTTTGTCAGAGTGGAATCGAGACACTTGACAACTATAGGCTGAAACTCAGGAATTAGTGATGCAAAATGGTCAAAAATCTCAGGAAGCGGTGAAAAAGGCGATGCAGGGGTGTCCGAATGTTTGATGTTCGGAATGTCTCCAATAAAAGTTAGGTTTTGCAACTCCTTCAAGGGACGAGTAACAGGTTTTGTAAACTCGCTTCCAAGACTAGGAGGTTTTGACCAAGGATGACAAAAATTGTGGGTAATCCTTTTATTCGCTTCAAGAATGTCAATAGAATTATGTACAACATTTATTTTAGCATTGAGATGTTTGTTGTCAGAAATTAAACATTTCTTTCAGAATAAGTGATTTCACATTTGTATTTAAGAATAATACATTCATCTTGTGACATTACAAGCTCTCGTTCTAAAGACTCTATTTTCAACTTCTTATCCTCAAAAAGTAATCTAAGCGACTCAGTTCACTCTCCTTCTTCTCACCGGATTTTATGGCTGACTCATAGGCTTTATAAATGATGTTCATATTTGATTGGATTTGGATTAGATATGGTTCACAGAGAGATAAGTCAAAATTATTCTCCGTAATCATATATTTTACCTGTTAAACGATGCTTCTGCCAGGTGGATCGTTAGTAGCCATGTAGTAGTGGTTTGGTTCATCATCTTCATCATCTCTCTCTGACCTAGATGACCAGTAGCCTTCATCACATTCAATTTCTTGTCGAGCCATAAGACACATGTTTCGGCCAGTGGTTACGTCATCATCATCTCCAGAAGACCAATACCCTTCCACTTCCGTTGATACAGTGGTAACAAAAGCCTTTTCACTCTCTGCCATTTCTTGAGCTCGACGTGCATAGTAAGCAGATTCCTTTATCTTGGGTTTCTATGGGACTTCGGCTAAGCAATCCTTAGCAAAGTGGTTTGCATGACCACATTTGTGACATAAAATTTTGGGTTTGTCGGACTTCGGAGTTTGTGAATATTCCAAGGTGTGATTCGGTGTAGGAAGGTTAGTTTGTAAGTTGGCGGGTTTTCAGAGGGTTTGTTGAAAGGTTGAGGATTTTTTTGGTGAGGAGCATGGAAATGGTTGTGATATGGCTTGTTATAAGGACGATTGTATTTCATGGAGAGAAAGGAAAACTCTTGTTGGAAACGGAGTTTAGAGTCCATATCTTCAGGATTAAGGTCACCAGTTAATTGATAGTTGTTGTTGGTAGAAGCAGGTATGGTTGGAGGTGAGGATTGAACAGAAGGGGTCAGAACCAGCGAGGTTCGGAGTTTGTGCATCATACAAACTAACTAGAGCTAGAGGACCTCCAGTGATTTCTCGTAGGGTTTGTGCAACATTTGATTCATGGCCTTGAAGTTCATCGAAAAGCTGGTAGAATTTCAGCTTTTTCAGAGATCCATTACTCTGAATACATGATTTCACATTTCCCCATCCCTTTCCAAGACTGTTAATGAACTTGAGGTTGTATTCAAGTGGGGTTCGGACTATCCCATAGGTTGTCATGTTGTTGACGACTATTTGGCATTTGTTTGAGGCCGAGGCAACAGATTCACCATGAGCTGTAGTGAAAGTGTTGAACTCGTTGACAACGGAGGTTAGCCGCTTATCCTTCATGTTCTCTAATCCCTCGAACAAGTCTTGAAGAGTGCCCCAAATCTCTTTAGCAGATTTACACAGTTTAATGTGCTCAAAGAGAGAAGGTGGAACACCAAACACCATTTTTGAAAAGGCAACTTGATCTGCATGTAGCTTTTCGAGGTCATCAGCAGTGAGAGGTACTTGACGTTGAGTTGCAGCAGCATCTCTAACAATTGTTCAAACGGGGAAATGAGGACCTACTTTAACGGATCTCCAGATACATTCACCTTTTTCTTTTCCAAGTAAAAATCTTTCCATTCTAACTTTCCAGTGATCATACTCTTCAACAACTAGTAGTGGGGCACGTATAGAGCAACCCATGCTATTTGCTATTTGTATTGAGTACATTTGTTGAGAATTAGAAGCAGCCATTGAAGTTAAGATATCTAGAGTAGAAGTGGTCTATAGAAGAACTTTTATCCTGAACGCAAAAATGATCGAAATACTAAGGTAATCTCGAATCAACTATAATATGTTCTTATGGATTCAAAGGACAATCACTCAAGCTCTGATACCAATTGTGAGAACAAGGATCTGATTGCGCAAGGACTAGGCTTGAAAACTCAAACCTTGAGTTAATGCTTAAGATCAATGTCTACTTCTGACTGAGTGTTCCAGTCAAATCTGGCAAGTCGAGACTGAAGATGAGAATCAAAAAAGTACTTCAAGTATTAAATATGGAGTAATGAGTATAATCAAAGTAAAGACAATAAATGAACACGAAGAATGTTTGAAAGAGTGATTTGAGAGAAAAGTGAAAGTGAAGTAAATATGAATATATCTATCTTTAAACAATATGTCTACTATTCTTATCATTAAACACTCCTTATATAGGAGAAAGAAGTACATCGTACAAACCAAAATACATATATAGGACCGGATAAAAGAGTCACTTCTAACACTCTGATTATCCCATTTGCAGAAAAGACTAAGTCCTATGTACTGTTACATCAAGTAAAAGACAAGAATAATTAGTGCTCAGACGGATGCACTATTTCGGAAGACTTCTTCACTTCAAACCATGATCTCTACTCTGGACACCAACTTCATCTCTAACCACAGACTGATCTCGTACCTCATCTCACTTTGGACCTAAGACTGACTTCGGAACATCCAAAGGTTAGAGATTGCTAGAGGTTCACTTTCAGGTTCCAACAATAAGTCACGATTTTGGTCATAGGAGAAGATCGCTTATTGACCATGATCAGATTCATCTTCCCATGCTCCATCTCTTCACTTTCTTTTAGACCCTGCAATGAAGTTGATATCTCTGGTTATATCTACACCAAAGCATGTGTAATCCGGAGTAAGATACTACATACATCCGTCGATACGCTGCCATTGCCCTCCACTAGAAACTGGAACTCGGAAAAACCTCGTATGCATACTCATTATGGAATGTTTTTCGAAAGTATCGAACACATAAATATATTAAAAACACAAACGTATTGCATATTTAGAAGAAAAACAAAGAAAACCCCTAATTTTATCTCTCCAGGATGACACTCTGGAATGTACGACCGTTCCGGACGTTAGTCCAGCATATACTTTTCCAGTCTGGAAGGTACGGAGAGTCAGACTCCGGACGTCATCCCCACCAACCGGCAACCCCTCCGGAACAATATCATAAATACTCTGGAATACCGTATTTCGGAGCACACATCCGGAACAAAACATCATGCTCCAGAATATATTGTACTTTTAATGTATACATTGTGTTTTATTCTTTATTCTTTTATGATTAAAATATATTGAACTTTTTATTTATAAATTGTGTTTTATTTATTTATTACAAAAATATGTTGGATTTTTTTATCTTTACATTTTGCTCTATTAAGTTTATATTTATAAATATATTCATATATGACTACTAGTGTATTAGGATGTTCATCTCAAAAAAGATATATTTAAAAAACTTATTAAACAAAAGTATAAAACTAATTGTGATTGACTCGTTGATATTCCATTATAACAAAATGTATTCCATTTAAATAACAAAATGTACTCTTATCAGTTAACATCACTTGTGATTGACTCATAATTTACAAATACGCAGAAATTATAACTCTCAAACATCATTAATGAATATAAGAAATCTACCTTTAACTATATACAAAAAGAAAAAAATAATCAATTAATATATGTCATCAAACATGATTTCTTACGGTAGCTAAAATAAAATTTGGTAGCATCACATGTTGACATATGATTATGTCATCGTGAAGCTAGCTACATTCAAGGAAAATGTCACTCTTTAATAGGTAACAATTACATCCCTATTAGCTAATTTATATATACTGAATTGGTAAATTTACTATTTTGCCCTTATGTAATGATTGCACAAACGCTCTCGCGTTCCTTATTTACATTTTCAGTCCACTTCTTAGCTTGTTTCATTTCTTTCATCGCTTCAGCAACCCATTTTTCTTTTCATTTACTTGTTCTGTTAGATCGTCTGCACGTTGATTTAGTGTGTGTCTTCTTTCAAAGTCCCTTTCGTTTGCTTCTTCAGCAAACTTCATAGCTTCGAAAACATCATCAGGCATTTTATCGGGGAGTGGAAAATCTCGGCCTTCTGGAAACGGGTTATTATCTAAACAAACATAAAAATCTTCTTCTTTACAATTCCAAACACCATCGTGAGATGAACTCATTCCAAATTTTATTTTAACGTTGAGGATTCATGCTAGTTGCATTTTAAGACGAAAAGCAAGTGTCCGACATAGCCATTCTGGAAAGTGGCTCCGAAATGGGGTTCCAGAATAAAGGTCTTAAATACTGTTAGGAATCTATGACATTTACTGTTCGGAATGCCTACACATACTATTTGGAATTTATGACTTTTACTGTTCGAAAATGACTACACATATGTCAGAAATCTATGACAATTACGTACAAAAGCAATGTCTTGAACAATGGTCTGAAATAGTTGGTCTAGAACCTGGCTCTGAAATAATTGGTCTAGAACGTGGCTTTGGAACAATGGTCTGAAATACTGTCAGTAATCCATGACAATTACTATTCGGAATAACTATACATATGTTAGGAATCTGTGACTTTTACTATTCGGAATGACTACTCATATGTCAGGAATCTAGGATAATTATTGTTCCGAAATTAGGGTCTGAAATATCAATTTCGGTATGTGTTTACAGAATAGTATTATGAACCATAACCCTAGTAAATGCCATTAAATAAAGGAATTCAAGCATCAAAACTCTTTACCTTGTTAACATTAATACTAATAATTCATTTCTCATAATCCAAAGAAATGGCATACTGCGATTGGGGCTCTGAAGGTATTATAAGGACATCAACGACTAAAAATAACCTTGGAGAAATTTTTTACGTTTGTCTTAAACAGGTATGTGGGTTATCCTTTTATTATTTTTCTTTGAATTAATATTAATTTACACAATATATGTCATGTGTTTGATCTTAAATTTTCAAGGACCACAGTCTGGGTTTATCTGTTGGGTTGACAAAGCAAAAGGCAATAATTCGGTGATAATCAGTAACTTATTTCGATCAAAGAAGAAACTTAAAACCCAAAATATGCACTTGAAGATAGCATTAATTTGTAGTTGGAGTTTTTTTATTGGAACCATTGTGTACAAGTTGTAAGCTTTATGTTCATCAACTAAGTTTCCCTTCTGTAATGCTTATTAATCTTTTTAATATGTAATGTTTGCTTGTTTGTTAGTATTACTATGGTACTTGTAAATTATGATTTGTCTATCTGTGTAAGGTGTAACAAATATTAGAGAAATAATAATATTTTTCATTACATACTGCAAATCAATTACAAACATAATTAATTGCAATTACATTGGCAAAAAAAACTACAATCAAAGGGTCTAGTATTTCCATTCTGATGGAGGGGGAAGAGGGTGCACGGTTTGTGTCTGGTAGGCAGTCTGAAACACATCAGCCCAGTAATATATCTAAAACATATCAAGTAATTCATGGATGTTCGAATGACGTGATGCCGCAATAGCATGACCGCAAGTTATACCCAAACTGCGTCATTTCCCACATGAACATGTATGACGGTTCAGATCAACAACACATGTTTTTTTAAAATCAAAAACTTGATAAATTTCGGACGGAGTGGAGACGGGATCTTTGTTGCTTGCCACCGAACAGACTTTTGCATCCTTTTATGAAGCACCACTTCAGCATATGAGGTGAGTACAGTAGTCAAACTCGCTGAAAAGTTAAATATGATTAAATAAGGTTCTTGTACAAGTATTTAAATAAATTTAATATTTCACCTGGTATTTTACCTGCCATTAACCTGCATTCATCGAAAGACCGTTGAATATAGCCACGAATTGTCTCGGTAAGCATTATTATCAGTACATTGCGTTGATTTACCGATAACACAAAAAAATGGGAAACATCAATGTTGACTACATTCCAACGGATGTTAGGGAAATAGGCTCTTGCCCATTTCGCATGACCGATGTTGGCAAGCATCTCACGAGCATTAGGGGTCAGCCGACGGAAGTTTTCTTCTAAATCAGACACAGTATATGAGCTAGATGTCATCCAGAACAAAGGTTGTAATGTTCTGCCAGAGACGCCTCTTGTGCGCATGTACTTGAACACACTTTTAGAAGTATATTAATGATAAGAATTAGGGAATACATGTTCTATACAAAAACTAACGACATTGTCCATATTTGTTATGAAAGTGAAACGTCCCAAAAATACGGTCCAAAAATTTCATTTTGATTATTTATAAAAACCATAAATACCATTTGTCATCTGATAAAAAGAACATAAGTAATGTATCTCAAATCATCATAATAAAATATTGTATCCAAAATCATGTGTCAAATATCAGAGTCTAAACATCCCAGGCTAAATCAATGGTGTGTGCACTGCAATCATCTCAAGCTCTTCCCCTTGCTACCGAAAGTAGCTGAAGCCAAAACTGAAAACTGTAAGCACGAAGCTTAGTGAGTCTCCCTAAACTACCACATACCATACACATAATCACATAATAACATACATTGGGCCTTGCCCACTACATTGGGCCCCGCCCGGCATCGAGCCGAAGTCCGGAACACATAACAATACATGCAAGAATCACAAAGACATCAAGCACAGAGACCTTCATCGGGCCCCGCCCGGCATCGGACCGAAGTCCTGAACACATAAACATATAAACTACATCGGGCTAACCCCGACATCGGACCTAAGTCCGGCATACACTAACATACATAAACAGGCCGACCTTCATGCCTTAGACTCGTTCCTACTGGAAGAGGACTCACCTCTCAAGTTGGTTGATGATATCTCAAGTGATGAATCTCCGATGGCTGCTCCAACGACTCCCCGGCTATAAATTCACAAGGAACACTTAGTCAAAAACTAAAAATCCTTCTAAGGATAAAATGAGCATTTTACCCCTGGCCAAAGTCAACGCTCTGGTCAAAGTCAAAGTCAAGGTCAACTTCTAGTTGACTCAACTCGTCGAGTTCCTAAGCTATTCAGACTCGTGATAAACCGATTCAACTCGTCGAGTCCCTTCACAGAATCGTCGAGTTCCACCTGGTACAAAATCGGGACAAATCGACTCAACCCGTCGAGTCCCCCTCTGGACTCGCCGATTTCCCTTGTCTGTTTGGGCTATCTTGATGGATTAAGCCCCAACACTTCATATCCGAGCTTCATACTTCACAAAAAACCTGAAAATGTCCTTTCAAGGGTAAAGTTTCCAACTTTACCCGTTACTACCTCTTCTTAATGGGTTTAGCTCAAACCCTAACTCCTTGGGACCCAAAACTTGGTCCTTAAGCCATCCATACACCAAACTAAGACTAACAACCACAGATCTAAACCTCTAACACTACTTGGACATGTAAAGCTCCCATATTTCTCTTCATGCATGGCCTTTTTGGGCTAAAAAGGCCAAGATGACACTTTATGGCTTGCATGGGGGCTCTAATGGTATAAAGTTTGCACCTTTATGCCATACCAGCCCTTCAAGGTATTAGATATGAAAGATTACCCACTTGGGTCGTCTATTCTCCAAAGGTTATCATTCTTGGGCCAAAACCTTCATAAAAGAGGAAGGAAGAGATCTAATGAACAAGAGGTCAAGATAGAAACTTGATTACCATAAAATGTAGCCAAAGAAGTGTAGTTTATGGAGCTACCCTCTTCCTTTTGAGCCTTCTAACTCCCTCTTCTTCTTCAAGCTTCAAGAAAACACAAGATTACTTACAAATGGCTCACATACTCACAAAGTGCTCTAGGGTTTCGTGGATTAGGGTTTGGGACTTAAAGGCTGGAAATGAGGCCATAAGGTGGAGATTAAGTTTCTTAAATAGGGAGTAAGACCCCAAAATTATGGTTTCATTCTGGCAGGCCTACTCGCCGAGTTGAGGGCTCTCAACTCGTCGAGTAGATAGCTTTAAACCCGCGTCCAATCTCGCTTCTACTCGACGAGTATGGGGCTCCCAACTCGTCAAGTTACTCTACAAAATAAACAAAATACAATTTAAATGCGTACCAGTAACGAGGCATTACAGAACGATACTTCCCTACCTTGTCTCAGAGCTTCTCTTAACCTCTTAAGGAACCAGGTACAACAGTAGAGATTATTTTCCACGTCCAGACCAAATGTTATAGGGAGTGTCTGGTTGTTCTCGTCGATAGCAACCACTACAAACATTGTTTTTAGGTACACCCCTCTAAGAGAGACATTACCTATGAACATGACAGACAAAAAACAGCATCTGAATGTGTAACAACCGTAGATCCGGGCTAGTCAATTTAGAGATAATAGGGGTCGAAAATGACTTTTCAAAAAAAGATTATTTACAATAAATAATCTTAACCAAGTTGTAGAATACTTCTCCAAGGTTCTGTACATATAAAGAACACCAAAATACGAGTTATAACGAAGAAGTTATGGTCCGTCAAAGTTTTACGGCAAAACTGACTCGACACCGGGAGACGTAAATAGTGAATTTACGATGGAGGACATTTTAGCCTTATAAATCTAAACAAAAGTTGTAGTATACGTTAAACTGAGAACATACAAAAAAGAACCCCCAAATCTGACTTCGTATGAGGAAGTTATGAGTTTCTAAGATTTGGCTTAGCAGTGCACAGTCCGAAACTCGAATTTTAGATGGAGCGGTTTTTGGCCTACACGACCTAAATAAGAATTGAAGATCTCATTAATAGGAACTCAACGGTAAAAATATAGAAGAAAACAGAGTCTGTATGTAGAAGTTATGAATTTTACACGGACATTTAACAGTATAATCTCCTCGTACTGTTAAATTTATGATCGGTCGAGAATTAGCCGACGGAGTAAAAATGAAAGTTGTAGATCTTATTTTTACCTACGCGTGGATATAAAGAACGTCAAAAACGGAGCTCGTATGTGAAAGTTACGGATTTTAGAATTCGGAAGTGTGTTGTGCGAAAATGGGTGACGTGGCACAATCTTGGCCATTGCTTTCTCCCCAAGCCTTGCCACCAGATGGTGACATGTGGCACCAAGTCCAGCCATATTTCACCCTATAAATAGAAACTCTCCCACCCTCATTTTCTTCACACATTTCCCATTCTTACTTCTCTTTACTCTTTCTCTCTCTCCCTCTCTCTCTCTAGAAACTTTATCTAGCCCTGAAACCCCCCGAAAAGCCTAGGGAACCTCCCTAGCACGAGGCGGAAGCCCCGGAGTGCTCGACGGCTCCGAGAAGAAGAGCTTTTCGGCTTGGGAATGCTGCTCCAATCAAATTCCGATTTTCTATAAAACCTGTTGTAAGTGAGCTACGCCTACGTTATTTTTAATATAGCTTTTATTTAATTATAGGAACGTTATTAGGAACTTATAATAAGTACTTGGGCTATTATTATGGGTTATATAAGTATTGTTTAACGCTTATATGATAGTAATAATAGCTAGACTATTAATTAGTCTCGAAGAATAATAGACTAAACTCTAGTGGTAATAATACTAGGTTTCGTCGAACGAAATTATTTTTAAGAAGCGAAGCGCTGTCTGAGTTCGGAATCACCACCTTTTCAAGTGAGTGCATGGTTCCTTTCATCTTACACATAGATATGAAGTATTTTTTATAAACTACGTGTTATGCGTGCATATTATTTGTATACTTGCTATCTATGCTGGATGAACAATTTTATACAAGTTTTATATGATTTAAATTGTATATGTATTTATATCTACGTAATATGTTGGGTAAAACATGGGTAGATGAAATATGAGTTGGATGATGAGTTAAGAGGTGATATAGACCATGAGGTAAGGGTGAGAGGTGGACGATGTGAGAAGCCTTGTTCCCAAATGTTGGCCCCATCATCTAACAGAGTATGGATGACAACCACAGACTATTCTAGACAGTCCAATGGAACACTAGCAGGCTCGCAACCTATAGGTATTGTGAACGATGTGTTCATCGGTGTACTCTAAAAACTCATTAACATGTATTGCGAGCGGAATCTCAAAAACGATACTGTCAATAAACGAGATAACCTTAGCAGTTGTGATTGAATGACAATACTGGCAGCTGCGCCTCAACGATCTCTGAGTCCCATCCTGTCCAACTCACTGAGTCACCACTCAACTCAATGATCTGCATCTTAACCATAAGAGGTTGGGGTTTTCTGCGACCTGACTCGCCGAGTCCTCGGCAATCTTCAACAGACTTGTCGAGTTGTTCTTCCAACTCGCCGAGTCCATGCTCATGTTCATAAAACTCGCCGAGTACACCCATGTGACTCGCCAAGTCTCTTCAGCTCTCTATCCATACGGTGGCTTTTCGAGCCATGCAGGGGCTCCAATCCATGGATCCACTCTTCTACTGTTTATCCCTCACGTAAAGTGACAAACTTTACGTGAAACCAAGGAACTATAGGCCCAAAACACTCTAGGGCTAGGGTTTACGAAAAAGGGGCTTCACCAACAACTTATTAACATAAGCTTTATGACCTTCTGGACCATCACAAGTCTAGATCTGAGGTAGTAACCTCAGATCTAGGCCTCTAACTTGACATAGATCTCAATCATGCCCAAAATGCCCCAAATCTCAAACATAAGATAGATCTAATTGCAATAAAGCCAAAGCAACAACTTATTACCTCAAGGATGACCTCCCACTGAAGAATAATCCAAATCTTTGCAAAGCCCCTTACTCCAAGCTTCCTGATCTTCAATATCTCTTCACAAAACCCCCTTATCTAGGTCCCAATTTGCTTCCAAAGGCTCTCACTCACGATTTAGGGTTTCTGGATCTCCAAAGGGGAGTAAAGAGGTTGGGGAAGGGATGTAATGTTCTTTAAATACGGCACAACCCCTGGGATTAGGGTTTTCTCGTCCAGACTAGACACGCCGAGTCCACTAGCCGACTCGTCGAGTCCGTCACTTACTTGCCCCGGATCCCGCTCCGACTCGTCGAGTTCCTCCCTGGACTCGACGATTTGACTGTTGATATGAAGTCACATTACATTGAGAGATTAAAGGATATATAAATCACTAGTGATAATGAATATAAGTTCTGTTTATGCTTATGTTTCTGTATTGACGATGACATCCTAAATGTTTTAAAATGAATACAAATACTTTTCTTTGGAAATGCTTTGATAACGTATTTATCATATTTTACTGGGAACAAATTCCGCAACACTTTTATTAAAAGAGGTACTCTAATTTTTATAAAGCATAAACAAAATCGGTCTTTTCTGGCCGTGAAAATGGGGATGTCACAATTGGTATCAGAGCATTAGTTTAAGCGAACTAGGAATAAGGATTTATTTCTAGACTTAAACTTAGAATGCTAAGCAAGGATTGTGAGGAGTGTGTCTAATAAAATTTAGGTAAAGCACTTGAATAGACACAAGCACTAGCTAATTTATTGAAAATGTCTAACATGCTTTTATGTGCTAAATGATTTATGATATGCATTGTATGATCGGACCTATGGTCTGTTGCCGACCGGATCTAGAAACTTTATGTGTTCAGATTTCTAAACGTTTAATAACAGTATTAGAACCGGCATATAACTTTTCGGAGAAATAGGGAGAATTACACATCGATCGTAAATAAAATCTTTCCTATCTTAATTCTCGTCATTGCACACCGAACGTCTGATTTGGTATATAGATTGAAATGCCAAGAACCCGTAGTGGAGTCGGGAATGCATATGTGAACAGGAATCAACCACCAGTGATTGAACAAATACCTGTTGTAGCAGATGCTCCTGAGCCAATTACAATGGAAGGAGTACAAGCCATGATACGGGCTATGTTGGATGAATAATGGGAAGAGATGAGGCAAATGTTGCATGAAAATAGGGACGAACCTACAATGCCAGTTGAACAGCCCAAATTGAACGATGGGCAGTCAGAAGGAGGGAACTACAGTGGGAACGTTGGTCAAGTTAACCCACCAATAGTTCGACAAAACAACCATTATGACGGAGTCGAGAGGAATGGATGCAAGTACAAGGATTTTCTGACTTGCAAGCCATCGACTTTCACTAGAAAGGAAGATCCGATCGGAGTCATGGATTGGATCTCGAAGATGGAGTTAGCTTTCATGACATGTAGTTGCAGAGGCAAGTTACAGACCACCTTTGCAGTACGTCAATTCCGAGGAGGAGCTGTACGCTGGTGGAATACCCTGGGGAAGACTTTGAACGCCAATGATCCCCTGCAACTGACATGGGAAGAGTTTTTGATGTAGTTCAAACGCAAGTACTGCTCAGCCCAAAACTTGCTCGAGCTAGAGAACCAGTTCCTGACCTTGAAGAAAGGAAGTATGTCAATTGATGAATACACAAACAACTTCACAGAGAAGACGGAGTTCTCCTTGCGTCTTGTTCCGGATGAGTTGACGAAAATCGACAAGTACGCAAAGGGACTTCCAAGTCTGTGGAGGATATGATTAAGGGAAGAGCTGCCAACAAGATTGAGGTTGGCGAAAAGAGGAAGTTTGAGGGGTCTACGAGGCCCAATAAGAAGATCAAGACTGGTTGAAAGGAGTTTAGCGGAGGAGGAAACAAAGTGAAATGGTGCGAGAAGTGTAAGAAGAAGCACTTCGGGAAATGTAGCGATAAAGTGACTTGCTAAAAGTGTGGGAAGACCGGACATTACGCCAACGAGTGCACCGCCAGCAAAAGGGTGTGTTATGAATGTCGTGAAGAAGGGAACGTTGCTAAGGATTGCCCGAAGAAGAAAGAGGCGGCAATACCAAACATTCCACCGAAACCGAAGGCAAGAGCGTTCCATATGATCCTTGACGAAGAATATGGAAATAAAAGGGATTAGGAATAAGGATCTATGAAGTAGTCGTGTAAATAGTACCACGTGGTGTAGCCTATTAGAGGCATAGTATAGGTTGAACTTGAACACCTATGTAATCGTTTCAAGGAATAATATAAAACCATCGTTTTGTTATCTAATGTGTCAAGTTGTTATGTGATTTTCTTGTATGGTGACTTGGGTGAACTGCGAGACAATACTTGGGACGAGTATGAGTAGGTGTGAAAGGTAGTAGAGGCCTATACTACCGGAAGCACATGACTCACGCTTTGATCAGGGAAAGTCACAAGGTTACCAAGAAGCTAGTAATTGAAACCGTTTTATTCAAATATGTCATTACCATCGTTTCGTTAATGACTAAGAGGATGATTGTTATTCCGACCCTAGTGGTCATATCAAATTGAGTCTGACTATGATAAGTATGTTACGTGGTTCATAGAACCAAGTTTGATGTAGCATCTGACTTAAGCCGGAAGACTGAAATAAAAGATAATCAAAGCGATCGGTAGAGGTATCGCGATAGTTGCGTGTAGCTAGAAATGCTAACTTTTAAGATGTGATTAGAACATGAAGAAATGTATAGTCTGTTCTGGAAGACTCTAAGAGACCTGAGTCTAAACGTGGGAACATACGATGATAAGTCAATAGAATATGACACATCGGTCCATTGTAGTAATAAAATAACTTATCTTAAGTTTGTTAAGAAGAAGAAGCACTCTCCAGTAATGATAGAGATTGTGACTTGAAGATCATAATTTGGAGTCTAACGTGAGATAGGGAGCAAGTGCAAGATCGAGCACCGCCTGCAATCAGGAAGTCATAGAGTTAGATACTCGTTCGAAGAAACATCAAAGTTACAGTTATTACTTAGAATGAAGAGATCACATATGGAGTCATCATGTGAACCTTATTTCGTTGATGATTCCGGGACGTAATCATCCTAAGGGGGAGATAATTGTAACGCCCGTAGATCCGGGCTAGTCAATTTAGAGATAATAGGGGTCAAAAATAAACTTTTCGACGAAAAATTATTTAGAATAAATAATATTAACCAAGTTGTAGAATACGTCTCAAGGGATCCGTACATATAAAGAACGCCAAAATCCGAGTTATAACGAAGAAGTTATGGTCCGTCGAAGTTTTACGGCAAAACCGACACGACACCGGGAGACGTAAATAGTGAATTTACGATGGAGGACTTTTCAGCCTTATAAATCTAAACAAAAGTTTTAGTATACATTAAACTGAGAACATACAAAAAAGAACCCCCAAATCTGACTTTGTATGAGCAAGTTATGAGTTTCTAAGATTTGGCTTAGCAGTGCACAGTCCGAAACTCGAATTTTAGATCGAGCGGTTTTTCGCCTACACGACCTAAATGAGAATTGAATATCTCATTAATAGGAACTCAACGGTAAAAATATAGAAGAAAACAGAGTCCGTATGTAGAAGTTATGAACGCGGACATTTAACAGTATAATCTCCTCGTACTGTTAAATTTAAGATCGGTCGAGAATTAGCCGACGGAGTCAAAATAAAAGTTGTAGATCTTATTTTTACCTACGCGGGAATATAAATAACGTCAAAAACCGAGCTCATATGTGAAAGTTACGAATTTTAGAAGTCGGAAGTATGTTGTGCGAAAATGGGTGACGTGGCACAATCTTCGTCATTGCTTTCTCCCCAAGTTTTGCCACCAGATGGTGACAAGTGGCACCAAGTCCTGCCATATTCACCCTATAAATAGAACCTCTCTCACCCTCATTTGCTTCACACCTTTCCCATTCTTACTTCTCTTTACTTTCTCTCTCTAGAACCTCTCTCTAGCCCCGAAACCCCCCGAAAAGCCTAGGGAACCTCCCTAGCACGAGGCGGAAGCCCCGGAATGCTCGACGGCTCTGAGAAGAAGAGATTTTCGGCTCGGGAACTCTGCTCCAATCAAAGTCCGGTTTTCTATAAAACCCGTTGTAAGTGAGTTACGCCTACGTTATTTTTAATATAGCTTTTATTTAATTATAGGAACGTTATTAGGAACTTATAATAAGTACTTGGGCTATTATTATGGGTTATATAAGTATTGTTTAACGCTTATATAATAGTAATAATAGCTAGACTATTAATTAGTCTCGAAGAATAATAGACTAAACTCTAGTGGTAATAATACTAGGTCTCGTCGAAGGAAATTATTTTTAAGAAGCGAAGCGTTGTCTGAGTTCGGAATCACCACCTTTCAAGTGAGTGCATGGTCCCTTTCATCTTACACATATATATGAAGTATTTTATATAAATTACGTGTTATGTGTGCATATTATCTGTATACTTGCTATCTATGCTGGATGAACGATTTTATATAAGTTTTATATGATTTATACTGTATATGTATTTATATCTACGTAATATGTTGGGTAAAACATGGGTAGATGAAATGGGAGTTGGATAATGAGTTGAGAGGTGATATAGACCATGAGGTAAGGGTGAGAGGTGGACGATGTGAGAAGCCTTGTTCCCAAATGTTGGCCACGTCATCTAGCAGAGTATGGATGATAACCACAGACTATTCTAGACAGTCCAGTGGAACACTAGCAGGCTCGCAACCTATAGGTATTGTGAACAATGTGTTCACCGGTGTACTCTAAAAACCCATTGACATGTATTGCGAGTGGACTCTCGAAAACGATATTGTCAATAAACGAGATAACCCTAGCAGCTGTGCTCGAAGGACAATACTGGCAGTTGCGCCTCATATAGAATATCATAAATATGGCAGTTGTGCCTAAGTGATAGAACTAGCAACTGTGCTTGACAATTGTGTCATTAACAACGATGGACTTCGTACTTATTCCTTAGGATAATCCTTAGGAATGAATGAATGAGAAATAGCTGATTCTTAGGGTAGACCCTTAAGAGTAAAGAAGATAATGAGGATGGGTAATTGGGTTAACTGTTTGATGATTAAACATAATAATTATATTATTGTGGGTTGAAACCCTATGTACTCACCAGGTTTCCCAACCTGACTCACTCAGTTTATTTATATCACATGTGTTAATATGAAGTCACATTACACTGAGAGATTAAAGGAGATATAAATCACTAGTGATAATGAATGTAAGTTCTGTTTATGCTTATGTTTCTGTATTGATGATAACATCCTAAATGTTTTAAAATGAATACAAATACTTTTCTTTGGAAATGTTTTGATAATGTCTTTATCATATTTTACTGGGAACAAATTTCACAACACTTTTATTAAAAGAGGTACTCTGATTTTTATAAAGCATAAACAAAATCGGTCTTTTCTGGCCGTAAAAATGGGGATGTCACAGAATGCATGGACCTATATTTTTTTGGGAAAAAAATGAATTAATTTAGATGTAGAAACATTATATATTTTAAAGAAACAATAGAAAAGTTCTATATATATATATATATATATATATATATATATATATATATATATATATATATATATATATATATATATATCGTTTCGAAGCTTGTTTTGTGGCGATCGGATGGGTGGTGTGTGTATATATATATATATATATATATATATATATATATATATATATATATATATATATATATATATATATATATATATATATATATATATATATACACCACCCATCCGATCGCCACAAAACAAGCTTCGAAACGATCCATTAAATCAATAATCAATTTTGATGTGAGTGTAAGTATGCGTGTTAGTTCATCTAAGGTTGTGAAGGTAAATAGACATGTTGTTAAAGCTTGATTCATGATAACTCTCTGAGAAACTCATTTTGAAGCAGTTTTATAAGAGATAATTATGGATTACTTGATTGAAGGTATGGTTCTAAGCACATATGGACACACACACACGCGCGCGCGCGCACACACACACACACATATATATATATATATATATATATATATATATATATATATATATATATATATATATATATATATATATATATATATATATATCCCATCCCATATTATAATAAAAACTCTTTTTCACTTCCACATGTCATCTTCTAAACAATCCTTAGATTTTTTTCCCGCCTAGTGATATCCAAATATTTTACGAAATTGCCCATCGATTCTTTTGGATGCATAGATTAATCTTGATATCCTATTATTCTCCCCTAATCTCCCATACTATTTCCTAATTTGTAAACCAGATTCAAAAATTGAAATTCAAAAATAGTAGATATGACAATTCTTCATCTTCCTAAATCGTGCCAAAACCCTAGACTTAGAAGCCGCCTTCTTCATTTGAACCGACGTATTCCAGTGCTACGATCTAATTACCATAAATTAAGATCGCCTTCCTCTTATTTGACCGGGTATGATATTTGAGTTTTATTCTATTTCTCCTTCTAAAAACCGTGTCTACATATTCCGTGAAATGTTTTCACATGTAGCAAAAAAACTGACCACATCGTGAGTTGTAAAATGATTGAAGAAAAGGTAATCACCTCTATTACCCTCCGAACATCCACCACCATTGCAGCTTCACCCTTTCACATCCTCACCATCAAACAATCAACACAGTCACATCTCTTTGAGCCATCAATCATTAGAACATGTATGTAAGGTTAAAGTTGTTATTAAAAAAAAGTATTCTTCCTTTTAATTATACCCAAAAAGTATTTATCGTTTTAGTTTTTGGTTTCCGTGTGTTGATTTAGGTTGAAATGGTTGTTCATATGGGTTATCTTCTCTTAGGACTTGGTTCTGCATCTTTTATGCGTCTATCTACATTCCGATAGTGGTATTATTTTAGGTTTGTTTGTCACGAGTTTTAAAGTATTTTGTTTTCTTTTCTTTGTTACAAGTTGAAGATATGAAGTTATCCTTCTTGATGGTGTTTTCAACCATAGATCTGGTCAGTTTTAAAGCTACGGTTGATAGACATAGTATAGTTAGGATGTCAAAGCATAAACATTATCTCTTGAGTGATAAAATGTAGAATGATCCATGCACAAATGTTGGAAAAGGGTTGAATTTTCCAAAAGATAGTAATGTCGAATGTATGGATTAACCTTTTTCAAGTAATATATTTACTGGAAAGGGAATTGTTGGGAGACGGATTAAAAAGTATATATATTAAAAGATAGATGTAGATAATGTCTATCATTACAATTATTAAAACCACTTTTTGTTTTTGACTTGCATATAATGTCTATGATTACAATTAGAAAATTGATAACATTTATACTTTGATAGGATAAAAGAATGGGCTTATGATAAAATACTGTTTCTTATTTTGTAGGCTAAACTGTTTTTTTATGTTGGAATTCGGGTGGTATATGTCTTACTATAGTTATAGAGTTTGCTTCAACAAAGGTTGATATTTAAGCTTTTGGTTCTTTAATTATCTTTATTGTTTTGGTAGTTTAGTTCCCATTGACCTTGATAAGACTTGGTCAACTTGAATAGGAAATCAGGCATGTGGGGTGTTAGCAAAGCTTGAGCCGATGAACAGAGGATTTAATGCATTGGATGCGAGCATCGATAGGCTTATGAACCTAATTTGATAAATTGGTGTCTTAATCTTTTTTTAAATTTTGGTAACTGAGAAAAATGTTTTTAAAGGAAAAAACTATATGGATTAGCAACGTACTTTAACCAATATAGGCAATGCACTTTATCTTTTACCCATAACACTGACATTTTGCTAATCTTTACCTCTAATAACAGTGTAGTTCCATCGTGGGTAAAACCATTGAATTACATTGCTATTAAGGGTAAGGAAATAAAAAGTATAATTTCTATGTTTGTAAAAGGACTAAAGTACATTGATATATCCTATAATTTACCCATTTTAAACGGTAAAAAAGGCATAATACTTTAACTATTACATAAAATCGCTAAGTGGCTAAATCAATAAAACGGTAAACATTGACATCCTCATTTCAAGCATTCAACTTTGGTCTATGGAACCTCAATTAAGGACCAAAATTGATATGGAACGTTGAAATGAGAACCAAATTATTAGAAAACTTATGTTTTGAAAGTACTATGTTTCAGTTATAACATTAAAACATTGTAATTTTTATGTCTTTTACGATTCGTAAGTTTTACTTTGACTATCTAACTAATGATAGTATTATATTTCAATTGTAAAATTAATTTTAAAAATCCAAGCTATTAGGATATTATGTTTTTCCGTTACAAGACATCGTACAACAAAAAATCTAATGTTCTTGATTTTATTTACAAATTATAGCATTGCAACGTTATTTTCTATATTTTAGTTATTATACTCTTGAAATTTGTAGAACTGTGAAATTATAATCTTTTATAACATTATACTTTTCATCATAACATTGCACTTTCAAGAGTATTGGAGCTAAATGCATGAAATAAAAAACCACTTTTATTTGTCTTTGTAATATCACATCTTACTTTAAATTATGTTTATTACTTTCCTTTTTATTATTTTTTTTATTTAAGCATTGTACTTTGAAAAAACAATGTGATAATGCACAAAATAGTGTATGTGAAGCAGAAGTATGATGCTTTAATCAAAAGAAACAGAAGTAAGATGGTTCTCCTTCAACTCCCCATAACCCACAACTGCTCACCTGTTCTATCTTCTGTGCCACTTAGACATGTTCCAATTCTCAGTTTCAAACTATTTATCCTCATTCAATAATCAATATCATGTTAGAGCTTTTCCTACCTTATTTTTTTCCACTTGAACCTTCTTATCAAGACATTATGATGAATTGGGGCTTTTCTTTGTAGATATAAAATTTCACTTTTTTTTAAAGCTTATCTATCTTGAATTTTACTTTATATTTGACTATTTTATTTATTTTACCCATAATTTACAAAAACATATTATTTAATGTTTGTTCCTGGTTCCGTTTTATGCACAATTGGTTTTGGCAGTGAAGGTAAAATGAATGAAAGTCCTATATATATGATTTCGAGAAGATGAATGAATTATGATTATGAATAAACTAATTCATTAAAATGCAATGCCTCAAATCTCAATGCATTTACGATTTTCTATATTTTGAATATGGCCTAAAATCTCAATGTATTTACTGATTTATGTAAGGTATAAATATACACTATGATTATGAATGAATTGATTTCTATTTCTTATTATTATTTTTTTAAATTTACTTTAAGGCCTAATATAGCAACTTACTGTCATAACAATAAAAGTGCAATGTTGTTTTTTTCTATTTCAAAGTAGGATGTTATATTAGATTTTGTAGGTGACTTTTCTCGCCCTCATGTTAAGTTTGAGGTAAATAATAAAATAATAATATATTTGAGGTGAACAAATAATAAAAAATTACAAAATTTTGTGGTTTTATGAAAAGTTGTATATTTTTATCAAAGTATGTCAATGTCAATATAATTAATGATTATTATTCTTATAGTTTATATATTATTTTATTTTATGAATCTTGGATTCCACATGTTATAACCTTGTGTGTGTATATATATATATATATATATATATATATATATATATATATATATATATATATATATATATATATATATATATATATATATATATATATATATAACGAAAAAAACTAATGTTATAATCTGAAATAGGAACTCCGGAATGTAGACCATAGCTCCGGAATACTATGTTCCGGAGCAAGTGGTCATTTTACCAAAATAAATGTTGGTTATTTTTGTTAAAACAGTGGTTTATAATGATTTAATTACTCCAACTTCCCATATAGATAAAACTAGGGGTGCAAACGAGCCAAGCTACTCGCGAGCTACTCGATATCGGATCATTGAAAGCTCGACTCGAAACCGATTTTAAACAAGCCCGAGCCGAGCTCGAGCTTAATATTAAGCTTGTTTATTAAACGAGCTCGAGCTTAAGCCTATGTCACAAAGCTCGATTAGGCTCGTGAGCCTAAATGAGCCTTTATATAATATTATTTATTATTATTTGTATATATTAAAATAAAAACATATTAGGGGAATTATGAATTTAGGGTATTAGTAAACGAGTTTTTTAACGAGCTCAAGCCGAGCTTAAACTTATTTAGGCACACCAGATAAAAACGAGTCGAGCCCGAGCCCGAGCCGAGCTTGTATAACTCTTTACAAGCTCGAGCCGAGCTCAGTAAAAGAAAGCTCGAATCGAGCCGAACTCGAGCCTCATATAACTTAAACGAGCCGAGCCGAGTCTGGCCAGGCTCGGGCTCGGCTCGTTTGCACCCCTACATAAAACTACAAATAGTGGTTCTTGTGTATTTTTTTTACTAAGGTCTAAAGTACTTTGATTTTTAAGAAATGATTTTTATTTAAGGGTTTCATCCGACTGACATGTGTTAGTTTTTTTTTATTAAAATGATCATTTTGTCCTTTATTTTATTTTATCTATCAATTTCTTTTTTTATATTATTTAAGTTATACCCATCCAAATGTCTAGACTTAACCGAACGGCCACCTCACCCCTCCCATTCTTTCCGGCATATTTCTCGAAGGTCTTCACCGGTGATGATAATTGACACCGGCACGACCACCCTCGTTCATCAACTTGACAATAAAAAACATACTTTTATACTCGTCAATTTCATCAAAATTAGCATTTCAATTTTTTTTTTAATCTGAATATTTAATCATAGTATATCACAACAAGCTGGCATCCTATCATAACCAAACTTAATATTGGGTCATTCGACATGTTCTCTTCCATTTTTGTATTTCGCTATTCATTAAACAAGACACATACATAGTCACATAGTCACAGCATAAAATCAAAAACAAAAGATTTGGGTCCTACTTACAACTAAGATAATAAGTTCATGGTGACTAGAAGAGTGACATATCTGGAGGTGGCCCATAAACACTCTGCCATGAAAATGGAATCACCCATCTACCACCTTCATTTCCTGAACAACAACAACAAGCATATCAGTGCATCAAATAAGGGCATGTTTTGTTAATGGAATTGGAATTCGAGATTCCATTCTGTTTGGTTTGGTTGCAAAAGAGATGGAATTCAATTTCATAGGATTCTTTCAAGTTCTACATACAAACAGAATTTTGAATGATAGTTATGTCTTTATTATTGAAATTCAATTCCATGTTTGATGGATTTCACAATTCCTAGGGGAGTGTGGAAGGGGTTCAATTTCATTCTTATTTCTTTTTATGATATTACTGAAATAGTTAACAGGGTTTATCACTGGATTGTTGAAAGAAACTTTTCAAAATGTCTTCATGTTTTCAGTATGTTTACCTGATAACTCAGGTTGAACAAGTCACCTCTTTCCAATTTTTCCCTTTTGGCCCAGATTTTAAATTTTGTTACAAATTTGGTCCGAATATTAAATTTTATTACGAATTCTTACCAAATTCAATTTTATTTACAAATTTATTTTTCTATAAGTTTTTTAAGACCTTTTCAGAAAACTTTACAAATTGCAACTTTTTTATGATTTTTTTCTTGGTTTAACTTACAAATTTATTTTTCTACAACTGTTTAAAAGCTTTTTTAGAACTCATCTCCATGCATTACAAAGTGTTTTACAAATTTTAATACAACTTTTTAAACTTGGGTTATAACTTTTTGAATTTTTATACACTCAAATACAATTTTAATACAACTGCTTTTAACCAAAAGTATTTTGTACATGTTTTAAAAAAATTATAACTTTTTTTAATACATTTTAACTAGAAGTTTATAAACTTTTTTTACAATTTTTTAATACAACATTTTAAACTTCTATTACATTTTTTTTGAACTTCTTTTTCACTTTCATACGACTTATCTTTAACGGAAGTATTTTTAAATGTTATAAAAAAGTATTAAAAAAGTTATAAAAATTCGAAAAAAGTCTTTAAAGAGTTGTAGAAAAATTAAATTTTGGATGAATTCGTAATAAAACTTAATGTTCTGACCAAATTCGCAAGAAAAGTTGAAATCTAGGCCAAAAGTGTAAAATTGGTTACATGAGTTGGTTACCCTTTTAAAAAATAAAATGCGTTTGTTGGCAAATTGAAAACATTTTGGAAAGTAACCCTAGTTAAAAAAAAAAAAAAAAAAAAAAAAAAAAAAAAACAATTATATATTTACAATTAAAAAAGAAACTATGTAAATATAGAAAAAAAAAATCTCTAAATTTTTATAATTGAATTCCATTTCATTTCCTGCCAACAAATGTGTGACAGATTATGATTCCTTAATCCAATTCCTTTGACAGACTCCATTCCTTCCAAAAACAGTATGTGAACCAACTTTTTGATGTATATCTAGAAGTAAATAAATGTAATATTAAAAAAAATCAAAAATCACCTTTAAAGGATTCAGGACTCTGTCCCACAAGATTGCATGCTGCCTCTGCTAAATGAAACGCATCAGAAATGTTATCTCCTTCAGAGCAATAACATAACAAGCAGGTCACCTTCAAACCTTTGGCCTAATCAATATTAAAAAATTGTCAATTAAATTACCATTTTTTAATCATGAATTGAAATGGTTGATTAACAAAATGGTATTTGAGGATTACTTTGAAACAAGAAAACATTGCAGCAAAAGGAAGACTTGGATAGTAGTCTTCTTCTCCAAGATCATCTTCAAGAGATGAAATATCTTCTTCGGTAGCATTACCTTCGGCTAAATCATTGAGATACTTCCATAGTTTTTGAGTAGGATCATATTCCTTCATTCTTTTAAACCCTAGTTTTTCACAGTTATCATCTGCTCCATCTACTTTTGCATTAGAAAGGTAATAAATCTGCAAACCACTGAAATAGTCACAATGTCATTAAATAGAAACAAAGTTTCACTCTTCTTACACTTAGGGTAACTAAATTATTTGCTAAAACACTGAATCAGTAAATACCTTGACATATCAATTGTCTGCCATCTGCCAAAGTCTAAGCTAGAGAGGATTACAATATGCTTCTTTCCACAAGCAACAGCAAAATCAGCAAGATTTTTAGCAAACTCAACCATCATTCCCTGTTTAGATAGCCAATCAGGACACAATTATTTCAGCAAATCAAAATCATTATTCAATACAAGTTGTGTAGCCATAGGCTAAAGAGGAAGATGATAAGATATCACACTTCACTGAAACCTAAGTGCGTACATTGATGAAAACCACAAAGTAATTTCTTATATGGATAAAAACACACACAATTTATATAAACAACTCAATGACATAAAGATGCAAAGCTTACCTTAACAACTGGTGATCTTTGTTGGATTAGGGTCAATGCATTAGAAGGTGACTCGTAAGCTGCACAGCAGAAGTAAAACTTATGATTAGAGAGTAAGTACACTATTGAATAACATCTTGTCAAACATGTGAAGCAGCATATGAACAGATGCAAAGATGAACAGATAAAAAAACTGAGCTACAACCTTCAAGAGGGAGAGCAAGGTCGCCTTGAGGAGTAGGAGTATAAGCATCATTTCCTACACAAGGAAGAACGTTCGGATCATCGAGGTAACCAATTCGCTCAGCTTTAGTCGAAGCTATCAAAAGATCCACCGCCAATTGCCCCACATTTCCAATCGATAACGCTGGCTAAATTAATCAATCAACCAAAATGATAATTAACGCCATAAATTGGATAACACGCAACCTCAACTTCTATGATTTTTAAGTTACAAACAACAACAACGACAAGTAAATACACAGTGTTAAACCCTAGGCGGGAAACGAATAGAACAAACCAGGATTAACGTTGAGCATTCATCGTAGAGGTGCTTGCCTTCTTCGAGATTCAGCTCCATCGGATTAAAAAACCTTAGCGTATCAAATTAGAAGGGATTTTGTAGATCAGTATCCGTTTGTATGAATTCGTGTGTTCTTGCTGAACAAGTAGCTCCTAGTCTCCTACACAAGTTTTGTTTGAGGACGTATTCTGTGTTTCTTGGGTTATGGCTCAAACATTCAAACTGGGTCGGGTTGCGGCCCACATATATAATTCAAAAATGCATGACCTAGTGGTGCACAAACACATGTTAAAATCGATTTAGGTTTTTGACCAACATTTTTTATTTCGGTTTTTGGTTAAAACCTAACTGATTAGGAATGGCAACGGAGGGGTTCGGGGCGGGACATGGTTTTCCAAACCCATCCCGATATATTTCGAGTATCTTATCGGGGCGCTCCATCGGGTGTCAGATTTTCCCGTCAGGTTTCGGGTATCTTATCAGGTTTATAGCAATTCATAACGAAATCTTTATTCCATTTTAGGGTACCCCAATGTCTTATAAAAAACACATGTTCTAGCATCACTTTTAAATTAAAATACGATGCATCACTTTAATAAAATAAATTGAATATTATATTAAAAATTATTTGATTTAAGTTTAGTATAATACGTCAAAACATAAAAAATTGTTAATAACTAAAAAGATTATTTGATTTAAGTTTAATGTAATACGTCAAAACATAAAAAAATGATCATTCACACCATATTTTTAAAAACTAAAAAGATTGTCTACAGTAATTATTTTATCTTTGAATGCGTGCAATTAACATCAAAAGGATTCGTGTGTGTGTGTGTATCGGGGTGGGACGGGTCGGGACGATGAGAACCCACTCCCTTCCCCAAACCCGATAAAAAACTCGATAACGACCCGTTACCCGACCCAAAATGATCGGGTTTCGGGTTTCCCCATCGGATTCGGACTTTTTTGTCATCCCTATAACTGATGTGGTTGTATTTAAAAAAAATGATTATTTTCGGAAAAAAAAAATTGTTTGGTTGCAAAACACGGAAACTAGTTAAAAAACTTGTTCGCAATTTTTCGAAAACCTATATCAAACTAATGGTTCAGTTTTGAGTGAACCGATTATAGAAAAAAACCAGTCTAGTTTTGTGTTAGAAAAAAAAATATATTCCTTTGTGCACCTCTAGCACAACCTGATTATCCACACTAATAATAATAATAATAATAATAATAATAATAATAATAATAATAATAATAATAATCTTATATTGTAACTGCCTATTATGGAAATATCAGCATAGTATTACGGTTTTTGAAAATGATTTTTTTTTGAATTTGCTTGCTAACAGAAAGGTTCTTTGGAAATGATATATTCTGAAGATGTAATGTAAATTTCGAATAAAATTCATAAATTAATTTTTTTGAAATATCCTTTGGTTTTCATTATATGGTTACAAGATTTATAAATATCAATCTAGAAGATCCATTGAGCTAGACTACATACATGGATAAAGTATTTAAGAGATTCAAGACGCATGGTTGAAAGAATGAGATCTAGATAAGATGTCATAGTTCCATTGAGCTAGATAAGATGTGCCCTAATTCCACTTACATTGAGCATATGTCCTAGTGCTAGTTTCACTCACGAGATAAATAAGATGTGTCTAGTCTCGTAAACTTAAGATGTGGGATTGATCATGTATGTCATCATATGTATGAGACATGATGTAACGTGTGCATTGAGTATGACAAGTAGATATCAAGCTAGTCTTGGTGAAAATCATTAGGTGGCGATCAAGAAAATCTTTAAGTGTTCAGTAATAACGAAAGAAATGTTCTTGTTTTGGTGGAGGTGAAAAGTTTAGTTTAAAGGATTACATTAATGCTAGTTTCCAAAGTGATAGAGATGATTCTTTTTCGCGGTTAGAATTTGTGTTCTTATTAAAAAAAAATGAGCGATGACTTGGCTCAATTGATATCTAATCTTATGTAATGATTATTATGTTGAGATTTTAGTGTATGTCACGAGCATATATTTTCATTAGTGCGTTTTTATGTTCCATTTGTATGTTTATTTACTTCCATGTAAACTAGTTGATTGAAAACTTCCATAATTGAAAACTTCCATAATTAGTCGTTCTTTATAACGATGAAGTAGTGAATTAAGACTATTATAAGGGGTTAATTAATTATCCATAAAGATTGATATAGCATACCAATACAACTACACTCATATGTACTTGATAAAGATAAGGTATTGAAATGAATTGAACTTGGAGATTACGTTATGGATCATGTCACATGTAATTCTAATATGGAAATATCTTATGTCCTAAAAGCGAAGATGCATAAGATTTATAGTCTGATATGTTTTAACATTCTCTAACATTGTTCGTAAATTGAAGCCATATATGAATGTTCACGTGTGACATGATAAGTGGGTGAGGTTTATGTAGTAGATTATTTAATCTTTTTTACCTCGAGGTAGGAGATATATCAATTGGCCACATGATTAATTGACACTAACACTAAATGCATGTCCATGATTAAACTGTGTGATGTTAGATCGATTGTGCAATTTGGTTTTATGGTTACCACAAATCTCTATCGAGAAACATAATCTTGAACACTTTGAGATTGACATCATTTTATGTCTAGTAATCATATGTTTATTAAGAATAATGAAATATTTAATCACTTACTTATAGGACTATTTCATATCTTCCGTTTTTTATTTTAGTACTTGTCATGGATGGCATACCCTATGTTGACTTGATCATGATGGTAAATTGAAGATACAGACAATTTTTAGTGATATTATATAGTTGTTGGACCATGCGTAAATGGGATTTTGTTGGAATGTCTCTCTTGTCATAAGAAGTTATTAGCATTGTTGATGATACAATGACATATTGGGTTATACACAAAGTACAATCCAAGTATCTAAAAAACAGGGACAATAAATAAAGGACTACTTTATTAATTCACCGATAGTAAGATGGCTTATTTAGAAATAAAAAGTCGAGAGACTTGATATGTATCTAATCATATGGTTTGATAATTACCATATATTAACTTATATTTTGTTCAATAAGTGGAACGCATTAGCTGTCCACTCTCAGGTTGGGCAGTAAGGGTCGGAGAAGGGCAACCACTCATTCTTAAAACCAGCGTTCTTAAGGCCAAAGAGTCGGAGGAAAAAGGGGGAAAGCTCTCCGTTCCTGGTTTCCAGTAGCTGGATCCTCCGGAACCACAAGAATCCTTAGTTAGAATGGGATTCCAACTCAGCACCTTTTGAGTGAGATTTTGAGAAGAGTTGCTCTTTGGAGAGCACAGTACGATGAAAGTTGTAAGTTGTGTTCGGGGGGAGTTATTGTCTATCGTTGGCCTCAATGGTAGAATCAGTCGGGGGACCTGAGAGGCGGTGGTTTACCCTGCAGCGGATGTCAGCGGTTCGAGTCCGCTTATCTCCAACTCGTGAACTTAGCCGATACAAAGCTATATGACAGCACCCAATTTTTCCGATTTGGCGGTTCGATCTATGATTTATCATTCATGGACATTAATAAAATCCATCCATTTAGCAACACCTTAGGATGGAATAGCCTTAAAATTAAGGGCGAGGTTCAAACGAGGAAAGGCTTATGGTGGATACCTAGGCACCAGAGACAAGGAAGGGCGTAGTAAGCGACAAAATGCTTCGGGGAGTTGAAAATAACCATAGATCCGGAGATTCCCGAATAGGTTAACCTTTCACACTGCTGCTGAATCCATGGGCAGGTAAGAGACAACCTGGCAAACTGAAACATCTTAGTAGCCAGAGGAAAAGAAAGCAAAAGCGATTCCCGTAGTAGCAGCGAGCGAAATGGGAGCAGCCTAAACCGTGAAAACGGGGTTGTAGGAGAGCAATACATTATCATATTATTTGAATTTCAAATAACTATTTAGTTGCCAGGTAAGAGAATAGTATAAATACCCCTCCATTTTGTTCTCTCATTTACACGCCCCCTAAATAAGATATACAAAGCAAAACAAATAGCAAATGTCATTCTTGGTTTTGAAGACCCACATGCAGTGTTTGTTTTTTCTCGTAGATTTAATAATCAAATCGCCTTAAATTTTCAATAATGGCTTCACAATATATGGACCAACATTTTGTATATCTAAATTAAGTGGATTAGAACTAGTGTTATGACATGATCTACAGGGATTTGGATGTCGGATGATGGATCAGTCCTGGAAGCTTTCCTGAGAACACAACACAGAAGAATCATTAAAGGACGTCCAGGTGTTCTCCCGGGACGTCACTCCAACGATCAAGTTAGTTTTCAGAGAAAGAGAGAGAGAAAGAGAGAGAGAGAGAGAGAGAGAGAGAGAGAGAATTTTAAGGTAAAACTCGTGAGGGAGAAAATAGATCTCTTCCTTGAGGTGGAAGAGATCATTTTATACCTGTTACTAACGGACCATTGGGACCTCATCCAATGAGTGCGACACGTGGCCTCCTCTGACTGGGAGAATCATACCTACGTTAACTAAATGTCTGGTGACGTCAGTTATGGGTGTCACCTAAGCTTCTTGTCATGTCCTGATTGGTCGTGAGTGAATGAGAAGATCTCAGGAAATATTCGTTCCTCATGAAGGGGAATGAACTGTCATCCCGGTGTTGGATTACTTAGGCCAAGGTTGGTCCTTGACCAAGGTTCTGGCGAGATAATGTTTCGTTTGTACTTTTCGTTACATTTAACGTGGTCGTTCAAGGTAATGTTAACAACTAGATACTCGAGGATCATTGCTTATGTTTGCTATTGGAAAACAAACCTAGTTTGGGTTTGGAGTTTTGGTGTTCTTGTCTTTATGATCATCGTCTATCATTTACAAGAAGAATGATTGTTATTTTAGTGTGCACACACAATAATGAACTCTATTTTGGGTTTTTTCATCCTCCAATCATCATTGTTTACGATAAATATTTTTCTTGTTTTTTTAAGTTATTCAATGTACACGAATATGATGATATATGATTTTTTTGTTTGATATATTTTTTTTCGTTACTATATTTTATTTTAGATGATTGAAACACCCCTCATATGTGCTAATAGAATTTAGTAACTTAAGAAAATCCATTAAAATGTTTTTAAAGTTCAAATACGAAAAATTAATCCAAAACATAACAAAATTTTAATATCAGATATTAATTATAGGAGGGTTTCAATTATAATATCATAACAAAGTTCAAATGAACCATACATGCATGACACTCAAAATATCCAAAAAAGCAAGCTAAAAGTCTTCAACCTCTAATATGTGAGTACATGTCATAATAATGGGTTAGGCTTAGAGATCATAGTAAGTAATACCGAAGTTTAACTACGGTACGGAATTAGGAATAACAATACCCAATTCCTAAGTTAGATTCCAAAAATCATTTGAAACCCTTTCTAAAAAATTTAATTTCAAAATAACCATTTCCCAAAAACATTTCAATGTAATATTGATAATATATAAAGCCAATATAAGTTCAAAATGGAAATCAATGCATATGAATATTCAACTAACCAAATCCTTGTTCACTACTCTTTAAATAGTCCTTCAATGAGGTCCAATGATTGGGAAAAATCGGATAAATTGCCGAAGTACGATCGTTGCCGATGGCTAATGTAATAGCCTAAAATTTCAAGTAAAATTTTTCATTTACATATTAACAATCCATATTTTATGATTAGAAATTCCCATCGTACAATGTTTCCAAAGATCCAATACATAAACATATTATTTAGAAAGATCAAAGTGTCCATAATAACTAGTGGACAAGAATGTTGGAGAGTGTACGCTGCGGCATCAAGCAGGGCCCTTGCCCTTACAGCTAGAAGTACTTGAAACATCCAAAAAAACTGTAAGCATACGCTTAGTGTGTTTCCCCAAACACACAAAACATATAATCACATAATGCCACACACACATACATACAAGTTTGTCATGGACTCCCTCCCATGGTCTTCATTTGGAATGTCATGGGCTACCCCATGGTCTTATATCCCCGAGCCACGGGCTCCTCCCATGGTTTTGCCAAGTGCCATGGGCTCCTCCCATGGTCTTCACATAATTCACATATAAATCACTAGCAACCATTACATATTCCATGACTAAACATTTCATAACAATTAATGGGCCGACCTTGGTGCCTTCAACCCATGAGTGTGGTGAAAAGACTCACCTCAAATACTGAACGATAGTTGACTAGATCCCGACCCCAATATCAAATCTAATCAACCCCTAAACAGAAAAAATTCCTTAAGTACAACTCAAAATGCCCCAAAACCCCTTATAAGTCAAACTTGGCCAAACGGTCAAAAGGTCAAGAAAGTCAACTTAGCCTGGGCTCCAAGTCGTGGTACCCTTGTACCACGTCGTGGTGCCGGATACGACAAAGCAGTCACGAACCAACCCGCCACCATGTCGTGGTGGCCTTGCCACGTCTTGGTTACATGGTTTTCAGCAGCTTAATGCATTCAACCACTTCATTCAATTCTAAAAGGTCTCAAACTAAGATCTGGTCTAAAATAGGGTCTAAATGGATAAAGTTTCTAACTTTATCCAATAGAACCCTACAAAATGTATAGATATCGACTTTTAAGATCCAAAATACTTCATAATTTCACCAATACTTGTCCAATCCATGGGGTTACTTGACAAAAAGCTACAAGAGAGTCTCTAATTCCAAACACACCTTAAAACTCGATGCATTTCAGACATGCATGTCCAATGCATGTCTTAACTCTTATTAGGTCAAAATAGGGCAAAAAGGCCAAGATTCCATGCATTACCCTCAAAACTCAAATCTAGACTAGATCCAAAGAGCCAAATGCTCCAAATGGCCTGGAGACTCATAAAGTTTCAAGCTTTATGAAGTTCAACCACCAAAAGCAACAAGAAAAGTAGAAAAAGGGGAAAACCCATAGATCTAATCATAAACTCATCAAGATGAAGACTTCATACCTCCTTGAGATGCTATAGGAAGGTAAACTCTTGGATCTTCTTTGCCTTGGACTCCCAATGAGGTCTTCCACCACCTTTTTCCTTCACAAGCACCAAAAACTCACACTTTTAAGGCTTATACTCACAAAATGGCTCTAGGGTTGCAAGGGACGATTTGAAGAGATAGAGGCTGATGGGAGGGGGCTAGAAGAGGGATAAGGATCTTTAAATAGCGCTCAACCCTTAAACCTTAGGGTTTTCCCCCAACAGTCACCACTATGTCGTGACGTAATCACCACGTCATGGTGGTTCATTAAACCATGCGGCCCAAATTCATCGCCACGTTGTGGTGAGGCTTCACCACGTCTTGGCTTCCAAAGAAGATTACCATACATACTCTAAAATAATGTCATACCTGGAACCAGGTGTTACAGCTAAGTGTCATCCTCCATAAGTATGGTTTAGGTTAGACATCTAACGACCCGAAAATCCTTTCGCAAACGACGTTAACTGTTCATTAAACGAATATTAGTAGTTGTAA
This sequence comes from Lactuca serriola, assembly GCF_051521515.1. Taxonomy (NCBI): domain Eukaryota; kingdom Viridiplantae; phylum Streptophyta; class Magnoliopsida; order Asterales; family Asteraceae; genus Lactuca; species Lactuca serriola. The sequence continues at coordinate 259,248,314 of NC_136412.1, read as the reverse complement.
ACTTAATTTGATTCGAAGCATATGAACTGAAATAAATTTAAAAAAATATATTAATTAAAATATAAATGAAGTAATTTATATTTAATGGGTATATAATTTAATTAAATGATTTGTGGGAAATTAGGTAAATATAAATCATTAAAATGTTTTAAAAGGAGGGGCTATATTATCATTAAAAAACATGGACTATAAAGATATTCAGGGTTGGGATAAATAGGATTCAAGATTGGAAGTTTAGGGACCAATTACAAAAAAAAGGATATAACCCCCGAAGGCATGTGAATGATCAAGAGGTTTAATGTTCTCGTTCGTTTTTTCCCTTCCACTTATACGTGTGTTCTTGGGCATTCTCCAATTGATTAGGGTTGCTTTTGAGTGACCTACTAGAAAAAAAACAACCATGAGGGAAGAGAGGGTGAGAATAGAGATCACAAGAGGTAATCGAAGGCGAAGGTGAGGAGGGTCAGCGACAGCAGGTTTTTTCCGACGAGTAACATACCTTCGCCGAAACTAGGGCACTGTCAGCGGATTTCTTAGGTTTGAGTTTTGGTGGATATCTCAACTCTTCAACAAATTAGATATGTTTCCAAGTCTTGTGGGTAGTATTCTCATTTTGATTCGCTTTTCTGTTAACTCCACCACCGACAGCCATGGTTGTCGAATTTTTCCACCACGCCACTACCTTATTGGGTGGTTGTGGTTTTCCCTAGTCTAAGTTTAGTGTGTATTCTATCATATACTCTTATATCATAGTGGGTTCATTTTCTAGCCTAAATCATGACTTAATGTAGCTTTGGTCATTTGGTTATCTAACTAGATTAAGTCTTGTGTGAACCTATTAATGAATTACTTAATCAATGACATGACCACTCTGTTAAGACACTTATTTCATGGTAAAATTCAGCCCATAAGTCTTAATATGAGGCTTAATGGTGGAGGAAACTCAAGCCCTAGTGGTGTTTTCTCTTTTAGCAATGAACTTTGTTTTTTCATAAAAGCAACGTACTTTGAGTCATGGTTTGAGGTTAAAATAGTTATTTTAACTTCTTGAAATCTTTCTACTATTAAGAACTTAATTTTCATCTTTATAGTTGATTTTGGACATGCATTAATGGGTTAAGTTGTCAAATAACCCTTCAAATGCAAAGCTGGGAAATTCAAGAAAACTCCCATTCTGTCCTTTTTTGGAAAACATCTAGAAAAATCATCAGGAGTTGAATTGGGGATCCTTAAACTCTCAATGTTTTAATATTGAGTCTAGTTTTTCCGTGATTTTTCCCAGGACATGATGTTGTCTCTAACCATGGTGAAAATCATTTTTTTCACTAATTGGTCATAGATTAGATGCACGGATATGCAGTTTTGTAAAATTCATAGAAAATTATATAAAAATCGTATGGACTTGTGCGAGCACTTTCTTAAAATATATAAGGCTAATCTATAGGAATATGAAAATAAATTGTAACTTCTATAGCTTTAAGTGGTGCTAAAGTGGCTTGAACAAGCTGTTGTTTCAGGTCAAAATCTGAGAATTTGGCCAAATAACTAATTTGCATGTTTGGGAAGTATATTGCCGTTCTTTTTTCATGTAAACTTCTGGTAATCCTATTATTTATGTTTTAATATGGGAAGGTTCAATACCTTAGTTCCTACAAGAATTGAGGTGTAGAGAGGACGCAATTTTTGACAAAGGTGAGTTAATCTAGTGGATTTTTAAGTACATGGTTAGGGAATTTAATATCTTAGATGGATTGGAATGAACCTAGGATATTTAGGTTTCATGTGCACCTATTGTATGTGATATGTTTTTTTACTATGTTCCATTATGTGTATGAGAATTTATGATGCTTAAATGCTAGATTCTTATTCTTTTGATGTGAGTGGTGTGTTAGAGCCATGATAAAAAGTCGTGTTTTGTAATGATTATATGTAATGGATGCATGCCATGCTTTCTTGAAAACACTTGCCTATTATGATTAGGACAAAGCATGCTAGTGATGTTGTCAAGCCATAATAATGATATGTGCATTAATTTGTATGCGACGTAAAATGTTTTAACTTGTATTTACTTGTTTACATGTTTACATAAGAAGTAACTTGGGAAGTAATATGATTTTAAAAGATGATAATAAATATGAATGATTACTTATGGATGTCATATGTGTAATTCCTTAAAATATGAATTAATAATTAATTAATTAAAAGGGGAATACATTAGTGGGGGGTGAAGGGTAGCAACCTAGACATAGTTATGTACCATATCCGAATAATATGATGTTCTAGTGGGTTCAAAGATACCTATATGATAAGATCTTAAGCCAACTTTGACACCAAATGGTTTTTCTAGATATCCACTCGGGGCATGGTCCATGGTTTCGAGGACTAGAGTGGTGTTGACAGTTGATGGAATGTCTGCGCAAACAGCACGTGGGATTTGGGATGTGTAACTTGATGGAATTGGCACCACTTGTACCAATCCTTAACGACAACGCATGTACTAGTATATGCAATGTCAGAGTAGTAAAAGCAGCAAAACCAAGGGTTATGTTAAGGGTGATAGTCGTGCGACACTTAATGCATTAGGTCGTGCTCGTCACGTTAGTAACAAATGGGATACTTACATCGGGGTTACTGATGAATATATACACCCATAAATAGGAAGTATTATAACAGCAATTGCAAAGATGATTAAGAGAAGAGTAATTGTTAATGATTACCATGACGATTAATGTTATTTACTAATATTATAATGATGAATGAAGTAATAAAAATTAGTTACAAAGATGAATAATGAAGTGTAACTAAATGAACAGGATCTAAAGATGAATAATGTTAATTGAATTTAATTGTGTTGGTTATGTAATGTAAGAGATGTCATGCTATGTGAGTGATGTGTGTAAAATGCACTAGTTTTTAATCCTACTACTTCGAACACAAATAAACACACGAAAGGCAGTGTACCTATCGTTTAGCAATATAGTTCAATCAAGAAGGGTATCGAACACAGGAAATGGTAATAATTAAACTAACTACTAAAATTATCTAATTAAAAACCAACAATTAAAAGAAGGGTTTTCTCTAGTTTTACAAGACTAGAAACTTAAACAATTAACTAACACTTAACCTAAGATAACTAACAACTAATGCAAATAAGAAGTAATTAAATTCAATAATAAAAGAGACTTCTGTTCAGGTTCGATTCACTAGTTTCTATAGTTGATTTTATGGCAAGTGCAATGGATTATTTTGTCATTCGCTACCGATTAATATGATTAGATTCATATTCACTATTACTAATCCTTAGAAAACAAATTAATTTAAACAGTGGCCAATTGGTTAAACTAATGAATTTCCTAGTATTTTGATTTTGGGTTAAGTAAGACTTGTAGTTGTAGCTAATTAAATTACTAATTCAATCAACATCTTGTATGGTTGTTCATCACACAAGCTCACACATTAACTTACCTATTTTCTAATTAATCCTAGGTTCATATTCACTAATACTAGGCATATAATACTATTTTCACATAAATCATATGAAGCAAGCAATTAAGAGGATGTTCATGCAACTTAATAGACTTGATAATTAACAGAAAATAGTTGTTGTCAACACATAAGGATCGGTTACAAGCTTAACAAAACAATTTTACCAAATCAAATAATCCATGCCATAAATTCAATCCATATTAACAAGCTAATCTACCCTAAATAGAAGTAATGAGTTTTAGCTCATATCTACAACAATTAATATCCCAAAAACGAAATATATAAGTAAAAACATAGTTTTGTGCAATAGATTAAGAAAAAGAGAGTATATGTTGCCTTTGATCTCTTACAAATCGATCTCTAGGGATGATCTTCGAATTCCAGAGCTTCAATAACCTTTAAATGGCAAATAAGTCGCCAAAAGATCCAGAGCAAAGTCCTTGTCTCGGGAATTTGTGCCCTTTATATAGTTTTCTGAAAACCGGGGCCACTCATCGAGTCCATAGACTAACTCGATGAGTCCATCACTTAAATCATGTGCACGGTAAGGCACCTGATGGTTCGCGAATATTCCTATCTACTCGTCGAGTTGAGGACCAACTCGATTCCTTAAGCTTTTGGCTTAATTTCTTCTTTCTTCAATTCTCGAGCTTCCGATTGCTAATCCCGCTTTCTTTTTAACTTAAGCATGTATTTTAGGATGAAAATACAATTTAAACATAATTAAGTACCTTTTGTCCAATAATTGAGACAAAATAGCCAAAAAGTATTAAGATATTAGACAAAATATATGACCAAATATGCACATATCAGTGAGTTTTTTAATGCATGTTTTCATGATGTTTTGTTTGACCCATTTAGGATATGTGCATTCCATAAAATTGTACTCATGATTAGCTTACTTAGAATATGTTGACACTTGTTTCTTTGCTTGTTGTCGCCTTGCATTGGTACAGGTAGCATAGTTTGATGGCTTGGTGAGGATGGGGTTGTTTGGTTGTTACATTCCAGTTTATGTCTTAGTATTGATACCATTTGGACATGTCGTTGAGTTTTCTTATCACTTGTTTTTGAGAATTTGTTTTAATTTGGGTTATGAACTATATTTTGATGAACAATGTTTTTGGTAAAAAAAAGTAACATTGGTGATGTTTTCATAAAATTCAAAATAAGACTTTCGCTAACGTATTCTATTAAATAAATGTTTTAAAGATAAAAAAAATTAGGTGGAAAATCATGATGTTACAAGTTGGTATTAGAGCCATGTTGTGAGCGAACTAAATGCAGAGGTTGGTGTTCAGACTCATAGTGTAAATTAGCTTAATTAGATAACTTTAGACTCTTAATGGGGAGGATGTGTGATGAGTGTTTTATGTTCTTAATAGCTTAGTCATCCTTAGGACATTCATGCCTCCTTATTTTACTAGAATCATTCCTACTTTTATCTACTAAAGTTTAAATATTTTTGTCGCTTATAGATATGATTTCGTTGCGAGAGAACATCGGTAATAATGATGGTCATAATAACCAATGCTATCAAGGAGAATATGTATCTCGAACGCTTCATCTAGATTGGGAACCCCAGGTGCGACCGCTCAGGGGAATTCATGTTCCATCCATGGTTGCATGCCTTGAGAATCTGGATGAAGAGAATAAGCTTAAAGGGGCTCAGATAATGGAAACGTTGTAGATCCTACGAGATTCATGGCTAATGTATGATGAGGTTGGAACTACTAAGGACATCATGAAACTTGAAACACGTAATTTCAGGGTGGACCTCTCATCTTGGAACTGTGACGTCACGTATGGTGTGGGAAAAAGAAAGGTGGAGGGCCAATCTAAGTCCTCAAAGAAGAAGAAGAAGAAGAAGAAGAAGAAGGGTCATCAGGTTGTAAAGAGTGACAAGGCGAGTTTCTGTATGAAATGTCACTCCTCACACAAGGGGTCGTGTAGTAGCAACACTGTGACTTGTAGGCGTTATGGAGGACCAGGCTATAAACAGGTGGATTGTAGGAACCCTGTATAAGTCTGCTATAATTGCAAACAGATGGGTCACATCAGCGGCCAATGCCCTAACACGAAGACTCAAGATGATGCAGGTGGTAAGAAGACCGAGGCACCTAAAGGGCGTGCTTGTGAAATTCAGATGATTGCTGAGGAAGCCATACATGATGATGAGGTATTCTCAGAACTTATTTATCTATGTTCTTGTTTGATATGCAATATTTGTATTTGATGATAGCTATAGTAAATCACTTGTATTTGTTGTTTTTTGTGCTTTTTTGGTGTTACTTCAGAGTTTTCTGAATTTTTGTGTTAGACGTTGTGATAGCGGTAGGGAATCTCAATTTCATGTTTGGGGAAATGTAGGAGGAGTGTTCTTATGTGATGGTTGGATACACTTTTTCCCCCTTTCACTTAGACTCCAATCGGGATCAAGTCATGCGATGTCATCATTGGTATGTTTTGGTTACCTGCCATTCAGACTAAGATTCTCTATGCTAAAAGTGTGTGCGAGTTCAGTTTTTCATGTGAGCGTATGTCTATTTTTTGAGGAGAGAACTATGGGGTTCGTTTCCATCATTTTTACTTTGTGATGAGAAAGTGTTTAGCGAGGAGGTGTGAGATTGCCATGGCCCATGCGATGGAGGGCTCAAGGTAAGCAATGACAATCTTTTTGTGGAGTTGGTCAAAGGGTTTCAACTGTAGACCGCTGAAGGGTGGTACCGAAAGGCTCACCATGGATGAGAAGTACTTGTTTGACAATCAAGGCGATTTAAGAGTCGGATGTCTTGTTGTTAGACAAGTTGTGTGTTGTCTAGTCAGTAAATGAGAAGGGATAGTTGGTAGATATCTTGGCTAAAGAAATATCAAGCAATGATGAATGAAAATTTCAAGCTCATCAAAGTCCAATGGAAGGATGGGTATGGGTCAGAACTGACCAAGTTGGTTGAAGAAGACATGGAGGTTTGTTACACTAAGTTGTCTGTATATGTATCTGATTCCGAGGACGGAATAATTCTAAGGAAGGGAGAATTTTAACAACCTAAAAATCCTTCCGTAAACGACGTTCACTGTTCGTTACCCGAATATTAGTTGTAACACCCGCATATTCGAGATAGTCAATTTAAAGATAATAAGCGTTAAAAATGACTTTTTGATAGAAGATTACTCAAGATAAATAATCTTAAACAAAGTTATAGTAAATGTCACAAGGATTCCGTGTATATAAAGAACGCTGAAATCCGACTTATAACGAAAAAGTTATTACCCGTCGAAGTTTTACGATTAAACCGGCACGGCTCCACGTATCGTAAAAAGTAAATTTCTGAAAAAATACTTTTTAGCCTTAGTAATCTAAATGAAAGTCATAGTAGTCGTTAAACTGAGAGCCTGCATATAGAGAATGTCCAAATCTGACTTCATTAGAGGAAGTTATGATTTTTCTAAGATTTAGCATAACAGTGTACAACTCGAAAATTGAATTTTAGATCGGTCAGTTTTAGCCTAAGAAATCTAAACGATAATTGAAGATCTCGTTAATAGGAGCTTAACGATAAAAAGACAGTCGAAAACGGAGCTCGTATGCGAAAGATATGGACGAAACTTAGTTCCTACTTTTCGAGCGCGGTGAATTCGATACAGATTTGTAAATCTGAGATAGAATGAGAATTAGCCGATGGAGTCTAAATGAAAGCTATAGCACTCAGAAATACTAACATGTGGATATAAAGAACATCGATAATAGAGCTTGTATGTAAAAGATATGGACGGAACTTAGTCCCTACTCTTCGAGCACGATGAATTCGATACAAATTTGTAAATCTGAGATAGAATGAGAACTAGCCAACGGGGTCTAAATGAAAGTTGTAGTACTCGGAAATACATATGCATGGATATAAAGAACGTATAAAACGGAGCTCGTACGCAGAAGATACTGATGAAACTTAAGGTCTACTCTATGATCAAACCCTTATAAATAGATGATGAATTCTTCATATTTCCTTACTCCATTCCTCTAAACTCTCTCTAGAATCTTCTTTCTTTCTTGTTCGATTTCTCCTAGTTTTAGGGTGTGATATAGAAACTCTAAGTCATCAAAAAGCCAATGAAAAGAAGTTTTTAGAGTCGAAGTTCTACCCGAACAATTTCCCGGTTTTCGTTAAAAGCCCAGTAAGTTAAGCTACACTATTCTGTTTTCAGTTTAACTTATATTTATAGGTATAAGTTGTTATTATGAACGTATAAATAAGATTTACCAGTAATTTCAAGTCGTTATACTAATTGATCTACTTACGGGGAAATGTCTAGGTTGAATTTAGTGAGGTGTTTAAAGTGGGATTTCCAAACAGTATACTTCGTATACCAAACAGACCCTACCTCCGATATGATCCTACCTGATTGTTCCTTACTTGATAGCTCATGAAAGTAGAATTTGATTTAATGATAAATCTAGACTAATGATTAGTCCCAATAAATATTTGACTAAAACTTAGTGATAATAATATTAGGTTACGTCGATGGAAAAGACAATTTCTAGAAGCGAAACGTTGTCTGAATTACGAATCATCACTTTAACAAGTGAGTGCATAGTTACTTTTATTTTACACATAGATATGAAGTATTTAATATTAATACATGCTATACGTGCTTATTATCTGTGTTCCTGATATTTATGCTAGATGAACGATTTATACATGTTTTACTTGAATTAAACTGTATATGTATTTTTATACCTATAAATATATTGGGTAAAGATGGGTAGATGAAAGATGATATGGATGATGGGAGGTGAAAGATGATATAGATGTTAATATGTGTAAGATGATGAGAAGCCTTGACTTTAAATTTGATCCAGACATCTAGCAGAGTATAGATGACGACCACGGACTATTCTAGACAGTCCAGTGAACGCTAGCAGGCTCATAACCTGTAGGTGTTTATGAACGACGTGTTCACCAAATGTACTATAAAAACCTGGAAGCTATGGACTTAGTGTCTTATGAATGAACATTGGCAGCTATGAACTTGGTGCCTAATGGATAACATTGGCAATTGTGTCTAACATATAACATCAGCAACTATGAACTTGGTGCCTAATGGATAACATTGGCAGTTGTGTCTAACATATAACATCGGCAGCTATGGACTTAGTGCATGTTAGATAAACCATGACAGTGATGGACTTCATTCCTATTCCTTAGGAAAACCTTTAGGAATAAATATTGAATAATAAATGATTCTTAGGGTAGATCCTTAAGAATAAAGAAGATAATGAAGATGAATAATCGGGTTAATTGTTGGACATGAAGTATGTGAAGAAACAAATTAACTATATTATTGTGGATTGAAAACCCAATGTACTCACCAGGTTTCCCAACCTGACCCCCTCAATTTTTTTGTATCACATGTATCGATGTGAAGATACATTACATTAAGATATTAAAGGAGATGTAAATCATTAGTGTAACTGTGTAAATGAATTTTAAGGTCTTATGTTTCTATATTGACGATGACATCCCTGTGATTTAATATAAATAAAATACATTTCTTCGTAAATCCTTTGATAATATATTTAACATATTTTTTGGGACAAATTCCGCAATAATATTCTTCAAAAAAGATACTCTGATTTTTAAATAAGCATAAACAAATTTGTCTTTTTTGGCCATGAAAATGGGGATGTCACATTAGCGGTTGTAAACTTAATTCGATTCGAAGTGTATGAACTGAAATAAATTAACAAAAAGATATTAATTAAAATATAAAAGAAGTAATTTATATTTAATGGGTATATAATTTAATTAAATGATTTTGTGGGAAATTAGGTAAATATAAATCATTAAAATGTTTTATTGGAATGAAGGGGCTATATTATCATTAAAACAAACCTGGAATGTAAAGATATCTAGGTTTGGGGTAAATAGGATTCAATAATGGAAGTTTAGGGACCAATTGCAAAAAAAAAGTATATAACCCCCTAGGCATGCGAACAATCGACGGTTTTAATATTCCTGCTCATTTTTCTTTCCTTCCACCTATACGTGTGTTCTTGGGAATTCTCCAATTGATTAGGGTTGCTTTTGCATGACCAAATATAAGAAAAGAAAAGAAAATGACTGTGAGGGAAGAGATGGTGAGAATAGCAATCACAGGAGGTAACCGAGAGCAAGGTAAGGAGGGTCGCGACAACAAGTTTTTTCCAGAGTTAGACAAACCTTCGGCGAAACTAGGGCACTATCAGTGCATTTCTTAGGTCTGCGTTTTGATGGATATCTTGACTCTTTGACATTTTAGGTATTTTCCAAGTCTTGTGCCAGGTATTCTCATTTTGGTTCGATTTTCTGTCAACTCCACCACCAGTAGCCATGGCTGCCAGATTCTGCCACCATAACACCACCTTGTTGGGTGGTTGTGGTTGTCCTTATTCCAAGTTTAATGTGTGTTCTTTCCTATACTCCTATATCATAATGGGCTCATTTTCTAGCCCAAATCATGAATTAATGTTGTTTTGGTCACTCGATTATCTAACTAGATTAAGTCTTGTGTGAACCTCTTAGTGAATTACTTAATCAATGAATTAACAACTATGTTAAGAAACCTTAGTCTTGGTAAAAGGTCAGCCCATAAGTCTTAATATGAGGATTAATGGGGGATGAAACTAAAGCCCTGGTGGTGTTTTCTCTTTTAGCAATGAACTTTGTTTTCCCATAAAAGCAATGTACTTTGAGTCATGGTTTGAGGTTGAAAATTTTATTTTAATTTCTTGGCATCTCGCTACTGTTAAGATGAAACATCCCAAAAATACAACCCAAAAATTTCGTTTTTAAAACATTATTAGAACCATAATATCATTTCCAAAGTAAATAAAATCATAACCCATGTGTTTCAATATGTTATAATGTATATAACATATCAAATCTCATATCGAATATCATATCAAAATATCAGAGTAAAACTCCCAGGCTGAAGACAGTGGTGTATGTCATGCGATCATCCCGAGCCCTTTCCTTTGCTGGAGGAAGTACCTGAAACCAAAATTGAAACTGTAAGCACAAAGCTTAGTGAGCTCCCCCAAGCTACCACCCATCATACACATATAACATGCAACTAAGATATACGGGCCCCGCCCACACTCATGGAGATATGGGCCCCACCCACACTCCACTAAATCTGAGATACGGGCCCCGCCCATGCTCAACTACTTCGAGATACGGGCCCCGCCCACACTCGGCTACTATGATATACGGGCCCCGCCCACACTCATCTACTATGAGATACGGACCCCGCCCACACTCAGCTACTAACAAACATACAAGTATCACATGGACAACAAGTATAACTAATTCTATCTGTCAAGAATATAACCTTAATCAGACTAAGCTCAGAGATACGGGCCTCGCCCACACTCGGCTACTATGAGATACGGGCCCCGCCAACACTCAGCTACTAATATATCAATCTACAGGCCAACCTTGGTGCCTTAGACCCGTCCTACTAAAAAGGGAAACTCACCTCGTACGACGGACTGTTGAAACTTCGAGTGAGAAATCCCCGTTTGCTGCTCCGACGACTCTCTGGCTATCAATTCCATAACAACCCTTAATCAAAATTTGATAATCCTTCTTAGGGTAAATTGACCATTTTACCCCTGGTCAAAGTCAACGTCCTGGTCAAAGTCAACCCCCAGTTGATCTGACTCACTGAGTTGGTTCGCCAACTCGTCGAGTCTCTATTCTTTTATCAGTTCCCACCCCGACCTTACTCGTCAAGTCTAGAAAGAACTCGACGAGTTCTCCTTCAACGTAACGTCGTAACTATCTTCATCTGGCTCGCCAAGTTAATCTTCATCATATGATCATGTCTAGTATGTGACTCGCCGAGTTGTATGAACAACTCGTCGAGTCCATCTTCATGGGTTGGGAGATTGCATTGGACTCGTCGAGTGCGTTCTTACACTCGCTGAGTCCCAGGGTTTCTAGGTCCATAACTATGTCTATTACATTGAGTCCTTCCTCTGGACTCATCTAAATTCCTTCTAAACTCAACTGGATTCCTCCGAATCACAAAAGGTTGGGGAACCAAACCCCCGAATCGCCGAGTCCCAAGAATGACTCGTCGAGTCGACTAATGCCCATGTCTATAACTCGATTTCTGATGTACAAAACTCATCCACAAGGTATATTTAGGCTCCTAAAGTCGATATAACACATAAAGTCATGAACTTTACGTGCATGCATGGGACATTTATGCTCAAAGGGCCAAAAATGGGGTTTATTACATGCATGGAGGTTCTCATGGCCATAAAGATGGCACCTTTATGCCATGAGGACCCTTCAAGGTTCCAGATCTGAAGGGATATCAACCTGGGACGTCCAAGTCCCATGAATCAAGCTTCTTGGCCCAAAACTCCATAAATTAAGCATAAGGAGATCTAAGAAATCACAAGTCAAGTGTGAAGCTTAATTACCAGAAAGTGAAGAGAAGATGATCTTGCTCCTGGATCTTCAACCTCCTCTTGAAGCCTTCTTTCTTCCTCTTCTATACACAAGCTCCAAGTGAAAAAAGATTACTCAAAATGGCACCAAATAGCTCAAAGGTTCACATAACTACTTAGGGTTTCGAGGACAGGACTTGGGGGGGATGGAGGCTGGGGTGGAAGCCTCATAAGTTGTTTAAATAGGGTGCAAACCCTTCAATTTAGGGTTTCACTCAACAACTCCTACTCGCCAAGTAGGTCACTTAATCCCCCGACACGGAGTCGATCCTACTCGACGGGTCGAGCCCCTACTCGCCAAGTCCCAGAGTAAAAAGTGAAGTTTGGCTTGAATTTAAATGCATACCTGAGACCGGGTGTTACAATTCTCCCCCACCTGACTTAGACTTCGTCCTCGAAGTTTGTTGTCTCTGAAAACAACTCTGGGTAGTGCTCCCTCATCTCCTCCTCAGGCTCCCATGTCCATTCGGAACCCTTTCGGTGTTGCCACCGCACCTTCACTAACGCTATCTTGTTGTTCCTTAGCTCCTTCATCTTGCGATCTAAAATCGCCACGGGTCTCTCGATGTAGTTCAGGCTACCATCAACCTGAATGTCCTCAAGGGGGTATCACTACGGAGTCATCCACTAAGCACTTCCGTAACTGGGAAACATAGAATGTGTTATGGATCTGGATGAGCTCTGCCGGAAGATCTAACTGATAGGCAACCCGACCCAACTAGGCCAAAACCCTAAATGGACCAATGAACCTAGGGCCCAACTTGCCCCGCTTTCGAAACCTGATGACACCCTTCCAGGGTGACACTTTCAGGAGGACCATATCGCCCACCTGAAACTCCAAGTCCGAATGCCACTTATCGGTGAACTCTTCTGCCGACTCTGAGTAGTCTGGAGCCTGCTTCGCACTTGCTAAATCCGCTCCGTGGTCTTGAGTACTACCTTCGTACTCCCCATAACTCTCTGACCGACCTCACCCCAACAGATTGGGGTTCTACACTTCCTCCCATAGAGCATCTCGAAGGGAGGTCGGTCTATACTGGAGTAATAGCTGTTGTTATACGAAAATTCTGCTATCGGAAGATACGTATCCCTACCGCCACCGAAATCTAGCACACATGACCGAAGCATGTCCTCTAGAGTCTGAATCGTCCTCTCGCTCTGCCCGTCCGCCTGAGGGTGGAAAGCGGTGCTGAAATGCAGACGAGTACCCATCTCGTCGTGAAACCGCTTCCAAAATTTGGAAGTAAACCGAACATCTCGGTCGGACACCACCAAGACAGGCACTCCAAGACATGCCACTACCTCTCGCCTGGATCGGTATAAAATGAGCGCTCTTGGTCAACCAATCCACGATCACCCATATCGAATCAATCGCACGTGCGATCCTGGGAAGCTTAGTAATGAAGTCCATAGTGATATCCTCCCATTTCCACACAGGAATGTTTAACGGTTGCATCATTCCGTGGGGCCTCTGGTGCTCTGCCTTGACCTTCCTACAGGTTAGGCATCTCTCCACATACCAAGCTACGTCCCGCTTCATGCAGGGCCACCAGTAATCGGGTCGAAGATCTCTGTACATCTTCGTCGCCCCTGGATGGATGGAGAACCGAGACGTGTGGGCCTCATCCATCAACACCTGTCGTACACCACCCCAGTATAGTACCCAGATCCTCCCATGCAGGGTCAACAATCCTCGGCTATCATAATCAAACGAAGCAACTCGACCCACTATCCTCTCGCACTTTTGGCGCTCCTCTTTCAGGCCCTCAACCTGCACCTCCCTAATCCTCTCCAAAAGTAGAGTAATCAATGTCATCCTCAGACAGATATCTCGGATCAGAGCTGCTACCGCCTTGCGGCTCAGGGCGGCGGCCACTATGTTGGCCTTACTTGGGTGGTAAAGAATCTCACAGTCGTAATCTTTTACTACATCTAACCACCGGCGCTGCCTCATGTTCAGATTCGGCTGATCCATGAGGTACCTCAAGCTCTTGTGGTCCGTGTAGATAGTACACCGGACCCCGTAGAGGTAATGCCGCCAAATCTTGAGGGCGAACACCACCGCCCCCAATTCCAAATCATGCGTCGGGTAGTTAGCCTCGTGAGGCTTCAATTGTCTCAAGGCATAAGCTACCACATGCCCCCGCTGCATCAATACTACTCCCATACCTATGATCGAAGCGTCACAGTAGACTACAAAGCCATCCACTCCCTCTGGAAGGGTAAGAATTGGTGCCTCACACAGTCGCTTCCTGAGCGTCTCAAAGGTTGTCTACTGCTCAGGACCCCAACGAAACACCACTGACTTCTTGGTCAGTCGGGTCAGCAAAACTGCTATCTTGGAGAAGTCCTGGATAAATCTCCTATAATACCCCGCCAAACCCAGGAAGCTCCGAATCTCGGATGGAGACCTCAGGACCTCCCACTGCATCGTGGCCTCTATCTTGTTCAGATCAACTAATATACCCTTCTAGTTGATGATGTGCCCCAAAAACTGCACCTCGCGCAACCAGAACTCGCACTTGGAGAACTTTGTGAAAAGTCTTTCCCTCCTCAAGGTCTCTACAACCTCCCTCAGGTGATCCTCACGCTGCTCCCGAGTCTTGGAATAAACCAAGATGTCGTCAATGAATACTATTACAGACCGATTCAGCATCGGTCTGCACACGCGATTTATGAGATCCATAAATGCGGCTAGAGCGTTGGTAAGCCCAAACGACATCACCACAAACTCATAGTGACCATAGTGGGTCCTAAAAGCGGTCTTCTGCACATCATCATCTCTGACACGCATCTGGTGATATCTGGACCGTAGATCAATCTTGGAAAACCAAGATGCTCCCTGAAGCTGGTCAAACAAATCATCTATCCTCGGGAGTGGGTAGCAGTTCTTCACCGTTACCTTATTCAGCTCCCGGTAATCTATCCACATACGGTGCGATCTGTCCTTCTTCTTCACAAACAGTATCGGGGCTCCCCAAGGCAAACTGCTCGGCCTGATAAAACCCTTGTCTAGCAGATCCTACAATTGCGTAGACAACTCCTGCATCTCGGGAGGAGCCAACCGATATGGTGCCTTGGCTATCGGAGCCGCACCAGGGATCAGGTCAATCCGGAACTCAACCTGTCTCTCCGGAGGTATCCCAGGAAAATCCTCCAGGAATACGTCTGCGTACTCTCGTACTAGTGGTACATCATCTGCTGTCACCTTACCCTTATCCTGGGTATCCATGATATAGGCGACGAATCCTGCTCATCCCTGCTGGAAGTAACGCCTCACTCTCACCGCTGAACAAAGAAACGGTCCACGATGTGGCCTCTCGCCCTGAATCACTAATTCTCCCCCACTAGGAGTGTGAACCCTCACTAACTGCAGCTCATAATCAATCATTGCTCCGTTGGAACTGAACCAATCCATGCCCACTATAACCTTATTCCCTCGCAAGGGAATAGGAACCAAGTCCACTGAAGACTGCTCATCAAATAACCGCAGTGTACATCCTCTATGAACTCTCTCGACTCTGACGATCCTGTAATCGACTATCTCAACGTCGAGTGGGAAACCCAGCTCCCCCGGAGCTCTGCCAAATTGCTTGCTAAGTGCAAGCGACACAAATGATTGGGTGGCCCTCGAATCAAACAACACCATAGCTGAAATGTCGTTCATTAGGAACGACCCAATAAACAAACATATCAACATGACCAATAGTCAAAAATAACAAAGAGAGGATGGAGAAAATACATACCAGTAACCACATTAGGAGCTGCCCGTGCCTCCTCTGCTGTCAACCGGAATGCTCTACTCTTCGCCACCGGTGCCTCAGCCTGACCCTGACGGCCGTTTGTAATCCTCAATGTAGTAGGGTCAGGTGCCACCACCTTCCCTGTTGCTGCTAAACTCGGACACTAGGACCTCTTGTGGCCCCTCTGGTTGCACTGAAAGCAATTCAGATCAGAAAGTGTTGTGGTAGTGGTGGTAGAAGTAGCAGTATAATCCTTACTCACATGCCATGTTCGGCCGCACTTGAAGCTGCCCGAGCTCACTGCCCTGCACGTCCCCTCATGTGACCAGCCACACTTGCCACAACGGCCTCGGCCCTGCTTGCCCTTCCCTAGGGAATCTGTCTTGGGCTTCTTACTCGAGCCTTCCATGTCAGACACTACCTCTGGCTTCCTCTTCCTCTCCATCTCTAAATTAATCTCTCTCTCACGAGCCCTCGCTATCATATCTTCCAGTGTCTTGCAGCTGGAACGGCTCACAAACTGATAGATATCACTCCGAAACATCTCATGGTACCGATCCTTCTTCATATCCTCATCCGCCACATACTGCGGAACAAGGAGGGCCATCTCCTTGAACTTGGTGGTGATCTCCACCACAGTCTCAGTCGTCTGCTGGAGGTCCTGAAACTCTCTAGCAAGTTGTTGCGCCTCAATAACAGGTGTGAACTCTGTCCTGAACCTGGTCGTGAAATCACTCCAGGTCATCGCATCCAACACGGTGTCATCACCAACGACTCTCCCGATCTCCTCCCACCAATCTCGTGCCCTGTCCTTCAGAAGACAGGATGCTAATATGAACTTGACCCCCTCGGGACATCTGCTAGTGCAGAATGCATTGAAAACATCCACCAACCACCTGGTACATGCAATGGGGGCCCGAGCCCTATGATAGTCAGGAGCTCTACAAGCCCTGAACTCCTTAAAGGTCAGTGTGCGCGAACCCATCATGGCCGCCATCTCAGTGCGGAACGCACTCAACCTCTCATCCAAAAGCTCAAGAATGCCTTCCTTGATTGTGCCAAAGATCACATGAGTCTGGTCTAGTATGTTGCGCGTGATCTTTGAGGAGATGAGCTCCCTGGTTTACTCATCTAGCTGCTCAGCTCCAGAGCCTTGGCCTGATCCCTCACCAGCACCTGAACTGTCGACTGCTGGTCTAGGGCGTAAAACCACCATTCTGAAAAACACAACATAACAACATCAGAATACTGATCATAACTCGAGGGATCTCATATACCACAAGTTTCCTGGATTCATCTCATTCTTCCCTGATTCGAGTATGGATCCTCTGCTTTCAGTAGTACGGGCCCATACTACCTTCCACATCTCTCCGTACTTTCCTCAAGAACTTCCTTGACTCCACCAAGTCCCTTCTACTACTACTGCTTCACATGCTACTCTCATCCTAGGCTTGCCCTAGGGTAATCACCATCCCAATCTCCACCATCAGCTGAATAATAAGTCCCTGTTACCTTCCCCTAACTAGTTTGTGAGTACTATTACATATCACTAAGGCTAGATAATTCTTCGAATGAGAGGTCCTTCCCTACAACAATTGGACTCAAACAAGAGTTGCGCAATAGAGCTAGACCTAACCTTCTAAAATTATTTAACCCTTGCAATATGTAATGTAGCATATTTATTCGTTAGTTAGTAAAAGATCACTAAGACTCCTAAAAGCACAAAGCAAGCAGCATTCGAGCATCGAGCACACAGAGTCAAGCACATACTACTCTGGCTATCATACTGGCAAATCTATATTAGCATGCGGTTCTCATAGAGCTGGAATACATATAACAGGACCATAAGGCATCCTTCTTAGATCCTTAGTCCTAATCTAGCACGTTGTTCTAATAAAGATGATAATCATAATATAACATAAACTTATATGGGTAGTTTGGGAGTACTTACTTGAGCTCGGCTGAATGCATGCACCACACCCCTTTTCAAAGTCATTTTCTATTTTTAAAATCCCCTTTTTTTGTTTAAATGATTTTCTTTTGAAAATTTTATACCGCTTCCTTCGTTTGAGTTCAGACACACCCGAAAGTGTGCCCGAATCCCTCAAACCAAGGCTCTGATACCAACTTGAAACATCCAAAAAATACAACCCAAAAATTTCATTTTTAAAACATTATAAGAACCATAATATCATTGACAAAGTAAATAAAATCATAACCCATGTGCTCAAAATGCCAAAATGTCTATCACATATCAAATCTCATATCGAATATCATATCAAAATATCAGAGTAAAACTCTCAGGCTGAAGACAGTGGTGTGTGCCATGCGATCATCCCGACTCCTTTCCTTTGCTAGAGGAAGTACCTGAAACCAAAACTGAAACTGTAAGCACAAAGCTTAGTGAGCTCCCCCAAGCTACCACCCATCATACACATATAACATGCAACTAAGAGATATGGGCCCCGCCCACACTCATGGAGATACGGGCCCCACCCACACTCCACTGACTCTGAGATACGAGCTCGGCCCATGCTCAGCTACTTCGAGATACGGGCCCTGCCCACACTCATCTACTATGAGATACGGGGCCCGCCCACACTCAGTTACTAACAAACATACAAGTATCACATAGACAACAAGTATAACTAATTCTATCTGTTAGTCATATAACCTTAATCAGACTAAGTTGAGAGATATGGGCCCCGCCCACACTCGGCTACTATGAGAGATGGGCCCCACCCACACTCAGCTACTAACATATCAATCTATAGGTCGGACTTGGTGCCTTAGACTTGTTCTACTGAAAAGGGAAACTCACCTCGTACGACGGACTGCTGAAACTTCGAGTGAGAAATCCCTATCTACTACTCCGACAACTCTCCAGCTATCAATTCCATAACAACCCTTAATCAAAATCTGATAATCCTTCTTAGAGTAAAATGACCATTTTACCCCTGGTCAAAGTCAACGTCCTGGTCAAAGTCAACCCCCAGTTGACCCGACTCATCGAGTTGGTTCGCCAACTCGTCGAGTCCCTATTCTTTTATCTGTTACCACCCCGACCTTACTCTTCGTGCCTAGTAAGAACTCGACGAGTTCTCCTTTAACGTAACGTCGTGACTATCTTCATCTGGCTCACCGAGTTCATCCTTGAACTCTTCGAGTTCATCTTCATCATATGATCATGTCTAGTCTGTGACTCGCCGAGTTGTATGAACAACTCGTCGAGTCCATCTTCATGGGTTGGGAGATTGCCTTGGACTCGCCAAGTCCCAGGGTTTCCAAGTCCATAACTATGTCTATTACGTTGAGTCATTCCTCTGGACTCATCTAAATTCCTTCTAAACTCAATTGGATTCCTCTGAATCATAAAAGGTTGGGGAACCAAACCCCGACTCGTCGAGTCCCAAGAATGACTCGTAGAGTCAACTAATTCCCTTGTCTATAACTCGATTTCTAATGTACAAAACTCATCCACAAGGTAGATCTGGGCTCCTAAATTCGATATAACACGTAAAGTCACGAACTTTACGTGCATGCACGGGACATGTATGCTCAAAGGGCCAAAAATGGGCTTTATTACATGCATGGGGGTTCTAATGGCCATAAAGATGACACCTTTATGCCATGAGGACCCTTCAAGGTTCCAGATCTGAAGGCATATCAACCTGGGACGTCCAAGTCCCATGAATCAAGCTTCTTGGCCCAAAACTCCATAAATTAAGCATAAGGAGATCTAAGAAATCACAAGTCAAGTGTGAAGCTTTATTACCAGAAAGTGAAGAGAAGTTGATCTTGCTCCTGGATCTTCAACCTCCTCTTCAACCCTTCTTTCTTCCTCTTCTATATACAAGCTCTAAGTGACAAAATATTACTCAAAATGGCACCAAATAGCTCAAATATGCACACAACTACTTAGGGTTTCGAGGATAGGACTTGAGGGGAATGGAGGTTGGGCTGGAAGCCTCATAAGTTGTTTAAATAGAGTGCAAACCCTTCAATTTAGGGTTTCACTCAACAACTCCTACTCACTGAGTCGGCCTTCTCACTCGCCGAGTATGTCAGTTAATCCCCTGACACGGAGTCAATCCTACTCGACGAGTCGAGCCCCTACTCACCGAGTCCCAGAGTAAAAAGTGAAGTTTGGCTTGAATTTAAATGCGTACCTGAGACCGGGTGTTACATAAGAACTCAACTTCCATCTTTATAGTTGATTTTGGTTATGGCTTAAAGGGTTAAGTTGTCAAATAACCCGTAAAATGTAAAGCTAAGAAACTCAGGAAAACTCCTATTTTGTCCCTTTTTCGGAAAAAAAATCTATAAAAATCGTCAGGAGTTTTACTAGAGATCCATAGACTCTCAAAGTTTTTATTTTGAGTCTAGTTTTTCTATGATTTTTCCCAGGACCTGATGTTGTCTTTAACCAAGGTGAAAATCAACTTTTTCACTAATTGGTCAAAAATTAGCTGCACGGATATGCACTTTTGTAAACGTCATAGAAAATTATAGAAAAATCATTTGGACTTGTGCGAGCACTTTCTAAAAATCTAAAAGTCTAATATACTAGAATATGAAAAAAAATGTAACTTCTACAGGATTAAGTGGTGCTAAAGTGATCTTAAACTGGCTGTTGTTTCAGGTTAAAATCTGAGGATTTGGCCAAATAACTAATTTGCATGTTTGGGTAGTAAATTGCCATTCTTTGTTCATGTAAACTTCTAATAATCCATTTATTTGTGTTTTAATAGGGGAAGGTTTTATACCTCAGTTCCTATGAGAATTGAGGTGTAGAGAGGATGCATTTTTTGACAAAGGCGAATTAATCTTGTGGATTTTTAAGTAGTTGGTTAGGGAGTTCAATATCTTAGATGGATTGGAATAAACCTAGAATAATTAGGTTGCATGTGCCCCTATTATATGTTATAAGTTTTTTTTAGTTACTATGTTCCATTATGTGTATGAGAATTTATGATGCTTAAATGCTAGATTCTTATTTTTTTTGTTAATATCTTAGATGGATTGGAATGAAACTAGAATATGAAGAAACAAGTCCAAGGAACTTAAATTAAACTCATTTCCATCTAGTTCACTTATAAATTAATTGTTTAAGAGATTAATGTTTCTAAGTTCTTAATACGTATGCCAATGAAATCATCAAAGTTCTAATTAATCCGTGTAGTCTTCAAAGCTTCCCAAAACCTATGACTTAATAAGCTTACTTCTTACTAGAAAAACTTCCAACCACTTAATATGTTCATAATCCAATTCAAGATTTGAATGCAACAATTTCATAGAAGGAATCATCAATTCCATTCCTAGGTTGAATTGTGACTACAACTTGTTTATACCTTTATGAATCACTTTGGAACATGAGTTTCTCCACTACAAATTCATTGAACTTATAATTTATACTACAAGTTTAATTATCATCAGTCCTTAATTTGAAATTAAGCCTTCATAACTCATACCCAAGCTAGAAAGTTAAAAAGAATCCCTTAATTACCCTTGGACTCCTAGTCTTGATCAATCTCAACACATGAGCTCCACATTGGGATTCAAGCTCTACATTATGAGTATAATACTATGAAAAACTTACATTTCAAAATCCACATCCAAACTTTCCATATTCATCATAAATTTAGGGTTCATGATTCACATATCCTCCAAGCTCTAAATTATACAAGGATGGTGATAAGAACTTAGAAACATGCAAATAATGTCAATTTGATTTAGATAGCTGAATTCAAACACAAACTGAATCTAGATTTTTAGATTTGGTTGTTTACCAAATCCTAGATTGATCCAAGGGAAAAGGAATGAGAATAGTCACACTTCAAATGCTTAATTCTTCACTTTTAACACTAATCCTAATTTGTTATTTAAGGGATCAACTCTAGCTCTTCAATCTTCATGAAAATCGTCATCTAACTCTCTCATCTCATTTCCAATTGTTCTTCACATTTAAATGGGGAAGAACTCCTCAAGCTCATGACTAATACTTCTAAATTTTCACATTCGGTCTCTCATGTTTCTGCCTTTCTTATATTTGACACCATATCAGCTAGATAATTAAGATATTACACATATGGTCCTTCCTCACTATCATACATAACATTTAGGTCATCTCTAAACATTTATTCATCCCTTTAGATCAAATCTATCTTTTATTAAGTTGTCGAGCTTGACCTTTTTCACAAATTTAATCTTAATCATATTTTCTTACTTTATTATTTTATTTTATATTTCCTTTAATTATTATTATTGTTATCATTATTTTCTTAGCTATCATTTGTTTGTTTTATTTATATTTTCCAAAAAGTTATTTTTATACTAAAAATGGTTAAAATTACTAGTCTGTACATGTGGATGTCACAATTATGTACTGCTTAGAAATAATTTGTCATCAGAATCAACATGAGAAAATAAAGATCTTAGATTTTATATTTCTATCCCTTTTGGGTTCACTTCATACTCGTGAAATTTAACTTCCTACTAGAATGAGGTGATACATACAAATTTCATAACTTTAGAATCGAAATAAATGATGTGGTGTGAAATTTACTAGTAAATAAAAAAAATTGTAATGTTTTGTAGACAAAATTGATTCCCACACACATGATAGAATTCCACGATTACATCGGTATGGATAAATAAAATTACAAACATCATAACTCCTGATCATATATTATTACTTTTTTCACTACAAATTTAACAATTGTTGATGAAAACAATCTCGTGATATGATATATTGATGTATACTTCTGAGGAATATTATCATTTGAAAAAAAACAATTAGCCTTTTTTCAAAAGAGTTAAAGATAAATATAGAGATACCTTAAACTTCCATTCTAATTACTTGATATTTGGTATAAACTCTCTGTGTATGTTATAATCTTTACAAGTTGTTTTATAAGATGAACTACAAGAAAAAAGAATTAGTAAAAGTGGTCCACATAAACTTGTTTCAAATTTAAATCCTACATGGGAGTTTAATCGCGAAACATTAACAATATTCCAGACATGTCAAGTTTGAACCCTAGATCTTCTGTATGAAACTATGCACCTTAATCATTAAGCTTTAATAATTGGAAAAAAAAAAGATGAACTACAAATAGAAGGTTTATGTTTTGTCCAAGATGAGAGTTTCATCCAAGATTTCAATGCACTTGCATTTAAGATCATCCAGTGTCGTCCAAAGTTTATGAACTTTCAATGTACTTCCATTTAAGATCGTTCTAGTGTAGTCCAGGTTTGTGTAGGATCTCATGGAAAAGACAATTGTTGAATTAAGAAATACATAATCGAAAAGACACGAATTAATGTTTAAGCACAAGTGTATAGATAATGGAGTAGTAAATAAGTTGTATAAGCATGTGCATGCTTATATACAATACTCTCTCTCTCTCTCTCTCTCTCTCTATATATATATATATATATATATATATATATATATATATATATATATAAACTACTCATCTATACAAAATATCGGTGCTCTCTCTATGTAACATCCGGATTTCCAGGTATATTATTTTATTTAATTATTTTGGAGTTTGTGGAGGAACTCGGCGAGTTGCAGCCAAGACTCGTCGAGTAGGGTCGCAGATGTTCATCCAGGTTCACGTCCGGACTCGGCGAGTCCATTTATGGACTAGGCGAGTCCACGCTGTTTAATGAAACCCTAATCCCCCGGGTTTGGATCCTATTTAAGGGCACTTATAGCCTCCCATTGCGGCTACTAGTCCCTTGAGAGAACCCTAAGTGAGCCAAATCGTTGTGAGGAAGAAGAAGTCACTTTTGATCCTTGTACCTTTGGTTTAGCAAGAATGAGGTGACCAAAATCAAAGAGGAGGTGTGATTCTAGCAGTTCTAGAGTTCAGAGACTTCATTTTGAGGTAATAGTTCGAACCTCCTTCAGTTTTGGTGTTGATCATTAGAGTTAGGGTTTTCTAACCCCTTTGGAGAGTGATTATGTGGAGAAAATGGTCCCTCTTCGAGTTTGTGCCTTGGATCTGGACTCAAAGAGGTCCAGAGACCTTAACCCTTGGAGCTTTATGGATCAGTTTGGGGTTATTGGACTTAGGGTGCCATTTTTGGGACTAAATCTCCTTTTGATGCCTTGCTGTTGTTATACAAGCATCAAGTTTCGGACTTTACGTGACATTCATGCTTGGGAAGGCCAGATCTATGGTTTAGGGAAACAAATCTGACCTCAGGAGGCCAGTAGAGTTTGTGCATGGCATGAACTCGCCGAGTTGTTCTTGGGACTCGGCGAGTAGGGTTAGGGTTTCACGTAAATTACTCAGTGAGTAGACTTGCCGAGTTGGGGGATGACTCAGTGAGTCAGAAGGGGGGTTAGAGGACTGGAGTTTAAGGCGGTACTCGCCAAGTTGTTCTTGAGACTCGGCGATTTGAGTCGGGGTGGCCCCACGATTCATGCCTGGTATGACTCGTCGAGCATAGGGAGGGACTCGGCGTGCCAAGCGGGACAAGTGTTAGAGAACATGTGTGAACTCGCCAAGTCACCAGGGTGCACTCGGCGAGTAGGGTCAAAGTGTGACCGTTGACTTTTATTGACTTTTAGGGTTTGGTCAACAATGGAGTACTTGTGTCGAGAGGGGGGGGGGGGGTAAAATAGTCTTTTACCCTTCTGAGGGTGCCAATGGCAGGTTGAGTCTAGTCTTGAGAGTTATATTTATAAGAGTATTTACTTTATGTGAATAGGCAGAGACTAGGCAATATTTCTACCGAGTCAGAGATTTACCGAGACGCCTGAGGTGAGTCCTCTCACTATACTTTACCTAGTGTGGTAACAGAGTTATGTGACAGTGTATTTTAGAGTTATGTGCTAGTGTATCTTGCATGTTATTTATGTGTTGTGATTTATTGTATGTGATATGCATGATTCAGAGTTTACAGAGTAGGACCAGTGGGTCCATAGAGTTAGGACCTTCGAGTCCATAGAGTTAGGGCCATAGGGCCCACAGAGAGTTGGGGCTGCAGGGTCCCATTGAGACACATTGACCAGAGGGTCAACAGAGTTATAGCCTCGAGTGGCTAATATATGTTAGAGTGGTATTTTGGGGAACTCACTAAACTTATGCTTACAGTGTTACGTGTTATGTGTTTCAGGTACCAGTGATGATCGCGGGAAGGCGCCGGCTTGATTCGTACACACACATGGGATTTTATGTAATTCGATCTTGGGAGGTGTTTTGTGAAACAAAGACATGATACTATGACATTTTATGAATGAATGAGTTTGTAAAAATGTGTTTGAAAATGCGAAAAATTGTTTTAAATTTTTACGGTGTTACACTCTACCTATAAAGTATGCTAAACTAGTATATATAGGAACCACAAACCATAAGACATAAGACCTTCCACATGAGAAGCCGTCCACTTTCTCTAAGACCTTCTACCTTATCTAAGGCATTCTATATCGAATAGGGTGAAGCCTTCTACATCATCATCCAATAGAGATCTTTACACCCAAACATTCTCCCCCCTTAAAGCTTGGAATGGATGATCCAACTTCTAGTTCCAAAAGAGCAACTTCACGAATTAAGACCTCAATCATGACAAGAATGTAGAAGTGATCACCAAATCATCAAATCATCAAATCTTTAAATCGTCAATAGCCTTTTAATCTGGCTTCTAGTATGTGAGACATTACAATCCAAAGTTACAAGTGGCAACTTAAATCCTTAAGCATCCAAAACTCCAAGGAAAATTACACATCCTTGAGCATAAAGTACATCCCAAAAATAAACAAGAAGTCCAAACCATTCATAAAAATCCACTTCAGAATATCAAATCTGAATCACTTCATAATCAATACAAACTCCCTTCAAAGTCACATCGGTCTTTAATACCCATATCAAAATCTTTCTCCCATTTTTATAATCAAAATATGATTATAAAACCTATAAATTGGAATGAAAAAGTGATCAAAGTGGATTTGGAAATGCAATACTCCCCCTCTACATGTGACAAAGAAATATGAGGCTTCAAATCCAGAAAATTTGAAGAATATGTCAATTTTCGAAATATTGACTTCCTGGACCACTTTTGACTGGAAATGAACAATATTGTTCATATTGCTGGAAAACATTTTGCAAAAATAACAATCTTTAAAATACTGTGAAAAAATCTCCAAAAGTTGCAAAGATTTTAGTTTCTTGGTAAAAGTTGTCATTATGCTGAAAGTTTGAGGACCAGAAATTTAACTTTGTTTGCTTTTTCCCCAAATGTTTGTTATCAAAAAGAACACATCAGCATTCGACGATATCAAAGCATGTGCAACCCTTTTACCTTCGTTATCAAACCTTCCCAATTGAAGTCGATTCTTCACTGTAAGGTATTAAACTAGTAATACCTTGATGCCCAAGACTAAACAGATGAATAGGAAGAAATTAACCAAAAGTTTTTTATTAATAAGCAAAAGAAAGTTACTACATTTCTACGACCCTTATTTATACTAATAAAACTAGACTCTTACTTTAACACAAAAACTACATAAAAGGAATGTTTCCTAAAATACCCTTAGAACTAAAAATCCTTGTTTGCCTCAAACCGATTATCCCAATAATCACCCCCTTAATCGGTTTTGGTCAACCGCTCATTCACAACAACCTTTAATCACCTTCTTTTCGAACCATCCCGACTTTTCTCAGACACCCAACCTCCATCTCGGTCACATCCAAATTTTTCTAACAACCCATTTTAGTTGTTAACGACACATGTGACATATACCATGGCATCCCGTTGTACATGTTCATTAACATCTAGACTTTTCTCGGATTCACAAATTTCCCCAACTAAATCCAAAGTCATCCGATTTGAACTTCCATCACCATAATGTCCACACTGTGTTGTTTCTCCAATCTCTTCCTTTGTTCTGATCACCTTTACTCAAAGAGACATCTCCACCGACCAAGAAAACAAAGCCACATGCTTCACCATTTTCTCTCAATCACGCCAAACGATCTGAATCCAAAGCCACCTGCTTTAACAGATCCTTCCCGCCCGCTTTTCACGCACCTACATCGGTATCCCTTTATCACGAACAAACCAATTAAGAAGTATATAATCCCTTTGACTTTTCTACCTTCTGATTTCAACCGATCAACATCCTATTATCTCTTTTCACCACCGTGACCTCTTTAATCAAGCGTGTTCCGAGATTACTCTTCCACCAATCAACAAGACAAGGTCATGACCACCTTTACCGTCTTCCGTCACCCACAAAACGAACCGAATCAAAGCCACCAGCTTTGACATCTTCCCGTCCGTTTATTCTGTGTATCCGCTTAGTCTCTCTCTACTTTCTCTACTTTAGAACAATCCTGATAAAAAAAATTGGCGCTGTTGTTGAGATGTTTCAACTCGCGCTAAAAAACAATTCACATCCTCTTAAACCGAACCCAATTCCCGTTGCGTCTACCCCGCAACAAAGGGCAACACTTTTTCTTAAAACTGACTCTCAAACCGGTCGTCCTACGCTTTCACGAGCCCTAGGCTCTAATACCAAGTGTAAGGTATTAAACTAGTAATACCTTGATGCCAAAGACCAAACAGATGAATAGGAAGAAAATAACCAAAAGCTTTTTATTAATAAGCAAAAGAAAGTTACTAGTTTTCTACAATAAGCCAATGACCCTTATTTATACTAATAAAACTAGACTCTTACTCAGACGCAAAAACTGCATAAAAGGAATGTTTCCTAAAATACCCTTAGAACTAAACATCCTTGTTTTCCTCAAACCGATTATCCCAACATTCACAATTGAAAAATAATAACAAAGTTGCATTCAACCATTAAAGCTACTTCCTGCTTCGTTATCGACTATCGAACCATCAAATATTCTTCGAAAAAAGATTCGATACTCAATTTGTGAAACCCAACAATTCCAAATCAAACTCTTTCATATTGCAAGACTAAACACTTATGAAGCACCGAAAGCAAAATTAACATGCCAAACTGTGAAACCTTCATCACTATGAAGGTTGTGTTAGAAAGTGAGAGACCAAAAATATAAATTATGATACCGTCTCAATAACTACTTTCGTTACAATGATCCTCCTTCTGACTAGGTTCGCATCATATCTTTGCATTTCAATTCAAGCATCTTACTTTCGTTGCGATTATTCCAGCAAAGCACTTAACCCAACTTGCAACTCAACCTAACTTCCAACTATGAAGCCTTCACAAAAATTGCATTCGATCTAAATAATGGACTATCTTTATGATCTCCTTCACATTCACATAATTTATTTTTGATCCAAACACATCTTGTGTTCCAATTTTGACTTTCAACCCGTCGATCTAATTATATCTCCATAACATTCGTTTTCGATTCATCTAGAACACCAATTTTGACTTTTTGTTTAACCATTCAAATTGTAAATCGATTTTTATTTCTTTTTTCAACTAGAAAAGAAATGATCACCGAAACCAAAATCTTCAACAAACAACAAAAATTTAGAATTCTAAATCTTTTCAAATCAAACTCCATAATTTTAAATGTTCTTCGTTTGGTCATCAGCATCAACAACAAGAGCTTCAATTTCAAGAATTCTTAGTAGGATTATAATCTCCAAATGAAGAATCATCAATTAAAAGCATTATCTTCATTCGCCAATCTAGTAATAATATCGATATAATCATCGATTTCCAACAGTTATTGAATTAATCTCCAAATAGATTAAATGAAGAATGAACTTAATGGCTTGATAAATTGAAAATGATGTGAGAAAAAGAGTTGGAATCAATCGGTAAAGAATCAAGAATGAAATTAATCATATATATTGAGAGCTCAATCGAATGAAATCAGATGGAGATTAGAGCTCAAAATTAAGATTCGGTTCTCCAATGAAATTGAGATTCACGGTAATATCTGATAAACGAGTGATAATGTAACACCCGTTTCTTGAAGAAGGTTGGCTAAGACTCAATGAATCAAAATAAGGTTTTTGGAGCAAACCCTTGGCCACAACGTGGGGCATGGATGCCCACGACACAGCATGAAATTCAATGAAACACGTGTTTTAGAGGGATGTCACGCCGTGTAAATGGATGGCCACGGCGTGGTAGCTGTAGCAACCCAAGACCATGAACTTTTAGGGTTTCTCTATATTTAAGCACCTTAACTCTCATTCTAGGTCATCTCCTTTATCCTCCATCTCCCTGTTCTGAAACCCTACTCTCCTTTCCTTAATGTTGAGCTTAGTGGCTCTATCTTGAGGTTGTTTACTTCATTTGGTGAAAACTGGAGAATAAGGTAGTTCATTTTGGTGCAAGGAAGCAAGGAGCAAGTTTGGATCCAAGATCTTCTTCACATTTCTGAGTTGTTGGAGGTATAAAGTTCATACCTTAACCTTTGTTCTTCTTGTTTCAAGTATGAGCCCATTTTTGGATGTTTTGGTCGCATTCTTGGGTGCTCTTGGATTTTGAGGAACTCCAAAGCTTGATGTAGTGCTCATTTGGTCATGAACTTTTGTGCTAGTAAGAAAAAGGTCTTAGCTTGAGTGTTCTTAGCCCCATGTTTGAGTTTTGGTTATATTAAGGACTTAATGGACTTAGGGTTTAAGATCTTGACTTATGGTGAGGTCCTAATGGATAAAGTTGGAAACTTTATCCATTAAGTAAGTCTGGCGAAGTAGATCTGGAAGTATGAGCTTAGATATGAAGGGATTAAGCTCTAAATGTGAAAAACGATAATTTTATAGTGGCCATGGTGTAGAGAAGGTAACCATTATGTAGCGAAGGTAGCGATAACGTGGCGGAGAAAAAAACCATGACTATCCGGTACAAGCATGGCCACAACATGGCCAATGAGGGCCACGATGTGGCGTTGACTTTGACCAAGTTTGACTTTGGGTCAAACTTGAGGGTCTTGGGATATTGATTAAGATTCTACCTGGTTTTTGTATAAGTTGATTTGCAGGAGCAAGCAGTACAAAAAAAGGAGTACGTCCTAGTGTTTCTCGGTTCTTCGATACAGGTGACTATTCCCCAATATACCCATGGGTCAAAGGCACCAATGTCGGCCCACTAGTTTTGGTCATCATTTAGTAAAGGGATGTCTTAGGGACTGCATGTAGTCATGTAGGATAGTCTGATAACTTTTGATCTTGGCTTTCTTGTCTGTTCCTTGTTTGGTTGTGGCTCTAGAGTATGATCATCTATTCGGGTGGCCATTTCACCTCTGATTACTTATGTTTATGCATTCCTTGGATTGTTAGTTATGTATCCTTTTGTATATGATGTTGCTGAGCCATATATATATATATATATATATATATATATATATATATATATATATATATATATCCTTGTATGATACGATGCAACAATAGTAGTATGCTAGTTAGAGTACCAGTAGGTTGGTTATCATCTAGTGGAGTGTCATAGGGGTTGTATGTTGTCATGTAGGATAGCTTGAGAACTTTTGATATATGATTTATTGCATGTTCCTTGTTTGGTTGTGGCTCTAGAGTAGGATCATTTGTTCGGGTGGCTATTTCACCTCTGGTTTCGTATGGTTATGCATTTCATAGAGGTTAGTTGGTAGCGGAGCAGTGTTCTATGAGAGGACTAGTAGGCGGTAGTGAACTATATGATTGATAATTGCTTGTATTATATGCCTACTTGATACTTAATTATTTATACGTCGATATATGGTGGTGGAATATGTCGAGGCGGTCCTGCTGTGTGCTGTAGCCCAAGATACCTTGTGTGGGTCGGCTATAAGCAGTAGGCACGAAGGCTCAAGAAGAGCAGTTGGGTTAAGGCGCAGGCCAAAAAACCCTTGGTATTCTAGTCCGATGACTGATTGGACCCGTTGCAAGTTGGCATTTTAGTCCGAGGATTGATTGGGCATGGTTATTCCAATCCGATGATTGTGGGCCCGTGATGCATGCTAGTACATTTGTTGTATGGGGTATTTTGAGGAAAACTCACTAAGCTTTGTGCTTACCTAGATTTTTATGTTTTCAGGTTCCATTGATGATCATGGGAAGGCGAAGGCAGGACTATACACACTCATCAACATCATTGAGGATTCCACATTTCTTATATTACTTTGATTTTGGATAAATGTATTTTGGAATAAATGTTTTTTTCTTAATAATGGATTTATAATTAGGAAGTTTTACCTTATTTAAAATAAAAAAATTTGGTGTTGAAAATGGGACGTTACAAGTTGGTATCAGAGCCATGGTTTGAGCGAATTGGAGGAACACTTTTGTGAATCCATACTCAAACTAGGATCCGAGAATATTCACAAAACGTTTTTGAAAAAGAATTTATAATAAAATGGTTAGGTTAGGGACATGTGCTCGGGTTCTTATCATGTTCTTCTTTGATTGTTGGCTTTGGATCGGGAACCTAGGCCTTGACTTAACTTTGGTTTTACAAGAAGATGTCATGTATACAGTCAACCAGAGCTCGAACACGAGAGTGGTTCCCAAAATATCCATACTTGTTACTTGTGATGAATTTGAATTTATTGATATGTGAATTGTTAGAAAATCATGCTAGTGGATAAGCAAAGGTTCTTTTTGGAATTGTTGGATAGTAATGTTTGATTTCTGTGATGCCTTATGGTATAAGGAGTTTCTTGTTATATGTTACTTGATTGTGTGATCACTACATGTATGTTGTATAGTTGTATGCGATCAATATTAAACAACCTTAGAATGATTGACTTAGCCTTATTTCATGTTCCTTCTTTGGTTGTGGAATTGGGGTAGATTCAATTATTTGACAGTCTATTTGACCACGTATTGTGTACACCAAGCATGCACAAAAGCAACCAGTGGTGTGGGAGCGAGGATAATCCTAGGAAGCGTTCGTAGGAAGTTATTTATAGCTTGTAGGAGAAGTAGGTGTTAGCATACCTAGGAGTGGTCTAGTGCAGTGACTAATGACCATGGGATAAATTCTGAATCGACTGCGGATAGGTGTGGAAGGTAGTCTGGGCCCATACTACTTAAATCACAAGACCTGTATGAGATTCAGGAGGAACCGTGAGGCTACTAAGAAACTAATAAGAGGGTTGCTTGGTATGTTGAGCACTGTGTTTTGATGCCTAATATTTCGATGGTATACTTTCTGTATGGCGGCTATTGGAGGTTCAGGATCAGGTGTTAGTGGCACTGTGAGAGTAGGTCTGTATGAGGAAGAGACTCATGGGATCATTGCCGCCAAAGTGGCATTGGCGATCAGGGAGGCAATTCCAGAGTTGTTTGGCTCGATCAAGACCGTACTGATCAAGGGATTTGACAAGTGCTATGTCATCGTCAAGTAGGTAGCTGCTACAACAACCATGACAGTCGTCGCCATTGCAAGACCTCAGAGAGGTCGGGCAATGCAGTACCGAGAGTTCATTTTTATGAATCCTCTAGACTTCATAGGTGACAGGGACCCGATTATCGCTTTGAGATGGATTTCTGATGTGGAGGGATGTTTTTTCACATTTTTATGTCCCAAGAACCAGAAGGTGAAGTTTGTGTTTAATCTTCTTCGATGGGGTGCGAGGGATTGGTGGGAGTTTGTGACTCAGGGATTTTCGCAGGCAGAGCCACCCGCGGTGACTTGGGGTAATTTTTAGATATGTTATGTGATGAGTATATGTTCCTCTTGTGGAGCAAGAGCGACTGACATAAGAGTACGTGTCTCTCAAACAGACAACGAAGTCGGTGACAGAGATCACCAGGATGTTTATGGAGAGAGCTCTTTTCTGCCCAAAGTGGGGGAAAATTGTAACACCCATTTCCCGAAGAAGGTTTGTTGAGACTTAAGGAATCAAAATAAGATTTTTGGAGCAAAACCTCAGCCACAACGTGGGGAATGGATTCCCACAACGTGACGTGAAATTTAACGAAACACGTGTTTTAGATGGTTGCCACATCGTGGCAATGGATGGCCATGGCGGGGTAGCTGTAGCAGCCTAGCCAATGTACTTTTAGGGTTTCTACCATATTTAATCACCTTAACTCTCTCTCCAAGTTATCTCTTTCATCCTCCATCTCCCCATTTTGAAACCCTAGTCTCCTCTCCTTAATTTTGAGCTTAGTGGCTCTATCTTGAGGTTGTTTGCTTCATTTGGTGAAACATGGAGAAGAAGGTAGTTCATTTTGGTGGGAGGAAGCAAGGAGCAAGTTTGGATCTAAGATCTTCTTCACATTTCTTAGTTGTTGGATGTATAAAGTTCATACACTGACCTTTGTTCTTCTTATTTCAAACATGAGCCTGTTTTGGATGTTTTGGTTCGATTCTTGGGTGCTATTGGAGTTTGAGGAACTCCAAAGCTTGATGTGGTGCTCATTAGTCATGAAATTCTAAGCTAGTGAGAAAAAAGTCTTAGCTTGAGTGTTCTTAGCCCCATGTTTGAGTTTTGTTCATATTAACGACTTAATGGACTTAGCGTTTGACATCTTGTCTTATGGTGAGGTAGTAATGGATAAAGTTGGAAACTTTATCCATTAAGTCAGTATGGAGAAGTAGATATGGAAGTATGAGCTTAGATCTAAAAGGATTAAGCTCTTAATGAGAAAAATGAAAATTTTCCAATGGCCATGGTGTGGCGAAGGTAGCCACGACATGGAGAAGACAAAAATTGCGACTTTCCTGTCCTGGCATGGCCATGACGTGGCATTGACTTTGAACAAATTTTACAGTTGACTTTTTGACCAAGTTTGACTTTGGTCAAACTTGAGGGTCTTTGGCTAATGATTAAGATTCTACCTGGTTTTGGTATTAGTGGATTTGAGGGAGCAAGAATTACATAAAAAGGAGTGGATCGCAGTGTTTATGGGTTCTTCAGTTCAGGTGAGTTTTTCCTCACTGTACCTGTGGGTCAAAGACACCAATGTCGGCCCATTAGTTTTGGTTATCATTCAATAGAGGGATGCCTTAGGGATTGTATGTACTCATGTAAAATAGCTTGACAACCTTTGATCTAGGCTTTATTGCTCGTTCCTTGTTTGGTTGTGGCTCTAGAGTATGATCATCTGTTCGGGTAGCTGTCTCACCTCTGATTACTTATGATTACGCATTCCTTGGATTGTTGATTTATGTATATATCCTTGTATGACAGGTAACGTTACAACAATAGTAGTATGCTGGTTAGAGTACTAGTAGATTGGTTCTCGTCTAGTGGAGTGTCATAGGGGTTGTATGTAGTCATGTAGGATAGCGTGAGAACTTTTGATCTAGTCTTTCATGTATGTTCGTTGTTTGGTTGTGGCTCTAGAGTATAATCATCTGTTCGGTTGGCTATCCCACCTTTGATTATTTATGGTTACACATTCCTTGGATTGTTAGTTATGTATCATTATGTATAGGATGTTGCTATGAGCCATAGTGATCTGCTAGATTTATGTATATATCCTTGTATGATAGGATGCATCAATAGTAGTATGTTGGTTAGAGTACCAATAGGTTGGTTATCGTCTAGTGGAGTGCCATAGGGGTTGTATATTGTCATGTAGGATATCCTGAGAACTTTTGATCTAAGATTTCTTGCACGTTCCTTGTTTGGTTGTGGCTCTAGAGTAGGATCATTTGTTCGGGTGGCTATCTTACCTCTGGTTTCTTATGGTTATGCATTTCATAGAGGTTATCCGGTAGCGGAGCAGTGTGCTATGAGAGGAATAGTAGGCAGTAGCGAGCTGTATGATTGATAATTGCTTGTATTATGGGCCAACTTGATCCTTGATTATTTATATGTCAACATATGGTGGTGGGATATGTTGAGGCGGTCCTGCTGTGTGTTGTAGGTCAAGATACCTGGTGCAGGCCGACTGTAATTCGTAGGAACGGAGGCTCGAGAAGAGCAGTTGGGTTGAGGGCGCAGGTCAACAACCCATGGGTATTTCATTCAGATGAATGATCGGACCCGTTGCATGTTGGCATTTAGTCTGATGACCGATTGGGTCAAGGTATTCCAATCTGATGATTGTGGGCCCGTTATGCATGCTAGTACGTTTGTTGTATGGGGTATTTTAGGGAAAACTCATTAAGCTTTGTCCTTTCCTAGTTGTTTATATTTTTAGGTTCCATCGATGATCGTGAGAATGCGAAGGCATGATTGTACACACTTATCAGCAACACTGAGGATTTCACGTTTCTTATATTACTTTGAATTTCAATAAATGTATTTTGGAATAAACGATTTTTCTTAATAATAGATTTATAATTAGAAAGGTTTACCTTATTTAAATTGAAAATGTTTGGTTGTGAAAATGGGACGTTACAGATAAAAGTCAAACGAAATTAAGCTCATGAACAATATTAAATCAATGAAGTAGATTGGGCTCAAAGTGTTTATGAACAATAACATATTACAATTTGGGCTTGAATGAATAGTGCTCAGATCAACGAAACAGATTTTAGGGTGCATCAAAAGAATTAAAATGGATCAACAATTTTGGCATGAAAAGAAAATACATCCAATGGAGAGACTCGCCAAAGATTTCGAATCTTTTGTCGATTACACAAAAATATCCAAGATTAAGCTCTGATATCACATGTAGGAACCCATGGAAATGACAATTGCGGAATTAAGAAATGCATAATCGAAAAGGCATGAATTAACGTTTAAGCACAAGTGTATAGATAATGTAGTGCAAAATTTGTATAAGCATGTGCATGCTTGTATACAATACTCTTTCTCTCTCTAAATCTAAACTACTCATCTATACAACATACGAGAGCTCTTTCTACCTACAAAGTATACTAAACTAGCATATATAGGAAGCACAACCAATAAAACATAAGACTTTCTATATGAGAAGCCTTCCACATTCTCTAAGACCTTCTATCTTTCTCTAAGAGCTTCTACCTTCTCTAAGGCGTTCTATATCGAATAGGGAGAGGTCTTCTACATCATCATCCAATGGAGAGCTTTGCACAATTGCACCTCAACATGTTGCTCTCCCTTATTAATGTCGGGGTTCAAGTTTCGTCCGAGAGATAGATGGTATACGGAGTAGTTTATAAGAAGGTTAGATTTGCCATTATTTATTTATTTTTTTTTTATTGAAAAAGACCTTTGGGAATATTCCATTTATTATCCGTAATGAAAGAATAAGAAACAATTGGGACCAACGAAATAGATTGATAAAAGGTCAACCTCATACACTGTTAAATTTGGCTGAGCCACGTGGCCAGAATGTGAAGTTGATTCGGGTCATGGGTGTGGCCTGTGGGACTTTTGATTTGAGACTAACCAAAGTCCATCAAATGGATAATAGCGAGCCTCAAAAGTCAAATCAAATGGCTCTACCTGAGATATCAATGGTTGGTTTGACTGATAACTATAAAAGCGATACATTTCAAGTTTTCAACAATAAAAATAAACATAACAAAATCATTTGAAATGTAATTGTGTTCATACATACTATCAAAACTAACAAAAATGTCATTCTTTGTATTTGTTTACCCATTTAAATACTTTAAGAAAAAATGAAAAACTTAATTGAAGCCCAAACGAAGAAAACATAAAAGTATTTGTAAGTTTGAAAATCAAACCATTGAACTTTAGGTTAGTTTTTAAAAGTATTTTTTTCACTATTAATAATGAACCAAAAGTCAGATTTTGTTTTATTATTATTATTATTATTTTATTTCAACGATGTTTTTCATGAATTTAACGTGAATGGTCACAATTGCAAGTTTGATGGCTTTCTTCGAGAGTTGGTAGTTGCTCCTTGATTGATATTTTGAAATCATTTGGTGGTATTCGTATCTATTTTCTCTTTGATGCATATCTTTCTTTTTCGTAACAATAATATCTTGTTTAATATAATATATAATTAAATAAAACCATTTGGTTTTTGATTATTGATTTTTTTTAATAAACTAGCAACGATCAACAAAAATAAAAGTAATTACAAATTGTATTTCATTATTGAAGTTTTGGGTTGCAAGACGGATCTATAACAAAAACTAATCTATATAAAATATAGACTTGTTAACATTAACTAGTTGTGAGACTTATGTACATGTATTACGTGAGTTCATTTAAAAAAACAAAAAGTTAAATATAAATGTTTAAATATTTGAGAATTTTGAATTTATAAGAAAATAATAAAAAAATAATAAATTATTAAAATTGAAATGTTTTTTTATCCTTTAAATTTAAATAAATAAACTAAAGAAACTAATGAACTTTAATTTGAAATTTTTTAAATTAAAAGGTAAGTCTATTAAGGAAATTGATATTCATCTATTACTATATTTATTGTAATTATTACATTAATATCATTTAGAATTTAATAAAATAAGAAAACTTATAAAATGACATATGAAAAAAAAAATTAATTCAAAATAACCACAAAATGATATTTGACAATTTGAATAAGAAAGTAACATATAGCAAAAAATCTTTATCTATTAAAGTAGATGACTAACTAAAGTAAAAATTCTCACATACTAATCAACATTTAAAAAATATCGATATTTAACAATAATTTTCAAAAAATTTAGAGGTTTGAAATTTTAAAATTACTTTATTAAAATTTAGAGTATTGAAATTTTCAAATTACTTTATCTGTAAAGTGGTACGAAAACCAAGGAATATTTTTGAAAATGATTTATGACTTTATTGACCATTTAGACTATTAGGCTATACGGAGTGCATCTTCACCTTAGCTTGCATAACAACCATAGCAACCAAATACTATTTCACTACATACTCGCTAGGGATGAGAAATGGTGCTTGTTGTAGGAAGAGAGGGGAGAAGAGAGAGAGAGAGATAGAGAGAAATAGGAAGATATAGATAGAGAGGGATGGGAAGAGAAAGATTGTGGCCTCTCGTAGCTGCACTCACGAACCTTCACAATCACATATATTGGTGGTGGTATTTATAATAAAGTCACTCGTGACTTCTTTGTCCAACTCATCACACGCGTAGGAATGTGTTGACATTCTGTTTTAGCCTTAGGTATAGGCAACATGTTGGGCTACGGGGTATACTCACCACCAACCTATTAGAAAAGTGTTGGCAACTCAACATCATGTCAACTCCACTACATGCTCACTACCAAACCACTAACCCTTGAAAATGGTTACCATTCCACAATATTTATCTTTTTTTTTTTACATTAGATTAAACAAAAAACATAATTTAAAACATATATAAATATTTTATATTGATTAAAAAATACAAATTAAATCCTAAATTGCTTAAAAAAACATAAAAAGTTAAAACATAAATTACTAAAAAAACATAAAACATACCAAATAAAACATTACATTACTTAAAAACATAGAAATTTGAAACATAAATTACTAAAAAAGCATAAAAAAACATAGAAAATACTACTCGCCATCGTTGTTGTCTTCATCGTCCTCCTCGTTACCAACCACGTTTTCATCGTCAGCATCCCCATCCTCCTTCTTGTCATTGTCATTCTGCCCTTGGAATTGTCTTTGTCATATTTGCTCAGTCAAATCATGACATGGATTGTGATGTCTTTAACGGTTTTGTATTTCCAAAAGTCTTATGAAGTCTATCGGGTTGCCGACTTGTATTACTACAGGTGGATTAAGTATATCATTCGCGCAATACATACAAATAGCCCTACCATCTTCTTTTATTATCACGTTATGTAAAATATCACAAGCAGTCAATAACGACGTCAATTTTGCTCTATCCCATGTCCGTGTTGGATATTTGATTATGTGTCACTTTTGTTTGAGGACTCCAAACTCCCGTTACACATCCTTCCTTGCAGATTCCTATGCTAACTTGAATAGTTTTAGTTTTTCATCGGCCAAATATGAGTATGACTTGGAAAATGTAGCGTATTCTGGATATATCCCATCACCAAGTTAATACTTATAATTATATTCATTTCCATTCACAACGTATGACATGTTTGGTGCTTAACCCTGCAAAATGTCGTTAAATAACGGAGACGCTCCAAGCACATTCAAGTCATTGTTTGACCCCGCCATACCAAATAATGCATGTCAAAACCATAGGTCATATGAAACAACTGCCTCTAATATAACAGTCGGCACACCATGATCACCTCATGTGAATTGACCTTGCCATGCATTGGGACAATGTGCTCACTCCCAATGTATATAATCAAGCCTACCAAGCATTCCTGAAAAACCATGTTTACCTTGATGCGCGACATACAATTGTTCAACATCACTTCTAGTCGGATGTCACAAGTACATGTCACCGTAAAGCTCTATAACTACTCACATAAAATATATGAATATTCTCAACCCGTCCTCTCAGACATTTTCAAATACTCATCTGATGCGTCTGCGACTATATCGTATGCAAATTGTCTAAGAGCGGTTGTGCATTTTTGTATTGTAGTAAAACCACGTTTATCTCTAGCACTCATCTCAATTGGAAAAAATCATAATTATTTTCCAAATCTCTAGCTATACGTAAGAATAAATTTCTACTAATATGAAAACGTTCTTCGAATTTTGATAGATCATTTAAACTATCAGGGTCAAAGTAATCACGTACCAAAAGTTCGTCTGCCGCGATATGATCCCGGTTGATTGAATTTCTATGCTTCTTCTCGACATTTGAACTTTATCCTCTCTGACGTACCATGCCGTGTGTCGCGGACAACAACATGTGCAAAACCAACTCGTCATCAAAATCATCATCATCGGATGAAGAAGAAGAAATTGAACCAAAAAAGTTATCCATATTGTTGAAAGTGTGTGTTTGTTAGATCTAAAAATATATGTAGTGTATGTATATATAGAGATCAATTTTAAATTTGAAAGATTTTTTTTAATGTTTCTAATGGCTCCAAGTATAAAAGAACCCATCCAATTGCAAGCCTCATCTTCATGTCCACTCCACCCCCGACTCACTGGATCCTGCGACGATGTTCATGCGTAGGTTAGTGTTCCATGTCAGAACTCACGTGAGGGTTATATACCCATACCAAATAGCCTTAAGGCATGCCAAAAATGTGTCACATGACATGACATGTTGTAACATCCTAAAAATTTAAGTTTAGGTTCTTAAATAAATAAATTAAATAAATGAAATGATTTTTATAAATAAATAATCAAGGTATAAGTATATTATTAGTTGATTTGAAGTTTAGAAACTTAGAAGTGAAAATAACACCATTTTAAACTTAAAGGGCCAAAAGTTTCAAGTTGGCAAAGTAAGTTAACCAAAGGGTTGATTCAATTAATATAAGAGACTACAAAAGGTATATAATGGATGGAGAATGACTTATTATGTCAAAACTCACCAAACTTAAGGGATTAAATGTGAACATATAGGGGAAATAAGATGCATCTATTTACCCTCGTTCATAAAAAATGTGGAGAGGAAGCCAAGGAGCTCTCTCATGGTGATTTTCTCCTATTTTTCATCTAAGGATTGATCCAATACATGATTTGAGCAATCAAGCAAAGGAAAGAGGAATCTAAAGCTTGTTAGG
Organism: Lactuca serriola; assembly: GCF_051521515.1. Classification (NCBI taxonomy): domain Eukaryota; kingdom Viridiplantae; phylum Streptophyta; class Magnoliopsida; order Asterales; family Asteraceae; genus Lactuca; species Lactuca serriola. Next base: position 259,208,134 of record NC_136412.1, on the reverse strand, counting down.
TGTAATCTCTCATCCTCTAGCTCTAATTTTGAATTCAAGGTTTTGGGAAAATCCTGAACGCAAGTTTGGATTCAATTGAAGATTAGGGTTTGGTTTTCTAACCTCCCTTGATTGGTTCCCATGGATCTAATCTCAATCCAATCATCTCATTTATGGATTTGATGATTTGGGTAAAAAGCTCCATGAACCCTAGAAATCTAAATTTGGGGATTTCATGTTTATATGTTATGTTGGGTGTTATTTTTAATGACCTAGATGATATTTTATGGCAATAAATACAATTGGAATGATCAAACTCATCAATGATGGTAGAATCATGTTTATGCTAGAATTGGAATGGAATTGAGTGAAATTTGAGGAAAACAATGGAATCATTTGTTTATGAGCATTTTATGTGTATATGATACTCATGAATATGATTTGATACTAATAATATGATTTGAATGCAAGAACATCAAGAATTGAATGATCCCTACTTGAATTTATGAAATATTTAGTCCTAAGGGTATTTTGGGAAATATATGGATTACTACATAATGTTTGAAATATAAGAAGTGAATGTGTAACACCCTGTGGATATAAGGGTCATCGGAAACGAACTTAGAACGAAGAAGTTATGGCATTCAGAGTTTAGTGGTTTTGGGTGAAACCGAGTACGTGGGGCGTATACAAGCGTACGCATGGCGTACTAGTGTAAAGGACATTATGCGGGGAGTACATCGTGCATGCCTTATGGAGTATGTTGGGCGTACTTTAGTTAGACCCAAACCCTAATTTAGGGTCTTGGACCCTATTTAAGCTCCTTAACTCACCACCAAACCCTATTATCTTTAGCCTCCATCTCTCTAAACCCTAGAAACGAAATCCTAGCCCCATTTGAGAGGTTTTTGAGCTTTTGGTGGTATTTCATGCATTTTGGTGATCTTTGAAGAAAAAGGAGCATCTTGGAAAGGTGTGGGATAGCTTAGAGCTTTTGGATCCAACCTTTGTGCACCTTGATCTATCTTCTGGAGGTATAAAGTTTCCATCTTGATGACTCTAGGTGTTAATCTAGTTTAAGGAGTATATTGGGTCCATTTTGGTCCTTAGAGTCATCCTTGTGAGTATGGGCTACACAAAGAGATTTGTATGCTCGATCTTCACATTTGGGAGGTCTCTTATTCATAAAAATGTCATCTTGATGAGTTGTGTTGGACCATGCATGATTTTAGGTGCTTATTGTGGTTTGTATTAATGTTTCGGTCCCATTAAGCCATGAAAAGTGAGTAAAGTTGCCAACTTTACGGGTTAATACATCTCATTAGGGTCATAGATGAGTTTGGAAGTCATTGTCTTAGCCATTAAGAACTTATTTTAGATTTTTGGGTCCCTGAGGAGTACGTTGGGCGTACGTAAGTGTATGCTCAGTGTAATGCTGATTTTGTGCATAATCGAATTGTAATATGTGCTTTGAGGGTAAGTACGTGAGGCGTACTCCCTAGCTTGTCATTTTGGGATTTTTGGGGTGGGCCTTGTTGGGCCATTAGGCTTCTGGCTTTGGACCATGTTTAGTTTGTGGGCTTGCTTGTTATTGGTCCCATGATAGTTTTTGGGCCCAATTAGGAAGTTGGTAATATTGGGCTTTGGAATGCCATTTTGGGTTTTGGGCTTTTTATGTATTTTGGATTGGGACTTGGTTATGGAACAAGAAAAGGGTAAAATGGTCTTTTACCCTTTAGGAAGTTGGTTTATGGAGTGGGCCTCAGATTTTGGGTTATCGGGTTAATTATTGATTAAGTTTGTATTTATTGATAGTTGGTGCGAGGGTATCTGGTTATGCGGTTTGAGCAGTTATTTGATTATCAACAGATTGAGGTGAGTCTCCTCACTGTACTCCTGGGTCGAAGGCACCAATGTCGGCCCACTAGTTTTTGTTATATTATTTGACTTTGTGAATCTTACATGGTATGTTGAGCTAGGCCTATTTGTATGATGGGCTAGGCCTATTATATGTTGGGTTAGGCCTATTTGTAAGTTGGGATAGGCCCATTGTATGTTATGCATGTGCTAACTATCTTTGTGACTTTTGCATTTATATGATCGGGCTACGCCCATTATGCTAGGTTGGGCCCAATATGTAGGCTATGTGCAATATGAGGGCTAGGACCAATGGTATGTATGGTATGTGGTATTTGGTGGAAATCACTAAGCTTTGTGCTTACGGTTTTTATGGTTATGGTTTCAGGTACTTCTGGTTCGAAAGGGAAGGGACAGAGTTGATCGTAGTACACCCACCCATGTTTCCGCATCATGATGATTTTTGGATTGTACTCTGATAATTGTTTCTTATAAAAGTACTTTTGAATAATTGAATAAGCAGATATTGAATGTTGACGTAAAGATAATTAATGTTTTGGTTGAATTAAAAATGAAATTTTTACCTCATAATTTTGGGTCGTTACAAGTTGGTATCAGAGCCATGGTTTGAGGGATTCGGGCACACTCTCGAGTGTAATTGAACTCAAATTGAGGAATTGGTAATTTTTCTTGCAAAGAAAACGAGTTTTAAAAAGATTTTTGTAAAAGGAAAGAAATTTCTAAAAATGATTTTTGTAAAGACAAATGGGGTGTGATGCGTACAATCGGCCGAGCTCAAGTAAGTGATTCCTAGAATACCCATACATGTTTGTTATGATTATATGTTATAAGAATTGCATGGTAGGATGAGGCTAGGGATACTTTCAGGAAGTGCATGATCGATTGGCCTTGTAGCCTAGGAAGCATGTTATGCTGGAATGGGAATATGTATTGGTATTAGTAATTGTTAAGTGGATGCTTTAAAAGTTGTATACGATTAGGATTATATAGCCCTAGAATGATTGATTTGACATTATTTCCTATTCCTTGTTTGGTTGTATCCTAGGGTAGAGTCTTTTATTTGATAGTCTATTTGATCCTGTATTGTGTATAATTTGCATGCATAAGCAACCGACAGTAAGAGCAGAAGTTCCTAGCACGAGTTGTAGTATGTGAGTTTGAATGTTCTTTGGTTGTTCTATAGATGGGAGTACTACTGCACGCATGCAACTTGCTTTGTGCTTTGTCGAACTCTTAAGTGATGTTAGTTAGCTATTAAGTGAATATGTTAAGTCACATGTGACAAAGGTTGAATAATCTCATAGTGATGGATTTGAACCTATTGCACAGCTCTCGTTTGACTTTAACCGTTGTAGGGATGAGTATTTTACTCGAAGGATTATCTAAACTTTGTTGCATGTGATTATATTCATGAGATGGTTAACTGAAATTATGGGAAGTTCTTCAGCAACTGATGGTAGGGTGAGGTCGGAAACCTAAGAAAGCCTAGGAAGTGCATCTATGGGTTTAGTTGCGTTGCTTAGCGAGTATTCGGAATATCAGTTTGATAAGGTGACCTAGAGGATTCGGGATAATTCCTGAGGAAAGTATGGTTATGTGTGGAAGGTAGTACTGGGCCTGTACTACTGAAAGCACATGATCCATACTTGATTTAGGAAGAGTCGTGGAGAGTCTAGGAAGCCTGTGGGACGAGGATTCTTAGGTATGTTCTGACCTTTTGCATGTTGTTTTTCAGTATGGTGATGAGCACTCAGGAAGGGGGTTCGGGTTCTGGTTTAGGCTCGGGTGCGGGTAATGAGTCGATCGATGAGCGGATGCAGGAGTTCATCTAGTAGGAGATTACTCGTGGAATTTTGGAGCAGACTCTAGTGATCTTTGGTACGGTCAAGGAGGGTAATTTGGAGATTTTGGATGAGTGTTTGGGCGTATTCTGCGCTGAGGTTATGGCTATTGTTGGATCTTGCACTCTTTCTTTCTGTGAGTTCCGTGCTTATGGAGCTTCCACTTTCTTTGAGGAGAATGACCCCATTGCCAGTAGGAGATGGTTAGCAGATATGGCTAATGCGTTCAGGACGATTTTCTGCCCCTAGGGGTCGAAGGTCAGATTTGCCTCTTGTCTTCTGAAGGACAGAGCCCAAGATTGATGGGAGGAGGTAGACATCGCTTTGGGAGGCGAAGCCTTGGAGACGATGACTTGGGATGAGGTTGTGACCCGGATTAGGGCCCAGTTTGCACCAACTATTTGTTGGTTTTTGAGCATTCTAACACTCCTAAGGTGTACATGCAACCCTATAAACCTTGGATCTATGTTTTACTATGATACATGCAAAATTGATTTTCCAAGGTTCTTAACTTATCTAGCATACCATGGGGAACTTTTAAACATAAATGCTAGATGAAGAACATACCTTTTGTAGTTTGGATTCCTTGAGAACCTTGTGAGCCTAGCACCTCAAGTGTGATTCCTCAAATGTCTCACACAACACTACAACTCTTGGAATAGACTTGAGAGAAGTTCACTTAACCTCAAAATCGGTTATCCCTCTCACTTGTACAAGTAGTCATGCCGATTTTGCTTCTATGGGGCTCTTTATATAGTTGTGGCACTATTAGGGCTACACCATGTAAACCCTAATTGTCATGGATTTTCATATTCCATGATCCATGAGTTTGTAACCTCCATGGATTATCCATGGAGCACCTTATGGGTTTTAGCCCAATCCATACAAACCATGGATCATTAGCCCATTATATAAGAATAGATTATTTACACAAACAAGCCCATATATTTAATTAGTCTCTTTTTGATCACTTAATTAATTTCAAATTAATTCTTTGATCAATACTAATTAAATAATATTATTAATATATTAGAACTTATAGTATATTAATAATCCTTAAGTGTACTTTCTCTCATTTAGTCTATCCAAGTGTTGCAATGCTATGCAACCCAAATGTACCATGCCAACCGGGTCAAGTATATCCCAGAAATAGTTATGAACCTAGACACCTAATCGAACACTATTGAGGTACAGAAGTTGGCGATGGAGTTTCAGGACAGTCGCTTGACGACTGAGACTGTGGCAGAGATCACTGCCAAGTTCCGGGAGAGGGCTTTGTTAGTTCTGCAGTATGCAGCGGACGAGGATACGAAAAAGTAAAGGTATCATGACATCTTGAGGGATGACATTAGGGAGTTCATGAGTCTGTCAGGGTGTGAGAACTTGAATGATATGATTGCTAGAGCCTGGGAGCATGAAATTGATTTGGAGCACCTTGGGAAGAGGAAACCAGAGCAGACTCAGATTTCAGTGGGCCAGGTGAAGAGTCCCAAGACTCAGGATTCTCCTTTTGGAGGCCATCAGGGTCAGGGCCGTTGTGCCAAGTGTGGTAGGACTCGAGGGAGGATGTTGGGAGACAGGTCGAGGATGATGAAGTTGTGGTCAAATGGGTCATTTTAGTCGGGATTGCCCCTGTGGGTTAGATCCGATGTGTTTTCACTGCAATCAGGTGGGCCACAAGAAGGTCGACTCTCCGATGTTGAGGGGCGGAGTAGTGGGTGCACCTGCTCCGGTTACTTTAAGGATCACTGACGGCCGTGAGGGTAGGGCAGGAGCCCCATCAGCGAGGAGTCGATTACAGTGTCAGTTAGGGGAGGCCAGGGTTTCATCAGGTAGTTATCTTTTGCTTTCTTCTTGATTATTGTCAATATTTATATTGCTTTGGAATCTTGTTTGGGTATGGGTAACCATTATCTTTGGTTTAGTTCTCTGTTATTGCCTCAGTTATATCATCAAGAATTGTTATATGCCTTTTTGCATGCCAAGAGTCATTAGTGGGTCGTATCTCGTTGAGTGGGTTTTAGTTTGTTCGGTTGTAGTTCCAGTTCTTTGATGGGGTCAAATCAGTGGTATCATTTGGAAGGTCTATGGTCAGATTAACTGGTTAGTTCTCCAATGAAGTCAAAGTTTAGTCATGTAAGCATTTGATTTGGTAGGATCGACAGTCGTCTATGGAAGAACCTTTGGGTCCAATCACTACCGTTGCTAGGGAAGGAGCGGTAACAAGAAGATGATGGTGGCAGTCGCATAAGTTTGTTTGGTTACAGGAAGTGTCATGGGAATTTTTTTTATCACAAGGGTTAAAGATGGTTAGAATTCAGAGATCCTTTTGAGGATGGCAAGATGGAGTGAAGGTTCGCCAGTTCAAATCATGGGTTATAGTCTTTGCCACCAACATAAAGGACTTACGAATTTGGTGTTGTATCATCGGAAGCGATTGGGGTTGTCGGACTTGCTGAGATTTTGGGGAGCATCCATCTGGATTTCAAGAGTTGTGCGGTATCAGGATTGGCTAGTAATGGAACGCTAGTATTGGTAGGCGCAGGTCGTCGGCGGTTCGAATTATAAGGAGGTAAGATGGGTTAGGAATCCATAAAATTTTGTGGGTTGGGAGATATTCGACGAATCCAAGTGGGGGAGAATCATTCAGATTTCTAGGATCTGAATCAGGCATGAAACCAGGATGAGTTTCACATCCAAGTAGGGAAGGAGGATGGCTCAAGTCTCCATCTGGATTGACGTTGTGTAAGACGGGAGTTCAGAAAACTTCCAATAGTTGATTGGTGTCTTCTTTGTGATAGATAGTAGGCAGGTGGATGGATCCATGTTGAGGGTTGTGTTAGAGCCTTGTTACATGTTATTTTTTGATGAATGCTTTGGAGTTCGAATCATGGCCCGAACAATTGATTGCGATTCAGTCAGATTCGACTCAGGATGAATGTGGTTGATATGGTAGAGGTGTGGTAAGACCATGGCTAATGACCATGGCAGGATAGACATGTCATAAGACTATGTGGAGACTGTAGAATTCACTGGATTGGCAGGTAGTATGGAAGTGTTGTAAGTCTGCGATGGGATCATAGCATTCACCAAATTGAGGTAAACCATCGTTGCGTAGTCATGAGTATGAAGAAGAATTAGATCATGGCTTGGGCAAGGCGGACAGTGGGGTCGAAAAGTATCCCTCTTTGTTATGGGAAGATGACCATTGGGGTCTGATGTAACATACACGTTCTGAAATAGTGTTAAAAGTGAATAAAATCGAGTGTTGAGATCTAAGAGATAGTTTTTACTAGAAATAAAGTAAAACTATGTTTAGAATCACCCATAAAATATTGGGAGTCTTATGAGATTCCAGTTAAAAGTCAAATAGTGAAACTTAGTGAAAATATAAAATTACAAATAAGTAATATTTTATTATTTAAATTTGTAGATAATTTTGTTAGAAGCATTTAGGCGAAAACCTCATCGAAATTTGAGTTATAACGAAGAAGTTATGACCAATCGAAGATCCGCGATAAAACCGGCACGACGCCGAATGACGTAAAAAGTGAGTTTTTAATAAACTACTTTTTAGCCTTAGTAATCTAAATGAAAGTTGTAGTATTCGTTAAACCGATAAGTTCGATAAAAAGAACGTCAAAATCTGACTTCGTATGAGGAAGTTATGATTTTTCTAAGTTTCAGCTTAGCAGTAGACAACTAAAAACTCGAAATAAAGATCGAGCGATATTTAGCCAAAACAACCTAAACGAGAATCAAAGGTCTCGTCAATAGTAGTACAACGGTAAAAAGACAGACAAAAACGGATATCGGATGAAGAAGTTATGAATTTTCAACGGATTTTCCTATCCCGATCTGTTAAAAATAATCATATTAAAAATAAAGTCAAAATTAGCCGACGAAGTCTAAATGAAAGTTGTGGATTATATTCCCGCCTACGTGTGCATATAAAGAACGTCAAAGACGGAGCTCGTATGCGAAAGTTATGGATTTTAGAAGGTTTGGGTGCAATTTCTGAAAATTTTGTATGGATTGGAGCCGGCCACGTCACCCTTGTCCGGAACTCGTCGCGTGTCCGACGCCGATGACGTAGCAGATGACCATTCGACGCGTGTAACATCTCTGGTCCGACGCATTGCATGTCCAAAGCGAGGTACAGTCTGACGTGTGCCCTCCACATGTCCGAGCATCGCATGCGCGCCAGCTCTCCCTTCTCGCTTCGTGGCCTTCGCTCCAGCAGCCGCGTGTCCCTTCCGACCGGTCGACCTTCGCACCCTCGCCCTATAAATAAGAGGGCTACGAACCCTCCCGAGGAAAATGGGAAATTAGCCATTTTCACCCCCCCCCCCCCCTTTTTCATATTTTTGCTATTTTGACATCCCTCGAAGCCCCGATATGAATTTTAGCACCCGAAATACGTCCCGAAGTTTCCGAGAAGCCCGAAAAATTTATGTTTTTGGTTTTGAAGCTCTACCTTCGCAGAGCCCGCTTTTTCAATAAATCTCCCGGTTTTCAACGAATAAAGTCATATTTAGAGCCGAAATGTTGCACTAATTATTATTTTGACTCCCGGTTAATTCAAGGTGAGTTTAATATATAGGAACAATTGTATGTTATGTGTTATATGTGCTATGTGCTTTTCAGTGTTATTATTCCGGGTTAATTTCCCGTGCTATTTTTATTCGTTATATTTAATAGCAAAGAAATACCTTTGACCATGTGATCAGTGAAAGGACTTAGATTCACATTGGTACTGGTATGTAGCCTCTGACCATGTAGAACATGTCTCCGTAAGAGAATAATTTATATTCTATGGTATTGGCAGAAGGTTAGACCTGAAATCTACCAAAATGTTTAATCAGAAAGTGTATGTCTTCTGTGCCATTTGGGGCGAAGCTTTATTGATGTATATCAAGTATGGAAATCGTTATGTCTCACTGATCGTATATCTTTGAATCAAATCAATGATTGATATGAAAAGTTTGACACATGATTCATATATGCCCTTGTTGTTCCTTGTTCCTCTTTGCTTCTGCCATATTGAAGTATATATATGACATAACGTTATATTATATCTATTATTGAACTCACTAAGAGTCATCGCTTACCCTCTCAATGTTTAAAAAATTTGCAGGAGATAAATAACCAGTATAGTCATATACTGTCGGAAGGTTTAGAATAGTTGTAATATTACTTTTGTATTTAGGGATCATGTATGTATAAATGTATAGTATCCTTGGTAGTTGTGTAATATATAACACTTTGTAATAGTCAGTTTGTATCCAGTCATTTGTAATCTCTTTATCAATGTAAAATATTGTTTTTATGAATATGCAAGTAGCATGTTTTGGAGTAACTATATTGTCAAGTATGAAAGTTTGGGTCTTTCATAAATACGAAAGTGAGGGTCTTTCAATCATGGTATCAGAGCAGTGGTTTAAGTGAACTAAATACCACGGATTGGTATTTAGACTTAAACTGTTGGAAGCTCAATATATGAATGGATTTATTAGGAGTATATGGATACAAACCATAGGAAATACTTAAGTGGGGTATTGGGTAGTGATAAACCCTAGTATTCTAAGATATCAAGTCACTTCAAAATTTTCAGAGAATTAGTTTAAATGAACTAGGAATTTTGAGAATTTCTAGACTTAAACATGAATTGTTAAGTAAAGATGATACAATATGTATCTAGTATACTTTAAGTTGAATACCTAACGGGGAAAGCACTAAAATATTAAGAGGAGATATGCCTTATATTCTAATATGTGCTAAATGATAAGTAAATATAGCATGCTTTAGGTTCCATACATATATTGCTATTATTTGAGAAAGTTTAAGGTCTGTTGCCGACCTTGGTTTAGAAAATTTTATGTTCAGAATTCTAAGAATTTTTGTAATAGAATTTACATGAAACTTTTCGAAGTGATAAAGAGACTTATGATAGTTGACATCGATAAGTTTATAAATAAACGATCACGGGATATCGTAAAATAATATTTATGAAGTGAAATTGTAAATAGTGTATTAATACCAATGGAGTGGTGTTGTACATTCAAAGTATAAATTTAATGAAATAATAACATCTTTAGAAGAATGATGTACGTTTGAAACATATTTGGGCAAGATACATGTGTTGGTACAAATCCATGAAGTTGTTCCACCGCTGTCCAGATTGAAGCAGTGATTGTTTATAGAATCGGAAGAACCAAAGTTGGTGATAAATACTTCGAAAGTATTGAAATTTATGTGGTACAAGATTTAGAAGAATTAAATGAAGATCCAAGGAAAGGCTAATGAAGTTTTCAGACTCAATAGGCCAAGGATTTGTGATGTAGTAAGTAGTTCAAGTGGTAACCATATACATGATGTTCAGACTTAGTATTTATTTATACTGAGTGAGGATTGACTTCTATCACATCCTTATGGAAGTTCCATAGTGTGTTAATTCGACTTTAACATACAAAATTAGGATGGTGAATAGAGTCATTTAGTGGTAAAAGGTTAAGCAACTTACTTGTTTAAGTAAGGTAGAATGCTTAGTTGAAGAAGCAATACACTCATAATATTGTATGAGAAGAGATATTGTAGTCAGTAATGACATAGAACCAAGTTGAAGCTAGTAGAGCTTTCTGAGATGCAACCATATTGTGTACTTCCTAGGATAGACTCCTATGAAGTAGACTTAAAGGAATACACCTAAGAGAAGAAGACTTACTCATATACAGGAGTGACGATGTCAAGGAAGAATATTGAAATAAAAAAATGTGTATGGTGAATTATATGAGTTAGGAGATGATGCAGGTATTTGGAAACCTGTTTGTCTTCATGCTACAAGAGTAAATTTTGGTATTGCATGTCTTGCAAAGTAGACACTACCCGAGAAAGAATTTATACGAAGAATTTGGAAGTGAAATTCCTATTAACCTAGGAAAAGTATTGAAATATGCTAGATCAAGAATATGCAAGAGAAGAATCCTAGAAGGCGAATATAGGAAATCTAAGATATGTTTGATAGAAATGTGAAATCCTTAATTGAGTCTAGAGGAAATTGTTGTATGTACTTGTTTGAACACATTCATGTGTGATAAGTCGCTTTGTGAAAACTTTTGAATAGTAACTTGGGAACTGCGAGACAATACTTGGGACGAGTATGAGTAGGTGTGAATAGTAGTAGAGGCCTATACTACTGGAAGCACAAGATTCACACTTGGATCAGGGAAAGTCACAAGGTTTCAAAGAAGCTAGAAATCAATTCCGTTTTTGTTTGAGTATGTCATTACCTTCATTTCGGTGATGACTAAGAAGATGATTTTCGTTCAAACCTTACTGCTCATAATGAACCGAGTTTGATTAGTATAAATCCGCAAACTAAGATGATTGGTTCAGAAAACCATGTCTTATGTAGTGACATAACTTTAGTCAGAAAATTGAAGAAGGAGATGGTCAAGGTGGTCGGTAGAAATATAATGATCTTTATTAAAGGAGTGAGCAACCATTTGCTGGAAATGTTACCTGTTATAAAGACGATGAAGAATTTAATTATTCATGGAAGGATTACAGTATGAAATTCGTAATTACGTAATCAATCGAAATATTCTATCATTTGACAAAATTGATGTGTATACCGAAAGTACGAGCACGAATTAGAGATACGTGGTGCTATTCTTTCTATTCCGAAGCATCCATGTATTCATCAAACTCTATTTGTTTTCTCTATTCCATCAGCTTGATTTATTCGATCTGATTCTAATACAAGAGTTTGGTTCGTTATGTGTCTTGTGCATTATAAAATCAAAGGACATTAGAATATGACCATTCGAGTTATTGTTGTAGCAAAAGTAAAGACAATATATTGGGTTTAGTCTATAAACCAAGAAAGAGCAGGATTTTGTACTGAGAATTGAGTTTTAACTCAAAGATTAGGATCGAAGGCCCAATAGAGAATGATGAGCCGGTGAAAGTTTGAACACCACTAGTAACTAAGAAGTTTGAAGAGTTTGACAATCGTTTGGCAAACCAAAAGTTAAATATCGTACATTTTAGAATACCACAAAGGAAGTAAGTTAAGACTCGAATATTGTGACTAGTAATTTTCTCGTAAAATCTTGATTTGCTCACATTTTATTTGATTTCGATGCCTCAGATTCTTTCGTGCCTTATAAATTCACACATTCTTTTCAAATTGCTTCTTACGCAATTGTCCAATCATTTCATATAGATAACATAGGAAGTATATCATTACTTGCTGATAAAGTCTATAGAGATAGTACCATAGGAATTGAAGGTTATAATTTTCTTGCTAACCTAATTCCTATCTCCTTGCCCAACTTTGATATTATTCTCGGCATGGATTGGTTATTAAAGAACCACGCAGAACTCTTGTGCTACGAAAAGATACTCCAATAGAGAAATACGCGCAAGTATACTTGGACGGAATTGTGGCGAGACATGGTGCGCCACTAAATATTATTTCCGATTGTGATACTCGTTTCACTTCTCACTTTTGGGCGAGAATGAAGCATGAATTAGGATCTCGAGTTGCTCTTAGTATAACTTATCATCCTCAGAAAAATGGTCAGAAGAAGAGAGCAATCCAAATAGTAGAAAATATACTGAAGGTATATAAAGTACTGTATGAGCGTTAATGTCATACTCAAATATGTTGGCGTGACGTAGGACAGAAGATCCTTGGAGGCTCTGAAATGATTCAAGACATCACTGACAAGATACAAATTGTCCAAGAAAGAATGAAAGCGGTCTAGGATCGACAGAGGTCCTATGCAGAAAAGAGGAGACGACCCGTATAATTCCGGGGGGATGAAACACTCATGTTATCCGAGGTGAAACGGGATAATAAATTAAGTAGAAGATATCGTAAATGAAAGAATGACTAATCTACGTAGTAAGGAAATGAAGTTGGTGCTTGTCAAGTGGAAGCACCATCGAGTCCTAAATTATACTTAGGGAAAATAGGAATGAGATAAGAGCGAAATATCCTCATTTGTCTAAATCGTTGTGATTTCGGGGACGAAATCCACGAAAGGAGGAGGTATTTGTAACATCCACGTTCTGAAATAATGTTAAAAGTGAATAAAATTGAGTGTTGAGTTCTAACAGATAGTTTTGACTAGAAATAAAGTAAAACTATGTTTAGAATCACTCATAAAATATTGAGTCTTATGAGATTCCAGTTAAAAGTCAAATAGTGAAACTTAGTGAAAATATAAAATTACAAATAAGTAATATTTTATTATTTAAATTTGTAGATAATTTTGTTAGAAGCATTTAGGCGAAAACCTCATCGAAATTTGAGTTATAACGAAGAAGTTATGACCAATCGAAGATCCGCGATAAAACCGGCACGACGCCGAATGACGTAAAAAGTGAGTTTTTAATAAACTACTTTTTAGCCTTAGTAATCTAAATGAAAGTTGTAGTATTCGTTAAACCGAGAAGTTCGATAAAAAGAACGTCAAAATCTGACTTCGTATGAGGAAGTTATGATTTTTCTAAGTTTCAGCTTAGCAGTAGACAACTAAAACTCGAAATAAAGATTGAGCAATATTAGCCAAAACAACCTAAACGAGAATCAAAGGTCTCGTCAATAGTAGTACAACGGTAAAAAGACAGATGAAAACGGATATCGGATGAAGAAGTTATGAATTTTTAACGGATTTTCCTGTCCCGATCTGTTAAAAATAATAATATTAAAAATAAAGTCAAAATTAGCCAACGAAGTCTAAACGAAAGTTGTAGATTATATTCCCGCCTACGCGTGCATATAAAGAACGTTAAAAACGGATCTCGTATGAGAAATTTATGGATTTTAGAAGGTTTGGGTGCAATTTCCGAGAATTTCGTATGGATTGGAGCCGGCCACGTCACCCTTGTCCGGAACTCGTCACGTGTCTAACGTCGATGACGTACCAAATGACCATTCGACGCGAGTAACAGCTCTGGTCTGACGCGTTGCATGTCCGAAATGAGGTCCAATCCCCATTCGACGCGTGCCCTCCACCTGTCCAAGCCTCGTATGCGCGCCAGCTCTCCCTTCTCGCTTTGTGGCCTTCGCTCCAGCAGCCGCGTGTCCCTTCTGACCGGCCGACCTTCGCACGCTCGCCCTATAAATAAGAGGGTTGCGAACCCTCCCGAGGAAAATGGGAAATTAGCCATTTTCACCCCCTTTTTCATATTTTTGCTATTTTGACATCCCCCGAAGCCCCGATATCAATTTTAGCACCCGAAATACGTCCCGAAGTTCCCGAGAAGCCCAAAAAATTTATCTTTTCGGTTTTGAAGCTCTACCTTCGCAGAGCCCGATTTTTCAATAAATCTCCTGGTTTTCAACGAATAAAGTCATATTAAGAGTCGAAATGCTGCACAAATTATTATTTTGACCCCCGGTTAATTCAAGGGGTATATCGGTAAAGTGTTGGTTTGGGTTTTTATGGAAATTGGTTTTTTAATTTGGGAATTTTTAAGGCAAGTATGAATTGATAGAAATAGTTCTTCTCGTTACCTTTTCGTGGATATAAGGATCATCGGAAATAGACTTAGAATGAAGTATTTATGGCCTTTGGAAGCCTAGTGGTTTTTGGGTAAAACCGAGTACGCGGGGCGTACCTAAGCCTACACATGGAGTACTGGTGTAAAGGCCAGTACGCAGGGCGTACATTGGTGTACGCAGGGCATACTAAGGAAATTTATTGTGCATGCCTTATGGAGTACGTTGGGCATACCAGGAGTACGTTGGGCGTACTCCAGTCAGACCTAAACACTAATTTAGGGTCTTGGACCCTATTTAAGCTCCTTAACTCACCACCAAACCTAATTATCTTCAGCCTCCACCCCTCTAAACCCTAGAAACAAAACTCTAGTTCCCATTTGAGTGGTTTTTGAGCTTTTGGTGGTATTTCATGCATTTTGGTGATCTTTGAAGAAGAAGGAGCTTCTTGGAAAAATGTGGGACTGCTTGGAGCTTTTAGATCCAATCTTTGTGCATCGTGATCTATCTTTCGGAGGTAATAAGTTTCTATCTTGATGACTATAGGTGTTAGATCTAGTTTAAGGAGTATATTGGGTTCATTTTGGCCCTTAGATTCATCCTTGTGAGTATGGAAACTCCAAGATATTTGTATGCTAGATCTTGACATTTGGGAGGTGTCTTTTTCATAAAAATGTCATCTTGATAAGTTGTGTTGGACCATGCATGATTTTGGGTGCTTATTGTGGTTTGTATTAAGGTTTTGGTCCCATTAAGCCATGAAAAGTGAGTAAAGTTGCCAACTTTACGGGTTAAGACATCTCATGAAAAATGAGTAAAGTTGCCAATGGTTTGGCAGGGCTAGGCCCATTATGGTGGGCTGGTCCCAATATGCAAGTTAGGCCCAATGTGAGGGTTATGCCCAATAGTATGTATGGTATGTGGTATTTTGGGGAACTCACTAAGCTTTGTGCTTACGGTTTTTATGGTTATGGTTTCAGGTACTTCCGGTTCGAAAGGGAAGGGTCTGGCTTGATTGCAGCGCATGCACCCATGTTTCCACGTCATGATGAATTTGGGATCATACTCTGATAATTGTTTCTTATAAAAATAGTTTTGAATATTTGGATAAGAAGATATTGAATGTTGACTTAAAGATAATTAATTTTTTTGTAACACTCATAAAAATTCATGAAAATGTTAAACTTTTAATTAAATCCAAAACCATCATTGTGTATAGATTGTTTTCAAAATAAGTTCAACATCATACAAATCCCAGAAATAATGAAATAAAATATGAGGAGGTGCACGATCATGCCTTCGCCTTCCTGCGATCGTCTGAGGTACCTGCAAAATAATTCACAACTGTAAGCCCAAAGCTTAGTGAGTTTCCCCAAAATACCAACACCACACAAAACCAAAATAATATCATAAACAACATGCATTCAGAGCCTTCAGTCTGACTGGAACGCCCTATCGGCCTATAGTCTATCTGGTACGCTCACATAACCTACAAGATGATTGGTACGCCACCTTGGGCCTTCAGCCTATCTGGAATGTTCTTTGGGCCTTCGGCCTGACTGGTATGCCCCACTGCCCTTCAATCTATCTGGGATGCCCTGGGTCTATTGGCCTTCAGCACAAAGCAGTACCGCCTCAACCCAGCCACACATAACATGTCGACATATACATTACACATAAACATATAACCAGGCAACAAATAAACTAGCAAATCTTACAGATCACTAAGCATAGTATCATCCTATCTACCATGATACATATTTAATAGATCACAACAATACTCAATCATGAAATAATCAGGATAACAATCCAAAAGGGGCCAGCCTTGGTGCCTTCGACCCAACAAGTATAGTGAGGAACACTCACCACACAAGTAGTGCTGAACTGATAAGATCTAAATCCAAATCCTAGCTCTCGAATCAAATGCCTACAACCACCATGTGACCAATTCCATCAAAACCCCGAAATACCCAAAATGCCCTCAAAAGCAAACTTGGTCAACCATGGCCAAAGTCAAAGTCAACGGTCCATGTTGACCCAACTCGCCGAGTTGTTCTTCAACTTGCCGTGTTTCTCCATAGATTTTGAATCGGGAGAAAACAAACCAACACACCGATTTTGACCAACAACTCGTCGTGTTTGTCCAAATTCCTAGCAGCCTAACACATTAACCCCTTTTTCGAATTTAAGGCTTCAAAATGTAGATCTGATGCCCTGGAGCTGGAAAACCACATAAAGTTGCCAACTTTACGTTCATGAATGCCAATAAGAAGCTCTAGAACTCAAGAAGCGCTTAATAGAGGACTTAATGCATGAATGAGGCCTAGAACCTAATAAAGCTTGCAACTTTAAGCCAAATGAGGCCACAAAATGGCCAGATCTAATGTGACAACCCATGAAATACTCAACTCCTTGAACAATCTACCAATGAGCCAATAATCACAATAAAACTTCAAGGAAGAGATCTAAGTAATAATGAAGCAAGGTATAGACTTTATACCTCAAAGAGACTGCAACAAGTGGGGAGGTTTTGGATCTATAGCCTTCTTTCCAAACTAGACACCTCAAAGTTCAAGGCTCCTTGAAAAGAGTACCAAAAATCAACACTCAAATCTCTCCACAAGCTTGCATACTCAACTATGGAATATGATACACGACATTAGGGTTTCTAGACAGAGGAGGCCGGTAAGGAAGCCAACCAAGGGACTTAAGACCTTTAAATAGGGTGCAACACCCTAAAAGTTAGGGTTTCCTTCTCAGCTACCAACACGCCGAGTTGAGGAACCTCGACTCATCGTGTTGGTTCATTAATATCCGCGGCCAAAAGTCATCTCAACACGTCGTGTTGAGGCTTCCAGCTCGCCGAGTTTCCAAGGAAAAACATGCTTAAAGAAATAAATCTCATACCTGGGGATCGGGATGTTACATTTTGGTTGAATTAAAAATGAAAATTTTACCTCATAATTTTGGGTCGTTATAGAATGGAATTCATGAACATGAATTGACACTCTAGGGATCATATTGGAACACAGACATGAAATGATGCTAGTAAGGTTCTAGCTTTGTTGGTTGTTTTGGCCCAAAAAGGCAATTTGGTAATATGTAATGGAATTAAGGATTCCATAGTTAGATTAGGTGTTTAAAATGGGATTAGTTATGGTTTCATGCACTTGACAATATCCTCTTGATTTTATGGACTTTAGAATGTTCAAGTGCAAAATGGACTAACTTACCCTTCTTTTTAAACACTTAAGGATCTTTACGATCTTAAGGGGGTTTCAATGAGCACTTAAGGAATTAAGAGGAGTGTTTTAAAGATTATAAACACTTCCTAACCATGTGTAAGAACTCATATTATTGGTATAAAGTGAATCGGAAAGGTCATTCAAGAACTATGCAAAGTACATAGCCTTAATCAGTAAAAAAACTACGTATTTTGGAGCATAGTTGGGTTCACTGTAGGGTTACGGTCAAACCTCCCACCATTACGGTAAACTCTATTGTCAGTACGGTGAACATTGTCTAAAAAATTCTTGTTTTCACTTTTATGTTCCAAAACATTCCTGAAACCTTTTAAATATATACCTTTATCATATTAAAGCTTAGGAAAAGTTGAGAACCCTTGTAGGGTTATTTTGGTCATTTTAATAACCTATGTCCATATATGGTGTAGGTAGTGTTTGAATAGGATTGCTCTAGGAAAATGAACTAGAAGAGGACTAGATAACCTACATGTGATTGAGGTGAGTATGTGTTGGCATTTTCCCACTTTGGGGCACATGACAAAATAATTTTATGATAATGAAATGCATTGCTTTGATATATGAAATATTTTGAAATGAAAGTGTTAAATGTTTTTGAAAGCAAAGAATATTTTGGAAGAACAAATGTTTGATATGTGAAATGTGTATTTTCAAAGTGTATCTAAGAGCCTATGATATTATAAATGATGATATGAGTATTGTTAATGTGGAAAGTAAAAGCTAAAAAGAAAGTAAAAAGGAAAGAAAGTAAAGAATGAATGAAAGTTTTTCGGGCGATGATGCCTCATAAGAGATCTAGAGGGATCTATGGGGTGGTACCTCCCCTTTATGAAGTAGATGTCCTAGTTAGCACGATGCCTTGATGGATTGATTTGTTTCTTTCCACCTTGGTTTTTGACTTGGGGTACCCTAATTATACAAATGACAACGATTTAATACCACAATTAGCCCTTAATGATAAAAGTGAATGAAATGTGGAAATATGTCTTTTGAAATGAAATAAAATGATAAGATATGAAATGATATTTATGACAAGTATAAATTTTTTTTTTCTAGAAAATGCTTGAAAATATTTTATGGTCTAAAACTATGTTATGTTATGTATGAAAATATTTTCATGTAAATGTTCTGGGTTGCAAGCCATGTAACTCACGAGACATTATTGTTTTATGTATCTCTTTTTAATGTCATGCATCTCAGTTTGTAGTCAAGGAGAAAATTGATAGATGGAAGTTAGAAGATTAAGAGATAGAGAATGGAGTGAAACTTGTTAAGTTCCTTATTTAATGTTATTAATGTAATTTATATTTGTTTGTTATGATTGTATTGATGTTTAATGGTAACACTCAATGTTTTAAATGTAAATGTTTTTATCAGATCGATTTTTATTAAATGTGGGTTAACACTAGAAATAATTTTATAACCATAGCTTGAAAAAGTTTAATTTTTTTTTTTTGAAAATTTTTAAGTGGTACAGATGTCATGTCACACATGATGTTATAATACCAATTGATGAAAGGGTCAACATGTTATAACACTCACTAATTTCTATATTATCAGTTTTTTCTTTTATTTTTTGATTTTTTAATAATTATAAAAAGAATATAAATTAATAAAACATGCTATTTAAAAAAATCACAATTTAAAACATAGCATTTAAAAACATGTCATCATTTCTGAATCTCATCATAATTTTTTTAAAACAATACACAATTATGATGGTTTAAAGTATCTACTCTAATTCTACTCTAATAAATGAATGTTTTTTTCCACATATCACACTCTCATTCAATTTGCCAAATGTCATTTTGTGGTTATTTTGAATTAATTTCTTTTCAACATGTCATTTTATGAGTTTTTCTATTTCAATAAATTTCACATAATATTTTAATGTAATAATTGCAATAAATATAATAATAAATGAATATCAATTTCATTAATAGACTTACCTTATTTCAAAATTGTTAAATTAAAGTTAATTAATTTATTTTGTTTATTTATTTAAATTATTTCTTTAAATTTAAAAGATAAAAAACATTTCATTTATAATAATTCATTATTTTTCTTATTTTCTTATAAATTCAAAGTTCTCAAATATTTTGATATATATATATATATATATATATATATATATATATATATATATATATTAAATTAACCCATGTAATACATGGTTCTTACAACTAGTAACGATGAAACAAAATATATTATATTAAATTAAAGATACTTTATAATTGTATTTGGCTTTAATATTACATTAACGAAAACCTATATATATATATATATATATATATATATATATATATATATATATATATATATATATATATATCGTTAATGTAATATTAAAGCCAAATACAATTATAAAGTATCTTTAATATATATATATATATATATATATATATATATATATATATATATATATCATAATTTACTATTGTAACATATTAACTTATGGTTAAAACTTAAAACATATAAAAAAACCTAAGTAATCGTAACGGGCCTAAGATCATTTTAACCTAATTACTTATGTACTCGTATAGTTGTCTCCTCTTAAACATATATGCGTTCTTTTAAGAGCACGACATACTCACTCATAAAAATCATCTTCATCAAACTTCATTCTCGTTTAGACAACAAACAATTGATAAATGCCTGTTAATATGGTCAAAATTGGAGTCAACATTGGAATTTGATTGGACATTGCTCCCGTTGCTCACCGTTCTTGTCATAACATGGCTTACCTTAACATCGTTCGGGGGGCAGTATTGACGGTGTAACAATGTCGTTAAGGCGTCTCCATGTCAACCAAAACGCCCCTTAACGGTTCCGTACCAAGTAGTCTTAAGTTTAAAAATTGCCATTATTTCATGTCTTAGTTTCTTACCACTATCCCTTCGTCATCTCGACCTGGCCATCTTCATACACACACAAACGATACCACCACTAGATCACCTTCTTCATATTTACATCGATTCAAATGGGGGAATTGATCATGATTTCTTTAAAAAAAGAGAATGATAGTATTTTAATATTTTTGTGTGAGAAATATGATCGTGAGATATTTAACCAAGTTTAGGTATTTGTAGGTTTTAAGTGAGATATTAAACTAAGCTTGCTTATATATATGTACGTAAATTTTTTTTATTTTATATCTAACTACGTTTATTGATTCTACACATCAAGCAAAAGAACAATATAACATGTCACTAACAAAATCAATTACAAAAAAACATGAACTCAAAATAACATTAGTTAAGTACTCTCTAAACACTATCACACTCGAACACCATCGGGGGTACTCGAAATAATATTGTTTTCCTTAAAGGAGCCTAAGATCCCTAATTATCATTTTTATTTTACTATTTTTAACACTCGTCTCCTAAAATTTGAGTGACATGTATTATCCTTCATATGCGGTTGATCGAATCTCATTCAAGTTATCAAACAAAAAGCTATGGGCCCAAATATTAGTTCATGTATGTTTACCCTAAATTAAAATGTAACACTCATTTCCTATTATGGATCGGTAGATGGTATTAGGGAGTCAAAGGCATGGTTTTTGAGGAAAACCATGTGTCAAGACGTGACACATAAGGTGTCACGATGTGGCATGCAAGATGATGAATGTGCGTGTGGGAAGGCGCCACGACGTGACAGTATAGTGGCCACGACGTGGCGAGCGTGGCAGCACGAGACCATGAGTTTTAGGGTTTTCTCCATATTTAAGCATTCTAACATCAAGTTAAGGCATCCTATTCAACCTACCACCTCTCCATTTCAAAAACCTTAATCCCTTTGAGTGTTCTTGATATTCTTGGCCATTTGAAGACTCATTTCTCATATTTTGGTGTGGATATTGAAGACCAAGTTTCTTGCAAAATGGTTTGGTGAAGAGCTCAAGAATAAATCTAGCAAAAGGACGTCGTTTATGTAGGACTGACATTTCTCGATACGACCCGCGACACGACACGAAATAAGCGGGTTTGGTTTGAGTTTTTCAACCAGCTAATTCGCAAACTCGCCAACCTGTTTATTAAACAGGTCATATATGTGGGTCTAAAAAACTATACGGGTTGAGCCACCAACCCGTTTAGAATTTTAATAAAAAATTATATATTTTTTTAAATGTATTAAGACTGAAGTATTATATAGTTTATACACTAGGATAGGATGTCATTGACCATTTGACCTGTGCAACACGTTTGTCATTTGGCGTTTGTATTAATGTTTTAGTTTGAATATGTTTCTATGAATGTTTTTAGTTTTCATTTGGATGTTTAAGACTTAAGTGTCTAAAATTTGAATATGTTTGCATCAAGAATTTATTAATGTTTAATTATCAATTTTATTTATGGAATCTGACCCACGAACTTGCAAACATGTGAACCCGTATAAATTAGTGAGTTGACGGGTCATATATGGGTTTATGTTCCAAACCCGCCAACCCGTGACTTGTATAGTTAAATGGGTCGTGTTCATGTTGGTGTATTTTGACCCGCTAACCGGAACATGACACGATTGTCATGCCTACATTTATGTACCATTGTGAGTAAAAAGCTTCCATCTTGATCTCTAGATTGTTAGATCTAGTAGTTTGATCATTTATGTCCCTTTTTGGTCCTTGTGAGCTTGTGCTTGGATTTGAGTGAACTCCAACACCTCTTGAGCTTATTTTATCATCTCATGATATTGCTGGATTGGAAAAGTTTGCATCTTGATCTTGTTCTTAAAGCCATGCATGTTTTGGGAAGGGTTTTATGCTTTTAAGGACTTAGAGTTGTGGACCTAGCTTTAGAATGGAGTCCTAATGGATGAAGTTGTAAACTTTATCCATTAAGTCAGTAAAAAGAACTAGATTTAAAGTTTTGGGCCCAGATCTAAAGGAATTAAGCAATTAATAGAGATTTTGACATTCTGTTTAGAAGCCACAACGAGGCCTAAGGTTTACCACGACATGGCGGTGCTCAAAATCGCGACTGTTTTGTCCTAGCATTGCCATGACGTGGCCAAGGAGGGACCACGACGTGGCAATGTCTTGCTTGTTGACTTTTAACCTTGTGTTCCCACAACGTGGCGTTGACTTTGTGGACCTCTGACTGTTGACTTTTGACCAATTTGACCTAGGGTCAAACCTGGAGGTTTTGGGTTGCTGATTGAGGATTGACTTGTCTTGGTGATAGGGGTGAGCAAAAACAGCACCACAACTAAAATTAACCGCAAAAATTGCATAAATCGCAATCGATAAACCGCAGCCGCAATAAAAACCAATGGTGGTGAGATTTTTTGTTTTTCAAAAACCGCAATTTGTGGTGCGGTGCGGTTATTAGTTTTCAAAAACCTCAAAAAAACTGCACCGCACCTCATATATCTTATACAATTTTTTTTATTAATTTATACTATATTAAATATTAAAATTAAGACAAGTTTCATGGATGAAAAAAAGATAAAATTCTAAAAGACAAAAATGTTGGTTTTTTTATGTTTAACTTCGAAAATGATGAAATTTGACAATTTTAAGATATTTATTGTTACTAGTGATTTGATGTTTTTAAGATATTAGTTGTTTGTGATTTAAGTTAATTGTCTTATACATTATGGTTTATTATTATTACAAGTAATATGTTTGAACTCTTAAAATCGTTTAAACTCAAAATTGCGGTTAAAAACCACAAAAAATAACTGCACCGAATTCATGCGGTTAATAACCGGAACACAAAAAAACAAAAACAAAAACAAAACCGCACCACAAAAAATAACCGTCTAATTGCACCACAAATTTAACTGCACCAAACGGTTTTGAAAATGGATTAACCGCATTTGCAGTTAGTGGTGAGGTTTTGACCAATAACCGCACCGAACCGCACCGAGCTCACCCTTACTTGGTGATAGTCAGCTTGTAGGATTGAGCAGTATAACGTATGAGAGTGTTGTTGTGCATCTTTGGTCCTTCAGTTCAGTGAGTTTCTCACTATGCCGCGTATCCCATTGTATATCCTTTGTATGGTAGGGTAGAGGTATTGTTAGAGTATAAGTATGCTAGTGGCTAGGATGACTCCTTTGTTATGTATGTACAATTTAGGATACTTGGTGTCCTAGTAGGGTCTTACCTGTTGACCGTGTGGTACTGTTAGGAGTTATGTTTGGATAGGGTAACTGGGTAGGACCAGTTATTATGTATAGTTGACCATTGAAAGATTTAATTGAGAAGTGATCATTAACACGACAACTAGGAAAGGCTAGTGGTTAAGTGTATGTATATACTAGTTGTTATGTGGTAGTGATAGCTTAGGTAAATCTCTGTAAAGCCAAAATCTTCATTTCTTTGATATCTTGCTCCTCGGTGCTCCGCAAGTCCCAAAATTTTGTCTGTAGCTCTTATTTACCTCCTCCAACAATATCCTACCTCCAAAAGTCCCTGAAATATCACAAAAATGTGTGAATGAAATTGCCTCATGAAAAATCCCGAAAAACATGCAAAATGCATGGGTTTAAACATAAATGCAATGCACTTTTATGGAATAAAGCTACAAAATTGGTGCATGAAATGCCCCTAACAATGCATTGTATGTAGGATAAAATATGTGGTATATTGGGGAACTCACTAAGCTTTATGCTTATAGTTGTGGATTAAACATTTTGCAGGTCGTTCGTGAGAAAAGCTAAGTGAGATTGTACACACACATCGAAGATGTTCGTTTCTGTGGATTTGTAAATTTAATTCTGATAATGTATTGTTACTAAATTATTTATGAGATAAATGTTTTAATCACTTTAGTACTTATTTTGAAAATAAAAATTTTATTTGTAATTTCTGTAACATTACATAAAACTATTGATTCGACATTAGTGGATCAGGTAGAACCTCACGACTGAGAACATTATGCATAAAAATAGGGTCCCTAGATGAGCTTGGTAGCCGAAACAAGAAGCGAAACATGTTTTCCTATACAATCGTTCATTCATAGCAATCAACCTAGTATTTATAATAGATCCGAGAATATTTTCATATTTTATTGTCAAATGAGCATCATATATTAACTGATGTTGAAGCACATAAAATATGTTAATTTTTTTCATAATAGAAATATCAAGTTGTGTTGAATTTACAAAATAAATAAATAAATGTTTCTTTACGTTCTAAAATAAGTTTCCGAAATCAGATTTTAAATATGGTTTTTTTGAGAACACGTATTATGGAAATGTTCATATCTACGGAAAACATTTTTATTTTGAAACACCGGAAGTTCTAGAGAAATGACAATAACAATGTGTTCGTACGCCTAATTACACATTGCAGGCCATTCCAAGAAAAACTTATACCACGGTAGCTATAAAACATACAAACAAAATTTTGAACCTGAAGACGTAGTCCGAAAAATGTCATATAAGTTTCGAACTCTAGTTTGTCTTTAAAAACATTATTTTTACTGAATAAATAACATTATGATGTTCACGTTGTTAGATTTTTTGTTAATGAAATGCCATTTACAATAGTTATGGTTATTGTTTTGTCAAACCTTACGGTTAATGGTAATGCCAATTGTTATGGTTTTATGACATGGTATGGTTACTTCATGAATCGTAAATTGACATGTATATTGTTAATTAGTGTATGAATGTAAACATGTGTATGGTTAGTTTATGAAGTTATGCATGGTTATATAATACTTAATTAGTGGAATACAAAATGTTATGCTTTTATGTCACGGTTATGGTATGCTTATTGCCAATTATATATATATATATATATATATATATATATATATATATATATATATATATATATATATATATATATATATATATATACTAGCCGTTTACCCGCGTCAAGCGACGGTTGTGACAATGGTGGTTGAATGGTGAAAGATGAATTAAACCCTAGAAATGGAAACGTCATCGATATATATCCAAGATTTGTGAACAGAAATTGCGAGATTTGAGGAAATACGGAGATAAGGAATGAACCGGGTCAAAATAGCCTAAGAATAGGGGATAAGAGATTTGACCTTTTCAACTGTTGACCATATGTACTCTACTCTTTTTGTAATGCATAAATTGATTGTACAAATGCATTGTATGTTTGTACGACTTAAAATTCAGCGTTTGACCAAAAATGCTTTATAAGGTAATTAAGATATATATATATATATATATATATATATATATATATATATATATATATATATATATATATATATATATATATATATAATGTGGACAACAATTATTGTGCAGACATATAGACGATTCTGGACCAATTTATGAAAAATAAGGAAACAATGTGAGTTAGGGTTCATGATAATATAATGGAAGTGCATCTATAATATAATTACACTAATATCCTTGTAAGGGTAATCTAGTCAAATTAACTTGATTTAAAAATAGAAAGTCCCGAATTCTAGGAGATAATTTATTTTTTTATTTAAAGAATATATATTTTCTAAAAGGTAGCAAATATTATCTAGAATAATAATAAATTCTAACATAATACATATTCTGATAGAATTAACATTTTGAATAATATAAATATTCTTAACAATCAATTAAAGAATAACAATATTTTATATGTATATGGACATCCATATGTAAATACAAATTTATAAATATTCTTGCAATACACTAGACTTATACGAGTTAATATATGTATGTATATTCTAACAGAATGATTAGATAAATATTCTAAAACATTTGTCGCTATAATCAACATTTAAAATTACAACCCATATTTTTTGATAATCCTTAAAACCAATATCAAAAATTACAACCCAAATCTTCCAAAACATAAAGCATACCATGTTTGCATTTGTTATAAGATCTTAATCGAATGATTTGATTTATATATTCTAAAAGAATAATTAGGTAAATGTTCTAAACCAATCTGCCATAAAATATTTGGTTATACCAATATACATTCTTTTATACCAGAATATATTTTTCTTTCTTTTCCACATCAATGTTAACCTCTTCATAACCTAAAACCACAAAGAAATATGTTTAGTTTCCAATTTAAGATTCTTCGAACAACAATACAATCAAATGATATCCTCACCCTAACAATTGAAATTCTAAAAAAATTCAAGTACATTATCATCTTTGTCAAACTAATAAACTATTTCATTAATCCATATTCTAATAAATAAATAGTTTTAATATCATTTTGTTAAGTGTTGATCTAATATAACTTCTCATTAATATTATGGCATGTATCATGTATATATATTAGACAATTTATTTCAAAATTCAAATTTATATTTTTTAATTATATGTTAAATTTGAAGTTATAATAACTATAAAAAATTGATATATCTCTTAATTAATAATTTATTTAAAATAACTGATTAATAATTATAAATTTTTATTATAAAATTTTAATTAATTTTATAACCGTAGTTCATATGTGTTATAAATTAGTTTGAATGAATATAAGAATACTAAAAACAAAAATCATCCACTGAAAGTTCAAATTTCTGGTTATGAAAACCATACCAATAAATTCCTTGGAAGCGTCTTCCTTTGAAGCATAAATTTTTTTTCATAAATTATTCACTTATACTCTTATGTAGTTTTTTTTTTCTTTTATCATGGCACAAAACAATAATTTTATTTAACAGAAAAACAAATTATACAAAATGAGTAAAACTCACTGTTATAGGATTTGTAATACGATGATATGATAAGACAACCAAAACACAATTCAGAATCCTTGTTACCCTATAAAAATAAAATAAGCTTTTTTATTTATGGAGTGGCTCCAATACCTAAGCTGATAAGTAACATCAAGATGTAAAAGCTACTGTTTTGACTTACTCTTGTTCATTAATCTATTTTTAATTATATTTTGTAAAAGGAAAATAAAAAACTATATATATCACGATTAATAGCTACTGTTTTGAAACAAAATTTTCAAAAACTATTTTTAAGAGAAAGCAAAGTTATAAATTGGAAGATAGAAAAATGCTATTTTTTAAAAGTTAAAATGAACTATACATATCACGATTTGAATGAGAAAGCTTAAGAAGGAAAAAATTTTCTAGTCCGATGACATGTTATCCTAAAAAATTAGACCAATACGAGGATTGCAGCCTAAGCCTAATAAAATTGCATGTCTAGGTTGTAACTTACGCAATAGCTTTTATATATTTAAGTAATGAACCTTACCGTCAAAGTGGCAGAGGGCTGCCGGAGATGCCCTTCGTTGGTTGGTGATGGTAGCGACCGCTAATTTGATGGAATGAGATGTGGTGTTTGTGTGCGACGATGACGCTATTTAAATGAGTAAATAAGAAACCGATTTCAATTTTACAGGGATATGATCTCATTTTAATTTTGGAATTTATTTAATATATGTGTTAATATTACTAATTTACCCTAATTGATTTAATTAATGATTTATTCTTTTTCTAGTTCTCATTGGTTCATACGTCCACACAATACTTGTTCATCCACATTATATATATATATATATATATATATATATATATATATATATATATATATATATATATATATAGAGAGAGAGAGAGAGAGAGAGAGAGAAAGAGAGAGAGACGATAATATGTAATTGGACAAATATTGTATAAACACGGAACTCAATGTCAACCAATCATTCTAAAATTATGGATAAGGTATAATGGAAAATCAGTATATAATTTACTTAATTAAATTAAAATTGAAGGCTACAAATTACGAACGTCTCTTTCTTTCTCTCTCTCTCTCTCTCTCTCTCTATATATATATATATATATATATATATATATATATATATATATATATATATATATACCCCCTTTAAATCATGTCTTCTTGCTAGTCATATATAGGATTTCATAGACACCTAGACTTGGTTCATAACACCGTCTTTTTCCATTCACCACGCCTTGAAAAATTCATCAACAAAAAAATCGAGTTCATTCTTCCTTTAAATCCCATGTATTCACCTTCTTCGATAAATTTCCTTATAGTTTCAGTTCTCGGTCTCCTTTTATTTTTTCTCTTTGTGTATTTGTTCTCAATTTCCTTCTATTTTCTTCTCTGTGTGTGGATTCATTTATACTTTCTCATCGGAGATAATCTTAAACAACAACACCACCGACCATTACCTACGATTCAAATTTAAAATTGGGTGTGTGTTTTACGTGATTTCTAGAAAAAGATAGGCATGAATAGACTCTTCGTGTATGTGGTTCTCAATTTGATTCATAAAAGGTAAAAGTGAAGAACATCACCATTCTTTATTTTTGGTGGCTTGACAACAATTGGGTGAATTGATTCTATAAAGAATCAAGTAAATTGAGTCTAAGAAGAATCAAGTAAATTGAGTCTAACATTAGCAAAGATGTAACGACCCAATTTTTCAAAGAAAATTTTTCATTTTTAAATAGTCATAGCACTTTACTATAAACCATAAAATCTCAATACAATTGTTTTCAAATTCATATCCAAGACAACATTATTTCCAAATATCATAGTGTCCCATAAAAATGTCTAAGAGAGTGCACACCGCGCCATCAAGCCTTGCCCTTGCCCTTGGGCTCGGATGTACCTGAAACAAATCCACAAATTGTAAGCTAATGCTTATTGAGTCCCCCAAAGCATACCCCACACACAATCCACATAACACATATCATATTAGCTATAAAAGCTACACATATCACATAAGTCATGCATACAACATATAAGGACGTCGTGGGCTCCCCCCCCCCCCCCCCCCCCGGGGTGTTATACCTTCATGTCGTGGGTTCCCCCAGGGTCTTATACCATCATGTAATGGGCTCCCCCAGATGGTCTTCATCTAGGAATGCCATAGGCTCCCCCCGGGGTCTTCCATGTAATAACATACATAATCACTAGCATACCACTTAGCATAAAGATAACTATCATACCACATATATCTACTATAGCTAGTGTACCACATATCATAAAATGGGTCGGCCTTGGTGTCGTATACACATTGGTATGGTGAGAAGACTCACCTCTCGAATGCTGAACTGACAAGCTAGAATCAAATATGTCCCACGTGCTACTCCAACTCAACCGCCTATAATCATTATGTTATTAACTTGTCATAATCCCATAATTACCCTCAAAGTTAACCCTGGTCAAAGTCAAGGTCAACAGTCCATGTTGACCTCAACTTAACAAACCCTAGCCAACTCGCCGAGTTGTTTCATCAACTCGACGAGTTCACTTGATATCTAGTAGACGGGGAAACCTGATCCGACTCATCGAGTTTCCAGGGATGCTCGTTGAGTCCCCCTCTCTGTTTGCTTATTATGATGATACACCGAGCAGGGACTCCATGGCTTAGATCTAAAACCCTAAGGTGTCTAGAAGGATAAAATTTCTAACTTTACCTTCTAGAACCATTCTGAATGCTCTAAGGCCCTTATCAAAGGTTGGAAAGCTCAAAAGCTTTTCCATATGGTCCAAGACTCTGGGGATCTGGAATCCCTCCTTTCCAGAAGAGTTTCTAGTCCTCAAAATGTTCCAAAGATGGAGGCTTTATGGACATACATGTCCAATGCATGTCTTTAAGTCAAAATGGCGAAAAAGGGGAAATATCACTGGCAGAACTATATAGTTGGCAGGGGTAGCACGTGCCACCCCTCAAAAAATCATGGATATTATACAAAGTTGAAAAAAATGGTTACTTTTTAAGGTGCTATTGATTACAAAATTTGTAGTGCTTCTATTTAGCCTACTTTTAAAGTCTGGAGAAGTTAAAAGCCCAATTACGTCCATCAAATGCTTTTATGAAATATGTGGGTCCAGTCATATACAAAAGTTGAGTTATCCCTGTTTGTTTATTCAAAGGACATGTTATAAGTTACAAACCCCCCATTTATTATATTATAAGAAATACAAATACATGTCGGTTGAAGTCCATGCGTATTTGGCATCGGAATTATAAGGAAATTCGAAGAAGTGGCATGGTTTGTTTCAAGTGAAATAAATTTTATCATTTAAATTTTAAATATTTTATAGGCAATATTTAATTAAGTATACATCATGTATAAGTCATTATATGTCGTGTTTATTGAGTTTTATTTCCGTGTCGTATCGTGTTAATTTCCGTGTCAAAATTTGAACACGAAACAACACAATACGACATTGACTTTTTTATACACGACGATACAACCATGAATTCAAATTTCCATTACGTTTCAATATTGTTTCATTTATAGTATTATTGTGATGTCTGTGTCAATTTTAGCTACGTCTAGACTCATATTTAATGGCATCGTAATATTTAATTTATTTTAATTTATTATATATTACTATAAAAAAATATGTGCTACCCCTATCCAAAATTCCTGGTTCCGCCCCTGGGAAATATACTCTAAAAACCCTTGCATGGCATCCTTGCTTGACCAAAAACTAGATCTAGCCCACCTTGGGACTATTATGCTCTGGAGGTCCATAAAGTTGCAAAATTTATGAACTTCATGCATGCAATCAACAAGAATGATAGGAAAAGAAGGGTCAACTCAAGATCTAGCCATATTCTAAGATAAAAATCGAGTCTTGAAGACTTACAACAGTCCACAAGATGGTCAAGCTCAAGAGTGAGGGCTTGGTTTGTTGGATCTCCTCCTTCTTCTCACCATCTCCTTCTTCTTATGCTATACAAGTTACTATAGCTCACAAAATGAAAGAGAATGGGGATTAGGGTTTAGCACAGATATTCTTACGGTTTGGAGGCTGATGGAAGGTCAGCCTCAAGGTTCTTAAGGAGATTATGTAGGGTGCTAACCCTAAAAATTAAGGTTTCTCTTTACAGCTCCTACTCGTCGAGTAGGACCCAACTCCCGCGTCCTCATAATAGCCTTCACTCGATGAGTCGGAGCTCCCAACTCGTCGAGTCCCAACACCAAAACCCTAAAATTTAGAAAATTAAATTAATACCTGGAACAGGTGTTACAAAAGAATCAGGTTGTTTTGAATTTATCTTTCGATTCTCATTGTTTTGGTGTTCTTTATTGCAACAAGGTAAGATTTCTCTAAATTGAAGTTAATTTTTTTTTTCAATTCTCTATGTTCATTTTGGATGGTTATGTTCGTTGTGTGCTTTAGCATTGATGATACCAGGGGATGAATTTAGTTAGGATGAATTGGTTGTTTTGATTCAAATTGTGTTTAATTCTTGCTCATAAAGATTGCCATTGATGTATTTGGTCTTTGTTTTTTGATACATCCTTTATGTGACATATTGCAAGCAAAAATGATTAGGGAGAACCTTTGGTTTAAATGGGAGAACCTTGGTTTTGATTGAAGAAAAACGAGGGCTTGATCTTCTTGTTCCTTTTGAAGAAGACACGTACATAATAAACATGATTCGTTCCTTCAATTTTGGCAAAATATTCATTCAGAATGCATTCTATGAATTCTTTCAATCATACTTATGTTTGTTCCATTATGAAATAATATTCTTTTAGAATGTTCACTCTTATTGTTTAAGAATGTAATTTCTTCAATTCTCACAAAATATTATCAGAATGTTTGTTATTTATAAGAATGTCATTACATATTTTTCAATAATCTTCATATTCTCAAGCAATATTATGTGATCTGTGAAATTATATATCATTATCACTCATTTTCACGTAGTGTTTCATATACGTCACCAATATTATGATTGTATTGATTTAAGAATGATTCTGATTCTTAAAATTCCAGATTCTTAATTCATAATTTTTTTTAAAAAAATTTTAAATTAATTCGAACTTAATAAAAATGACAAATGTAAATCCAAAAAAATCTCCCTTTCCATAATTCAAAAATACCAAAAGTCCCAAAATTTGATTTTAGTGGCTAGGATTGAGTTATACATTTACACAATATATGTGAGTTACATTTGTTCCTATATAAATAGTTAGTTAATGTATTGTCAAATTTGTAGTTGATTTTTGATGATCTATGTGTTTGTGTATGTTCTAAGTGGTTGTATGTGTTTGAGATGGTTATGTTTGTTCTGTAACTGCAAATTATGTTGATGTTTATGATCTAGGTGTTTACTTGTAATTCCAGGGAGTTTGTGTTTTTATTGTTTTTTTATTGAAGATAAATGAGATGAACAAACATGAGGATGAACTCAAATCTAAATGTATGGTAGTGTATTTGTATTTTATGTTATGATGATTCAATATGAAGAAATGAAGGACAACGAAGGGAAATATATTTTTTTGGTGATTTCAATAAGAAAAAAACGCAATATATGAAATGACCAAAAGACTCTCATGTGCAAGGCATATATGACATTTAACGGATGTTATTATAACCTGGTTAGGCCAAGGGACCGAAGGTGAAAAAAAAAACGAATTAGGGACCAAGAATGCTACAAGTCGATCATATGGAGTTGTGGACTATATGATATCATAGAGCAAATAAATAATTTTGGTACTTTACTCTATATTCTATGACATATTTGGAAACTAAAATTTGGAAAATCTCTATAAAAGTCCTAATGTTTTAGCCTAATTTACAACAGAAGTAACATACTAAAATTTGCTTACAAAAAATCATGAATTACCAGTAAATACGACGATTTGACCAATTTTTTCCGGTTTATTGGTTTCATTACTTACACGGTTCTGTTAAAGTCCTATTATTTTATCATAATTTACGAATAAATCCCAACTAAAACTAAGTGATGATTTGTCAATTTTCTCATATAACATACATATTATCGTTTTCATTGTTGACTTGGACGTTTAGTTATTAAATGAGATGGTGAAATAGATATGTTGGGTTATATAATGTTATGTTTACCGTAAAACTTGATATCCTGATGTATTGTATATTTTTCGGAATATAAAATGCTTCCAATGAATGCTGCAATAATTATATAAACTAGCAACAACTTTGTCAGTTTTTACGTTTATAAGAAATTTCAAATTGTCTATCTGATCTTATGTAACTCATTGTATCCATCTCATCAGCTCATTTTCTGTCATTTTCCCCGAAAATACGTATTTTACCATTTCATTGTTGACCTTGATACTATTATGCATGCCTGCATATGCGCACGTAACAAGATTTGTTAATTGTTTAAATGGTAAAATCAAGGTTTCTGAAACATAGGTGTCCATTTTCTTAATCAAATTGTATATCATTTGTTTCAAAGGCAAGTTTTGGCAAAGATATGGTAGGGTCTTTATCTTGTATGATGTCGTGTCTATCCCTAAATCGTTAACACTCCCCCTACATATGAGAATTGAAATAAACAACCATACACTCCCCTACATATGAGAATTGGAATAAACAACGGCCAATATTAGGTTTCTATTGTCAAAAAATACGAGTAGCAAATTTCTAATTTGCACAAGTCAGAAAAAAGAAGTCAAAAACATTGTTTTTTAATGAGATGGCAAAACAAAACTTCATATCTATACTCTATAGTTCACATTCAAGATTCCTTTTTACTACGATTTATATTCCGTTTTGTTTGAAATTGGTTACCAATTGAATCCTTTGAAAATCTAAAAATCACATTGCTCGAAAAAACAAGGAATTATTTAGTGAGTATTGTAGATAACCTTCTGCTAGTTTTAAATTAATTGTGCTGTAAAAATCGATATTGACGACCAATTAAGTGACCCACAGATGTCAATTGATTACCATTAGTGTTATTCGGTCATATTACTCGATATCGGTCATATAATTGGTTAAAATTTGTCAATAAAATTAAAAGGCTAAAATTATTAAAATATTCAATAGTCAATAGAATAAGTCAAAAAATCAATAATAACTAGAAAATAAATCAAAGGCAAAAATAAATAAATATAAGATCGTGTCGCACCGATGTAGGATACATTAACACTTCCATTTAGATATGGAGGCACGGATGTAAACAAGGATGTGTCAGGCAACGGGGGTGCGCGACGCTGACTCGGATATCATGTAAATATATATGGAGCCCAAAATTATAAAACCAATTATAAGAATGTGTCGTATCGACGCACAATACACTAACATTCACGTCGACATCTCTCCGGTTATGGGCTTAATGTAAAATGATTTTTTACTTAAATGCTTAAGCACTAGATTATGTGTTTACGACGGTAAATTTCTTGATCCCAATCGACCGACTAGTTACCGTGAAACTTTTTTTCAATAACTTTGCAAAGTAATAGATAAAAGAGTAAAATGGTCTCTATGTTTAGAGTAATTTATGTATTCGGTCTCTAAATTATTTTTTTAACTCGGACCATCTGTATAGTTTGATTTTGTTACACGTCTGGTCCCTACTCGACATAAAATGACTAATATGCTCTTACCGATTATTATTTTAATATTTTTAACTCATTAAAAGAGATCATAAAATAGTATGTGTTGTTTGTTTTTTCTAAGGCGAAATGTTTGCAGTCTACGAACCACATCTGTAGACCTCTGCAGTAGAAGAGATGAACCAAACGTCTGCAGTCTGAAAGAATAAGAATGTTTGTTTTTTTTAATATCTGCGGGCTGCTAGAATAAACTAAAATTCAATTAAACTGATAAAAATAACTTAAAAGAGGTTTTCAATAATTTTATGACTTTATTATATATAATTAACAAATGTAGATCTAATTTTATGTATCACCGTATAAAAATGAAAATAAAATGCTACGTATTAACGTATATATTTAATAAAAACCAACAAACTTTGGTCACAAAGTTATATATAAACATTGTAATTAGGGATAAAAAAATTAACACATAAAATAGATGGAAATAAACTTTAATTTTAAATGAAATTTTTCAAAATTTTCATTTTACTTTTTTCAATTAATTCAATTAAAATCAATACATAAATATTTTTCCCAATAAATAAATGATGTTGCATTAAATAATATTTTATAAAATATGACACAAAAATATAAGACAATACTAGGATTTTTTTTCATATCTATATAACAGCTCCAATGACCATTATTATAATTAAATATTTATTTATAAATTTGTCACAAAGATCATGATTGTGTCGTCAAACTTTTTTTAAGTATTGTAATTTTTATTAGAAGTTGTTTATCATATATAAAGTTGGAGTAAATCTATGTTAAAAAAAATAAATAAATAAATAAATAAAAGATATGTGTTTTTTTTAAGTTAGAAGATGTCTGAAGAGGTTTAAATACTCTGGTCCACATCTGTGCCAAGAAGAGGATGCACAGACATTTTTAAGTATGTAGTCTTCAAAAAAAAAAAACAAATAATCTGTGAAGTCTAATGTTTGTGCGTGATCTGCGCGGCGCAAACGAAGGATGTCAAGAAGATCTGCAGACAAAAAACAAATAACGCCTTAGCCTCATTCGCTCGAGTTTTATCCTTCCCATCAGATTCACCCTTTCCCATGTCCATCTCTTTCTCTTTCTCTCACATCCCAACTGGAATTAAAGAAACCTACACTACCTAAAGCTAGGGTTGAGCAGTTTGTCCTAAATCTCGATCCCGTACCGGTACCGTATCGAATTTGATTTTATCCTTCTCATCAAATTCACCCTTTCCCCTGGCCATCTCTTTCTTTTTCTTTCACATCCCAACTGAAATTAAAGAAACCTACACCACCTAAAGCTAGGGATGAGCAGTTTGTCCCAAATCTCGATCCCGTACCGGTACCGGTACCGAACCGTACCGAATTTGAAAATATGGGACGGTACTCGGTGCTCCAAATACATGAAATTTGGGATTCGGTACCACCGGTACCATTCTCGGTACCGATACCAGTGATTTTAATTCGGTTCGCTACTTGGGATTGACTTTCGATAAAATTCGGTATTTGGGAAATCGGGAACGGTATGGGTCGGTACCGGTTTCGTCCCATGCTCATCCCTACCTAAAGCTTCCAGTATCCTCCAGACCTTCACAACCATCACCGTTAGATCTATTACTAGTAACCAGAGCAAACCCCCACACATTTATTCTACCTTGATCCTGCATCTTGCTCCTTCATTACCATCCCGTTACCGTCATTGAGCATGTGAAACCTACAGTCTACCTGTAACGACCCAAATTTTAATTTTATTTATTTAGTCAAACACATTTGCATAACCGGGAAATCCAATCACAATTGTTTCCAAAACCTCATTCAATACAATATTATTCAAAACATCAGAGTGTCCCCAAAATGTATCAATGGGATAGAGATATAGAGTGCATGCCACGCCATCACGCCTTGCCCTTGCCCTTGGGCTCAGATGTATCTTAAACAAATCAACAACATGTAAGCGAAATGCTTAGTGTTAAAGTTACACACATATCACATAAGCCATGCATACAACAGATAAGGAAGTCGTGGGCTCGTCCCCAGGGTCTTACTCCAGGATATCATGGGCTCCCCACATGGTCTTACACCTAAGTGTCATGGGCACTCCCATGGTCTTTGATAGGAAAGCCATGGGCTCCCCTCATGGTCTTACGTCTAAGTGTCATGGGATCTCCCATGGTTTTCCATACAAAGCACACAATCACATAGCATATCAAGCACAAAATAACTAATACATATATCATGATCACATAATGGGCCGGCCTTGGTGCCTTAGACCCATTGGTATGGTGAAAAGACTCACCTTTGACTGCTGAAATACATACACTAGCCTAACAGCCTGAAACCTCCCGTGCTGAAAGATAACAATAAATTAAGGTCAAAATCTTACTTAGTCAAAAGAAACCCAAACTTCAACCCCCTTCTTGAGGACCAATTATCCTTCCCTAACTAATGGGCCCAAAGTCTAAGTCCAACCTCATTAATGGGCCTCTTGACCCATTAAAGCCCAACCAATATATCCAAGGCCTATAACAGATGAAATAGCCCACAATTCACAGAATGCAACCAAGTCCAATAACCAAGTGAGGCCTAATAGCCCAAAATAGGCCCAAGCCCATCTACAACACGTACGCTCAGCGTACCACCCTGGTACGCCCAGCATACTGGGGCTCGGGAACTTACGCGCGGCGTACTCAGATCTACGCCCGACGTACTAACAGGTTAAGCACTTTTCCATTAAGTGCTTAATGCCCGATTTTTATATGTCCAGAAATCAGACTAGGCCTATTAAGAGGACCCAAGGCATAAAGTTGGCAACTTTATGCCTTTGCATGTCCCAAATGACCCCAACACCCTCATGAAGACCATTTTGAAGCTCTTAACCCATGCATGAGGTCAAAACTCCCACCAAGACTCCATTTTTATGTTGGAAAAGGACTAAGGGACCTCAGATCTATCATCTCTATCCTCTGGAGTTACCTAACTCAAAGGAAAAGGGTCCAAAACCAACGAAAGGGACAAGACTAAAAACCCTAGCTAGATCTAGTGATTAAAATGGAAAGGTACAAGCTTTATACCTCTAGGAGCTCCTAAAGGTTGACAATAAGCAGATTCTTGAAGCCAAGTGACACTCCAAACTCCCTTGGAAACTTCTTCTTCTTGGATGAACACTAAAAGAACCACAAATGCACTCTTAAAGCTCAAGTTACACTCACAAATGATATAGGTCTCAAGTTCGGTTTTTAGGGTTTAAACATGCTGGCACGTACACCCAGCATATGTGCTGCTCCTCCGCGTTCCTTCTCACCAAGTACGCTAAGCGTACTCATAAGTATGCCCAACGTACTCAAGGGTCTCTTATGCCAAAATCAAGATACTTCAAGAGCTATAAAGTCATACCTGATTTGGGTGTTACACTACCCATTTAACGCCACGGATGCCTCCACTGAAGTCGTCAAATGAATGGTAGAACCTACTCCATTTCTAGCCCCTTCAATATGGATTTCTTCCTCTTCATTCGATATGGGTTTTTTCAACTGTACACTAACTGGAAATCTCTACACCACCACCATATGCTTTCATTTGAAGAATCCTAAACCATACCTAAACCACCGACATCATCTGCTTTCTCTCCACCAGAAAGTCCATCGTTTAAATCCTTTGAAAAAACCTCAACGACATGTAAAATCCTCGAAGCTATCTCAACAGTAAGGGTCTTCATCCAATTTTCCTAAGAATCAAAGCCATAGTCTTTGCCGATACAGTCTCTGCCATCAGAGTATTCAAAAAGCTATGATTTCCTTACAAGGTCTCCTAAAAGCTCTAGTGATTGGTTGTGATTTATGGTTATTGCAGTGATTGATTTGTGATTTTGATTTAGGTTTGCCTAAATTTATGTGTTTGATTTCTATGTTTGGCTTATGGTTTTGATTTCAGAGTTTGATTGATTTTGATTACTAAGTTGTGGATTCGATTGTGTGATTTATGGGTTGAATTCCAATTAACGATCAATCAGTGGTGTTTTTTCGGTTTATTGATTATGTGATCTTTGGTTTCATTCCAATTACCGATCAATGGGGTTTTCTTTTCGATAACAAAAGTTAGTGAGTGTTAGTAGATTACTGAGGTGAGAGGAACAAGACGAAAAGGAAGGTGGTAAATGGGGTGGTAATTTTATCTAATAATTATTTTAGTAGATTAATGATTAAGAAATATAAAAAAAAAAAACTAAAAAAGAAAATAAAGAATGGTAATTTGCATGCTTGGTCTCTAACTTATTTTTTTAACTTGGATCGTCCATAAGGTTTGATCTTGTTGCGTTGTTGGACCCTAAAAGACTTAAAATGACCAATATATCCTTATCTATTATTTTCATTGTTTTATTTATTATTAAATTATTAAAAAATTGTAAAATAATTTATTTAATGTGGGTCTCACCCCTAATCCTTGTCATTTCCTCCCCTCTCTGTTGACAGACCCGATAATCCCTTGCCTCTTCACCTCCGATATAACCACCAAAAACCAAACCAAATTAAGTGAAACCAAAAGCAAATCCTTTAAATTAAAACCAAAGGGAACAAAAAGTAAACCTAAAAACCCATTTTTATTAATTATCGACTCTGATGAAATTAGGCATTTGTGCACTTCGATTTCACCGGCCCTCCAAATCAGCCACCACATATTCCATGGTTGATTACCTCTATATGTGTAGAGAGTTACCGAAAAGAAAAAAAATGTTTGCTATTAGGTTTAATGATTTTCCCGATGAGTTATTATACTCTCTCTCTCTCTCTCTCTTCTCCGGTGAGATACCAACAAAGAAATGTGTTCAATAAACATGTAAAAATAGGTAAAGAAAGAGACCGATGGAACCTGAAACTCAATCGAGTTCTTAGGTCGATAAACTATCGAGTTTCTACTGGGTTCCAACATCAAAATCAAGTAAGAAAACATTTTTTTTTCATTTTGATAGGGTTTGCTGGATGGGGGCTTACAGTGAGAAATTGAAAGAAATTAAAACTGAAACCCCGTCATTCATCCAACAAAATCAAACCTGGAAGTTGTCGGCGAGAAGAAAGGGATGAGAGGTGGTCGGATTTCGTAATATTAGCAGGTTTCCAACAAGACGGTGGATTCAGATGAAGATTATAGACGATAGAGGGTGGTGGTATCATATAAGGTGGGGTAGAGGGGAAACAAATGCATTTTGGTGTTGTAAATAAAGAGAATGGGAAAGAAACAACGTTGACGTCGGAGCTACTGCTGGAGAAGAAGAAAGAGAGAGGTGCACGAAGGACTAATCACGATGTGTGGTTGAGACTTCAAACCGACCTCTAGTTGTTTTCATTTACAAGGGTTAGGGTGGGACCCACCTTAAATAATTTCTTTTACAATTTCTATTAATAAGTTAATAATAATAAAACAATTAAAATAATAGATAATGATATATTGGTCATCTTAAGCCGTTCAAGGACCCACAATACAACAAGATCATATTTTAGGGATGACCTGCGTTAAAAAAATAAGATAGAGACCAAGCATGCAAATTAACCCAAACCATAGGGAACATGTGTATAATTTACTCTAGCCTTTTTAACTCTAGTAGGGACCAAACGCGTAACAAAACCAAACTATAGGGACGGTCCAAGTTAAAAAAAATAAGTTAGAAACCAAGTGCGCAAATTACAACGCAAATTACCCTAAACTATAGATACAATGCATGTAATTTACTCAAGCTTTTAAAAAGTTCGCCATGGCTTCGTCATGACGCGTCATGGCTCCAAGGCTCGTCATTGCCGCACAACTTTAACAAAATGTTGTCTTAAGTTATATATATGTGTTAAAAAATGAATAATAGTAGAAAATATATATATAATTATTAATTATATACATTGTCGTTTAAGTCACGCCTTACAAACGACGTAATTCGCCACGACTTGGAAATGCTTATGGCTTGACATTGCTGCAAAGTCACGTCTTACGATATTTAAAACATTGAATTAAAACTATTGTTTATAAATTAGAATAAACTAGAGATAAATTCAAACAACAAATCTATATGAACAGAAATATCGAAAAGGCAACGGCACGGGATGACCGACGATGTACTTTCCGGCTGCCGCATTCAAACCAACTTGCCAACGGTTTCAATAGAAGTCCTAGAAATCAATAGTTTGCCAAACTTTGCGATAAAAGTCAAATCATTAAAGAGAGTCAAAAGTCAAAACTCATTCATAGAAGGGAAAGCTAGGGGTAAACATGGCATAACTCACAACACACCTCATCATATATATAACACGTCATCATATTAGTAATTTGAAACCAACACATAATTCCAATAAAAAACGTTTATAATATAATTAACTTTTTCAAAAGTTAGTGAGACCAACTAGAAATTTAGTACGAAAGTACAAAAAGGTAGATGCTAGAGATTTAAATTAGATTAAAGGTAGTAATTAATACAATTTATTGTTGGAAAGTGTTAACTATGTTCCTTTTTATAGCCCGTATCTTTTTAATAACTTTATTGATTTGCGTATTGGTAATTATTTAACATAAACATAAGTAAAATATTTACATAAAAATATTTAATATTAAAAGAACATGTGTTAGTATTCAAAATTCTATTTCTTTGAAAAGAGAAAGTAACGTATTTCAAAAGACTTTACGCATCTAGAAATGTTGTAGTGAAGAAGAAGTTCAATCCAAGTTAAGACACGCGGATTCTGAACGCCTACAATGTTCTATAAATAGCTGTTTACTTTTCTCTTTTCACTTCGACTGTTTCAATTTTATCTTTCTACCAGTAAACACTATCAATCATTCAATCTTTCTTGAAATTCGATCATTCAAGGAATCCAGACGTCATTTCTTGATTTCGACGACTTAACATGGTAAAGGAGAAGATGCGTGTTCCATTGTTACCGGAGGATAACTCTTCCCACCGGCGAACAAAGCTCGGAGTGCTTTTCCACAGCTCTGAACCTAACATTATACACACCGCCGGTGATGAACAACAAGAGGCCAGTACCAGTAGCAGTTCACACCACCACCATAGCAACGTTTCGTTTCCAGTTAGTCCATCGGCTTTGTCTCCGAATACTTCTCCTGCTAATTATTTCATGTCGCCGTTCCACCAGACCTCGCCGTTTTCAAAATCGCCATGGAACCTTCCGTTTATGAATGCTCCCGGCGACACTCAGTTAACGGGGTTGGTTGGGTCTTTGGTACGTGAAGAGGGGCATGTTTATTCGTTAGCTTCTTCTGGAGATTTGCTGTATACAGGTTCGGATTCGAAAAATATCCGGGTTTGGAGGAACTTAACTGAATTTTCTGGATTTAAATCCAGCAGTGGATTGGTGAAATCCATTGTTGTCTCCCGGGATAGGATTTTTACAGGTCATCAAGATGGTAAAATTCGAGTATGGAAGTATTCAGATTCGAAGAGGAAGGCGCACAAACGGGTCGGGAGTTTACCAACTACAGTGGATTTCATCAAAAGCTCCTTGAATCCCGGTAACTATGTCGAAGTCCGGCGTCACCGGAATGTTCCATGGATCAAGCATTTCGATGCTGTTGCTTGCCTGAGTTTGGATGAGGAACACGGGTTACTATATTCAGGTTCTTGGGATAAAACGTTTAAAGTATGGAGACTTTCAGATTCAAAGTGTTTGGAATCGGTAAAAGCCCACGACGACGCCATTAACTCGGTGGTTGCCGGTTTCGACGGTTTGGTTTTCACCGGATCAGCAGACGGATCCGTGAAGGTATGGAGGAGGGAGTTGGTAGGTAAGGATACAAAGCATATGTTGGTTTACACGTTACTAGACCAAGAAACCGCCGTGACATCGGTGGCGGTGAACATGGTGGAAGCCGTGGTGTACGCCGGAACTTCAGATGGGTTGGTGAATTTCTGGGAACGTAGAAAGCACGCTTTGGTACACGGCGGAGTTATCAGAGGACACAGGCAAGCAGTTCTTTGTCTCGCCGGCGCAGGAAGCTTGTTGTTTAGTGGTTCGGCGGACAAGAGCATCTGCGTCTGGCGGAGGGAGATCGGTGGTTTCCACTCCTGCCTCTCCGTCCTAACCGGCCACAGTGGTCCCGTCAAATGTTTAGCGGTTCAGGAGCACCCAGAAAACGATGATGGAGGTGTCCGGGAATGGATGGTGTATAGCGGTAGTTTAGATAAGTCAGTGAAGCTATGGCGGGTGGCGGAGAAGCCATGGATGAAGTAAGACATATACAACCTGGAGTTGAGTAGACGCGCCGCCGCCTGGTTGCGGAGATGGGTATGTGGGGTCACTCGAGAAGGGAAGGATGGATTTTGGCTAAAATAATTGAAGAAGAAAAGGCATGTGGTCCCGTGTGGTGATGAAGATGGAAAGATTGATGACCGTCTTTTCATAAAGAGTCCAGATTTTTGGGAATGAATGGAGGGTATGAATTTGAATTTAAGTTATATATATGTATTGGTGTATGTATATGTATATGTGTGACGTATTGATTCGTATAGATGTACACGTTGGCATATATTGGCAAGACAATGTTGTGGCTTGATACAAATTCTTTATACAAATCCTGATATGTCAAGACAACATTTTCAGGTTAATGTACAATCTCTGTGTTTAACATAACAGATCATACTTTTTGTCTAACAGATTACATTTTCTCCAACATGGAAATTTGTAAATAGATTTATAAAGTGCTTTTTCACTTTCTTAATTTT
The DNA here is from genome assembly GCF_051521515.1 of Lactuca serriola. Lineage (NCBI taxonomy): Eukaryota > Viridiplantae > Streptophyta > Magnoliopsida > Asterales > Asteraceae > Lactuca > Lactuca serriola. The sequence goes on along the minus strand of NC_136412.1, from coordinate 259,164,687 downwards.
TGTTTTAATTTAGAATGATGTTTACCTTTGCGTACATACTGGAGTATTTTATTTAAAAATCAATATCTTTTGGCCTCAATAAAGCTAACGAGTGTCGTGCGTAGGGTGAGCATTTGAACCGGACCGAACCGGCTCTTGGACCGGACCGGTTATGGAGAATTTTGTGGACCATGGACCGGACCGGATGAGTCGTGTCCGTGTCCGTGTCCGTGTCCGGGTCCAGGTCCGGGTTTTTCGGTTTTTGGACCCGTTTGGACCGGTACAACTTTAATTGCATAGAGTATAATAAGTAATCTACATTGATGTATAATATTATAACTTGCAAAATTAATATGTTTCCGTTTCATGCCTAACTAATCTACATTGATGTATAATATTATAACTTGCAATTTGCAAAAATTAATTTTCCAAATAAAAGCAATTAACATATAAATCAAGTTCACCAACAAAAGTTAAACAATTTTAAGACAAACATACAAAAGTATTACCGTAACAACAAAAATCATAGTTTAAACTTTAAAATCAATATGTAACATATTTAAAGCTTGTGCAATCTCTAAATAAACACAAATGAAAATGTTGTTAGTATTTAATAAAAAGTAATAATTGTATAAAAAAAGAATAAATATTGTAATTTTTTTTATCCAAAGCTATATCATCATCGTTCAAGATGTCACCAACGTTGTCAACTATCGGATTTGTAAACTTTATCACCCAATCATGGGTGCATAACAAAGCTTCAACTATCAATGTTGATAAACTAGTTTGATACTCACTTACAACTCTACCACAAGTGCTAAACGCGGACTCGGAATTATAGTATAAAATAATACTAAAAAGCTGAAATATTTCAGCTTTGATAGCTCTACTTTGAAGGATTGTAACTCAATGAATATAATACCAAAATAAACAAAATTATAGTCTAAATTCATCTACAAATTGTAAACTAAATGTTGGAAAAAACCGTAGGTCAATCCGACTTAAAACGAATGAGTTATGGGTGTTTAAAAAACGTCACAGATTATAAAATCTTGCTAAAAAGCTGAATTTTTTCAACTTTGATAGCTCTACTTTAAAGGATTGTAGCTCAGTGAATATAATACCGAAATAAACAAAATTATAGTCTAAACTCATCTACAAACTATAAACTAAATGTTGGAAAAAATCGGAGGTCAATCTGACTTAAAACGAATGAGTTATGGGTGTTTAAAAACCGTCACAGCTTACAAAATGTTGCTGAAAAGCTGAATTTTTTCAGCTTTGATAGCTCTACTTTGAAGGATTGTAACACGGTGAATATAATACCAAAATAAACAAAATTATAGTCTAAATTCATCTACAAACTGTAAACTAAATGTTGGAAAAAACCGCAGGTCAATCCGACTTAAAACGAATGAGTTATGTGCGTTTAAAAAATATCACAAAAATCTTAATCATGTCCAACCGGTTCTAAACCCGGTAAAAACCGGACCGGACCGGAAATAAATCTTAGAACCGAGAACCGGCCCGGGGGTCCAAAAAAACGGTCCGGTCCGGTCCGGTTCACCGGTCCAGTCGGGTCCACCGGTCCAAATGCTCACCCCTAGTCGTGCGGATATCACCGCCGGTAGTCGGACGTGGACCTCTTTATCGGCGGTGAACACCGCCTCGCGTCTTGTTTTACACCACCGGTGGTGAGACATTAACGATGGTGAAAAATAAAAATGAAAGTTGTATTTGTTTGCCTGTTATTTATTTATTTTTTTTACTGTTGCTGTATTTATTTATTTATTTTTCAATTTTCCTTCTTTACCACTATATATATATATATATATATATATATATATATATATATATATATATATATATATATAACCATAAACCAAAACATATTTACTCAAACACATTTTATTATTTCTAAAAAATCATCTTATAAAAATGACAAATCTATTAGAAAATTGTAATTAGCTAGATTATGTATGGAAATTAGGTTTTATGGGGTCTTTGTTTAATCGTAGTAATTAGCTAGATTATGTAGTTGTTGTTCCAATATTTGTTTCTCTTTTTATTCAGATTGTTCACTTTGATTTTGATATGTGATTTTCTCTTTGTTTTACGTTAGATTGACTTGCCGTTTGGTTTCTTTTCTGAGACGAGGTTTGTGAAGTCGGAATCTTCAAATGGGTTGCGTTATATGAAATCTTAATTTTGACTATTTGGTTAACATTGTAGTGAGTTTAAATGTTTTGAATAAAAAACATAAAAATAAAGCTGATGTGCAACCTGTGTTATATCAGGTTGTAGTGACCAAAAAAAATAGATGTATATTTACTTTATGTTTTTATAAAACACGAAAATTATTTAAAGGACCAAATAAACAAATGTGCAAAAGATTGTAGGAATAAAGTGTCATTTCCCCCAATAAGTAATTATGTTTTCCAACTTAATAAGGAGTTTCAAATAAATAAGGATAAACCAACTTATTAAAAAATCTTTATTTTACCAGATGCTTATAATTTTTACTTGGCTAAACACTAAAATCTACTTATGTCCGGTGCCAAATCTGTATAAACAAATAAGAAGGTTAAATAAGCACTCACAAACACCCTAAAAGAAACATTTAACAAAGTAGTCAAATGTGAAAAAAAAAAAAAATTACAACCATAAACATAAAATACAAACACACATTTAAACATAAAATTGAAAAAAAAAAAATGAAAGAGTGAGCATATACCTCGTCATTATGACCTGTTAGTCAAATTAAAAAATAATTGTTAATTTGAATGGTTTTAATGGAAAAATACCTTATTATGGTTATGGTTAAGGTTGACAATTTTTGATCTAATCCGTAACCTAACATCAAAATAAAAGAGTTTAGTTTGAAATTTTTGATCCGTCAACCCGTTTATTTATTGGGTTGGATTGGCTTAAATGTTTGTACTCGCGTGTCAACCCGTCAAACCGACGAAATATATTATATTTAAAAAGAATTAAAATTTTATTTATAAATTAATAGAATATAGTCAGCATATGGCGTTGAAAACCACTTCTTTCAAATGTGTTGCTTATTAAGTTATTAGGTTAGATAGAGTTTGTTTGTTCATTTCATTCTACTCAATGTAAAATGATAATTATTAATTCATTTAGAGACATGTAAAATTCGTATAAATTTAATATGTGAAAAGTTATCAGAAAATGATCTATCGACTCTTTGACCTCCAATTATAACACTCCATTTTCTCATTCCAATAGAATACACAATATAAACCGTTGATTATAAAATTTGAAGTAGATATATATTACTTTTTAGCCAGATTAATCGTCATAAACATGTAAGAAAGGTTAATACGATTTTTGTAGATATGTAGAACGCCTGAATCCGTGTAACGACCCAAAAATCCATGGTAAAATTTTCATTTTTCATTATAGTCAAACACAAATGTTACTTCATCCAATCATTCAAAAACATTGCTTAATTAAAACATTTATCAAAGTTACGTCCCAAAATCAAATAATGCGAAAAAACACGGGTATGTGCGTTGCGATCAAGCTGGACCCTTCTTTCCAAATCGATGATACCTAAAACCATAAACAAAACTTTAAGCACGAAGCTTAGTGGGTTCCTCAGAGGATACCTCACATAATCCACATGATCAAATAATCCATATCAATCACATAAGCCATGTATATAAGCATATAAGGATGTCGTGGGCTCCCCCAGGGTCTTACTCCTATGTATCAAGAGCTCCCCCTATGGTCTTTACCTAGAAAGTCATGGGCTCCCCCACATGGTCTGATATCCAAGTGTCATGGGCTCCCCCATGGTCTTTACCTGGAATGCCATAAGCTCCCCCACATGGTCTTATATCCAAGTGTCATGGGCTCCTCCATGGTCTTTCATGCAAATATCACATAAACAACTAGCATACCACATAGCATATAACTAACTAGTATACCACATATAACTACATCAACTAGTGTACCACATATCACAAAATGGGCCGACCTTGGTGCCTTCGACCCATTGGTATGGTGAAGAGACTCACCTCGCACTGCTGAAGTCTCGCGACTAAGTCTCTGGCTGCTGGCTGACCGATCAATAAACTGTCAATCATCAAGATAATACCCAATTAACCATTTGGGTTTCAATGCATACCTTAAATCCACACTTGGGGTAAATGGACCATTTTACCCCTAACCTAACTTGGTTCAAAAACAAGGCCCAACTCACACTTTGAAGGTCCAAAAGCCAAATAATCAACCAATGGCCCAATTTTCCAAATTGGGCCCACACCTCTACATGGGTCTTGCCATGAGGCTCGATCCTTCTTTTCAGTCCAACACACTTATATTCTGATGTCCCAATAATAATCCAAACACTTAAGCCCAAAATGCTAAAAATCACTCGAGGCCCAATCCATGGCCCAATTTTCCAAATTGGGCCCAAATCCTTCTGGGGCCTTTTTCAACATCACTAACAGCCCAAAACCTGATGGCCCAACAGGGCCCAAGACAAACAAGCCCAACAACTGGCCCACACCGAAGCCCAATACTCATAACTCCATCTGACTGAGTACGCAAGGCATACTCAGCTATACGCTAAGTGTACAGGTTGTTTGGCTTGTACGCTGTGTGTACAAACTTGTATGCCCAGCATACTACTCCTTTAAGCCAAAGTCTCGTTAAGCTCTTAATGCTCAATCCACCAAGTCCAAATCACAGATCTACTTCTAAATGAACGACTAGAACCATAAAGTCACCGACTTAGTGACTTTGCATGCCTCAACAAGACCAAATAACATTATGCTTTCATGGAAATGGCTCAAACTCCAACATAAATGGTCATAAACTCTAAAGGTACCAAATTTATGGACCTTGAACCTCAGAAGCACTAAGAGGGGCAACTCAAAGCTCCTGTAATAAAATCAAGACCACTAGATCTCATACTTGGGACCAAAGTTAACAAAAACCCATAAATGGTAGATCCAAGACACCAATGATCAAGTTTAAAGATTTATACCTTCGTCAAGCTAAAAATGAGTCATAAAAGCCAGATCCATGAGCTACTTCTTGATCCCCATCTTTGCACCAAACTCAACCTTCTTGGAAATGGACCGAACACTCCAAAAATGGACTCCATAAGCTCAAAATGCTACCATGAGTGATCAAGTACGATTTCTAGGGTTTTAGAGGGTGGGGGCTGTCTTAGGATGAAGAAGGAGGCTTAATATTATGCTTATATAGGGTACAACTCTAAGATTAGGGTTTTCAATCTGACCCTTCTACGCCAGCGTACCTTCTCGTACGCCCCGCGTATGAGGCCGCGCACCCCAATCCAATCCTCGCATATACGTTTCGCGTTCCTCCAGCTACACTTCGCGTAATTCCTTCTCTTCGGTATGCCTTACGTGCCACTTTGGTACGCCCTGCGTACTAGGGCTTTTCCAAAACGCTAATTCTTCCGAAGGCTATAACTGACTCGATACAACTCTGATTCCAACCATTCATATATCCATAGAAGGGTATCGAGACGCTCAACACTATTATTAATTCATGCCTACCATAAAATATCCTGAAGTGAAATCCACTTGCCATAAAAGTCCAAGCTGACAAATTACCGAAATACCCTTTTACCCAAAAACTCAACTGAATACCTGAGCAGCAAAGATACATTATCTAACTCCAAATGGGTCCAAAACTAAACCCCTCAGGTATCCGTAGCTTGATAGCACTTAATCCTTTGATCAACAATTCAAAATGGGGAACAATTCAAAACATAATGTTACAACTCTCCCCCACTTAAATTAGATTTCGTCCTCGAAATCCGTCGTTACTATCCCCAGCACATCCAACAATCTGGTCAATACCTCCTCATCCCGGGAATAAAACAGCCTTCCCGAGGCCACCGAATCTAACCTTAGAGGACTTATCATACCTGAAATGGAGCAAACCTTAGACCCTTGCAGAAAGTCACCTCTACCTTTTACAAAATCCGAAATCTCAAATTGCTCTGACTTTCTGATAGACCACCCGCACTGAACCACTATCGACCTATACCTATAAGAAAACTAGCCTAAATAAAACACTTTCCACCCATTATACCTTGAGGCATCCAAGAGAACACAATCTCTGATCAAATGCGATTGCAGAACGCTCAACTTGACAGTAGGCTTAAATAATCCTTCGAGTAGGAGACTCACCCCTACAACGGTTAGACTTAGACGAGAGTTGCGGGGTCTCATCATCTACTCTAAGATTATTTAATCCAGCTGCAAACAACTTAGTGTATACCCCGAATACAAGCAAGTCCACACACGACTCCCATTCACTAAACCCACTTCGATTCTTCTTGCTACCACCTGCTGCTTTTCAGATGTAGTCGAATCCTCCCTGGTCCCAACTTGTTTGCCCACTACCCAAAACATCATACACATTCCTGATTGCTGGGCCAAAAGAAAAAAAAAACACACAATAGTCCCATGCGACCTCCAAAGGATACCTCGTCTAACAATAACTGCACTATCTATATCGCCACTCATGGCTCCTTCATTCATTTTGATCCATCTGATCATGATAGGCTGACAACCCGTCGCCACTAAATCTGATGCAAAAAGGTGAATGTGACCAGAATAATTTTAGTCTTACATCATGCCGAGTCTCCTTCAACTTACTGATTCTTGATTCCAATTATGTTGTGACCTACTCACAACCTTGTGAACTGGCCCACCCTGGCCTAAGTTATCTGAATGATTTTGTGAATGTCACGGCTACCCTGCAGTCTTTCTGCACTTTCCACACTATCCGGACGCTTGTGAATGCCATGGCTCCCCTGCAGTCTTACAACACTTTCCATACTATTTGACTGTTTGTGAATGCTACGGCTACCCCAGAGTCTTACAACACTTCCCACACTATCTGACTACTAGTGAATGTTACGACTCCCCCATAGTCTTACAACACTTTCACCCCAACTAACTACTAGTGAATGATATGGCTCCCCCGTATTTTTACAACACTTTCACCCTAAACACAATCGCATCCTAATGCCTTACCCCTAATCTATCAATCCGAGTTGCACACAGAGTCGAGCACGCACTCGATCGAACACCTAAACTGAACTCTAGTCAAATGTGGACCGTTACAGTTTTGACACCCAACCCGAATAGCATGAATTGTTTTATCCATCTTAGTCATACTCTTATCCATGTTATGCAACATTGCCATAACCGCCGACATGTCTCAGTTTTCATTTTCTGTTTTCTGTTTTCCATTTTCAGTTTTCGTTTTCCGTTTTCATTTTTCATTGGAAAATTTAGAAAACGCATTTAGTTTAATCTTATTCATTTTTCATTTTCTGTTTTAGAAAATTAGAAAATGCGTTTAGATGTGCATTTTTCTATCGGTTTTCATTTTCCATTTTTTGTTATTTTAACTAATATCACAAACACCACCCCACCCCACCCTACCTACCCCACCCACCCCGCCCCACCCCACCCTATCCCACCCCACTCTACCCTAACTCATACCCTACCCCTACCTACCCACCACCACCACCTCCAACCCCACCCTACCTACCACCCTTATTCTTTCTACCTATGTAACCTCTGTGTTTCCGGGCTTGCCATTTTTGGCAATGTAATAGTCTAGGTTAACCTTTGTAACCCGTTTTGAAAATAATAAGATTGTATTATTTGAGTATTATGTGTTTTGTGCTTAATTGCTTAATTATGTGGTTTGATTAATTAAGAATAAAAATAAGCGTCAAAATTTAAGTGTAAAATAAACTTGATATCTTTGGTTAATGTTGTAGTAGTTAAAACGAGGTTTCCGAATATATATAGAACGCCCAAATCTGACTTCGTATGAGGAAGTTATGATTTATCGAAGTTTCGGCTTAGCAGTGTGCAGCCCGAAATACTCGATTTGAGATCGAGCGGTTTTTAGCCGAAGTAATCTAAACGAGGATCGAAGGTCTCGTTGTTGGTATCGAAGCGATAAAAAGTTAGGTGAGAACGGACGTCAAACGAAGAAGTTATGAATTTATAACAAAGTTTTTCTGTCGCGGCCTATTAAAAATAAATAATAAAAATAAAGTTAAAATTAGCCGACGGAGTCTAAACAAAAGTTGTAGAGCGTAGTCTCACCTTCGCGTGGATATAAAGAACGTCGAAAACGGAGTTCGTATGAAGAAGATATGAATTTCCGAAGTTTATTAAATATTTTGTATTTAAATTAAATCTTTAATTCGGAGGCATTATCCGAAGGGGAGTCAGCAATCCGATCCGAAGTACGCCCCGCGTACACCGAAGATGTCGACACTCGTAGCAAGTGGCTTCGGATACGTAAGCAATGACGTTTCGGGCAGTACGCCCCGCGTAACGCAGTACGCCCCGCGTACTCCGAGGCTCCAGCCCCCTATAAATAGGATCCGAAGGCAGCCGATTCTTATGTTCATTTTCTCTCTTCTCTCTCCCGTTTTGCATCGTTTTGCGTGCCAGAAATACCCCGAAGCCCCGGTAATATTCTCGAGCCCCGAGGCAAGTCCCGAGATCCCAAAGATCCCGAGAAGTGCGGTTCCTGAGCCGAAGCTCTGCCCGCGAGAAGTTCGATTTTTGTGAAGATCTTCCAGATCTGCTGAGATTTACTATTTCTACAAGTCGTAGTGCTGTCGGATCATCTTCTGATCAAGTGAGTGTATACTACCTTTCATAAACACGATAATAATACAAGTATGGTTTGAGTGTATTAAGTATATTGTTGTTTATATGTGTGAATGTATATTCACTCTCTTCTATCTCATGGATCTGATTTGTTTTCTATGAAATACGTGTTATGTGTGTGTGTGTCTCATCTGTTATGTGGAATATGTATTGATTAAAGCATGCTATACAGGTTTTTAAACTATGTATAAAAATGTATATTTTTATCTAGTAATATGTTGGGTAGAACATGGGTAGATAATTGGTGTGTAATAAACAGATGAGAGGCCTCGTTGTTGTTTGGTTTAGTCATCTAGCGGAGTTTAGATGACGACCACAGACTTTTCTAGACAGTCTTGTGGAAACATTAGCAGGTTCGCCACCTGTAGGTGTTAATGAACTTGGGTGTTCATTCGTTGTACTCCATCCCCCTCATGGTTGCCTTATTTGACTTATATTGCTGAGGAATCCCCCGAAGCATGTGTTGTCGCCCCAATGAAATATCCTTAGACTAGGTCCCTTATGTTAGTTGTTTTAAGGACATAAAGTGAGAATAACGGGAATGGGTAATTGGGTAATTGGGTTATTGTTGGTTGGTGAAAATTAAATATGATTATTTATTGTGGGTTGAAAACCCTATATGCTCACCAGGCTCCCAAGCCTGACCTACTCAGTTTTAATTTTGTATTACAGGAAGTGGCGCAAGGGCATAAGATGGATGAACCATCAAGTTGATTTGGTTACAATTCTGTATATGTACATATTTGTTGAATGACTTGTAATGTTATTGTATATGCTTATTGGTCTGTATCGGAACATGACACCCCGAGTTTTGATTATATAATGAAAAATACATTTCTTTTATGAAATGCTTTGGTAAACATTGTTTTATCATGTTTTGTTTTTGGGAACAAATTCCGCAACTCTTTCAAATCAAAAGGATTTACTCTGAAAATATTTTAAAAGCATAAATGAAAATCGGTCTTTTCTGGCCGAGATTTTGGGGATGTCACAACATATCACCCCCACCCACACATACATTTAATATATAAGAAGCAACATAAAATTCAATGTATCATTTAACATAAAAATGAACATTTTAATAAGACAAGATTTACTATTTTAATGCTGTCAATATTGTGAACGCCCCCGGCGACGTTGTGTATGTCTTTCCCATAACATGTTAGCAACTCAATCTCTAACTTGAAGCATTTCATTTTGATCTGTCATATCCAAAGGAAAACCTTCTTGAACCACGTTAAAGCCTTCTGTGAGTTCTTGAAAATTTTCACCACCATATGTATTGAATAAAGTGTCTGCCCTATACTCCATCCGTATATAATTATGCAGTGCACAACATGCATGCGGGATCAACATTTGGCGTCTCAACGGATAGTTTGGTATATATTTCAAAATGTGAAATCTTTTTTTAAGAACACCAAATGCCCGCTCTATGACATTCCGAACAGATGAATGTACAAAGTTGAATAATTCTTTCTTTCCTCTAACTCCACTACCACTTTGCCAATCAGATCGATGATACCGCTCACCACGATATGGAGCGAAAAATCCTTTAGATTTGGATACCCACTATCAACAACATAGAAATAATCTACACTACATAAAGCAAATATATATTTAAGTCGAGTATTTAGAAACTAGATTAAATAAATTCGGTAAAGAAATGTTGAGAAGTCTTACCACCGGTCGGGATTGGAAATTTGTTTTCGGGTCTAATAACAGCGTCATAAAATACATGAGAGTTATTCGTTGTTCCCTCCCAGCCGGCATACACAAAAGTAAACATCATATCATGGGAACAAATCGCCATCACATTTTGTGTAACAAGAACTGCTTTTCTTCCGCGGAATGACTTTTGTTTTGATAATGGAGCCCAAGCTGCTACGTGAGTGCCATCAATAGCACCGATACAATTCTGCATTGAAATTATGTATGTTAGAGAGATAGAGGTTTTATGTATAAGTGTTAACAAAGAGATCAATGAATACCTTAAAGAATGGATACCATCTCGAATCTGCTCGAATTTCTGGTTGAACTTCACCTCTGTTAGTTGTTTTAACTACTGTAAGAGAAAATGCCTTCAAATCTCTTAACACATACTTAAACCAATAATGTACAGTCCCCGTAGAATGTTAAAAATGATCCGGAATCATTCTATGTCTTGTTCCATGACATAAAATCCGCAAACTCATTGCAAACCTTCTTCTACACTAACATCCCTTCGATCTTCCAATAAATTCATCATCTTTAGTTTATCACACAAGTTTAAAAAAGCATGTGGCTTCATCCTAATTGCTTCATAACACTGGATAAGATTACCGCACATTATCTCTCGAATGTATTCTTTTCCACTTAGCATAGATGTCCTACAAGGAGTTCGGTCAATAAAATTCCTATTGTTCTTTATTAAGAAATCAATCATCATCATATCAGCCAACTCATCATCGTCATCATCTGAGTAAGAACTACTATCCGATGAATATGACATTGGGACACTTTATTTGCACCATAAACCATTGATTTTAATACCCATCAAGTAAAATAACACAAAAAAAGTAAAATCACACATCAAGTTCCATACATATCATCAAAATGTTCCACAAAATGACATCAAGTTTATATATAAACATCAAAACATAAACTAGTGCAATATGTTTATATGACATCCCTAAATTCTAAAACAACTACTCATCTAAACTATCAAGCCACTGTTTCCTCCTATTCTCAGACATCATTAGGAACATTTTTCTCCAATTAATATCAGGAAAGAAGGACAATGCTTTAGTGTAAGATCTTGCACCAACACCAGGTGTAGCTTCTAAAGTCGTCATACAATCACTAATCGAGTATTCCTCGGTCAATGAGCTTGTTACATCACCATACTTTGACTTATAATGTTCTGCTCTTGCTAAATCTCTTTCCTTTCTAGCGACTATTGATTCTGAAAATGCATCCAACAAGGTATCATATTTGGAATTTCCATGACCTTTTTTCATTCTTCTTGAACCTGGTAAACCCTCCATTTCCTCTTCCAACATACGCTTTCCCTTCTGAATACCCCCATTAAACTCACTCTCACCAAAACTACCACCCTCTAGATACTCATCCTCAATTATGTGCTCTTCTTCTGATGTTTGAGGAGCACAAGTTGAGGCATAATGAAAAGCACCAGAAGTTGTCGAACTATTGAAGACCAAACTCAATAAGGAATAAATCTTACAACCCTTTTTCTTGAACGATTTGAAAACTTTATCTCGCTGTAATATATGGTATACAAATACTTTATTAGTTAGCAAAATAAGTCAAACATTAATAAAATTATTAGGTTTAAGATATTTTATACCTTAAAAAAATCATCCCAAACAGTATCATTAGCAAACACTTTTCCAGAAACAGCATCCCATGTGACTCCAATATGGTTAATCAATTCACTAAACTTTAGATGAACAGATTTAAGGCGGTGGTATTTTGCTTTCACCTTCTCGGGACCATATCTTAAATCAAATTTCATAAAAATCCGTTCATCCATTTGTGTCCAATCAGTTCCTTTGAGGATTGGAGCCCCATTAGGATCTCTCTTGACCCTTTCCTCTAAAATCTCTAAGAAATATTTCTCACAAGCTTCTGTCCACTCCATTGCATCCCCACTGTGCCCACCCATCAATATATAACCAAATTTATTTAAAACTAAACACACTAAAATGATTTTAAATCTAACAGAGTAACCAAACTAATTAGGAGTTTTGTGATTACAATGCATAATTAAATCAGACTATAAAATGAATAGAGGTTATATTAAAATTGAATCTAGGAACATGTACAGTAATATAAGGGATCAAATCATAAAACAGAGTTGCAATATATGTCATTTATTTTAGAGATAAAATAGGAGAATGCTACATACATAGACGGATTTACACACAAAGAGATACACACACTTGCATTACTATCTACATATACAGACATGAAATTGAAGCAATATTGAGGGATAAGTTTAAAATGTATTATACTCAAATTGGCATAGATATCTATAATTTAGATCGAGGTTTTATATGACATCAAGAAATCAGTCCATAAACTGAAACTAGGGCAAGAATCAAATGATTTCATCACCACCAATAAAAAGTGAAAGAAAACATCAAACAGAACGATATATGCAATTATTTGTCGAAGTAGATTCGTAATTAGTAATCGAATCTGAAAGATATCCTTAGATGAGAAAAAATTGTGAAACTGTATACGTATTGTGATGGGTAAAAAGGGTGTTGACACTTGAGACTTGACGGATAACAAAGAAATGGGAAAGAATTTGAGATCGATTATGTAATAGTAGATTCTCGTCAACACCAACAAAATGTGAAATCGCAACCACTAAATACATCAATTAAGCTACAAATAGAATTAAATTTACCTGAGTTTTCTTTTGCAATAACAATCACAGAAAGAAGCAGACGCAAAGAAGGGATTTTGTCAGAGAGAGGAGTCTTTGTCATTGAGAGGAGTCGTTGTCATTGAGAGAAGCTGCTATGGCGGCGAATGGAAGGAATTGAGATCGATTTGTGAGACCTTGGGTTGTAGAGAGTAGAGTGATACGCACTTGATCTGGAATCTGGACGCACTTGATTTGGAGTCTGGACGCACATGCATCACAACAATTGGGCCATGGGCCAAGAAATCGGGTTGTAGAAGTGGAGCATCAATAATTCATGTCTATCTCACTTTGATAATCCATGGTTACCAAATCATTTGATGGTGCATTTTAACATATGAGACCTTGGGGGGTGGGGGAGGTGGGGTGGGGGTGGGTGGGTGTTTGTGGGTAGGGTGTGTGTGTGTGTGTTTGTGGGGGGTAAGGTGTGTGTATGGGGGGTGAGGGGGGAGGTGTGGTGGGGGTGGGGGTGGGTGGGTGGGTGTTTGTGGGTAGGTGTGTGTGTGTGTGTTTGGAGGGGTGAGGTGTGTGTGTGGGGTGGGGGTGGGGGTGGTTGGGTGTTTGTGGGTAGGTGTGTGTGTGTGTGTGTTTGTGGGGGGTGAGGTGGGTGTGTGTGTGGGGGGTAGGGGAGGTGGGGTGGGTAGGTAGGTAGAGGTGGGTGGGTAGGTAGGTAGAGGTGGGTGGGTTGTGGGTATTAAGGTGAGGATAGGTAGAGGTGGGTGGGATGAGGGTATGTGTGTTTATATTTTAGAAAAATTTTAGAAATAGAAAAATATGGAAAACAATGATTATTGGTTTTCCAAAATTTTTCAATTTCTTTGTAATTTTAGAAAACGGAAAATTTTCATTTTCCGTGAAAAATTTAGAAAAATAGATGAACTAAACGCATTTTCAAATTTCTCATTTTTCTTGGAAAATTTTTCCAGAAAACCGTCCATTTTTCCGCAACTAAACGCACCCTTAACTTCTGTCGTATTTTTCTTTGTTAAGGGGCCTTGAGAGTCAAGGAGTTGTCTAGTGGTGATGTTCACCCCATCATAAAAGATCAACACTTCTTCTTGCACATTAAGGTCATTTTGTGGGCAATTCCTTATCAAGCCTTTGTAGCGCTCCCATGCTTCGTATAACGACTCCCCCATTTGTTGTTCAAAATTGGCGATGGGCTTTTTGAGCTTAGCTACCTTGGATGGTGGGCAAAACTGTTCCAAAAACAACTCACGCATTTTTGCCCATGTCGTTACCGTGCCTGGTGGAAGTGCCTTTAGCCAATCCTTCGCGGCTCCCTTGAAAGTGACAGGGAGCATCCTCAACAACACCGTTTCTCTTGGTACATTTGGAATGTTAAAGTAGTCGGTGATGTCGTTGACTTCATCTAGATGTTTATAGGCATCTTCATGATCCTTTCCGGTGAAAGGAGTCTCCTTAATTGTTGTAAGGATGTGCCCCTTAAGTTCAAATGTAACAATGGTGGGTATGGTGGCTTGTACAAGCCCCAGATCGGTGTCGTCTAGGATTCTCTTTTTGTATGCCTCCATCGAGAGGTCGGCAATGTTGACCATGGTGTTGTCAGGTTCTTCTTTGTGATCACTTTCTTTAAAATCGGTAACACTTTCCTCCTTCTCGGTCTCGTACTCGGTGTCTTCTTTTGTGTTGTTGGATTCCCCCACTTTCTCTCCCTTCTTTTTACCAAAAACCGATTTAAGACTCTTGAAAGGTGACTTCTTCGGAGTATCTTCTTCGGTCTGGTCCTTGTTCTTGCGAAACGATGACTTCGGGTTTTCCAGTGGTGGGATCAAGGATGAATTTGATCCACGGGTCATAAACAACTTGCAAATGAATAATGGAAACGCGTAAAAAGAACAAAAACGAAAAATAAATTTCTACTGTTATGATGCCACGGCGTGGTACAAATTACCACGACGTGGAGAGTCAAAAAGAGGAAAAATCTAAATTAAATTAAAACAAATAAATACCAAATAATCCTAAAATAAAGATAGAAGATAAAAGTAACTAAAACGAACCGTTTCCTGGCAACGGCGCCAAAAACTTGATGTGTATTTAATGTGTTTATATTTTTATTCAAGTTTTAAATTTATAAAAGCTATTTCCTTAACTAGACTATTAAACACACTAGGAAGTGTACCTAATCGTGCAATAATATAGCTATGGTAAGAACGAGTGTCGAACTCAAGGAACGGTGTTTTAACTAACTTTATTCTACTATTAACTAAATTCTAATGAAATTAGAATTGGTTTTGATTTCCTAGTTTTGCAAGACTAGCTACTTTAATTATCAAACTAACTATTTATCACTTAATTCAGCTAACACTAACTAAATCAAATTAACAAGTATGAATTAACCAAGGTAGTAAGAGACTTTCGTTTAGCTTTGGATTTATTTGTTATTATGGTTGATTTATGGAAGTGCAATGGATTTAGTTTCTTTAGTTACCGATTCCTAATATGATCAGATTAGTATTCACTAACTTAATCCTTTAGCAAACTAGTTTATTTATTCTATGATCAAACGGACAAACTTACAAGCTTACTAGTGTTTGGTTCGGATTGATTAGACTTATAATTAATTGACCAATTTAGTTTATTGATTCAATTTAATACATGATTTGCCGTCATATATTAGCTCCTATACCTTTTTACTCACTTTTCTACTTAACCCTAGGTTTTATTCAAAACTCTAGTCCTACAGCTTTGCAAATCACAAAATCATAAGATTTAAATTTAACTAAGATAGATGGTCATACTAGCCTAATCAAATTCAACAATAAGTAGAGAAAATAGTTATCAAAAGTACTTGAGGTTCTTTAATAAGCTGAATAAAAAATAACTAAATATCCAAATCCAAACCATAAATCAACCACATAAACTTAATTCATCCTAGGCTAAATGAAAGTCATGAGTATTTAGCTCATGATTTCAGCAAACAAAAGCACAAAAACGAAATTCAAGGTATTTGACATAGCAAAATCTGATGAAAAATCGAAGTGTAGAATTTAGTTGCCTTAATGCTCCTCCTTCAAAGGTTGTGAATGAAATTCTTGATTCCAAGCCTTAAAACCGGTGTATTGCCTTCAAAAGTGTCGAATTCTCCAGAGCCAAAAGTTCCCATTTGGGGGTTAAGGTGATCTATTTATACTTTTCCCGAAATCAGAGCACCACATCGTGGTCAGTCCACCACGTCGTGGTACTCGTGTTTATTCCGTGTTCTATAAGTCTTCGAAGTGGATCAGGATTCTTCAAGTTGCCACGCCGTGGGGAATTCACCACGTTGTGTTGGGTTTATTTTCTTCATTTTAGAGCTTTGGTTCAAACTCCCAACTTCCAGCTTCCTTTTTGCTCAAAGCTTGTCTTTTGGTCCCTACAACATGATTCATAGCAAATTAAGTATCTTTTTGTTATAATAAGAGCATAAAAGTAATAAAAATATTAAGATATGTTGTATAATTATGTGTATAGATATGCACATATAAAAAATTTTATTTTCTTCATTTTAGAGCTTTGGTTCAAACTCCCAACTTCCAGCATCCAGCTTCCAGCTTCCTTTTTGCTCAAAGCTTGTCTTTTGGTCCCTACAACATGATTCATAGAAAATTAAGTATCTTTTTGTTATAATAAGGGCATAAAAGTAATAAAAATATTAAGATATGTTGTATAATTATGTGTATATATGTGCACATATCACCGATAGCCACCGAAAGAATCATAACCGATAACACACCCGTCGAACCACCTACTAGAGCACTGGCTTCCCTTGCCTCCCTAGGGAATAATCTCTACTGACATGATCAACCTGCTACACTCGTAGAAACCCATACTTCTGGATTGGCAAGCTCCATGGTGCCTTTCTCACACGCGCTGCACCGACCCCGACCATGTTGGTCTCTCCAACCTTGTTCAGAATTCTTAGGTCTCTTCCCGAGACCCTCCACTAAATGCACCTGACCTAGTCCTCTCTCCCCGAGGTACCCCAAATCGATCTCCTACCCTCAGACTTTGGGTTTCATATCATTCAGGGTCTGGCACCCAGACACTCTCACCAGTTCAATCGTCCACGGCTGAATTGCAGTATTTGAAGCAACCTCTGCCCTAAACCGGGCTACAAACTACTCCCAATACATAGTCTCCAATCCCAAAAGCGCAGTAGATTGTAATATATGTCCTCACCGCCCGATACAAGAGATCCAAGGCGAACCAAACCTTAGCTCCTAAGGGGTAGGGACTAGTGTGGAAAACACTTTCCATCTCCGTAGTCCAACGCGAACCCAAATCCCTAAGCATTCCTTCCACTAACTAGATCACCACCGGAGCCGGGACCAAACCCTGGTCCTTCCCCATGCGTGCTTATCCTCATCTTGTAAAGAAACTATTCCCATGGTCCAAGCATAACCAATAATTCTCCTTCCCATAAGCTTCTTAGGTTCTTTAAGACTCTCACTGATTCGAGTATGGATCATGTGCTTTCAGTAGTACGGGCCCAATACTACCTTCCACACCTATCCATACTTTCCTTAGCAATCCTCCTTGATCATCTAAGTCACCTAATCCACTGATGCACCAAATATCCGCTAAACAGTAGCACGGTACCCACCGAAGCAACTCGTAGGCTCCCAACCTTACCGAACCACCCCACTAACTCACTGGAGCATATCCTAGGCTTTCTTAGGTTCCCAACCTCAACCTGCCATCAACTGCTGAAGAACTTCCCATGATGTCAGCCATCCACCTCCTGGATATCGTCATATCCACTTAGTAGCTGACTCCCATCATTCAGGAGTTCTGTAAAGTACAAAACAAGCAGCATTCGTGCAGTAACACTCCAACCCATGAAACTATCATAGAACATTCAGCCCACATACCACAACTCATGCTATCCACATCCATCCTCACTGTTGGCTGCCTTATGCATGAAAATTATACACAGAACAAGATCCAATAGACTGTCGAATAATAAACTCTACCCTAGGACCACAACCAGACAAGGAACAGGAAACAAGGCCAAATCAGTTATTCCAAGGCTATAAGATCCTAGACGTATACAATTTTCAAAGCATACACTTAGCAATTACCAATACCAATAGTCATTCTCATTCCAACATAGCATCCAGTATTCCCCAAGGCTACAAGAATAACATATCAGGCCAAACTATCGCTGACTACTCAACACTAGCATGCAAGTCTACCAGCTCATACAGCATATAAAGGCATCTCTCCTAGCCCTAACTAGCATGTGGTTCACAGATTCATAAATCAAATCATAATAGATAACTTATATGGGTATTCTGATGATACTTACTTGAGCTCGGCTGATTGCATGCACCACACCCTTTCTTGTCTTAAAAAACACTTTCTTTGATAATAATTTTCTTTTTAAAAACTTTACAGATCCTCAGTTTGAGTTCATACATACCCGAAAGTATGTCCGAATCCCTCAATCCAAGGCTCTGGTACCAACTTGTAACGACCCAAAAATCCAGGGTAAAAATTTCATTTTTCATTATAGTCAAACATAAATGTTACTTCATCCAATCATTCAAAAAATCGCTTAATTAAAACATTTATCAGAGTTACGTCCCAAAATCACATAATGCGAAAAAACACTAGTGTGTGCGCTACGATCAAGCCGGTCCATTCATTTCCAAACCGATGATACCTGAAACCATAAACAAAACTGTAAGAACGAAGCATAGTGAGTTCCCCAGAGCATACCCCACATAATCCATATAATCACATAATCCATATCAATCACATAAGCTATGCATATAAACATATAAGGATGTCGTGGGCTCCCCCCAGGGTCTTACTCCAGGATGTCGTGGGCTCCCCCAAGGTCTTACACCTATGTGTCATGGGCTCCCCCACATGGTCTGATATCCAAGTTCCATGGGCTCCCCCCATAGTCTTTACCTGGAAGGCCATGGGCTCCCCATATGGTCTTATATCCAAGTGTCATGGGCTCTCCCATGGTCTTTCATGCAAAAATCACATAAATAACCAGCATACCACATAACATATAACCAACTAGTATACCATATATCACTACATCAACTATTGTACCACATATCACAAAATAGGCCGGCCTTGGTGCCTTCGACCAATTGGTATGGTGAGGAGACTCACCTCGCACTGCTAAAGTCCCACAAATAAGTCTCTGGCTGCTGGCTGACCGATCCCCGAACTGTCAATCATCAAGACAAAACTCAATTAAACATTTGGGTTTCAATGCATACCTTAAATCCAAATTTGGGGTAAATTGACCATTTTACCCTAACCTAGCTTGGTTCAAAACCAAGGCCCAATTCACACTCTGAAGGCCCAAAAGCCAATTAATCAACCAATGGCCCAATTTTCCAAATTGGGCCCATACCTCTACATAGGTCTTGCCATGAGGCCCGATCCTTATTTTCAGTCCAACACACTTATATTCTGATGTCCGAATAATAATCCAAACACTTAAGCCCAAAATGCTAAAAACCACTCGTGGCCCAATCCAGAAAATTGGGCTCAAATCCTTCCGGGATCTTTTCAACATCACTAACAACCTAAAATCTGATGGCCCAACAGGGCCCAATACAACCAAGCCCAACAGCTGGTCCACACCGAAGCCTAATACTCATAACTCTATTTGACTGAGTACGCAAGGCATACTTAGTTGTATGCTAAGCGTCCAGGTTGTTTGGCTTGTACGTTGTGCGTACAGACTTGTACGCCCAATGTACTACTCCTTTAGGCCAAAGTCTCATTAAGCTCTTAATGCTCGATCCAACAAGTCCAAATCACAAATCTACTTCTAAATGAACGAGTAGAACCATAAAGTCACTGACTTGGTGACTTTGCATGCCTCAACAAGACCAAATAGCATTCTACTTTCATGGAAATGGCTCAAACTCCAGCATAGATGGTCATAAACTCTAAAGGTACCAACTTTATGGACCTTTAACCTCAGAAACACTAAGAGGGGCAACTCAACGCTCCTGGAATGAAATCAAGACCACTATATCTCATACTTGGGACCAAAGTTAACAAAAACCCATAAATGGTAGATCTAAGACACCAATGATCAAGTTCAAAGCTTTATACCTTCATCAAGTTGAAAATGAATCACAAAATCCAGATCCATAAGCTTCTTCTTGATCCCCATCTTTGCATCGAACTCCACCTTCTTGGAAAGGACCAAACACTCCAAAAGCTCAAAATGCTACCATGAGTGATCAAGGACGATTTCTAGGGTTTTAGAGGGCGGGGCTATCTTAGGATGAAGAAGGAGGCTTAATATTATGCTTATATATGGTACAAATCTAAGATTAGGGTTTTCAGTCTGAACCTCGTACGCCCAACGTACCTTCTCGTACGCCCCGTGTACGAGGCCGCACACCCCTATCCAATCCTCGCATATACGCGGCACCTTCCTCCGGCAATGCCTCGCGTAATTCCTTCTTTTCGGTACGTCATCCGTTGGTACACCCCGCGTACTAAGGATTTTCCCAAAACCCTAATTATTCTGAAGGCTATAACTTACTCGATACAACTTCGATTCCTACCATTCATATATCCATGGAAGGGTATCGAGACGCTCAACACTATTATTAATTCCTGCATGCCATATAATATCTCGAACTAAAATCCACTTGCCATAAAAGTCCGAGCTGACAAATTACCGAAATACCCTTTTACCCAAAAACTCAAATGAATACCTGAGTAGCCAAGATACATTATCTAACTCCAACTGGGTCTAGAACTGAACCCCCGGTATCCGTAGCTTGATAGCACTTAATCCTTTGATCACCAATTCAAAATGGGGTACAATTCGGAACAGGGTGTTACAATCCGACTTCGTATGAAAAAGTTTTGATTCTTCGAAGTTTCATGATTAAACCGACATACGTATGCACGTTGTAAAATACGAATTAGAGATAGATTACTTATCAGCCTAAGTAATCTAAACAAAAGTCGTAGTAGTCGTAAAATCGAGAGCGTGCATAAAGAGAACATCCAAATCTGACTTCGTATGAGAAAGTTATGATTTTTAGAAGTTTCGGTATAGTAGTACGCGACACAGAAATCGAAATCACGATCGGTTGATTGTTAGCCAAAACAGTTTAAATGATAATTGAAGATCTTGTAGATATAATTCCATCAATATAAAGACAGGTGAGAACAGATGTCATAAAAAAGAGATGAATTTTAAACAGAGTTTAGTAGTTAAATCCTTATAAAATAATAAATTGAAAATTAAAAATAAAGTGAGAATTAGCCGACGGAGTCTAGACGAAAGTTTTAGATCTCGTCGATAGCTACACATAGATATTGTAACGCCTGTGTTTCCGGGCTTGCCATTTTTAGCAATGTAATAGTCTAGGTTAACCTTTGTAACCCGTTTTGAAATAATAAGAATGTATTATTTGAGTAGTATGCGTTTTGTGCTTAATTGCTTAATTATGTGGTCTGATTAATTAAGAATAAAAATAAGTGTCAAAATTTAAGTGTAAAATAAACTTAATATCTTTGGATAATGTTGTAGTAGTTGAAACGAGGTTTCCGAATATATATAGAACGCCCAAATCTGACTTCGTATGAGGAAGTTATGATTTATCGAAGTTTCGGCTTAGCGGTGTGCAGCCTGAAATACTCGATTTGAGATCGAGCGGTTTTTAGCCGAAGCATTCTAAACGAGGATCGAAGGTCTCGTTGTTGGTATCGAAGCGATAAAAATTTAGGCGAGAACGGACGTCAAACAAAGAAGTTATGAATTTATAACGAAGTTTTTCTGTCGCGGCCTATTAAAAATAAATAATAAAAATAAAGTCGAAATTAGCCGACGGAATCTAAACGAAAGTTGTAGAGCGTAGTCTCACCTTCGCGTGGATATAAAGAACGTCGAAAACGGAGTTCGTATGAAGAAGATATGAATTTCCGAAGTTTGATAAATAAATTGTATTTATTTTTAATTGAAAAATCAGAAGCTTTATCCGAAGAGTAGTCATCGATCTGATCCGAGGTACGCGCCGCGTACTCGTGTACGCCCTGCGTACTCCGAAGGTGTCGACATCGCAACAAGTGGCTTCGGATACGTAAGCAGTGACGTTTTTCGGACCTGTACGCCCCGCGTACGTGCGAGGCTCAGCCTCTATAAAAGGAATCCGAAGGCAGCCGAGTCTTTTGCCAATTTCTTCTCTTCTCTCTCCCGTTTTGCATCGTTTTGCGTGCCAGAAATACCCCGAAGCCCTGATATTATTCTCGAGCCCCGAGGCAAGTCCCGAGATCCCAAAGATCCCTAGAAGTGCGGTTCCCGAGCCGAAGCTCTGCCCGCGAGAAGTTCGATTTTTATGGAGATCTTCCAGATCTGCTGTGGATTACTATTTCTGCAAGTCGTAGTGCTGTCCGATCGTCTTCTGATCAAGTGAGTGTATACTACCTTTCATAAACACGATAATAATACAAGTGCGGTTTGAGTGTATTAAGTAAATTGTGGTTTATATGTGTGAGGGTGTAGTTACTTTCTTCTAACGAGTAACTATGAAGTATTTTATACGATATACTTGTTATGTGTATATTTTGTGATTGTATGCATGAATGGTTATTCACTTCATTCTATCTCATAGATTTGAATTGTTTTTCTATGAAATACGTGTTATGTGGTATGCCTCATCTGTTATGTGGAATATATATTGAATGAAAATGATATACAGGTTTCAAACTATGTATGAAAATATATATTTTATCTACTAATATGTTGGGTAGAACATGGGTAGATAGTTGGTGTGTAATAAACAGATGAGAGGCCTCGATGTTGTTGTTGTTGTTGATCTAGTTATTCAGCGGAGTATGGATAACGACCACGGACTCTTTCTAGACAGTCCATTGGAACGCTAGCAGGTTCATAACCTGTAGGTGTTGTGAACGATGTGTTCACCGGTGTACTCTATCCCCCTCATGGTTGCCTTTAGGATATCTATTGTTGAGGAAACCCCTTCGCAGTGATGTCCGTCCCGATGAAAATCCTAGATTAGGTCCCTTGAGATAGATGTTATTTTAGGGACATAAAGTGAGGATAACGGGAATGGGTAATTGGGATAGTGATTGGTTGGTGAAATTAAATATAACTTATTTATTGTGGGTTGAAAACCCTATATGCTCACCAGGCTCCCAAGCCTGACCCACTCAGTTTTATTTGTATTACAGGTAGTGGCGCGAGGACATAAGATGGTTGAATCATCAAGTTGTTTTGTTTACAAGTCTGTATATGTATATATTTGTTGAATGACTTGTAATGTTATCGTTTATGCTTTATGGTCTGTATCGGAACATGACATCCCGAGTTTTGATTATATAATGAAAATGCATCTCTTGATGAAATGCTTTGATAAATATTATTTTATCATGTTTTTTTTTGGGAACAAATTCCGCAACACTTTTAAATCAAAAGGATTTACTCTGAAATTATTTTAAAAAGCATAAATGAAAATCGGTCTTTTCTGGTCGTGATTTTGGAGATGTCACAGATATAAAGAATATAAAAAACGGAGCTCGTCTGAAGAAGTTATAAAATTTACAAAATAAAAAAACCGCATGTGTATACGCACATAGCCTTCTAGAAGACGACACATGGACCACCAGGAAAGTGACACGTGGCACCCTCTAGCACCACCCAAGTGCAAGGCGCACCTAGTAGGTGTGCGCGGCGTGCATCCTCGAAAAATTGCCTATAAATACCACATTAAACCCCATTCATCCTCACACATATCCCTCTTTTCTCTGAAGTATTCTGAGGTTATAAGCTCATGTTTTTCTAGTTATTATTAGCATTTAGAAAGGCTATGAGGAACCTGAGGGTCGGAGAAATATAAGTACTAGATATCGATGTTCTGCTTGCAAAATTCCCGGTTTTCGCTAAAAACTCTCTGTAAGTAGGCTACACTTGTTATGCTTAAAGTGTAACTTATATTTATATTCATAGTCATTGTTATGAATGTATAAATAAGTTTTATAAGTAATTCTAGCTATAATACTGATTAATCGAATTACGGAAGAGGTGTCTAGAATGGTTATGTTGGCTTAGTTGTTGGATTTTAGAAAGGTTATATGTCAAAATGATCCTGCCTCCCAACTGTCATGTCTGGCTAATCCTTATTTGATAAAACTCTCAGTATTAATTGGAATTAGTGAAAGATCTAGTTTTTAATATCAGGTTGTTATAGGGATAAATAAATTAAAGTATTATAGGTTAATACTTGCTAGACACGTTACCCGCCAGTTGGATCGTCGATAGGATCACGCAAATAGTTCTTAATCATTTGAGTAATCGTCCAAGTGAGTTTTTTCACTATATTATGTGCTCCAGTATATATCATATGTATGTTAGGATATAGTTTCCCTATAGTACGCAATTAGGCTACTAGACTAGTTTAGTTAGTTGTCCGTCATATTGAACTGTTTGTCTGTTATATATATATATATATATATATATATATATATATATATATATATATATATATATATATATTATGTAGGGAATTGAGGGCGGCCCAGCTTTGTTCTGAAGGCTAATAGACTCGGGAGGACCAGCTTTATGCTGAAGGCCAAGGTGCGAACCAGCTTTACACTGTAGGCAAAAAGAAGCAGACCAACTTCGTGTTGAAGGCCAAGGGGGACCAGATTTAAGCTGAAGGTCATTATGTGTATTTTAGGGAACTCACTAAGCTTTGTGCTTACCCAGTTGAATATAAATGTTTTTCAGCTACTCCATCAGATAATAAGAAAGGCGAAGCTCGACTGTACACACGTATTGGCAACTTGTTTTTGCATATACTCTGAAATAAGATAAATGACATTTGAATGTAAAACATTGGTATTTGTCATGAATAAATGAAATGTTGTTATATAAAAATGAAAAATTTTATTATGAAAATCGGGACGTTAGAGAAATCAACCCAAGAACCCGTGAATCCATATAGTTAAACGGGTTATGTGGGTG
Source organism: Lactuca serriola (assembly GCF_051521515.1). NCBI lineage: Eukaryota > Viridiplantae > Streptophyta > Magnoliopsida > Asterales > Asteraceae > Lactuca > Lactuca serriola. The sequence continues at coordinate 259,139,570 of NC_136412.1, read as the reverse complement.
AGGTTGGGTTGATGTTTCCAACTCATGACCCGCCAACCCATATATTATATGGGTTGGGTTGGGTCAAGGGATTCTAACACGTCGACCCGAACCCAACCCAATTGCCAGGCCTAATCATGGTGACTTATTAGAGGTTGCGGTGGAATTTGGAAAGTGAATTGGTTGTCTACTTTGATAAAATTGGTATTGGGATTTATGGGAATATCTTTATTCAAGTGTCGATTAAAGTTTGCAATATCTTAGAATCTTTGAGATCTTTTTTTGGTGTTCTAATGATTAAAGACAAGAACATTTACGACTTCTAAGGGAAAAAAGACGTTTGGGCATCGTTAGTCTTGCGACTTTCAATGAAGCTCTATTACAAACTTGGAGATGGAGGTCCATTCAAAATCCACAAAATTTGTTGGTAAACGTCATAAAAACGATTCATCAGGCATGGGATCGATGTGGGATAGGATCAAAATTATTGGAGTGTGGGCGAAAATTTTAGGATCTGTAAACCAATAACATGAGAATCAAATTATCATGCATTCAAATTTGAAGATACAAGTGGGGGATAGAATAAAAACGTAATTTTTGGAGGAGGTTGGGACCGGGGGATAAACCATTAATGATTTCATTTCCTTGAATATTTCAGCTTGAACGACATAAAGACTATTTGGTTCTCGACAGACAAGACAATGAAAAGTGGGTTTAGAACTAGTGTCGAGGTCTAATGGATAGGGCCGAGATGGATTAATTATCGGTTCTTTGACTATGTTGGAGTCGGGGCTTGCTTCCCTCGATAACATATGTGGTTGTGGATATTAATAACTCTGACAGTTAGTGCTATGAGGTTTTATAGATAACATTACTCTACTTAATGGTTATTTCATGACGATGGAAAAAGTTTGTGTCGAAGAAAGTAAAATTCTCAAATGGTGATATTACTGGATCGTATTCCACCTAGACAAAATTTGGTGATTAAAGGTGTTGAACTGTTGATCTCTCGTTTACTATATGGTCGATATGTAACAGTCACTTGGAGGAATTTGATTGCATCTTGTGTTGATCTCTCGTTTACTCTATGATCTATATGTAACAATCGTTAGGATGAAGTTGATTGCATTTTCTTGGAATGTGAAGTGGTGAGTCAATTATTGGAGAAAATTGTTCGTTGGTGTTACTTGAGTTTTCTTGCTTTTGATCAGATAAGTGATTTTGTTGTTTGGCTAAAAATGTTAATATTTCTTAGAAAATGTGGTGTTGGATGCCATTCTTAAAACATGGTGGAGTATTTAGAAATTCAGGAAGTTGTTTGGGTGACCTATTAGAGGCTATAAACTATAAAGACAAAACTTCAAAAATGGTCCTTTGGTTTTTGAAAATATCAAGTTTAGTCCCTAAGCTCAAAAAACCTCACAGATGGTCCCTGTGGTTTCAAAACTTTTAATGTTTAGTCATTTCGTCTAACTCCGTCAGCTTTCTACCGTTAAGTGAGGGACATTTTTGTCATTTCAACCCAGGGACCATTTATGAGGTTTTCAAGAAAAAAAATATAATTATTTAATTAAAGGGCCCCACCCAACCCCCCCCCCCCCCTCACACACACGGTCATCTTCTTCATGAAAAAACCACATACATTTCACACCAACAAACACAGTTTGAACAAAATTGGAATCTCGATAAATGTTGTATAAGGACGCCATAGAATTAGATCGAGATGCTTAATCTCCAATTGGGCATCAGGTAAAAAACATAATATAATCACCATTCTTTCAAAACCTTATTCAATCTGTTTCATATATCATCATCTTCATCAAAAACTTTGATGGGCTCACAAGGATTTATCAGGTTAAGACTATCCTCCTTCTTTAACACCACAATAGTATCAAATCGTTTAGGGGATTCCATTTTCTATTTATAATCTCAACAGATGAATTGAAATTGCAACCACAAAACGTATTTAACAAACTGTTAATGGATGAACAAATGAACTCTGTTTTCAGGTTGAATTACTATCTGCTATGCCCAGAGCTTCAAGAACACAAACCGATAGGAAGGAAACTGATTGAATTTTGAGAACACACATACCCACTAATCATTTCGGTTTTGCGATTCAATAACACTTCTAGTCTTGAAATTTCGTTGAGAAATAGGAGTTGGATGTTTGTTCCTCCTGATTCAAACTCCTCTTCCCCATCAACTTCTTCCTCAGTTTACTTGGAGATATTATCCCAACCTAAATGGATTGAAAACCCACGAAAAAAAAAAGAACCCCCACAAATGTGGATTGAATGGGAAGAGGAACAAAAGATTTGTAAAGGGGAATCCGAGTGATGAACAGAAATCAGAAAACAGATTGAAATATAAAAATGACCAGAGGGAGCTGCTACTGATTTCATTGACTACATTTGTAGCATAGTAAATTAGCGAGAAGAACAGGAAAGTTTACCTGAAGCTTGTGAATCCTATCGTAATTTACAATCCCTTGGTTTATGTTGTCTAAAATGAGATCCAAATGATCAACATCAGTGATGGGCTCCATTTCCACAAACGCAGGTCTTGATACGTCCCAAAAGACTTTGACTTTACAATCCTTTTTCACAATTTTCTTAGATTGTTCATTTTTTATTCAATCGTAGCCAAACCCACAAGTTTTTATCGGATTTAAACAACATCCGTTGCTCCAATTTGGTTGATGCGGTTGTTGCTGGTCTCTGTGTGGGATTTCTCTGCAGAGAGAAGATGAAAAAATATTTGGGGATAAAAAAAAATTGTTATTATTGAGAGCGAGAGAAAGAGGGTGGGGCCCTTTAATTAAATAATTATATATTTTTTTTCATTTTTTTAAATAGAGAAAACCTCATAAATGGTCCCTGGGTATTGAAATGATGAAAATGTCCCTCACTTAACGGTAGAAAACTGACGGAGTTAGACGAAAGGACTAAACATTATAAGTTTTGAAACCACAGGGACCATCTGTGAGTTTTTTTGAACTTAGGGATTAAACTTGATATTTTCGAAAACCACAGGGACCATTTTTGAAGTTTTGTCAACTATAAAAGTAGGTTGGGTTCTAAATATTCAAAATCCGACCCTAACTATCCTTTTGTAATCGGTATTTTTTCCTAATATCTTATTGAGATTTTCTAATATATGCCCTAAGAATAATATAAGAAACATTAATTGAAGTATTAATTATGATAAATATTATCATAATTAAATATGATAAGTATTAATAATATTCTTTATAATTTATGTATTTTATATCTAATTACGGTAATATTACATGTAATTAATGTTTATTACATTTAATTATGATAATATTTTTTATAATTAATACTTCAATTAATATTTCTTATATGTGTCTTTAGTATTTATTATCCTATAGCTATAAAACTAGATTATGACCCGCGTTAAACGCAGAGACATAAATTAAATACATATTACATTAATAGGTGATATTGTCTTAGGTGAAATTTTAATAAAAAAATGTTACTTAGATTCAGTTTTAGACTTTTTGAACCAAACTTATTAAATAAAAATATTTAATATTTATATCAGAGCAATTTGGTTTTTTAATATAGTAATTTTTAACATAAATGATCCACGTGATCTTTGTTTTATCACAACATGATGCGACTTTTTGATTAAAACATGTTGTGTAGTAGGTTTATGAATTGACTTTGTCTGGTGTACCAACCTCCATGTAGGTTCATATAACTCTTTTCATATTGGCCTTGTAAAACCAAAAGCAACAATAAGTTGTTATATGTACCAGCTACATTAAATTCTGCAAAGAAATTTGGTAAACATTACAGTTTAAGTGCATCGTCATAACCATAAACATCAAATTCAGATATTTTAATTTGGTAAATTTATAAAGTATATTTTTCTTATAAGAATTAAAATATGATTTTTCAGGCTACACCCAATCACATATACACATCTTCTGATCAAAGAAATTATTACAAGAAAAAAAAACATGTCATGAACAAAAATATAATATTAGTTTCATAATTTGCCAAAGGTTAGCACTAATAAATAATAATGAATTTTCACAAATCTTGCATTTTGGTCACTGCATCCAACTAACAAATGAAATTCAGTTTAGAGGATTGATTCAAGAAGTGCACCCATGACTTCTTGTAGCCAAATTTGGGGAAATGTTAAGACCTACCAAGATATGAAGGAACAGTCTATGAGGCTACAACTGGTTTCTAGAGGGCAATACAAATTCAAAATCGTTAGCACATATCTTTCCTACATGCTTCAATTATTAAATTTAGATCAAATTTGTCAAAATCAAATTACAAAAAAAAAAAAACAAATATATAACCTAGCAATCAAACAACATATTTTTCATAGAAATAAATATCACAAATCCACAATTTATACTTTATATAATATTCTTAAATTATATCTTATCTTTTCATCTTTAATGGTTACTAACACATCTTTCTACCTTATTGTTGTGACACACATGTATATCAAAAATAAGAGAAAGAACTTTAGATAACGAATGTTGATAGAGTGATCCTTCATTGAAAACGCAGCAAAATTATTCATATAGCTGCTAGGATTCTTCTATAGACCGCTAAAAGATCTGTATAATGACAACCGATGTGACTTCTATGAGAACGCACCATTTAAAGTAACAGTGTTGATTAATGTAAGTAAAAAATCATTTAGAATACTTACCAATTGTGATTGTTTCTACTTGAATGTGAACATTAACATTTTTGTAGAGAAATAGAACTTCAAATGAATCCTACATAGCCAAATCAACAAACATGACAACATAAAAAGAAGCCTAAATTGATATATAACCAATTAGGTTTTGTTGAACAATTTTTTCAATTTATCAAAATTTTATTTTATTACAAACCTATATGAGTAATCAATAATCTTAAGTAAGTGAAAGAAGTAATTGTTAATTTAAAGCTAGTAAAAAAAATACAATATTGTGAAATTGCTTATAATTTGCATGTTTGCTTATTGTCCTGGAGGTACCCAACCACGTGGACATGTATTATTATTTGATTAATTAGTGCATTAATTACATTATAGAATATGGAGTTTAACAATTGTTCAAATTCATTTACACTTGATTTATTAATAGAAAATTGACAAATTTATAGTCATAAAAGTATGCTTAATTCAACAATTTTTTTATCAACATTAGTAGAAAATTGAATTTCTTGAAGAAACAAATCAAATACACAAAAGCGATATAAATAAAAAACAAAGAATTGAGCAAAGAACATTTGAAGATCATGTCAGAAAGGTATGACCAATATGATCTTTTTAGCACTTTTCAATATAGATGAGGTTAATGTTTTCTCATCTTCAAGATGATAAGTACAAGTGATCAGAGAAAACAAATTTATAAGCATAAAAATATGTTTAATTCAACAAATTTGTTATCAAAGTTAATGGAAAATATTTTTTTTTCCGAAATACTCAGTTATTAAGTATGTAGGATATTATCACTAAGGTATTTAGAGTTTTGCATCATCCTCAAGCTTTAATACAAACATCAACTAATGCTCATCACTTTCAAGTAAAATTCTCTGCAATTTAAACTTAAATATAGTAAATATAATCAATAACATTATAAAAAAGGGTAAGTTTAAGAATAAATACATACAATTATTGAGTTAGATAGTTGGAAATCGATCAATTGTAATTTAACATGTATCAAACCGATTATTACTTTCAAAACTTGAGGTATTTACTATATTAATAAGATTTAAATTCAAGATGATTGTTTTTCCCTTGATGAATTTTGGTAGCATCGATCTACACTGAGAAAGAAATAGGATAATTATGAAGATATATCATGTTGATTTGCAAACATATAGGATGACCAATGCATAAATTACGACTTTAAATTTGGAGAGGATTTGAATTTTGAATTTTGAATTTTATTTTAGGGATAAAGGAAATTGACGAAGGTTTGAGCGGAAACATTAATGGACGACGTGTTTGACCAAACATTGGTCAATATGACATAAGCAATTTGATCTAAGGGTGGAAACTGTATAAGTGAAACACAATCAAAAGTGTTTATTGCTTTAGATGATGGAATAAAGTTTCTCTTTTAGACATATATCTCAATCTTCTATTTAGTAAATGTAAACGTCTTAGTCATCGTCTCTGTCTAACATCATTGTAATGAGTTTTATTATTTAAATCTATAAAATTGTATAATATCATTAATATCTAAAAAGAATAATATTTCAATGGTAAATATTACTAATAAATTTATAAATAGTTTCACAAGAAATATAAATAATTGTTTTATAATGGTTAAAAGATTTATAAAAGTTTACAATTTCCTAAAAAGTGGTAGTTTTCTAATATTTATATTGAGGTTGTAATGAATAACATTGTAACAATGTTGAAATATTTACATTCAAACGAAATAATAGAGTAAAATATGATTAAATTTCTAAATTAATCTGAGTTTAAACCTAAAAGGAAAATAGATGAATAATTCAACATTTCATAAAACCCAAAATGTATTCAACTGATCAAAATTCTAACCAAAAAACGAATAGTATGAAATAAAGTCATCAAAAATCAAACCCCAAAACCAAATAGTATGTAAACAAAATATGAAATGAATAATATTCAAATCACTCAACTACTCAAACAAAATCATGAAAATCATATATTATTTATCTTGCTTTGGAATTAACAGTTTTGGCTTGTCTTCTCTAGAAGTACGATTTGTCATTGATGTTGATGGTCGTTTGTTTGAGGACATGATTGTCAGATTACCAACATCGTAAACATCTTACCGGTTGCGTTTTAATTCATCATGTCCATATATTTTTTTAAAGGATGTCCACTTAGTTAGTGGACTTGTTGCAGTGTTTTCATCAAGATTCGAAACGGGTGTGACGTTATCACCAGTTAACAAAACAACATCCTAGATGTAGAAAATAAATTCATATGTCAATCTAAAAGCTAATAATATTTTAAAGTTTATAAAATATTAGATTTAGTTATATTATATTTAAAACCTTCTAATTTAATGTGTCTTGAGATCCGACTTCTGCCAATAAAACATTAAACGAATCGGATTCTGGCGCCTACATTTATAGTACATAGAAATATGTTGGTTAACTGAAATATAAAAAGCAAACTTTAATAAGTGTAATGTTTGTAGTATTCTTTGTAAAAGAATGTTTCCTATTCGATGTTAATTTTTTTTCCAATTCAACAATGATTGTATTATCAACAGTGAAGTTTGAGATTGCATAACCATCAACTTTGTTCTTCAAATTATAATGTGAAATTCGAATTTGAACACAAACTTTTTATCGAAAAGTACATTAAAGCAAATGGATAAAAATCCATATTACTCTCCTAAAAATTAAAAAAAAAATGGTTATAAAAATAGATAGACAAAAGGTAAAAAATAAGTTTTATATAAATGAAGTTAATATCGATAATCTCATTAAACTTTTGAAGCAACTTTTGTGCGTTTTTTTCAGAAGTTTCTTTGTGTCACGGTCAAATAACGTAAGTGACACCACACTGGTAAAGTCTTGTACTTGAATGTCGATTTTGAAACTAAAGTCATTGATATAAACAAATACAGTAATATAAAATTAGAAAATTTAACTAAAGAGTATAATAATATGTATAAAAGAATTATTGAAAACCTTCGAACAAGATATATGTATTTGTTCATGCAAGTTGAAGTGTAACAATAAAAAACTTCTTCATCTTGCTTTTGGTCCGTTGCACGAGTTTTGCCATCATACGTTAAAACGATTTTTATGGCTTTCTCTTGACAAACATAGGTTAGCATATTAAAAATTTTAATATTAAGGATATAATTTTGTTTCTATAACTAAATGAATGAAACTAATATACTTAAAGAAGATTGATTAATTTTTTTCATAACCTCTTAATAGGAATACAATAATAACAAGTAATAAGAACAAAGTAAATACAAGAAATTGTAGAAGAAGAAGGAGAATATGGTAAATAAAGAACCTTGAAAAAAGAATTATAGAATAAGACCGTTGAAGAAGAACATTGAAAATCATATTAATTAATCCAAAATCGTAAGAAGAACAAGTTCAATGTAAACGTATATATAGGTTGTTTTTCAATAAGGAAATCATTATTTTCTAAAAAAAATGGGATCCTAAAATATTATTTTGGAGATTTTCGGTTATTCATCTGGAAAAAAAAATGATATCATTTATATTGAATCAAAATTTCAAATTAAATGACTTGTTTAATAAATGAGTTTTAGATTCAAAACCATTATCTAAAATTGATTTATTTTACGTGGGTTATACCGGGAGATAAATTATAAATAATACTGACTTTTTTTTACTCTTAAATATTTTGCTAATTTAATAGGATTAGATTAGATTTTATAGGTTAATGACCAAATTATTGATATGTTTATTTAATGAGGTTTTTAAAAAAAAATAATAAAAACTAAACTGGTTTGAATTTTGAAGTCAGAAGCTATAATAAGCGAGTTAAATTAGGAAGAATATTAATTAGAGAAACTAATATTTCGTATATAAATTAAAGATTCTATAATTAAATGTAATTATGTTTGAATTTTATTTGAAGATGATGATGTCAGCAATCTAATCTAATGGTGAAAAATATAGGATTGAAATGCAATCAAAGGTCCTGATTGATTCGTAGGTGAATTAAGGGTTGTCTTTTAATAATATTTAGAGATACTGCAATCTTACAGACAGGTTATTCACATAAAAACACAAACTATAAGGGGTAAGTTGGTATAACCTTAGTTTTTGGGGTTTAAATACAGTTTTCTTCGTCGGCGACATTGAAGCCGCCGCAGCAGAAGAACACCAGATGCTTAACAGTTACAACCCTTAACAAAATCTCCCTTCGCCCTCTCTTTGCACATGAGAAGAAAGCTTCCGGCGTCACGTCATGAAACCCTGCAAGTCTTTTGATCTCATGGTATTAAAACACCTCAATTCGACCACCATTTTCGGCACTACTCAAGGTCAGTATGCCTACCCCTTCTCTTCACTTTCTATCTGTCAAACCAAATCTCCGATCGCTAAAACACCACACATCCCACCTGTAACCCCGCAGTCTCTTCAGAAATCTATCTCTTCTTCTCAGTGGCATTTCATCGAACAGATATCAGACACCCTTACACCCACCACAATCTCCACCGCCCTCTACAACCTCCGCACATCTCCCACCCTCGTCCTTCAATTCACCGAGTATCTTAACCCAAATAATACAGATATCGAATCCTATTGTCTATCAATCGCCATTATCTGTCAGCTCCCCTCACCTAAATCATCTTTACAATTTATCAAAACTCTAATCAGTTCTCGTAGGTTTAGCTATAACGATGTCTTTAACGGGTTAGTTGCCGCCCGTGAAAGGCTAGGTATATCGAGTACGATAGTCTTTGATTTGTGGATCAAGGGCTTCTGTGAATTGAAGAGACCTGATGAGGCGTTCAAGTGGTTTTACTTGATGAAACGTAAAGGGGTATTACCAAAGATTGAAACTTGTAACAACATGCTAAGCTTGTTTATTAGATCAAACCATACACATTCTACATGGGTTTTGTTTGCTGAGATGTTCAGATTGAAGATTAATCCGACTGTGTACACTTATAACATAATGGTTAACTTGTTGTGTAAAGAAGGGAAGATGAAGAAGGCAAAGGAGTTCATTGCAAACATGGAAACCTTAGGGTTGAAACCAAATGTGGTTACCTATAACACAATAATCAATGGGTATTGTGCAAAAAAGGATCTTGATGGTGCTAAGAGGGTATTCAACAGGATGAAAGCTAAAGGCATTCAGCCAGACACATATAGTTATGGAGCACTTGTAAGCTGTATGTGTAAAGAAGAAAGATTCAATGATGCATCTGAACTTATGAGTAAAATGGAGGAAATCGGTTTAGTGCCAACTGCAGTAACTTACAACACATTGATAGATGCATATTGCAATAAAGAGAATCTTGAAATGGCATTTCATTATAAAGATGAAATGGTGAAAAAGGGCATACAACCATCTGTATCTACATACAATTCATTGATTCATGCATTGCTGTTTGAAGGTAAAGAGTCAGAAGCCGAAGATATGCTGGAGGAAATGAGAATTTCAAAATTAATCCCAGATGCGATTACTTACAACATATTGATCAATGGGTATTGTAGATCTGGGAATGCACAAAAGGCTTTTGCTCTCCATGATGAGATGATAACTAAAGGTATAAACCCTACACATGTGACCTACACTTCTCTTATAAAAGTATTAAACAAACGAAACAGAATGACAGAAGCTGATAATTTATTTTCCAAGATTATCGAGAGAGGTGTTTTACCAGATGTTATGATGTTTAATTCATTGATTGATGGACACTGTGCTAATAAAAACATGGAAAGGGCTGTTTTTTATTTAAAGGAAATGGATAGGGTGAAAGTTTGTCCTGATGAAGTGACCTACAATACTTTAATGCAGGGGCATTGTAGGGAGGGAAGAGTTGAAGAAGCTATTAGGGTTTTTGAGGAAATGAAGAGAAGAGGGATTGAGGGAGATTATATTAGTTTTAATACTCTGATTAGTGGGTATAGTAGGAGAGGTGATATGAAGGAGGCATTAAAGATTAGGGATGTTATGGTAAGTAAAGGTTTTAATCCCACATTGCTAACCTACACTGCTCTTATTCAAGGATTATGTAAAAATAATGAGGGACATTATGCAGAAAAGCTTTATAAAGAAATGGTTAGTAAAGGTATTACCCCTGATGATAATACCATTATTTCTTTGATTGAAGGGATGGAAAGTGTTGATAAGTTTCTTGAAAATGATCTTTGATTGTATTTGACACGTTTCTCATAGTGCTTTTTACTTAAAATGACTGTTGGGTCCTTTTTTTTTAAGGTATCCTTGTTTAAGAGGTGTCGCAATCACTTTTATTTGAAACTCTTTAGTCATTCAAGAAGAGAAGGATCACATGTTATTTTGGTACAAGACATACACTTGAATTGATGGATATCTGTCATGGGTTTGGGAATATTTCATTCCACATTTGCATATGATCAGATTAACCTTTTAGATCCTCAACATATTCATCATTTGCTTCTGACTGGTTATTGTCACCTTCCTTATTTGGGCTAGCATGCATGTCAACATAATAGTATATTAAATTAGTGTATGTGATAGACTGATACCTACCTTCTTCCCATCCTCAACCTTATCAACCTCTTTGTCTTCAACCTTATCAACATTTCCTTCTTGACTTATTTGACCCAACTTGCATGCCAACATACTAATGCATTAAATGGTATAATATTTTTTTTGGGAAAATAACTTAAAAAGGTAACGAAGTTTTCACAATGTACAAAAAATACCATTGTTTTTTTTATTACATAAAATACCATTAAACCGGCTATTGTAGGTAACCATTAGGTTACCCGATTATTAAATGTTTAAAAAATATCGTTGTTTATTAGTACAAAAAATACCATTAAAGTTACTATTTTTATGCTGAATACCAACGAAGTATACATGCATTTAAATATAACCTTATGATACCCAATTACTTCAGTTAAATAGAAAAATGATTTAAAAGTGTAACGAAGTTTACAAAATGTTAAAAAAATATCGTATTTTTTGTTAACTTTGTTGTTGTCAGATTATATAGAACACAATCATCAGAGATCATGCACTGTTATATCAGTTCACAACAGTTGTGCAATTTTTTTCAATCCTAGTTGATGGATTTTTAGTTATGTGGTTTTCTGTGATTGTATTTAGATACAAACTGATTGAGTGAGGGAATGAAAGAGAGTGCACAACTGGTGTGAACCGGTACGACAGTGAATAAAAGGTGCTATGAAAAAACAAAGATATTTTTTGAATATTTTGGAAACTTCAATGACTTTTTTTGTACTAAAATGTGTACTTTGCTAGTATTCTATCTACAAATGATATACTTCAATGATATTTTTTGTACTAAAAAAACAATTGTATTTTTTAAACATTTTGGAAGCTTTATTACACTTTTAGGTCATTTTTCCGTTTAGCTAAGGTGGTTAAACCGTTTACCAAAAAATTTTATTTGAACACATGTGTATTTCGTTGGTATTATATGTACAATATATATATATATATATATATATATATATATATATATATATATATATATATATATATATATATATATATAACGTTTCTTTTTAATAAAAAAATTAAAAATAGTAATTAGAATGGACAATTTGATTAATACACATTAAAGTAGAGAAAATTTAGGAGTTAACAATTGTGATTATTCCAATACATACATAAGTTACAAATAATAAACCAAAATCTCAATGAAAACTCAGTAAACCTTAGTATACGATGAAAAATGCATTTCAAGATTTGAGTAAATTCTTTTAATGTAGTAAATTCTTTGAGAATATATTATGTTTTTTTAAAGCGCATACATTACTTTAAGAATGTATAACCTTTCTTTTTTCTAATAATTGATTTAAAAATAATGGTTTTCAAATATATAGATATAACGATGGTTTTAATAATAATTTTTGAGAATGGTTGTTAATTTTTTTTTTATCCATTTATATAGTAGTAATACATCACAAAATGATGAATGTAGGAAATTCTTTAAGAATTTATGTGAAAAGAATGTTGTCATGATCATCAAAATCTGGTAAATATAACTATATGATATTCTTGAAGAATTAGAATTCAGTTTTCAAGAATCAAACATGAATTACAAGTTTATAACTAAAATTCTTGAAGAATATATAACATGAATTACAAGTTTAAAACTAACGTATATTGAAGAATAAGACATGAATGATAAGTGCGTATCAGACATTCTTTAAGAGCAATTTAAAGAATATCAATTTGAAACGTCTGTTGAATTGCTTCCATATATATCACTATTTTAATTTGGGTAGATAAAAGGAAACCTTATTTGATTAATTAATCATTTATTTCTTTTTCTAAATTATCATTGGTTCACACACTCACACAATAATTAAGGTTTATATATAAACCAAACTCTCTCTCTCTCTCTCTCTCTCTCTCTATATATATATATATATATATATATATATATATATATATATATATATATATATATATTCCTCCCTCCCTCGTACCAATGGTTGATCTTGTCTCACTATTTGTAATTTTCCATATATATAATCTCATAGATGCCTATACAACAAAGAGTTCTTTATTATAAAACATAAAAATGTAAAACAACATATTATTTTATGAAAATAATACATGTTCCATGCATCTAAAGAGTTTGCCGCCAAAAGGGTCCATGGTTTGACCAACTAATTACTTTGATCTTCCATAAAACCATGTTGCAACATGCAAATAAGACATACACGGACAATATCTTCATCTGAAATTTTGTAAAACCTTGAGTTTTTAAACAACCCAAGTAAATATTAATATACAAGATATTTATAGGATCAAACTCGGAAAGCACCACATCTTAAAGTTGCAAATAACATCCTCATCACCCATGTAACATTACCAAACTGTAAAACGGAGATAAGGCAAAACTCTGTACGTCCAAAATGTAGCTCATATATTCCAACTTGAAACCAAAACACACCATCATTATGTTCACGATGGATCATTTCAGTTAACATTACTTCAGTTTTAGTTAATGCTACTTCAGTTTTGAGTCAATAAAATAGTATTCTAACCTTATCAACCTACAATAACAAAACAAAACAATCTAAAAGGCTAAAACCTACTCCTCATAATGTTTGAGTAACATTTACAATGGTTAAATGTACTAAAAAACAAAGGTTTATTGATTACTTACTTGCAATGCATTCATGTTTCTCAAGTGATGATCCACAAACGCAAATAAATATGACTACATGTTATGCTAAAAGTTGCTTGCGAATTAGCAAGGATCCTTAAATGACATAAAACAAATCGTAATCTTTAGAAATATCATATAAATCTTCGTGTATACAATTTATGATAGTTGCATAAAGCAAATCAATAATCTTTAGCAATATTATATAAATCTTCATGTATACAATTTAAGATAGTTTCTCCGACCCTTAACTAATAGTTCTTCACAACCATTTGTGATATACTTTTGCTTCACAAATCTTAATAATTTGTTTGTTCCTAATATACCGTTCAACAATGCATACATGCAGTCATAAATATATATCACTAACGACTTGTGAGGATCTTGTTTAATTCGATACGAGGGCATGTATCTTTAATCATATCCATCTACATGTACATTCTAATATAATGTTTATAATGTGATTCCTAGCTGATGTAGAAGAAGGCAAACATGAAACCATACATGCAGTCATAAATATATATCACTAACGACTTGTGAGGATCTTGTTTAATTCGATACGAGGGCATGTATCTTTAATCATATCCATCTACATGTACATTCTAATATAATGTTTATAATGTGATTCCTAGCCGACGTAGAAGAAGGCAAACATCAAACCTAGCCTTTATTTGATATCTAATTTTATAAAGAATAAAACATCATTAAGGTTGTAGAATTATTTGTGTCCATTTTGATATAATAATATTTAGCAAATAAATAGATGCTTGTGAGTGGTGGTCCATTTTTTTGCTGGTGTAATTTGTTTATGTTTCATGTAATCGTGTTAATTTTTCTATTACATATCATCTGTAATGCCATGTCCCGAATCGTTACTCATTTGGAGGTGGGTGATGTAATTTAGATGATTCAGATGTTCGATTTGTGTTTTGGAGCCAAGGGGTATTTTGGGTAAAGTGTCAGGTCGGGCTTTTATGGAAAATTGGGTTTTCTCGGGAAATTTTATGGTAGGTATGAGTTGATTAAAGCGTAGAGCTTCTCGTTACATTTTCATGGATATAAGGATCGTCAAAATCCGGTTTATAATGAAGAAGTTATGACATTCAGATGAATTTAGGGTTTAAGGAAAAACCTTAGTACGTGGGGCGGACATAGGTAGTACGCGAGGCGTACTAGTGTGAAGTCTTTATGCGAGGCGTAATTTGGTGTATGCTTAGCGTACTGCGAAGGGTGGATCGGGAGTGTGAGGCCTCGTACGTTGGGCGTACGAGGATTACGAGGGGCGTACGAAGGGATTAAGAAAACCTAATTTTAGGGTGTTACACCCTATATAAACACCTTAAGTCATTAGGTCAGGCCTCTTTACCAACCTCTAAGCCTCCAAACCCCTAAAAGTCGTCCCTTAGCCTCCATTGTTGTGCATTTGAGTTCTTAAGAAGATTTTGGTGGTTGTTTTGCTCCTTGTGAAGGAAGTATA
This sequence comes from Lactuca serriola, assembly GCF_051521515.1. Taxonomy (NCBI): domain Eukaryota; kingdom Viridiplantae; phylum Streptophyta; class Magnoliopsida; order Asterales; family Asteraceae; genus Lactuca; species Lactuca serriola. The sequence goes on along the minus strand of NC_136412.1, from coordinate 259,124,268 downwards.
GAAATTGGAAGGTACTTTGATTGGTGAGAAGGTTATAGATCCAGAATCATCACCCTTGTTGCAAGCTTATTGAGGTATCAAGTTCAGACCTTGTCTTCTACATGATTAGGTCTCTTCATTTCTTTGTATTTATGCTTTTGGTCCCATTTTGAGTTGGTTTGAGGAGTTGGATAGTTTTAAGGACCTATTCTTTTAGATCTGAGTTTGTTATGGACTCCTATGGCATAAAGGTGCGAGCTTTATGGGATTTTTGGTCACATGTATGCATTAAGTCACTTGTTAATGATGGGTTTTGAGCATTCTAACACTTCCTAAGTGTACATGCAACCCTAATAAACCTTGGATCTATGTTGTCTAAGATACATGCAAATAATTATTTTTCCAAGGCTTATATCCTAACTAGCGTGGCATGGGGAACTTGAATCAAATAAAGCTAGTAGAAACACTTACCTTGTAGTTGTAGTTGATTCCTTGGAGTTTTAGAGCCTAGCACCAATAATGTGGATGCCTCAAATGAAAGTCACAAATCACCACAAACTTGGAACTTTGAGAGAATAGTCACACTTCTCTTGAAATCGGCCCTCACCTCAACATGTGTCAACTAGTATGATTTCAAAAGCCAAAGCCTCCTTTCTATAGTGTGGTGGATTAGGGTTACATCCATGTAAACCCTAATACCCATGTCTCTTCATTTCCATGAGATCCATGGGTTAAAGCTCCATGGAGTATCCATGGACTTCTCCATCCAAGCCTAGCCCATTCCAAATAAGCATAAGCCCACACTATATAAATATAGAAGCCCATATTTAATTAGTAATATCTTTGATCACTAAATTAATCCTAGATTAATTATAGATCACTACTAATTAAATAATATGATCTTATATTAATATATTAGAACTTATAATATATTAATAAATCATAACTTGTACTATTCTCAAATATTATCCATAAATTGTTCGGGTGAAGTGCAACCCAAATGGACCATGCCGGGTCGGGTCAAGTATATACCAAATATAGTTATGGACTTAGACACTATATCCAACAGTCTCCCACTTGGATAAGTCTAGTAACTATATTTGCAAGTATAACTTCAGGAACCGATCAGCAATCGTAGCTCTTTAAACTCTGTTGAACTAGAACGCGCCATTTAGATAAGTGATCATATAATCCTCTGTTCTAGATATCAGCCGGACAAATACATGGAACATTGTCTTGCTTATTGTCCAGCATTTGTTTCCCAATTTCCGATTTGTTTGACATAGAACTCAACTGAACACATCAATTTAGTTCTAACCGGGCCCGGTACATAGGTCAAAACAAAATCATCAAGGGGCCCAGATATCAGCTTCTAATCCAAGAAGGAACAGATAAACTTTGACTCATATGTTTGTTCTACCACTCATTGAATTACACACAAAGGCGCGTTTTATAACATCGAGTTACCAATGCGTTTACGTACAATCAATGCATAACCAACTCATAAGTAACAAATCATATCTCTAGGTTTGAAGACTTATATGATATTACCGTCTCACGATCACTCGAGATAAAATTCCATGAAGTGATTCCAGTGAGCGTGGGTTGAGTCCAATACTCAGAACTTATGAGCACTCATGATTGTTGTAGCCTTGTCCAACACCTTAGACTTTCTACAACCCATCATGACAGTCTTGATTCATACCTACTTCCGACATATGACCGATTGTGGAGGTTTGAATAATATGTTATACCAAACAAAATTATTCTGGAAGTCAAAACATGCAAAAGAAATATAGTAAACGATCGACAAGAGATAGCAACACTTTACTCATAAATAAAACACCTTCTATTCATCATCTACCGTCAATTACACTTTACAAATTTCTGGGTTATCTAACTACTAAATCTAATATCATCCTTCAGCCCTATGCTCCGAGCATGCTGGAGATGCTTAACCCGAGCCAGTCCCTTCGTGAGGGGATCTGCTGGGTTCTCATCCGATGATACCCTCTTCGCCACGAGGAGTCCTTCTTCTATCCGATGTCTGATAAAATGGTATTTTATGTCGATGTGTCTGGATCTCTCGTGATCCCTGGGTTCCTTTGCTAAGGCAACCGCACTATTGCTGTCACAGAAAATCTCCATTGGCTCTTTTATAGCTGGTACAACTCCAAGGTCTCCGATGAAGTTCTTTAGCCATATCGCCTCCTTTGCTGCCTCGCTTGCTGCTATATACTCTGATTCACAAGTGGAATTAGCCACTGTCTCCTGCTTGGAACTCTTCCAAGAAATTGCTCCTCCGTTTAGGGTAAAGACCCAGCCTGACTGAGAGCGGAAATTATCCCTATCAGTCTGGAAGCTAGCATCACTATACCCTACAACTCTCAAGTCATCACTCCCACCGAAGGTAAGGACCCAGTCCTTAGTCCTTCGCAGGTACTTGAGGATATTCTTTACCGCAGTCCAGTGTTCCTTTCCAGGGTTCGCCTGATACCTGCTAACCATGCTCAAAGCAAAGGCTACATCAGGTCGAGTACACGTCATAGCATACATGATCGATCCTACAGCTGAAGCATAAGGAAATCGACTCATTTCTGCTATCTCAGCCTCAGTACTAGGGCTTTGTGTCTTACTCAATCTAGCGTTACACTGAATGGGTAACTCACCTTTCTTGGAGTTATGCATGTTGAATCTTTTCAACACTTTGTCCAAGTAGGTACTTTGACTAAGTCCAATTAGTCTTTTACTCCTGTTTCTCAAAATCTTTATCCCTAGGATATAGGCAGCTTCACCAAGGTCCTTCATAGCGAAACACTTCCCAAGCCAGGACTTTACTTCCTGCAGGGTTGGGATGTCATTTCCTATGAGTAGTATGTCATCCACATACAGTACCAAAAAACTGACTATGCTCCCACTAGCCTTGATATAGACGCAAGATTCATCTTCACTCCTCGAAAAGCCAAATTCCTTGACTTTCTCATCAAAGCAAAGATTCCACCTGCGAGGTGCCTGTTTCAATCCATAAATGGATTTCTCGAGTTTACACACTCTATTAGGGTACTCGTCGCTGACAAAACCCTCTGGCTGACTCATGTAAACATCTTCAGCCAACTTTCCATTAAGTAAAGCGGTTTTGACATCCATTTGCCATATTTCATAGTCATGAAATGCAGCTATGGCTAACAGAACCCGAATAGACTTAATCTTGGCTACTGGAGAAAAGGTCTCATCATAGTCCACTCCAGGAATTTGAGAGAAGCCCTTTGCAACCAGTCTCGCCTTATAAGTGTGTACTTTACCATCCATGTCGGTCTTCTTCTTGAAGACCCATTTGCACCCTATAGTCTTACGACCTGGTACATTCTCAACCAAGTTCCAAACTTGATTGTCATACATGGATTGTATCTCGCTATCCATGGCCTCTTTCCATTTAGCAGCCTCAGGGCCTGCCATGGCTTCCGTGTAGCTGTTAGGTTCATCCAGACCTACTAGTGTCTCATCACTAATAAGTGTCTCACCTTCCGCAGTAATATGGAAACCATAGTAATGCTCAGGTGCATTCCTAACTCTCGTGGAACGCCTCAGGGGTACAGGCACATCAACTGGCTCAACAGGAGTTTCCTCCTCAAGTTGAGGGCTAGTGTTCGAAGTTCCTTCACCGCTTGATTCTTGAATTTCTTCAAGATCAATTTGCCTCCCACTGTCTCCTTGGCTTATAAATTCTCTCTCTCAAAAGACTCATCTTCTTGCTACAAAGACCACATTGTCACTTGGTCTGTAGAAGAGATAACCAAAGGATTGCTGTGGGTAGCCGATGAAAATACACCTCTCGCTTCGAGGTTCGAGCTTATCATGAGTCTCGCGTCTCACGAAAGCCTCACAACCCAAAATCTTGATGTGGTCTAGCTTAGGTACTTTGCCAGTCCACATCTCGTGAGGAGTTTTGGCAACTTTCTTTGTAGGGACAAGATTAAGAATATGGGCGGCAGTCTCTAAGGCATACCCCTAGAATGAGATTGGTAGCGTAGCTCGACTCATCATGGAACGAACCATATCCAACAAGGTTCGATTACGTCTCTCAGCCACACCATTCAACTGTGGTGTCCTGGGAGGTGTCAATTGTGAGACAATCCCACATTCCCTAAGATAGTCGAGGAACTCTGAACTAAGATACTCACCTCCTCGATCGGATCGAAGCATCTTAATGTTCCTGCCCAATTGATTCTCGACTTCCTGTTTAAATTCCTTAAACCTCTCGAAAGTCTCTGACTTATGCTTGATTAAGTAGACATATCCATATCTACTGTAATCATCAGTAAAAGTCAAATAATAACGATTAGCATCCCTTGTGGCATGTTTGAATGGTCCACACACATCCGTGTGTACAAGGTCCAACAAACCTTCACCCCTCTCACACGAGCCTGTGAATGGTGACTTTGTCATTTTTCCAAGTAAGCATGATTCGCAACTATCATCTGACTTTAGATCAAACGACTCCAAGACTCCATCCTTTTGGAGTTGGCCTATGCGTTTCTTGCTTATATTTCCAAGACGACAATGCCATAACGATGCTTTATCCAAGTTATTATTATTAGTAGAATCAATACACAAAACATTATTTCCTAAGTTATCTACAACAGATACAGCTTCATACACACCATCACAAGGTAATGCTTTAAAATAAAAAACATTATTATAGAAAACATCTATAGAACCAAATTCATTATTAAATGAAAAGGTAAACCCTTGTTTGTACAAAGCATGAAAGGAAATAATATTTTTTGCCATTCCTGGCGAGTAACAACATTTATTCAAATCTAAATTAAACCCACTACTTAGCGATAAAGTATAAACTCCAATCTTGGTAACAGGTGAAGCTTTCCTATTCCCCATGATCAAGTTTATTCTTCCTTGCTCCACATTCTCACTTCTTCTTAGTCCCTGCAAGTCACAACAAATATAAATACCACAACCGGTATCAAGGACCCAAGATTTAGAATGGGGTGAGTTATTAGAAATGATAGTGTAAGTACCTGCATGGTTGGGTTTGACTTTCCCATCCTTCACATCCTGCTGGTACTTTGGGCAGTTCCGCTTCCAATGAGATTTTTCATGACAATAGAAGCATTCAGCCTCTTTTGGGTCAAAAGAAGGAGTGACGAAACCTTTCTTGGTTCCACTTGAAGAAGAGCCATCAAGGGTCCGAGCCTTGGTACCCTTCGAGGATCTCTTTCTCTTCCTCCATCGATTTTTCCCAATTGCCAAAACCGGAGTTGAGTTTGGAGTAGGAGTGATAGCAACCGACTTCCCCTTAAGACCTGATTCTGCGGTCTTGAAAAGTCCCTGAAGTTTGCTGAGTGTGACCTCTTCCTTATTCATGTGATATGTCATGCGGAATTGATCATAGCACGATGGTAAGGAGTGCAAAATGATATCTATTGCAAGATCCTCAGGGAAGTTCACATTAAGCTTCAGCAAACGATCCACATACCTTTGCATTTTCTGCATGTGGCTCGTGACGGATTCCCCGTCCTTCATCATGGTTGTTATCATGGAGCAGATGATTTCATACCTCTCTTGTCTTGCACTTTGATGGTATCTTTCCATCAAATCTTGGTGCATTTCATAAGGGTAGAAATCCTCATAAGACTTTTGGAGTTCCGCTGTCATCGTGGCCATCATGATGCAAGCCACTTTCGTGGCATCCCTTTCATGTGCCCGAAATTCAGCGATCTCCTGAGGAGTTGCAGTGGTCTCATCAATCTCCTTAAGCTCCTTGTCAAGGACATATTCTTTGTCCTCGTAGCGGGTAATCATCCTGATGTTCCTGATCCACTCATTGAAGTTGGATCCATCAAAGGTGACTTTCCCACACAAGTTCATAAGGGTAAAGGAGCCATTAGGATTAGAGCCAGAAGCAACATTGTTTGAAGACATCTGAAAAGAAGAGAACAAGATTAGTTTAGATATAAGAGAGTCCTTAATAAAACACCCAAATGTAATATTAAGGCTAGGATCCAATCACAATATAATATAACTTAGAAGAGGTATGCAGTAAGCTAAGCTATACCATATTTGAAAGGTAGGTGAATGACGATTCACCAATTTCCACCACGAAAACCGAAATGTTTAAATATTAGGTTTTTGATTGGTTCTTAGAAATTCCTAGATTCTTTGAGATTCAATGAACTTTTCAAAGGCATGTTTCAATCTCGAGTGTGCCCTCCAAGTTTTGTGACTGGGATGCCGAGGATCACAAAACGAGGTGTGAAGTAACCATGCAAATCACTTGGTACCCTTAAGGTTTATCACTCAATCGATGTGCCGGTAAACCACACACGCTCCATCGATACTATAATAAACCCTAAGTCACCCTTTACCTACCTTGTTAAGTCCAAGTTAGTGTGCCGGTTAACCACACACGCTCCACCAACGACTTAATCAAAGTGTAAAGTGTGATTTCATGGATTAGCACCTTATTCACATTTTTCCTAAAGTAACTAAGATTGGGAATTTAATAAAACATTTAGTTACTTTATAATATTCATCATACTTTGAATGAGAATTTATAAGTCCTTGTCTTACCCGTTCGGCTAACGACCCTCCACCAGTCAAGCAAGCGGTGGGTGAGAGTGGACACCCATTAAGTCACCATTTTATAGGCAACAACCTTATACCCACCTTATAGACCGGCTTCGTGAATGAGGCGTACTAGCGGTAAGACGACTTTGTTCTTATACATATATATATAATTATTAAATCATAATAATATAAGTATAAGGGTTGAATTTTAACTTTTAAAATTCTAAGGGTTGGAACTAAAGTTTTAACTTGACTTTACTTGTTCCAAAACTTGAGGGCAAGTTTTGTAAACTTTCAAAACTTTTCATATCTTGTAACTTATGAGTTTAATAGAGTAATAAAATGAAGACTCTTCACTTTTCTAACTCTTGTGTTCTTTTAATGGTTTTCAATCCAAGAGACTTTTGGTTTTCCATAACTTGAGGACAAGTTATGGACTCCATTAAATAACATTATGATCAAGAATTAATCTACCACATAGGTTACAAATAATTCCTATGATCATCTAAACATCATAAGAACAAGATCATGAACATGAACACTTTCATATATCAAAATCACACTTAATCTTTGTAATTTTGATAACTAGTTGTTGTAAATGAGTTAGAAAAGACATTACACCTTCTAAAACAAGTTTTCAAGTACCAAAACAGTTTAGGGTAATGTTTCTAATCCATTTCCAGCAACTAAAGTCGAAAAACTGCACTCTGTCGACCCTACTCGCCGAGTGCATGAACCTACTCGGCGAGTAGGTTGAAGATACAAGTGGACTCGGCGAGTCCCCCCATGGACTCGGCGAGTCCATCAGTCAGACAGCAAGATTTCGACTTTTTCAAGCATATTGCAACAAGTATCAGACAAACAAGCCTAGGCTCTGATACCACTGATGGGTTTTGAGCATTCTAACACTTCCTAAGTGTACATGCAACCCTAATAAACCTTGGATCTATGTTTGTCTAAGATACATGCAAATAATTATTTTTCCAAGGCTTATATCCTAACTAGCATGGCATGGGGAACTTGAATCAAATAAAGCTAGTAGAAACACTTACCTTGTAGTTGTAGTTGATTCCTTGGAGTTTTAGAGCCTAGCACCAATAATGTGGATGCCTCAAATGAAAGTCACAAATCACCACAAACTTGGAACTTTGAGAGAATAGTCACACTTCTCTTGAAATCGGCCCTCACCTCAACATGTGTCAACGAGTATGATTTCAAGAGCCAAAGCCTCCTTTATATAGTGTGGTGGATTAGGGTTACATCCATGTAAACCCTAATACCCATGTCTCTTCATTTCCATGAGATCCATGGGTTAAAGCTCCATGGAGTATCCATGGACTTCTCCATCCAAGCCTAGCCCATTCCAAATAAGCATAAGCCCACACTATATAAATATAGAAGCCCATATTTAATTAGTAATATCTTTGATCACTAAATTAATCCTAGATTAATTATAGATCACTACTAATTAAATAATATGATCTTATATTAATATATTAGAACTTATAATATATTAATAAATCATAACTTGTACTATTCTCAAATATTATCCATAAATTGTTCGGGTGAAGTGCAACCCAAATGGACCATGCCGGGTCGGGTCAAGTATATACCAAATATAGTTATGGACTTAGACACTATATCCAACAGTTAAGTCCACTTGAGCTTTGAGAGCTTCATTAAGCCATGCATGAACGTAAAGTTAGCAACTTTACATGATAATTCAGCTCAAGGAAGTCAGATCTACGTTTTGGAGCAATGCCTTAAGGGATTAAGGGTTGAATGTGAAAGGTTGCTGAACAGGAGCAGTATGCTAGGCATACAAGCCAGTACGTGCATCGTTGGGTGTTTATTTGGAATTTGGGCTTTTAGATTGTTAGATTGGGTCTTGGCTTTGGGCCAAGTTATGAAAAAGGTAAAAGGTCTTTTACTCTAGTTTGGATACTTAGTTTGGGTCGGGATCTGATGGTTGACTGGATAATTATTTTGTGATTGTTAACGCGAGGATTCTAGCGGGCCAGCAGCCAATGATTCTTTATGTGAGATTCGGTAGTGTGAGGTGAGTCTCCTTACTGAGTTTGGTGGGTCGAAGGCACCAATGTCGCCTCATGGTTTATATGTTAGGGTGCTAGATGTCTGCATGACCATTGCATGTGTTTTGTGATGGTATGCTTACCGAGCAAAGCCCGATGCCAGGCGGGGCATGATGAGTATATAGTATGCTAGTTATTAGTATGTGTTTTTGTGCTTATCGGGCAAGGCCTGATGCCAGGCGGGGCCTGATGAGTATATAGTATGTTAGTAATCAATATGTGTTTTTGTGCTTAGCGGGCAAGGCCTGATGCCGAACGGGGCTCGATGACTGTATGGTATGTTATGGTCATCATGATTATTGCATTTGCTAGTAAGATTATATGTTTATATGATTATATGGTTATATGAGTATGTGTGTAACGGGCGGGGTCCGATGTCAGGCGGGGCCTGGTGATTGACAGATCTGTAAACCGAGCGGGGCTCCATGTCGGGCGGGGCCCGATTCCGAGTGGGACTCGATACCGAGTGAGGGCCCAATATGTGATTATGTATGTATGGTATGCAGTATCTTGGGGAACTCACTAAGCTTTGTGATTATGGTTTTCAGTTTATGTTTTAGCTACTTCGATTTTCAAATGGAAGAGCTCGGGATGATTGTAGAGCACACACCACATGTTTCCGCATTATGTGATTTACTCTGATGATGATGATGTATTAATAAAGTTTTGATTACCTTGGTTTTACGAAAACGAAATGATTTACAATATTAGTAATTTAAAAATGAGAACTTTTGGGTCTTATTATTGGGACGTTACATCATTTTTAAGTTTATATCACGTGTATCAAATAATGTTTTTGAAATTTATCGTTCATGAAAAAATATCTCCGTGGGTATTTATGTTTTGGATGTTTCCCATGAAGCTTAAAACGATGCATACATAATGTGTATTTGTAACATCCGAAAAATTATGAAGTAAAAATTTCATTTTTAATTCAACCAAAACATTAATTATCTTTAAATCTACATTCTGATGGGTTTGAGCAACAAGAACTTTCCTATGTGCACATGCAAACCCTAATTGCTTGGATCTAGGTTTCTCTAATTGAACATGCATTGAATCCAAGACTTACAATACTAGATCTAATGTAAACAAGTGATTCTAATCATTTGAAGTTGGATCTAGAACAATACCTTGGATTACTTGCTTGATACTTCTTCTTCTTGGAGCTTAGAGTCACAATTGTCACTCCTCTAATAGCTTACAAACACCAACTAGAAAGAAGATGATTTAAGAGAGAGGGAGGAGGGTGAGAAATCGGCCCTAGGGTGTCTTGCCTTGTATGAGTGCCGATTTCCCTCACCCTAGGGGCCTATTTATACTATGGGATACTAGGGTTTCACCTTTAACCCTAATTGAATAACTTAGGCCCTAAGCAATCCAAGATCCTCCTAGATACTAGGCTTGGACGAATTTAAGGTTCTCAAACCCTAAATTTCGTCCACCCTCTTATCCATAAGGATACATAGCCCAAAACACAACTATCACACATTTGACAGTTTATGCCCCTTTATTCAATTAACCTCTTTAAGTCACCAAATTAATTCTTAATTAATATATGACTTATATTAATCAAATAAAAATATTATTACTTTAATATATATTATTCTCATAATATATAAACAATAATATCTCTTCTCTCTTAACAAATCATCCTGTCAAGTTGCTATGGTGAAGGCAACCCAAAAAGGACCATGCATAACCGGGTCAAGTACTTACCAAATATAATTACAGCCTTAGACACTAATCCAACACATTCAGTATCTGATTATCCAAATATTCAAAAGTACTTTTATAAGAAAACAATTATCAGAGTATAATCCCAAAATCATCATGATGCGGAAACATTGGTGGATGCGCTGCTATCAAGTCGGGCCCTTCCCTTTCGAACCGGAAGTACTTGAAACCATAACCATAAAATCCATAAGCATAAAGTTTAGTGAGTTCCCCAAAATACTACATACCATACATAAATAAACACATAATGATCCCTACCTAATGATTTTAACGGGCCCCACTGACACTTGCATAACAGGCCCCGTCCACTGATATAATGGGCCCCGCCCAAACTCGCATAACGGGCCCCAACCAAATACAAATCATATAAGCATAACAAGATAATAGAATACAAAATAAGCATCGGGACCCGCCCATTAAGCATACAAGCACAACACTTACAAGAGTCACACAGACACTAGTATTCTAGCATAACAGATCATGTGCCGACATTGGTGCCTTAGACCCGCTAAACCCAGTGAGGAAACTCACCTCAATCCGCTGATAACCACATAACTGCTCAGACCGCTGCACCAGATAACCTCACACCAACTAACAAAAATACAATCTTAATCAATAATTAACCCGATCACCCAAAATCTGAAGCTCGCTCCATAAACCAATTTCCTGAAGGGTAAAATACCATTTTACCCTTTTCTTACTTGTTCCATAACCCAGGTCCAACCCAAATGCACAAAAGCCCAAAATGGCAACCCAAAGCCCAAATCAAAAGCAACAAAAGCCCATTATGGCCCAATAACCCGATTAGGCCCCAAAACCATCATGGACCTACTTCCAAGAAAACCCTAAGTCTGTCCGTGGCCCAAAGTCAAAATTCCAATGATCCAACACGGCCCAAACCTTAAAAAAGCCCAAAATGACATATTGGGAGTACGCCATGCGTACTCGCCTTCGAAGCACAAAGTAAAAGTCCCCTAATACACAAAATCAGCATTATGTTGAGCATACACTTGCGTACGCACAACGTACTCCTCCAGGGTCCAAAAATAAAAAATAAGCTCTTAATGGTTAAGACAATGACTTCCAAACTTGGATATGACCCTAATGAGATGTCTTAACACGTAAAGTTGGCAACTGTACTCCTTTGCAAGCCTTAATGGGACCAAAACCTTAATAAAATCGATAATAATCACCCAAACTCATGCATGCACCACAATAACTCATCAATATGACATTTTTATGAACAAAGGACCTCCCAAAGGCCAAGATCCAACATTCTAAGCTCTTGGAGTAGCTCATACTCACAAGGATGATTCTAAGGACCAAAATGAACCCAAAATACTCCTTAAACTAGATATAACACCTAGAGTCATCAAGATAGGAGCTTTATACCTCCAAAATGTAGATCAAGATGCAACAAGTCTGGATCCAAAAGCTTCAAGCAATCCCACACTTCTCCAAGAAGATCTTTCTTCTTCTGTGAACACCAAAAAGCATGAAATACCACCAAAAGCTTAAAAACCACACAAGTGGTGGCTAGGGTTTCGTTTCTACGGTTTAGAGGGATAGATGCTAAAGATAATAGGGTTTGGTGGTGAGTTAAGGAGCTTAAATAGGGTCTAAGACCCTAAATTAGGGTTTGGGTCTAACTGGAGTACGCCCAATGTACTTTTGGTACGCCCATCGCACTCCTTAAAGAACCGCGATCATTTTGCTTAGTATGCCTAGCATATGCCAATATATGCCCCACATACTGGCCTTCTCACTAGTACGACATTCATACACTTATGTACGCCCCACGTACCCGGTTAAACCCTAAAATCACCAAACTTCCGAAGGCCATAACTTCTTCGTTATAAGTCTGTTTCCGACGATCCTTATATCCATGAAAAGGTAACGAGAATCTTTACACTTCTATCAACTCATACTTTCCTTTAAACTTCCCAAACAAAAATCTAATTTCCATAAAATCCCGAACTGACACTTTACCGAAATACCCATTGGCTCCAAAACACAAACCGAACCACCGGATCATCCAAATTACCTTACCCACACACAAATGTGTCTAAACTCTTTTCCTCAAAAGGCATAAGCCTGATGATACTCGATATTCGGGTCACCACCCCGCATTAGGAAATGATTCGGAACAGGGCGTTACAGTATCAATAAGGAATAGTGAATCTGGACGTCATTTGTGATAAACACAACACAATTATATCCTTAGTCTTAGCCTCGTTTCCCGCATCGCTGTCTTCTCTCTTCTTTACGGTAGTTGTTCATTTGGATGTTGTGGCCCGTTAAAGTTTTTATCAACCCAACTTTAAGGATCATAACATCTAAATGAGTAACTTGTGAGAAAAATTTATGACAACTTTTCTTAACCTTAGACATCTGTTAATAACTAGTTCACATTTAATAATAATGTTTGCATCCACCAACAAATAACCAAAGTTTTAAAACCAAATATTCATTCATTGATATGTGATTCATTGCATTCTCTATTTTGTGAGCAAGAGGTACTTGTCCTGTTTGAAGGAGGTACTTTTTGTGTGGGCACTGAATCTAATAGTAAATGATGCAAAAGGGTCATTTTGAGAACTATGGTTTCAATTTAGGTCATTCAAATATTTGTTAGGGTTAGGCTTTAAAGAATAGAAACTGTGGTAGATGAATCGTGTTCGAATCATAAATTCGACTTGAAGGAGTATATGTACTTGGCAAAGAGGAATTATGAGAAATCATAATAGGAAAAGGTTACATGAAGGTGTTTTTCTTTTGACATATTCCACTGTTCGTAGTTGCTAGTAGTTTTTAGCGTACGTACCGTCGTTTTTGGTCTTAATATACACTAAAAATCTCAAGTAAGTTATATTTTAAACCCATATCCTTATTCAGTTTATATATACACAAACAATTGGCATCACTAATCTACCACCGATTATTCACGTTGTATGTTAAGAACGAGATATGATGCGACAATTTTTATGGCACACTTTCCATCTATTTAATCAATCTCGTGCACATTAAGAACTTTTCACATTAAACTTTAGTAGTTGCATAGGAAATATCACTTCCATAGATGTTAATAGTTTCATGGGAAACATTGCATCTATTAAACATGTTTCTCAAGAATCAAGAACGTCCAGCATTGCACTTCAATAGTTACATGTGAAACAATAATTCAATAAATAACATGTGGATATCATTATCAGTTAGTGAGTGTGATATCCTAAAATCTCATTAAGCAGTGACCTTTGAGAGGTCATGCCCACAAATCGTTAAGATGGTTTCTAAGACTTTAGAATATGTTCTTTTTTATTACTATATTACCCCTCTCTACCCTTTTGGTCATACCTATTGATCCTTTTTCATCCTTCTTAATTTTTATATCATCATCTTTAAACATAAAGACATAATTTATACTTCCAACAAAAAATTTAACTTACAAATCATAGTAAATGACCAAAAATGTTTCTTAATAGCACATTATACTTCATAATTATCCCACATATACATACACACTTATATGCAGTACTCATAACTTATTTATTTCAACTAGGATATTACATTCAATAATAATTGTGGAGTCCGTTTGTGTTGTGTCTTGGGCCTTACGTTTTGCATCCGGATTGGGCCTGTCCATCCGTGATTTTCTAGATTAGTTAGTAGGGTTGTTATATATATATATATATATATATATATATATATATATATATATATATATATATATATATGCATGCATGTATGCATTATATAGAGTTGATTATCACGTTCATTGTTTTGTAACCCTAGAACACCTCTACAATTGAAGTTCTTAATCGAGCTCTTCTGAGGTGTTGAAACATTAATCATACGACATATTCAAAGCCATACTCGTGTTCTTTATTACGTTCTTAATTATTAGCTTGCTTAGAATCTATCGATCCTGATAGAACTTTATTCTAACAATTGGTATCAGAGCAGGAGACTGTGTGATCAATACACATTCCTTCTGTATTCAGAATTCCTTAGGGTTTCCGCTTTTATTGTATAAATAAGAAGTCGTCTTCTTTGTTTCGACAGCAACTCAGTTTTAGATAAAACCTTAATCTCAAGTTTACAGGTCTGATTCTAACAGCTCACCATGTCTCATGATGATTCGCAAACAAACCCAATCAACATTTTAAACAACATTAGATCTACAACCAGGATACCCATTCTCTACACTCAAGACTACGAAGTATGGGCACATCACTTCAAAGACTACGTGGTTGGATCTGAAGATAATGGCTATTTTATCTGGGAAGCTATCACACTTGGGCCGTTTGTTCACTCAGGAACGAACACTATAGTTAAATCCCAAAAGGAATATAACAAGCTGGTAGCGGATGTAGACAAGATGTCGCAGGACGAGAAAGACAAATTGCTATGTAATGTGAAGGCCATGAGGATGATCAGATTCGCCTTACAATCTGACACCTTTCGGTTGGCTGGTTCATGCACGACGGCTAAAGAAATCTGGGATAGGTTGAAAGAACTCTATTCGACAGATGAAGATCTAGAACACTCTATTCAAACCTTGCTACTGTCAGAATTTGAAGCATTTGAATAGAAACCTGACGAAAAGCTCATACAAACTTTCGATCGATTCAATCATCTCCTAAGTAAGATGATTAAGCATGGAATAGAGAGGAATTTGATTGAGCAGAAAGTAACTTTCATGAACGGGCTAAGACCAGAATGGATGGCGGCTATTTCTACTGTAAAAGCGCATGAACAGTTTAAGTCTTACTCACTGGCGAAACTTGTGGGAATACTTAAGTCCCATGAAAGTGTAGTAACCAAAGAAGCGAAAGTGGTTCTGGTGTAGGATCGATGGCTCTTGTCTCTAAAGGAAAAATTATTGCAGAAGAAGAAAAAGAAGCTGATATGTCAGAGTGTGACCTCACAAGCGAGGAGTATGCTATGATGGTCACCAATCCAAAGAAGTTTGCAAGGAGAAATTTCCTGTCAACAAGAACCGAAACTGGCAGGGTAGTTACAGCTCTGAGAAGGTGAAGGATGAAGCAAAGATCACCTCTCAAAATGATGAAGAAAAGAAGGAGAGCAAGCTTGCAGGAGACTCAGGATACGACTGCAACTACTGCCACGGCAAGAACCACTTTGCCAAAGATAGCATGCTAAGGAAAATGGCTGAGAAAAGAGAAGGAGAAGATGATGAGGCATACTATATGCGCAAGTTGGAAGAGATCAAGAAAAAGAAAGCAACTAACAATTCTATGAATGCTTTGATTGTACAGGAGAATGCAGATGCAGACGAGTTCGGTGGCGTCGAAGTTTGGTCTACCGACTCTGAAGACGAAGAGGTGAGAAAGCCCACTCATGGAAAGGCTTGTGTGGCAAAGGAAGTAGGTTCGGCTGGAAAGTGCTTGATTGTCACAACTAGTTCATCAACTACAAGTGCAAGTGAGGAACCGAACCTGACTGAAAACAAATGTTTTGCAGCAAAGCCAGTTAGTGAGCAGATCAACAACTGCGATCGTTTGATCAAAAAGGTACAATCTATCATAGGTTCTCTTAATGTTCCAATAACAGAATATGAAGAAGAATTAAATGAATTAAAACTTAAATTTTCTAATCTAAGCGGTAGTCGCATGCAAACTCGGTTAACAAATTCTAACCTAACTGACCAAATCAGCAGGGTGACAACGAAGAGTGAGGAGAGAAGAATGTGGATAGAGCTGAAGGAGCAGGAGTTAGTTAGGGCTAGGGATGAAAGTATTTATTTACAAAGAGACAATCTAAAGTTTTTAAAACAAAGGAATGTTTTTTGTTTAATTTCTAAGCGTTTATATACTAATATAGCTCAGTTGCATTTAAGTTGTGAGATAGGAAAGGAAATTCATAAGATGATTTTGCCATTTCTTGAATTTAAGGAAGACGAAGTCATAGTAGAATGTGAATCAGAAGTATCATGTGAAGAGACATCCATGTCCTACAAAATTGGACTGGACAAAATATAAACCTTCATTGACTCAAAGGAACACAAATGTATGCTAAAAAACATTTTAGATGAAAATGATAGGTTGAAAATTAAGTCAGACACTATTCACTCATTTGATCAATCCAATGCCAAATTGGCTTCTGATAATAAAATAGATGTAGAAAATACGTCTAAATTTGATGAGGAAAGTGAGATGAGTGAGATATATGTAGAAGACGTAGTTGATTGCTCTGAGTTTATGAAGAGCGAAACTGAGAATGAGAAACCACTAATCTCAGAAAATTCGGTTGAATTTGCTCAACTAGCAAAAGATAAGGAAAAGAAACTCAAAGAAAAGGCTATGGTTTATCAAAAGGTTCAAACTGTGCCAAATCAGGTTTATGCGGTTACAAGGGTCACTCCTAAGCAGACGTTAGAATTAAGAATCATGGTCGAAAATGATAATGCTGAAGGATGTGATGACTACTTCTGGTCAGCTCCTATTGACAATGCAAACGAAACTGTAGGCTTGTCTGAGCAAACTTCTTGGAGGGTTAAAGGAAGATACGTTGTTGAACCCATAAATAAACCTTCGAGTTTTGACAAACCAAGCACAAGTGGAACCAAAGAAATCCTTGAAAAACCAAAGGAAGAACAGAAAGTTCCGGTCAAAACAACCGAAACTCATAAGAAGAAGCCAAAGGTCAGCTTCAACATCCACAAATCACAAAAGGAGCTAGCTGAACAGAAACGCCTAAGAAATCAAAGATATGCAAAAAATCTGAATGAGCGAAAAAGTTACTGACAATCTCGAAACCCAAATCATGTTCCCTCTAAGAGAGCATCATTGGATAAAGGAAAGGAAATTTTCAGTCCAAGTTCCTACTATTCCAAGTTTCAGAACCGAAAGTCAACATTCGGTCTACCGCCCAGTTTCGGTACTAAACCCAGTTTCGGTCCCAAACCTAGTTTCGGTCCATCCAAGTCCCAGAGCAAGGCAAATTCTTTGAAGGACATCAAAGGAAATGGAAAGCTAACTTCAGGTTCTAAGTTCCAAAACAAGAAATCATCAGCTAACCCTATATCTCAAAAGAAAAATCCAATGCCAATACCATCTAACAAACCAACCAATGCACTTAAGTTTAAACAAGATAAATCTAAAATCAAAGTGTATACAATTAAAAGGAAAGATCAAACTACTCTAGTAAAAAGAACATATTTGGTTTATATTTCCACTGCAATTCTGTTTTCTGTGAAAAACTCACAAGGACCCAAGCGACTTTGGGCTCCTAAATCTGCTTGAATTTGCAGGTAATCAGTGACGAGCAGTTCAATGAGGAATGGTATATAGCCAGTGGCTGCTCACGTCACATGACAGGAAGGAAGGAAGAGCTAAGGGAGTTTCGGTCCCTGAAAGATGTTGGGTGTGTGAAATATGGAAATAACTCCTATGGAACAATCAAGGGATACGGTATGATAACAAATGGAGATTTCTCGATTCGAAAAGTGGCATATGTGGAAGGATTGCAGCATAACCTCATTAGTGTGTCACAATTAGTTGTGGGCACAGGTCTAAAAGTATCATTTGACGATGAGGGCTCTGAGATAATTGAGAAGCAATCCAAGAAGGTTTTGTTGAAATCTGAACGAAAGAGAGAGATGTATCCTCTAAATCTCAACCCTATACGAGGAAAACCAACAATATGTTTGCTGTCAAGGGCAAATACAGATGAAAGCTGGTTGTGGCATCGACGACTATCGCACCTGAACTTCAAAGACATTAATAAGTTGGTGCTTGGTGATCACGTTCGAGGACTTCCTCTTCTCAAGTTCGACAAGGAACATCTGTGTGCAACATGTGAAATGGGCAAACAAAGCAGAAAAAGCCACCCTACAAGAATCAATACAAAGATAGTTGAAGCTCTTGAACTCTTACACATTGACTTATGTGGACCTTCTACTATTGAAAGCTTCGGTGGAAGTCAGTACATTCCTGTAATTGTAGATGACTTTTCATGTTTCACCTGGGTTTTCTTTCTTAAACAGAAATCAGATGTGACTCCCAAGTTGAATACATTCATCAAGCAAGTGGAAGTGCAGCTGAGGAAAACGGTAAGGAATATCAGAAGTGACAATGGTCTGGAATTCAAGAATAATGATTTTGAGAGCTTTCTGGCTGACAAGGGGATAACTCATAATTTTTCGGCCCCTTATACACCACAACAGAATGGGATTGTTGAAAGACGAAACCGTTCTTTATGTGAGGCAGCCAAAACGATGCTCAGTTTCGCTTCACTTCCATTATACTTTTGGGCTGATACTGTTGCAACAACAGGCTATACTCAAAATCGGTCCTTACTAAATAATAGATTATCAATTACTCCATATGATATCTTAAACAACCGAAAGAAAAATGTCAAAATTTTCCACATATTCGGTTCGAGGTGTTTTATTTTCAATTCTAAAGAGAATCGTAATAAGTTTGATGTCAAAGCAGATGAAGGAATTTTTCTGGGTTATTCACTAACGTCGAAAGCATACAGAGTGTTGAATAAACGCTCAAAACGAATTGAAGAAACCTATTATGTCACCTTTGACGATAACTCATGAAGAAAGTTCAGAGGATTGAAAGTAACTTAGGAGAAATTTTTCTAGAATCTGGACAATTCTCTGTTCCAATAGCCAACCTGTTTGAAGAATACATGCGCTTGTTTGATGAACCAGAGAAAGCAGCACACTCAGAAGCGAAGGTCGCAGACAACAAAATTGATAGTCTCAAGAAAATTATAGATGAAGCTGCCAAAGAGATGGAAAGTGAACCTCCTACCGCTAAGAGTAATCCACCATTTCAAGGGGAAAGTTCAACCGCATCGAAATCAAACAAAGCATCTTTCGAGGGGGAGGATCCCATTCCGTCCATATCTAATAAAGGCTCAGGCGAAGGGGAAAGTACTCATCCAAAACCACCAAGTAATAGTTCGATCGAGGGGGAGAATACACCTCCCACAGAGGGTGCAAACTCTGATGCTGCCACAGATTACACTTCGCCAGTCGAGGGGGAGAAAGAGAGTGAAAGTACAACTGACGAAGGCGAGGGTGATCTATCAGAAGTTGAAGTAGAAGTGAATGCTAAATTGGATCCAACATATGACCTAAGTTATCCTCCACTAGTGAAATGGACCAAAGACCATCCCAAAGCATAGATTATTGGTGAAACTTCAGAAAAAGTTCTTACTCGCTCTCAATTGAAAGCGAAACAAAATGCATTATTCTCTAAAGTTGAATTTTGTATGTTTAATTCGTTTGTTTCCAAAATTGAACCAAAAACTGTAAATGCTGCACTTGATCATTCAGATCGGGTCCAAGCAATGCAAGATGAGCTTCATGAGTTTGAACGTAACCGAGTTTGGAGGCTGATACCTACACCAAAGGATGCGTCTGTGGTTGGCTTGAAGTGGGTCTTCAGAAATAAGTTAGATGAAGAGGGGAATGTTATTCGCAACAAGGCTCGGTTGGTGGTGAAAGGATATTGTCAAAAAGAAGGGATAGATTATGAGGAAACCTTCGCTCCAGTAGCTAGGTTGGAATCAGTTAGAATCTTCTTGGCATATGTTGCTCATAAAAACTTCGAAGTCTTCCAAATGGATGTCAATTGTGCTTTCTTGAATGGAGAATTAGAAGAAACAGTTTATGTTGAGCAACCGCTTGGGTTTGTGAACGAGAAATTCCATGATCATTGCTATGTGCTGGATAAAGCAGTCTATGGATTAAAGCAAGCACCGAGAGCCTGGTATGAAACTTTAACTCGCTTCTTAAAAATGTCAAAATTTAAACAAGGTTCGGTTGACCCAACCTTCTTCCGAAAGAAAGAAGGCAAACATCTTATGATTGTTTAGATTTATGTTGATGATATCATCTTTGGCTCTACGAATCCTAGCTTAACAGCTGAATTTAGAAAGTTGATTGAGACTAAATTTGAAATGAGCGCAATGGGTCCAATTAACTTTTTCCTTGGTTTAAATATTAGACAGAGAACAAAAGGAATATTCATCAACTAGGAGGCTTATACAAAGACCTTACTGACGAAATTCGGTATGACGGGCGACTCAAAAGTGAAGGTTCCAATGGTATTTGGCACTAAGTTAACACCATCTCTGGAAAAACCTGCTGTTGACATAACACAATATCGTCAAATGATAGGGTCACTTATGTATATAACAGCTAGTAGACCGGACATTATGTTTTTTGTTTGTTATTGTGCTAGGTTTCAAGCTAATCCAAGAGAACCTCACATGGTAGCAGTGAAGAATATATTTCGTTACCTGAAGCGAACCGCATCTCTCGGTCTCTAGTATCCTGCAAGATCTGGATTCTTTATTCAATCTTTTTTCTGATGTTGTTCTAGGAGGATGTGGTCTGGACAGAAAGAGCACTACCGGTGGATGCCAATTTCTTGACGGGAAACTTGTTAGCTGGCAGTCCAAGAAGCAAACCTGCGTATCACTGTCCACAGCCGAAGCTGAGTATATAGCTGCAGCGTCTTGCACTTCTCAAGTAATATGGATTTAAAGCCAACTGCGAGATTACGGGCTAAGTATGAAGAAAATTCCTCTCTATTGTGACTCGGAAAGTGCAATAAGGATTTGTCACAATCCAGTGCAACACTCAAAAAACTAAGCACATTGCACTTAGATATCATTTCATCAAAGATCATGTAGAAGATGGGAACGTGGAAGTACATTTTGTTCGATCTACTGATCAATTGGCCGACATATTCACTAAGGCATTACCTGAAGCACTCTTTAACAAAATCTTACAAGGCTTG
The DNA here is from genome assembly GCF_051521515.1 of Lactuca serriola. NCBI lineage: Eukaryota > Viridiplantae > Streptophyta > Magnoliopsida > Asterales > Asteraceae > Lactuca > Lactuca serriola. The sequence continues at coordinate 259,103,087 of NC_136412.1, read as the reverse complement.
GGTATGATGGAAGCAGAGTTGGTACCAAACCCTCAAATCTCTCACTAAAATTAGACAAGCGAAATGGAGCGAACGTTCGGTCTATTTCGACTCCTTAATTTTTGGGAACCGAAATGAACCGAACGCTCGGTCTATTTCGGATCTGAAATTGTTGGGAACCGAAATGAACCGAACGGTCGTTTTATTTCGGCTCTGAAATTTTAAGAACTGAAATGAACCGACCACTCGGTCTATTTCGCTTCACTCAATAGAGATAAGGTTTCGGTTGTATACTGTGTAAATTTCTTCTCTTGTCTTATTTAATATTTTCTATTTATGTTTTTATTCTTTTTCAGAAAATTTCAAAAATCCAAAAATATTTTCTATTTATGTTTTTATTCTTTTTCAGAAAATTTCAAAAATCCAAAAATATTTTCTATTTCTGTTTTTATTCTTTTTCGGAAAATTTCAAAAATCCAAAAATATTTTCTCTTTCTGTTTTTAATATTTTTCAGAAAACTCAATCCTTCAAAAATATTTTTCGTTTTGGTTGTTCTATCTTTGTGGTGTGTTTGTTTGTTCTTGCTTCAATTAGGTCACAAGGGTACAAGTACGACAGAATTTGGAGTTAAGTCAGGTACAATTATTTCCATAAGAACTAGTTAAGAATCCCTAGAAGCATGTTGCTGCATGTTGACCAACGCCTCTACGATTTCGAGCAGGCCTTAATGATACGATCTATACCTATCGTTTCTTCCCAATAAGGCTGTTAACTTTATCTCAGTCTAGAGCTACCTTACTCTTCTCATATGAGTTAAGAGTTTGTCTGCTTAGTCACGTTTTTATAGCAGAAGGTACTTTCGGTTCTTTAGCCACCTTCCTTATATTCTCCATCTACTTTTGGTTCACCAATGTAACCCTTGAGACTCTCGGTTCTTACCACTGAGGTTTATGGTTGCACAAAGTTTGTGTTTGTGATCTTAGATACGTTTACCACGTGCTGAGTGAAACCCATAATCCAACTCCAATAATGAATTGATGATGAATTATCAAATTCAAGAACTTACTAGTTACCAAATGAAATCTCTTTTTATTTTATTTTTGCGTCATCTTTATGAAACTGTCTGACACCAAGGCATTTCTTCCCAAAAAGATCCAGTTTATTTTTGGTTTTGAGATTTCTATTACTTCATTTGTCACTCCAACTTATATCTTACCTACTTGTTCAACAGACTACATCGGTCTCACAAGTACTTCTACCAACGTTTAGTCTTATGTTAAGACTCGAAGTTCGGTTGAAGATAAGCTACCCATAGCCAAACAATTAAAAGAAGCCTTTCATTGTTTCTCAACAAACACTTGATCGTATTTTTCAAGAAACCACACAAGCACTTCAAGTCTATCTTGACTCTGAAGGAAGCGATTCTTGCCCGGGATCATCTGCTTTCGGTCTTATAATGAGACATCACTCACATCCCATATAAACTTGCTTTATTTCTTTATCGATTGTCACTCTATTGCACGAAAATTTTATTTTCACAACTCTAGTTGCTGTTCGTTCAAAGTTTTGTTTAAACAGGGGCACGTATGTTTCTTGAAGTCGCATTGAATTTCAAACGACGTTTAAGGATGAGGATTTGGGCGCGTGAATTTGAACGGTCTCTATACCCACGCGTGCTGACGTTTACCTGGGAATACCCAACCTGTCACATCGTGCTTTTCCAGGCGACGGTTTAGTGATCACGTCATTATCATCATCTACATTCTCTCTCCTGGCAACGATATATAAAGAGTTTTTCCTTTATTTGTCTTTTACCACCAACAAATTCTCTCAAGATTACGACGCAATTATCAACTGTTTATCTTCCTTCTTCGATCAACAATGGCGACTTCTTCCTCAGTTCAAGATCAAAATGCATCATCTACATTACTTACGATCAAGCCTAATCAAAATATGATCATCGAACTTAACCCGTTCTTGTATGATTCATATATGCTTCAAGTTGTCGAGTGTTTGAAGTATTCTCCACTGGTTGTAGCCCTAACTCAAGTTGAAGTCGTTCCAATGTCACTCTTATCGCAGGTCTACTCCACGACCTCATATGACAAGAACAAAGAACACATTTTCTTTCAAATCCATAACAATAAGTCTTCGATTTCAAAAGGGAGATTTTGCTCATTGATGAATCTTGTTGTTGATTCCTCAGTAATTTCACCAGACTTCATCACTACTACATAGCTGTTCTCCATGCTTTACGAGATGGGATATACAGATGTGCTCACTACAGTCAAAAAAGTTAAGAAGTCTTGCTTACCTTCTCAGTGGAATGGCTTGTTAACTCTTCTCATCAAGAGTTGGCAGAAAGGAGTGGTGGATCAGATTGCACCAGCAAGGGTTTTCCTACCCTCTTATATGGTCTTTACAATGGTCTTAACCTTGACTATGGGACGATTATCTGGTCTCAAGTGGTGCATAGTCTCAATACTTCCACGAGGCATTCGGAGATATCATGTGGGCTCTTATGGACGATTATAACAAGGAGGGCGATTAACACTTTGGACATTCCTGTGATGAAGGATGCCCTAGTTGCTTCCATTGCTACGTTTCACACAAAGAAGATCATCATCTCTGATCCCACAAAGTTTCATCACAAGGGATCTATTCCTGAATCCATGTTTCGTTGTGTCTCAGCTGAAAGTAAAGTTATGGCGGAATACATAAAACTTCCCCCTAAAGAACCGAGAGTCCTTACTCCAGAACAGCAGGCTACCCTGGATGCAGTAGACAAGCTTGGCAACCGAGGGGAATGTATTACTACAAAGAAGGAGTCCACGGAAGAGGATAAGACTAAAGCCTGTAAGTCTCGAAAACGAAAATCTGATAAAGGAGATTCTTCCAAGCCCAAGAAGCTTAAGAAAATGGCAAGAAGATCCAAGAGTCCCATTCCTCTTGGTTCAGATAACGACAAAGACGATGAAGAAGAGGAGGTTCATCATGAATCACCGAGAGACAATACCCCTCCCAGATCCCCAACTCCAACTGAACTGTAACGATCGAAAAATACAACCAATTTTAAATTTTTCAAAAACAACTCAATTCCATTAAATCTTTACAAAAAGGTTTTCAATACAAAACATTTAACGTATTCCCAAAATCACATTACTACAAAATCATGAGGAGCGGTACAATCACGCCTTTGCCTTGCCACGGTCTCCTGAAGAACCTGAAAAACATAAAACCACAACTGTAAGCCTGAAAGCTTAGTGAGATATCCCCAAAATACCAACCACATATACCATACACGCATAACATGCCATAACATATCCGATCACAGAACAGCCATGCACTTCGGGTCTACTGTGAGACTGGTCCGCCGCACCGGCCTACAGTCCACCTGGTCCACCCTATGAGTCTAGCCATAAACCTCGAGTCTAAAGTGTGATTGGTCCGCCCACACCGGGCCTTCAATCCACCTGGTCCACTCTCCGAATCTAACCACATACATCGAGTCTGCAGTGTGATTGGTCCGCCCGCACCGGGCCTTCAGTCCACCTGGTCCACTCTCTGAGTCTACAGTATGACTGGTCCGCCCACACCGGGCCTTCAGTCGGCCTGGTCCACTCTCCGAGCCTCGGCGCGTCTGGTCCGCCCTCTTGGGGCCTACAGCCTATTCGGACCGCTCGCTGGGCCTTCGGAACAACCGGTCCGCCCTGGGTATCTTAGCCTACAGCACAAAGCAAGACCCGCCTCAACCCAACTCCAGTCCAAACAACCATGTGCACATATACATACAATCATATAGCAATTCACAGTCAACAAGCAGATCAAACAGATCACATAACATATCATCATCGTAACTAGGATACCGACCTATCAGGTCACTAGCATAGCATCTCCCTATCTCTCAAGATACCGATCTCAATCAGGTCTCTAACATATACCATCCTAGCTCTCAGGATGCAAACATATCAAAGCAATAACATAACAACAACTACCTAGATCTCAATCCGATAAGGGCCGGCCTTGGTGCCTTAGATCCTGTTGATATAGTGAGGATAACTCACCTCGATACTGCTGACTGAACAGATAACCCAAGCTGCTCCGACCACTGATACGATCTCCACCACTGGACAACCACCACGACACTAAACTCAAAACAATAACCAACAATTACCAAAATGCCCCTGGAAACCACTGGTCAACCTTTGGTCAAAGACAAGGTCAAAGTCAACCCCTGACTGACTTTACTCGCCGAGTCAACCCGATGACTCACCGAGTCCCCATACTCAAAACTTCCCTCAATCCGCGACCTAACTTGCCGAGTCACCCCGAGACTCGTCGAGTCCAACAACTCTGAGTCCACTCGCCCACAACTCACCGAGTCATCCCTTGACTCGCCGATTCTCGACTCTACCAGAAAATATTGGGACTCTTCAACAAAACTCGCCGAGTTCCAGGCCATCTTCATCCAACTCGCCGAGTTGTTCTTCCAACTCGTCGAGTTCCAGCTCATCTTCAAGCAACTCGTCGAGTTCACCCATGTGACTCGCCGAGTACCACCGGTCTGAATCCATACAGAAGCATTCCCGGCCATGCAATTGATCCAAAACATAGATCTAGCCTCCTACAACCCATCCATCACGTAAAGTGGCAAACTTTACGTGAATCCAAAGAAATCTAGGCCTTATACACTTTAGGGATAGGGTTTGGGACATGATAGCTTCACTACACACTCAAACACAGGGACTTTCAGGCATTCCAACCCTTCTCCATTCCAGATCTGAGGTAGCAACCTCAGATCTAACCTCTAAACTCCAAAACACCAAAAGATAAGCTCCCCACAAACCCCATAATGAATAATCCAAAGAGTAACAGCCCAAGGACGAGATATTACCTCAAAAGAACGCCCCAACTGCAATGGAACTCGAATCCAAGCAAAGCCCTTTGCTCCAAGCCTCCTACCCTTCAAGATTTCCTCAACAATTGCTTCTCCAAGCTCCCAAATGCAACTTGATCCACTAACATACGAAGGTTAGGGTTTCTGGACTTGAGGATGAGTAAAGAGGCTGGGGGAATGGATGTTATGTTCTTTATATAGGGCTCAACCCTGAGAATTAGGGTTTTCTCCACTCAGCGCCTACTCGCCGAGTCGGCTACTTAACACGCGACCAAGTCGCGACTCTACTCGCCGAGTCCACCCATGGACTCGCCGAGTCGCTCTTTCCCAATTTAATCTTTTAGCCCTTCAACTCTACTCTTGATATTTCGGGATGTTACATGAACCCATCAATAACACAATTCCAATCCCACCTCCATCACCAAAACAAATAATTGCAGTTTCGGTTCCTATCGATCCTCCACCCACTACTTCACAACCAACGATTTCTTTACCACAATCTCCACCAGTTACTACCATTCCAATTTCTACTTCACCATTACCACCTCCTATAATTTCACAATCAACCACCATTACTATTCCTGACCCAACAGTTTAAGTCAACGTATCTGATACGGGGGCAATTACTGCAACCGAAACTCCAGTCTTCACTAAACCTCTTTCACCTACCAAATCAACCGATTCCGGTGCCACTCTCGGTGGAGAGAAGGATGAGTATGACTCTACATACTTCATTCCATATCGGCTTCCTTCTGATGAAGACAATGATGCTCCTGTCAGCAGTCAACATTTACAGGGCATTCATGACAAGCTGGATCATTTGCTTGAAGACAGCAAGGCTTATAGTGGTGTGGTTCTTAAGGCTTTCCTAGAGACTGATATTGAACAATACACCTCATCAATTGAAAAATACACTACCGCTATTGATGAGTCTACTTCTTCTTGTAAAAAGGCACTTACTGATGTTACTGAGGTTGTTCATACAACTCAGATTTTTCTAGACTCTTTGAAAAATCATGCTGATACAAGTGCAGCGAAAATACAAGCCTATGTAGATTTATTTTCTAAGTCCCTTCAGGAAGAAAGCACCAAGTTTGAAGCTATGAGATCATCTATTCAAACCGAGAACACTTCCTTTTTAAGCTCAGTGAATTCTCGATTTGCCTCCCTTCAAGCTGACCTGGCAACTGAAAGTACTCTGAAGGCAGATCTTGCCAAACAAGCCTCTACCATTGAAGTCCATAAGGTGCAGTTAGCCCAAGTAGAGAAAGAAATTTCTTTGTTGAAGACAGAACGGGCTGTATTTCGAAGTTGTGCAGGCGATGTAAAGGACATGTTGCTCAATCTCCTTGGTGCTCATGATCCCATTCTCACTCTTACCATCCGAAATCATCTTACCACCAAACTGATTCCTGCCCTTGCCATGCTCCATGAAATGAAGGGTGTTTCTAAGAGGTTCGTACCTCCGAAACAAGGGGGAGAAGGTGTTCGAGTTGATCAGCCGAAAGTGGTTATAAAGACAGAAAGTGATCAACCGAGTGTAACTGTGAAAATTGAAATAGAGACTATTCACCCAACCGAACTGAAGGATAATGTAGCTTCAGGTACTAGTCTAAATGAAAAGGAAAAGCAGACTGCTGATGACAGTGATAGTGATGTTGGTGAAACTATTGTTGAAGCTCTCCAAAGAAAGAAGAGGGAACGAGAGCTAAAAGAAGCAAAGGAGAGGGAAAGGAGAAACAAGGAAGAAGAAGACGCCTTGAATTGTAAAAAGGCCTTGTTTCCCTTGTGGACGAAGGAAGTACTTGTCAATCAAGCTATAGAGTTTCCATCGGTCTATTGGTTGGAACCTGTTGCTTCGTTTGACTGTGATAATTCAAAGGACTCACAGTTTGATATGCCAATTACAAGGAAGGAATTCACGTTCCATTGTTTTGATTCAACTGTGGAGGTTCCTTTTCCTCATCCGAAGGTTGACAGAGAGCTGATTGATTTCTATCTCAAGTTTGGCCAACCGCAGTACCTGAATTGGAGTGCACAGAAGATCATTACAGTCACGGTTCTCAAACCTTCACCTGCTGGGAGATTTACAAATGTCAATTTCAAGATCACTCGTGGTACAGCAAACACAGTGTCGACTATCTCTTTTGCAGATCTTCCTAATCTCAATCCCCATGATTGGATTTTGCTATACAACATTATGCTCACTAATCCGACGGAATATGAGCCGATTCTTGAACACTTAAAGCGAATGTTGGCCTCCTACATCTATGAAGTTGCGACTATGGATCAGGAGATAGCAAAGGTTATGAACAAGAAGCCAACAGTCAAGCCTACACCAAAGCCAGGGGATGTGAACAGAATGAAGATGGGTCAAATTGATTCAACGCAACTCACTGTGATGTTTACTAAAGGTGAAGGTCACAGATTTTTGTTTGCTCTGGTAGATAAGCACTTATTCTCTACTGATTGCTTGGAGCACATCATCAACATAACACATCGGTGCAAGCAGAATTCAGAGGCTGACAAGAAAAATTTTACAGACATGCTTCGGTGGTACATTACCTTCCGGTATCATCTTTTGGCCATCATACCGAGGGTGTTTAAGACTGTGAAGAAGTCTTCTGTTGCTAAACATAATTGAGGTTTCGGCTCCAAAGACGCAAAAGGGGAGATTGTTGTTGAGTCCGTTTGTGTTGCGTCTTGGGCCTTATGTTTTGCATCCGGATTGGGCCTGTCCATCCATGATTTTCTAGACTAGTTAGTAGGGCTGTTATATATATATATATATATATATATATATATATATATATATATATATATATATATATATATGCATGCATGTATGCATTATATAGAGTTGATTATCACGTTCATTGTTTTGTAACCCTAGAACACCTCTACAGTTGAAGTTCTTAATCGAGCTCTTTTGAGGTGTTGAAACATTAATCATACGACATATTCAAAGTCATACTCGTGTTCTTTATTACGTTCTTAATTATTAGCTTGCTTAGAATCTATCGATCCTGATAGAACTTTGTTCTAACAATAATAATAAAACAACAATTGATAAAATATTTATAGTATATTATATTGATTACATTACCATTGTTACTTCAAAAATCCAACAAACCAAACTAAATGGGTTATAAAAAAACATAGCCTGACTAGAGTTGATATCATACTTACTAGAGAACAAATTGTCACGTATTAAATACCGAAAACATAAGAAAATTTTCTACACATATTTTTTTAATTGTTTACATGGTTTCGTTAAGAGACAAATGTATGCTCATTAAAGATCATATGCACGACATGTGAGTCTTTTATACATGCTAATCAACATGAAAAATACATGTAAATTAATTATCATAAGTTGCTTGTTTGCCTTCTCACAAAACAAAACAAATTTATAACGAATTAATCACTAAAATTAACAAGAATTACCCGCATGTTAGGGTCTTTTAAGTTGATTGGTTGTCTTCTTTACAACTACGTTAAAACAATACAAAACAAGTGAGACCAAATGGATTTTGGTCTAGTGTTATCAGAAGTTTACGAATATGTGTCCATCAACCAAATGTTGAGGTTCAAGTCTCGTTGTGGACGAAAGGTGTAAATTTAGGAGTAGAGTAGTTAGTACATGTGTAAGTTGTTCTAAAAAAACAAGTGAGCTATGTTATTATTGATTCAAAGAAACAATACATTACCAAAGACCATGTATCAACCTACGTAGATATAATCCATCATATATGCAATATCATCATCTTCATGTGTATTGTCTCCATTGTCTTCATCAAAAGACATCATTTATGAACATAATGATATGATGTTGTGTGCTAGTGGTTTTTTTTCTCCATCGTTAGTCATTTATACATACAACATAATATGAATACCATGAACCATTAACGATTAACTTTTGTGAGCCTTGTATGTAACCGATTAGACATCAAACTAGTTGTGTAAAGAGTATATTTCGAATGGTTGCCTAAAAATATGATCCAACCTTTGCGAATCTCTCTTCTATATCTATAAAAAAAAGCAATAAAAAATAATTATTTTATCTATCATAATTTACATTCTAAGTTCTTTTTATAACTAATCAAACAAAATTTTCTCAAAATAAAAAAGATTAAATTCCATTTCTTTAGCACTTAGAGATTCTAATTCGTGTAGATTCCTCATTCTATATCGCGGTTCAACATCAGAAAAATTAGGAACATCAAAATCCCAGGTCAGCCTGCTCAAAGATAACGCAGTCGATCAAACAAGACAACCAGGCGATCATATAATTATTATTATTAATATTCTATTAATCAGTACAGCTCCCCATACCATGTTCTGTTTATCAAACCACTGAAGACGATTTCACCTCTTCTCCGCGCTCTCCTAATACCAAACCAAAAGGCAAACGCAACTTCATGTTTTCTTGATCCTAAATTCCACCTTTTATTTAGAGATTAGCAGTTCAATCACACCTCGAATCGAATCTATCGTGCCTACCCTTGTTTGAACTCAAGACAGATTCTGATTCATCATAATCGACTCTAGTTCATTCTGTTTGATGCTTGATTTAGCAGCCCAGAACTAGGGTTTAGAGTCAATGAAGGCCATGGAGACTTTACAGGATCTGATCGAAGAAGCAAAGCTTCGTACTGTGTGGTGGGCTCTTTGTATCTTCGCTGTCTCTTACTTCTTAGCACGTAAGTTCTTTGCTTTCTGATGGGTTGGGTGTATGTATATTGATTTTAATCGTTGTTTGCATATTCTTTATGGGTTTTTGTTGTATTCTTACAGACACAAGTAAATCAATGTGGATGAATGTTCCTATAGCAATACTTATGGTATCGGGTTCACGAATTTTGTTAAACGAAGTTGAATTCCGTTGGAGGACCAGAAAAAACCGGCCACTAACATATTTATCGCACTTAGAAAAGAAGCAATTATCTGTGAACGATTCACGGCTTTCCACCTTGCCTCCCCCGCCTAAATGGAAGAGGAAAGTCGATTCTCCAATGGTGGAGGCTGCCATGGAGGATTTCATTAACAAGCTTTTGCAAGATTTTGTTGTTGATCTATGGTATTCAGATATTACACAAGACAAGGAAGCACCTGAACTGATTCGGGCAATTATTATGGATGTTCTTGCAGAAATATCTGCAAGAGTCAAGAACACAAATCTTGTTGACTTGTTAACAAGGTCGGTATGTCTAGAATATATGTATATGTTTATACTGGTTATCAGAAACTGATTATCTGATTCTGATTATTTCTGTTTGTTTTAGGGATGTGGTTGATCTAGTTGGTGTCCACCTAGAGCTTTTTAGAAAAAACCAAGCTGCAATTGGAGTAGAGGTTATGGTAACATTGTCTTCAGAAGAAAGAGATGAAAGGTTGAAACATCATCTCATGGCTTCTAAAGAGCTTCATCCTGCTCTATTATCTCCCGAGAGTGAGTACAAGGTGTGAGTGGAGTGTTTTGATGTAAAATAATTTCTATGATCATTAAGATTTAAGTCTCCTTTTGTTGCAAAGAACAAAACATGTTGTACTGTGTTTTTGGTGTGCATTGAATGAATGGGACAAAAAGCAACTTTTCACCTTTTTGGATGAGACAAAAAACAATTTTGTCTTTTTGTCCCATTGACATCAATGATCAGTCCCACAGTCCAATGCATGTCAAACACAGTACAACCGGTTCTGCATGACAATATCTGATGCTTCTTAATTTTTTGTAGTTTTTGAAGCGGATTATGGGGGCTGTCTTAGCTGTAGTGCTAAAACCACGGGAAGCTCAATCGCCTTTAGTTCGATGCATTTGTAGAGAGCTTTTAACATGTTTGGTTATGGAACCTGTAATGAGATTTGCAAGCCCTGGTTACATCAATGAGTTGCTGGAGCTTATTTTCTTGACCTCCACTAACAATGGAGGTGAAGATCAATCACCAAATGTTAAAGAACATAAACAAGATCAATCCACAAGCACAAAAAGTTCTGATCTTTCTAATACTCAAAAGAATGACATGACAATAGCTAAACATGATGCAAATATAGAACATCCCTTAGATGCGTCTCTCAATAGTGTTACTGGTTTAAATCAAGAAAAAACAAAGAGTTTACCAGCTGCTGATTGGGCTCGGGTTCTTGAGGCAGCAACCCAAAGAAGGACAGAGGTTCTTCAGCCTGAGAATCTTGAAAATATGTGGACAAAAGGAAGAAACTACAAGAAGAAAGCTCAGAAGCATGCTACTCGAGGGCAAAATAGTAATATCAAGAAAGATAAGCTTGAGAATTCGAGTTCTGAAAAGTTTCCACCAAGGCCTCATGATGCTGATCAAAGGAATACTTTGAGTCTTGATGGGGGAGCTGAAGAGAGTTCTAGTGTAATTAAGTTTAGGAAATCTAACAGCACATCTGATTTGATCAAAGAAACCCAGATTGAAACCGGGTATCCAGATCAAGTCAGTGGGTCGATTATCTCAGAGTTTTATACTGCAAATGTTGGCAAAAAAGATGTACATAATAATGTTAATGTTGCTTCTGATAAAGTATTACGAATTGAAGGATGTGTCCCAAAGCTTAAGTGCAGGGTAAGAGTAAGACCATTCTCTTTTGCTGATTGACTTTGACTTTAACTTTGATTTTGACTGTGACTGTGTATATATATGCTACAGGTTCTAGGAGCTTATTTTGAGAAACTTGGGTCAAAATCTTTTGCTGTTTATTCAATTGCAGTTACAGATGCTGAAAACAACACTTGGTTTGTTAAAAGAAGGTCTTGTTTCTTGAATTTTTAAATAACTACACAATCTTTTATGGTTTCTGGAGATAAATGATTTGTATTTTTTTTTTTGGTGAGCAGATACAGGAATTTTGAGAGATTGCATCGCCAGTTAAAGGATATTCCAAACTATACTTTACATTTGCCTCCTAAAAGGATATTTTCATCAAGTACAGAAGATGCATTTGTTCATCAACGTTGCATTCATCTTGACAAATATTTACAAGTATGGCTCTTACTTCTTATACTATATGTTTGTCATGTATAAATGTATTGAATGGATTTTGTTATGTATAGGAACTTTTATCAATAGCTAATGTTGCAGAGCAACATGAAGTGTGGGACTTTTTGAGTATCTCATCAAGGGTATCTATCTATCTCTCTTTCTCTCTACATTTTCTACAATTTAACTTATAAACTTATTATTTTATGTCACCATTCATGACTGCAGAATTATTCTTTTGGAAAGTCTTCTTCAGTAATGAGGACCTTAGCAGGTGTGTCCTTTTGTTTTCACATGTTATAATACCATAATGTTTTGACGGATTTGCCCTTATTTATTTATATTTCTTTTCCAGTGAATGTGGATGATGCTGTGGACGATATTGTCCGTCAGTTTAAAGGTGTTTCAGATGGTTTGATTCGGAAAGTTGTGGGCCCATCTTTCACTGTTGAACCCATGAGCAAAAGCTTAACATGGAAAGCAGATGAACTCAGTAATTCCTACTCCTACACAAGGCAAGCAACATCGGAATCAGCAAATAGTCTTTCCGATAACGAGGAGAATGGAGTCGTTGATTCCATTCCCACTGCACAACCTAACGGGTGGCATTCAGACAACGAGTTAAACACAAAAGGATTCCCACCAAGAGTTGTCAAACATGATGATCTTTTAAGAAGCTTAGATCATGAGAAAAGAGCTGAAATACTCAATCTTGCTGCAAATTTTCCTTCAACTTCTGATTCCATGGAAGATCCACTCGGTGTTCCAGCAGAGGTTCTTTTTCTTTTTCTTTTTCTATTTATATTATAATCTTTTTAATTTATATCCCTTGACATTTTTATTTGTGTAAATGTTTTATTGCAGTGGACACCACCTAATGTGAGTGTTCCTTTGCTAAATTTGGTGGACAATATATTTCAACTTAACCGAAGAGGGTGGTTAAGGTTAGTTAACCATGGTAACATACATCATACATGAATCTTCTTTAAATTCCACCCACAAATGTTAAATGTAAGGGTTTGTTTTTTATGCAGACGACAAGTGTTTTGGATATCAAAGCAAATTTTACAGTTGATGATGGAAGATGCTATTGATGATTGGCTTTTAAGGCAAATACATTGGCTTAGAAGAGACGACATTGTTGCTCATGGGATACGTTGGATACAAGATGTAATTACTTTGCTTATCTTTTTATTTTTAACAAAATAATATTAATAATAACAATAATTGTTTTTTTTTTTGTTAGGTTTTATGGCCTGAAGGCATATTTTTTACAAGATTAACTACTCAAAATTCTTATCATTCTGATCAAGATACTCCAAAAACAGCAACTCATTCATCGGGCAGTAAAGTCTATAAACAAGGGTCGTTTGAGGAGCAACTTGAGGCTGCCCGAAGGGCTAGTGATGTCAAAAAGATGATTTTTAGTAAGAAAGAATTCATCCTTTTTTTTTTTCTCTTGATAAAAACGTTTGTTTGTCAAATGTCTAAAATACCCTTTTTCTTCTTTTTTAGACGGAGCGCCTTCCACATTGGTGAGCTTGATCGGTCATAACCAATACAAGCGTTGTGCGAAAGACGTCTACTATTTTCTCCAGGTAAAATAAATACCTTTCGATTGTGTTTTGATTGTTAAATGTGAAATGTCTAAAATACCCTTTGGTGCAGTCTGCCGTCTGTTTGAAGCAACTTGCGTATGGATTACTCGAACTTGTGATCATAACGGTTTTCCCGGAGCTGCATGATATCGTAACAGATGCTCATAAGAAGGAAGCAACAAGAGTGTAGATTATTCCAAGATTCCACTCTTAAGTTTTCTCGGTTTTTGCCTTTTAAGTTTTGGATATGTTGGTTGATGTTTATTTTTCTCTGATTTGGCTATAACTGTACAAAAAGGTGTTAGTTAATAGTTAGTAGTGTGTGCATAGTCTTTGAAGAGTAGATAATATAAAACCTATCTATTATGGTTTTTAAAGTACCTTTTTGAGCTCAGTTTTGTAATTATATCTGTTGCTTTCGGAGTCGTTTTTTAATTGAATATTCTTCCATTGATGTGTGATGACTCGTCTCAAATCTTTTTGTACCATTTAAAATGCAATGTTGACTTTACATATTATAGAACTCTCTATATGTCCTAAACTTCTTTTGTTTATATAAAAGCGACAACTTCATACTTCATAAAAGTCTCAAGAATATCTTCTTCATAAAGGGTTAGAGATGATAGAATATCTACATGTTGTTTTATATGTTTCACGTTAAGTCTTTTTTTTTTTTTTTTTTTTTTTTTTTTTTTTTTTTTTGTTAAAGCACCAAGTCATTGTAGTTACAAAAGTATATAGGGTCCCGGGTTATCGGCTAGCCATATTAAAATGTGTTGGCATGGTATCTGTGTGGCAAAGGCAAGTCGATATTTTAGTTCTGTATCTTTTGTTAACTTCCAAATATAATTTAAATTTGAAAAAAAAATTATGACATCTCTTCCACTTGTCTTTTGTGATTTATTTCATGATCATATTCACACTCTTCATTTCGACTTTAATGATATTAGGAAACCTCAAAAAGTTAAGTTTGAAGGTTTGTTGTGATAGACTTGTTGCCTTTTCGACCAATTCTATAAATTTGGAAAATTTGTATCTATTTTCAACACCAAAGTTTCTAACAAATGGTTTAATGTATATCAATTCCTCTTTTTTTGATTGTCATAAACCACCAACACAAATAACAATAAAATACTCATCTGAATGGTTTGAACTCATGTTATCTCACCATTAACAAAAAGGGTATGTTGAAAAAGTTGATATGGAAATAAAAACAAAAAACGCATTGAAAATTTTGCTCCAAAAATCAAACAATTGGTTTGATTATTGTTATTTTTTTGGGTAAATGGCATAAAAAACATTCTTTTTACATAGAAATTTGATTTTGACACCGTGTTTTTTTTTGTGTCAATTTTGACACTGTGTTTTCCAATTTGTTACAATTCTGACCACTTGACCGGTTAACCAGGTTACATGCTGACGTGTCAGTTTTGATGACGTGGCATGCTGACATTATATGCTGACGTGTCAAAATTGAATTTTTTTCTCACAAAAAACACTATGTTTTCATTTTTTTTCGATTTTGATACTAAGTTTAATTTTTTTTTTCAAATTTGACACTATGTTTTTTAGTTCCAAATCGAACATCATTTTTTCCAATTTTGTTCAATGTTGATAATTTTCTATTTGAAACAGTATAAATATTTTTTTAATACATTTAAACCGTATAAATATGTTTTTTTTCATTTAAAAACTATAGTTTTGTATAAATACATTTTTTTTACACTCAAACCATATTTTTATATATAAATATGTATTAGTTATATAAAAATTGTATTTTATATTAAATATGCAACTTTAAAATGTGTTTGGAGGTTTGAAGGCGTGTAGTCGATCAAAACTCATCAAAATTTTTACATCTTATTAGAAGCTTATGGTTAGTGTAATTCTCATGATATAACTAATGCTTTGAATGTAAGAAAAAAAACACATTGTATTTAAATAAAAATGTGGTTTTTAAACGAAAAAAATATGTTTATACGGTTTAAAATGTAATAAAAAAATATATTTATACGGTTTCAAATAGAAAATAGACAAAATTGAACAAAATTTGATAAAAGATGTTCGATTGGAACAAAAAAACATAGTGTCAAAATTGAAATAAAAAGTTAAACTTAGTGTCAAAATCAAAAAAAGTGAAAACTTAGTGTTTTTTATGGAAAAAAAATCAATTTTGACACGTCAGCATATCATGTCAGCATACCACGTCATCAAAACTGACACGTCATCAAGCCACGTCAGCATGTAACCTGGTTAACCGGTCAAGTGGTCAGAATTGTAACAAATTGAAAAACACAGTGTCAAAATTGACAAAAAAAAAACACGGTGTCAAAATCGAATTTCTGTGTAAAAAGAGTGTTTTTTGTGTCATTTACCCTATTTTTTTTACAAAACAATCTCTTATAATGTAACATCCGTTAAAATGTAAATATTTTCGTAGTCAAATTGACAAGCAAATATATGATTTTTCAAAAAAAAAAAATCACAGATGACGTCATTTTTCATAGTCACCATGTTCAAAACATCATTTTGGAAAAAAAAAAAAAAAAACAATTAAGACCAACATTTTCATAGATGGTTATCTACCAAATTATGGTTATTTAGGTCATTTTTCATTTTTTTTGGCTAATTAATGGTAAAAAGTTTTAGAAAATGTCTATCTTTGTCACTTTCTCTAAATTTTAACTAGCTATATCACTATATGTAATGCCGCCTTTCCATTTTCTATTTAAAATGATAATAATATTGATAGTAAAATAATAAAGGGCAATCATAGGTTTTAATCAACATATAATGGATAAATAAGTAAAATAAATAAATAAATGGAGTTATGTAAAATATAAAAGAGATTTATATATTATTTAAAGTAATAAATTAAGTATATGCTAGATAAATAAAAGTACATGAGTGACCTTAAAAGAAACAAAATAGTCTTAAGAGGGACTAAAGGGGGATTTTGAAAGCTTATAATGTGAAAATCTGGGTGATTGGGACCAAAATATCCTTATGGAAAACTTAAGGGATGTAAATTGAAAATTTTGAATTCTGGTGAATGTGACTGCTACTTACAGATCTTCGTCCCATTTGTGAGTGTATGTCACACAAGGAAGAAACCGCGGAGGGGTGGGAAGGGGGGAGAAGAATGCTAGAAAGCGAAGAAAAAGAGGAAGAAGGGATCAAGTATCAAGGTATGTAATCACCCTTCTATTTCCTTGCATGAAAAAGAGAGGCAAAACGGAGGAAAAACTTGATTTTTGAGCTCAGAATCTGCAGGTTATGAAAATAGTGAAACAATAGACTTAGGGTTGTGATTTTCGAAATCTCCTTAACCCATTTATTACTTCATAAATAAAAGTCCATTACTGTTCTCTTTTGTGCATTGTACTTTGAGTTATGGTTTGACAGCCAAATGACTATTATGTTATCACACCTCATAATTATTATTAAGTCCTTATTCTCTAGCTTTGAGGTCGTTTTACTAAGGACATAATGGGTTAAGATGTTAAATTAACCCAAATGCTAAGTTAAGATTTCATGTGGAAATCCATTATTTTGTCATGTTTTTGTAAAAAACATAACTAATTCTAGAAAATTTGTTTGAACCTAAAATTGGTTACCAAAGTTTAGAAATTGAGTCTAATATATTTCGTTATTTTTTACCTAAGCATGGAAATGGCTCTATTGAGGGTGAAAAGTGTAATTTTTAATGATTGGTCCAGTTTGAGCTGCTATGTCATGATGTCTTCAAAAATTCATAACAAATAGTAGAAAAACCATATGGACTTATGTAAATAGTCCCTCGAAAGGTAAAAGAATAAAGTTATGGATATGAAATAATATTGCAATATTGAGGGGTTTTAGAGGGGCTAAAATGGTCTTGAACAGACTGTTGTTTTGGGTAATATTTTGTAAAAATAAGCCTAATAACTTAAATACTTAATGAGGGCTAAGGGTTAGCTATTAACATTCTTAAATGCTATTTCTAGGAGGGATGTGACATGTAATGATCTTGCTGGATTTATGGGGTATCACTTGGAGTCTACGCTGCATTTTGAGGTGAGTTCCTCACTACATGATATTGATGTTATACGTCCTTTACTTTAACTCTTGTGTGCTTGTAGGAAGTATGTGGGTATTACTAGACTATGTTATTGTCTAGTAGGTATACGATATTGGTTTGACATACTAAGAAATATGCATACGATATTCGCTCAAGGTACTAAGGAATGCGTGTATGATATTGGTTCGATGTACTGAGCAATATAGGAGGGTTCGACGTATTAAGCAAGGGGGATCCGCATTAGTCGACATGTCCCAAGTTAGTGTATGCTTGTTTATGATTTATTTTTAGACTTGCACATAGGGGTGTGCATCAAACTGCAAAAACTACTCACACCGCACCGCATATTACGGTTTTAGACTTTCACGCTACGGTTTGTAATTTTCGTAAACCGCACTATGTGGTCCGGTTTTCGGTTTATAGTAATAAAAATGCGGTTCAAACGGCACCGCATATATATACTAATAAAAGAATAACTTTAATATTCTTTTTGTCATGCGTCACTTTAATACAACTCATCATTAGTGTATTATATATACCTGATGACATTTGAAAATTTAAAATAAATGATCCAAAGAAAAGAAACAAGATTAAGTAAATTATCAAACCGCAACCGCAAAACTGCTCACACCAAACCGCACTGTATATCGCAGTTTAGAGCTTCCACGTGTGGTTTGTGGTTTCTAATGTTCTCAAACCACATATACGGTGTGGTTTGCAAGTTTGACTATAAACCTCACCGCAAACACCCCTACTTGGATGTATGGTTATGTGTTGATTGTATCCTTATGTTAGAGGTAGATAATATGTAATGTAGATACTATATATGTTTTTAGATTCACTAAGATTCGTGTTTACCCTTTTCCTTAGAACCACTGTTCTAGGATCATCATGTACGAAGGATGTCAAGGCGTAACGATACACACCGACGTGACTTTGTTAGGATGAAGATTTTATTTGACACTTGATTATTCATGTTTTTGCTGCTTTGGATTTTTAGGCCTTTATTTAAATATTGCTAAATTGTGGAATTTGTTTTTTAAAATCAAAGATGTTGATATTATTGGTATTTTTGATTTAATAAATATTGTTTTAAAAAGTTCAATTTAATTGTAATATCGGGTTCCATTGAACATTTTGTTTTAATTTTTATATGAGATATAAGTGTGTAGACAAGTGGAGTTAAAACATAATTTGAAAATATTAGATTAAACTGGACTAATCAAAGTTTTGATTTACGTTTTTATCAAAAAAAAATGACTACTTTGTTATATAAATAAATAAAAATAAAATTTTATTAATTTATACAAATATGTTATAAGTAGATTTTAGTTAAAATGTGAGAAGTTATTGAGTTGCTGATTTAGACGGGTTGAATGTTTATATTAAAAAATGATTATGTAAGGTAGGGGTGAGCAAAAACCGCACCGCAACTGAAATTAACCGTAAAAATCGCATAAACCGCAACCGAAAAACCGCAACCGTAATAAAAACCGATGATGAAGTTTTCTGTTTTTCAAAAACCGCAAATTTGCGGTGCGATGCGGTTATTAGTTTCCAAAAACCGCAAAAAAAACCACACCGCACCACATATATTATATACAATTTTTTTTTATCAATTATTAGTTTATTAAATGTTAAAAATAAGACAAGTTTCATGAATAAAAGACGGATAAAATAATAGAAGACAAAAGCGTTGGTTTTTTCTTATGTTTAACTTTGAAAAATGATGAAATTAAACAATTTTAAGATATTTCTTGTTAATTACTATTGATTTGACGTTTTAAAGATATTAGTTGTCTGTGGTTTAAGTTAAATAGTTAATTGTTTTATACTTTATGGTTTTTTTATTATTATTACAAGTAATATGTTTGAACTCTTAAAACTATTTGAGCTCTAAATTTAGGTTAAAAACCACATAAAATAATCGCACCAAATTCATGCGGTTAATAACCGCAACACAGAAAAAACAAAACCACACAGCAAAAATAACCGCCTAACCGTACCGCAAAAATAACCGCATCATACGATTTTGAAAATGGATTAACCGCATTTACGGTTAGTGGTGAGGTTTTCACTAATAACCGCACCGAACCGCACCGTGCTCACTCTTAATGTAAGGTAATAATCTAATAAATAGAGATAATTTATTATTAGATGTTGCTTAAGTATGAGTGATTGGTTTCGTGTTCATTGTTTAGTATTAGCATAAAGTGGCGTTATTTGTTGTCTCCGATTGTCACGTAGACATCACATAAGATTTGTCATTCTTGTCATTTTTTTGTGTACGAAGTATTGAATAGGGCGTGGTTTGTCATCCAACTATTTAAAAAATATATATATAAAACTTAATTAAAAAACATAAATATTAATTAAAACAAAATTTATAATTTTCATTAACCACAACATTGAAAATTACATAAACAAAAACCAAAAATAGAAAATAACATGAAATAAAAATTATATAAATAAAAACTTAAAAAAACATAAATTTATAAATTAAAAATCTACAAATTATATTTAGCCCTAATTGTTGCTTTCATAGCCAAAGCCACTGCTCGATCTTCGGCGTTAAGGCTAGTCACATCTTGCATTACCAATGTCATTTTCGTGAGTCGGATGGTTTTGACCATATACTTCTTCAAATTCATATTTAATTGTGTCATTTGCGATACTATTTCATCGAATCGGTTGACCGCTTGGTACTTGTTGACAAATTTGAAGATGTCGTTTTTCCTTTTCTTTTCGTTTTGTCCTTTCCCATGAGACAAGGAGGAGGTTGTATTTCTTCATTGTCATCATTCATTAAGGTTAACACCGATGTAAGCATTTGATGACATTTGTTGTGAACTTGAATATGAAGAAATTTGGTTTCTTTTTGAAGGCTCAAAAGCACTTGGGTTGTTTTTGGAGTTGTGTAAAGACATCTTGAATGCGAGAATTGTTTAGAAGAGAAAGTATATAAAGAATGATATTTTGTAATGATAAAATGATGCAAGATCCGTGTATATATATAATGGTAATGTAAAAAAATTACATTAAATTTCAAATTCTAACAGGCAGAAATTTGAACCGCCGGCAATAATAAGGTAGTATTTGCCGCCGACAATATCTACCAACGGCATCCCAATCCCACACCGTTTTGGCCTTATTGGTTAGGGTTTATGTTGTTGATTATCAAATTACTGTTCTAACATTGTAAAAATATTCATCCTATAGTAGTTGCTGACCAATTTCGAGCTGGAAGAACTGAAAGTAAGTTTATGTACTTACATCAACAGTCAACACTTTGTTTCAATCGAATCTACGGCTGTGTAATTGTGTTGTTCTAAGTTCTATCTTCTGGTTTTGAATAGAAGCGCCAAAGAAAGAGGTTGATAAACTGATAGCATGTTAGAAATGGAGGATGAACAGCTTGTTTGAATTCTTTGAAAGTCGTGATTTACTATTAAAATTGAAGTATTTATATGGTACAAATCGAACACTCAATTGGATGAAATTCAGAAATAAGAAATCAAAGAATGTCTGTGAAAATGTTCTTCAAGATTGTACCAAAAAAATGACAAAAAAACGGATTTATGATCTCTGTCTGAAAACTGTCATATGACAGTTTCAAACTGTCATAAAACCATAAAAACTAACATAAAAATGGATATTTAGATAAGGGTCAAACCAATGTAACTCGACCCCAGGGGTTCTGCCCCTTGGCCCCGCCAGGGGCTGCCGCCCCTTGGACCCCGCTTCCAGGGGCACTGCCCCCGGACCCTCGTTCCTTTAGGGGCTTCGCCCTAAATAACAATGTACTTTGAATCTTGAAAAACTTGAGCAAATGTGCACTCGTACACCATCCTAACTTGTTCAATATTCATCACATCAAGATTAAATCACCAACATACTATTATCATGAGGACTTAAATCGCTGATAGGATCCTTACATGGAATCTCCCAATTTCACAATGCACGAAACCAACCACATCAACAATCGAAATCAACTAATTCGAATTCAAATAAAGTAGCATCAACTGAAACAACGAGGAGAGAATACCGGACTCCTCCTTCACTCGATTGCTTCGCTCCAAATACACGTTCCCCGCCTGGTATTCCTCTGTTCCTGATCACGAAACCGATTAATTTCAGCAAATTCGATTTACTTCGTTTCTTATGATTTTTCTTTTGAATGTAGATATGTTTTGATTAAGTTCGATTAAATATTTAGCGTTGTCCATCCAATTTGGGAAAAATACTCTTAGATTTTATTTCATTAAATGAACGAGAGATTGTAGCGATTTCCCTTTAGATCTGTGGTGTGGAGAGATAAATGGTGGTAAAGATAGATTCGCCATTCGCCATTCAACAACAACATCCAACGCCATCCTCCCAATTCACAGCCTCGTATACCACCCTTCTTATGGAAGCTCCTAATCCTATACACAACTCTCCTAAACCCTTTCAAAATGCAAACCTTCTTCTTCATCGGTGGCCTGCTTTTCATCTTCTACGTATCTTCATCCTCCCTTGCATCAACTGGTCAACACCTCACAACTTTAAAACAACCCTTCCTTGCATCAACCAGTCAACAACTCACAGCTTTAAAACAAACCGACCTTCAACCAGAAGATTTTAAATTAAAGGTTGATCCCACTTTACATTTTGAAAACCCTAGGCTTATGAAAGCTTATTGCGCCTTACAAGAATGGAAGAAAGCAATCTACTCAGATCCACAAAACCTCACAGGAAACTGGGTAGGCCCAAATGTGTGTTCATACGAAGGGGTGTTTTGCTCTCATGCTTTAGATGATCCAAACATTCTAACAGTTGCTCTCATTGATCTCAACTATGGAGATATTGCTGGACAGCTTGTTCCTCATATTGCATTATTAAGCGACCTTGGTGTATTCCATATCAATTCCAACAGATTCTGTGGGGTTATCCCTGAAACCTTCTCAAAACTCAACCTCCTGTTTGAATTCGATGTCAGTAACAATCGTTTCGTGGGCCCTTTCCCTAAAGTTGTATTGGACATGCCTCATTTGAGGTTTCTTGACATAAGATACAACGAATTCGAAGGCAAATTACCTCCTGAATTATTTGACAAACGCCTGGATGCCATTGTTATCAACAACAACCGATTCCATTCCACCATTCCAGAAAACATTGGGAATTCACGTGTTTCCATGCTTGTTCTTGCAAACAATAAGTTCACAGGTTGCATACCTAAAAGCTTTGGAAACATGCCACGTTTAGAACAAGTTTCTTTCTCCAATAACCTTCTAACTGGTTGTATACCCGAAGAGATTGTGAATCTTCAGGGGTTGATATTGTTTGATGTGAGTAACAACAAATTCATCGGGAAACTTCCGAAAAATTTACACACGTTGAAAAGAGTCGAGAGGTTTGACTTTTCAAACAACCGGTTGACCGGAACGATTCCTAAAAGCATTTGCAGTATGCCTGCACTTTTGGATTTTAGAATCTATAGGAACTACTTTCATGAGATTAGTGGAGAATGTGATAAGCTTGTGGATGAAAAGCTGCTTTCTATGAAGGAGAAAGACAATTGCTTCCCTAAAAGACCCCATCAAAAATCTGATAAAATTTGTTCTCAAATGATGAACATTCAAGTTGATTGCAAAAATGTAGGCTGTAGTACACCACAAAACAACGTTGTTGAGCCAGGAAACCGGAAAATAACACCACATAAAATGAAACCACCACCACAAAAGGTTCATCCGCCACCAACACCTGTCCCACAACCACCAAAACCAACCACCAAGCCACCACCAGTGGTCCGAGGACACTAGATGTTATTAGAACACTTATTTTTTTGGTAGAAAACAACTCTCTGTAGACTAACTTGTATTAAACAACTAATGAGAAAAGTTTTACATTTCACATTTCATTCATCTTTGACATTTTTTCTGGTTATTATTACATATAATAATATTATTAGCTATAAAGCTAGTGAATAGCTGCTTGAATCATCTCCACTACAGTTCCCATGGAAGGGCGTTGTTTGGGGTCAGACAAAAGGCACACCTCCGCGATCATAATCATGCCGGAGGCGGAAACATTTTCTTCAACACCTGACATTCGTCTATCGGGAACACCTTTCAATCCTTCTCTATTTTTTTTCTCCGTTACATATTGCCCTAAATTAGTCACCGAAGGTTTCTTTCCTGTAATTATCTCCAACATCAAAATCCCAAAACTGTAAACATCGGATGCTTGGCTAAATGACTTTGAGATACTTCGTGTTCGTGTTAATTCAGGCGCCATTCGACCACAGTTTCTTCTGATAATCGTGGAAGCAGAGATAAGATACGGCGTTTCATAGCTAGAAAGACGAGGTGAGAAATCGCTTTGTATCAGAAAGTTAGATGATTTTATCACCCCGCAGAGAAGACCTCGACTGTGAATCGACGCTACTGCTTTCGCTGCTCCGAGCACTATTTGCTGTCTGATTTCCCAGTTTAACGGCGTAAATTGAACGCCTTCGCTTCCTGAGAAATTAAAAACGATTAAAGGTAAAAAGTTAGAAACCCTAGTTTTTGGTTATGGGATTGCTTACCATGTAGGAGCTCCTCCAAGCTGCCTAAACATAAGTAGTCATGAATAACGAAAGCTTCGCCGCCGTACCAAAAACCAAATCGGAGCGGCAACAACCACCGGTTGCCACTAAGGCCGCCGAAAAACTTAACCCAGTGCTCGAAATTGCTGCCATGGGTGACGTTTTTACAGATCTTTCTTATTGTGATAATGGAGCCGGAGTCGAGGACGACTTTGTAAAGTGTGCCTAAGGAGCCCTCGCCGAGTCTGTTCTTGGGGAGTTGAATGAGATCGGAGGGGTTGAAGGCTGTGATGGTTTCATGGTCTCCGAAGATGATTTTGGTGGGAAGTGTGATTTTGACTTGTAAGGAGATCGGGGTTTGGTTTGTGAGTTGGGTTGTGGTGGGTTTGGTGAGTTTGGTGGAGATGAAGGCTATGGCTCTGTGGAGAGTACATATGAAGAACATTATGAGAAGTAAGAAGAACTGCCATGCGTGATCGATGTTCTTCATTGTTTGTGAGTGAGAGGTTTGGAGATTCCAGAGCAGCCATTGGTTGATGATGAATTTGAGTGATGTGCATAGATGTTTTCACCTGAATCTTTGAAATCATCCTATAGACAGCTAATTTTATGTTTGTATTCTTAGAATCGGATTGCGTCATCTGTGTTTAATTTTAATTGTAAAATTGTAATTGTAATTACTCAACATAGAAGTAGTACCCAAGTTATTCCTTTTCTTTTGTCGCACATTCAGAATCTGATTAAAATAGCTACGAAGAAATTAAATTTGAATAATGTGTCATGGAGTAATCTGATCATATGTTCATCAACCTAACTAAAATCAAATGATTTATAAGTTGAGATACCGCATTGTTAATATACACAAATAAATCAAATCAAACTCTATTATATTTGGGTATCAATCACTTTAATTTTATTTCTGCATTTGTTTGCTTTTAGTTCCAAGATGGAGAAGGAGATAATGAATAGTGGCATATGTTGCGGTGGAATTAAAAAAAAAAATATCCTATTTGCAATTGAAGGGCAACTGTTTGTTAATATGTCTATGTGATAATTGATAATCAAAAGAAGTAGAATGGATTGTATATGTATCCTTCTTCTTCCAGCAAAGAAAATCGACCACTGCATTCTCGATTTAATATACAAGTCTATGAAAACTATGTCGTTTCTGCCAATCATTCTTCTTATCTATTTAATTTAGGTTCGTATATGTAACTTTAGGTTCATATAGGTATCCTTCTTCTTCTAGCTTTATTTCTGACTACATACTTGATCAAAATTACTATGACTTAATGTTTGGTTGATGAAATTTGTATTTTTTAAGTTCACATATTATATTAAGTGTTTGATGAAATGTTGATTAAGTTAAGTTGGCATATTAACACACATAACATAATTTTTTTTTTTTTTTTTTTTTTTTTTTTTTTTTTTTTTTGTTTTTATTCAAAGTGTCTGAGTAAAACAATTCTATACAAGTGATGTGGTTGAAAGTTGAAACAACCATATATAGCTAGATTAGGTGCTTAACCCATTAAGTTTACAATAAGAAGTTATTCTAATATGATATTGTTTAATATCTTGAGTGAGCTTTCTTATCAAGGATAGTTTGTCTAACTTATCAAGGCTAATCTGTCTAAAATATCAAGGACAGAGGAATCAGGAGGTTCTTAAGGTCTAATGTATTTCCTACTTCCTTGAAAAATTCAAGGCCAGCTACTATTCTTAATTCTCTAAAAATCCATGATCTTCAATTTCTAATAATTTTCTTAGATTTGACTGCATGGTAGTACAGTAAAGTTCTTTCATTTGGAATTTGCTAATTTATTTGTATTTAACAAGTATTTGTAAATTACTTTCATTCGTATTTGCCGCAGCTTCACTGGAAAATTCTTTTAGTTATAGTAATTGGTTTTTTGTTTGTAGAGCTTTATGTGCTTATATACCATTTGTAGCAAAAAGAGGTCAAGTATAGTTTGACAACAACTTGAGTGTCTTGAAGGTGTTGCAGTTTATTCATATTTATTTGCAGGTTATTAACTTGAACTTATGAGTTTGATTCAGTTTTCCATTCTTCGTATATCACTAATATATCTTGAAGCTATTATAGGATTTTATATTAATATTGTAATTTTAGCATTTTACTTTCATATTGTAATTTTGAATTATAACATCATATTTTTTTTATTAGAACATTATACAGGTTGGTGGGATGAAACTTCTATGGGGGCTCTAAACATGCAATAATAAGCAATGTACTCTTATTTTCCAGTTTAACTTATTTTGAATTATTGTCGGTGCCTTTAAGCTTGAGCTTGTAATACTAAGAGTGAAACGATTTAACTATTATTAAAATTCGATTTTTTTTAAGAGTTTCCACTTAGATTATTTGTCTGTTTTCAATAGAAAGACAAAAGTTTTCGTGATTATATATAACATTTTTTTTGCCACAAAAAATAAATTAATACAAGTCTATCATCTTAAGAACTACTAAAACCGGAGGGAAACTTCCTTCACTTTTTGTGGGTCATACCCTCCTTTCCCTCACCTAAAACCCAAATAATGGATGGGAAGCCCTTCCCTCATTTTTTTTTTTTTTAATTTTTAAATTAATACTAAACATAAAATTTAATTAAAAATAAAAAAACATTTCATTAATTAAAATAAAACTTACATTAAACCTATAATTTTAAAACTAGAAAAAAAAATTAAAAAAAAAAAAACACAAACTAAAAATCAAACAAACGAACAACGATCTACGAAAAATATTTTTTCAGAATTTTTTCCACCTTCTTCATCACGAGCTCGAGAGCCGATCCTGAGAGATGATCGATGTTTTCCATTAAAAACTTCATATATTTCATTTCTTGTCTCTCCGCCCGCTACTTTTTCTTTGTCGAAAGCCAAACGTTCGGAGAAATTAAGATTATATCGATCAAACAACGATGTTATTTTCCGTATTTCGTCAATGTCCACTCTGAAATCAGATGCATCCGAAGAAGTCTCTTTTCCCTTTCTCTTCGCTTTGTCCCTACCCATTGGACGGACAATTTCTTCTAGCTCGAGTTCGTCGTCCTTATTTAAATCTAGACTGACCCGAGCATCGGAGGAGGTTGTGTAACCACTAGAGCCCGTTTTTGTTCGCTTTGATTGTTGGACTCCAAAAATAAAATTTTGCTCTTATTTTTTCCACCTAGGACATCGGACCAATAATTTCCAACAATTA
The DNA here is from genome assembly GCF_051521515.1 of Lactuca serriola. Taxonomy (NCBI): domain Eukaryota; kingdom Viridiplantae; phylum Streptophyta; class Magnoliopsida; order Asterales; family Asteraceae; genus Lactuca; species Lactuca serriola. Next base: position 259,075,757 of record NC_136412.1, on the reverse strand, counting down.
TGCCACTTGAATGGTTTTCCGACTTCCTTAAGGCAAAACTGCAAAGTTTTTTAAAGTATTTCTTCGTCGTCTTGGCCACTTTTTCGTGGGGTTTTTAGGTTGTTGTACAATCCGTTTATTTTTTAAACCCCCTTTGCTATTTCTCGAAACTTCGAATTCGGTTGATGTTTCGTACGGTAGTCGTAGCCTTTTTCTAGCTCCTCTCGAAACCGTTCTAAAATGTGAAACCAAAAATATTCTCCCGGTTGTGCATTTCCTTGAATCGAATCTTTAGAAATGTCAGCCCAAGCTTTGACCAAAACTAGCTCTTCGTGTGGAAGCCATGTTGTCGGCTTTTGTCTTCCCGGTTGTGCGACACCCTCGCACGCTTGTTTTTTCTCTTTACGCCTTTGTGGGGTGGTGTTGGTTGAGTTTCGGGAACCATGTCTTCTTCTTCCGAGTCATCCAACTCATCGACTAGCCGACGTTGTTGTTGGGTTTGGGTTTGAGTTTGAGTTTGGGTTTGGGGTTGAGGCTGATTTGACGATTGTTGATCCGGAAACACAACAAAGTTTGAAAACATTTGCGGCGAAACATTTGGAACTTGCATCGGGTAATATTGTCCAACATTTTGGTATTGGAATTGTAGTGGGGATTGAATGGGAGCATCGAGTTAGGGACGATAAACTCCTTGTGGTGATGAATCGATAGCAAAAGTGTTTCGAGAAGGGATATTTAAACTCGAACCATGACTTTTTTTTCCTTCGATCGGAAGTTGGGGTTTGATTGTCGGGATTCATTTTTTTAGAAGAAAATAAAGAGAATAAAGGGTTTTGTGAATGTTGTTTGATGGTAAATAGTTGTGTATTTATAGATGTTTAAAAAGGTTAAAAAAAACAAAAAAAATGGATTTAAAAGCATTTAGCCGTTGTAGCAATATATATATATATATATATATATATATATATATATATATATATATATATATATATATATACACCGTTAATCAACGGTTACACCTTGTTCCCGAGTTCAACTTAACGAGAGAAAGGAAACGAAATGAGTGGAAATGAGAGGAAAATAAAAGAGATTAGTGTTCCCGAGTTTCATTAAATGAGAGAAGTGGAAGGAAGTGGAGGGAAATGGGAGGATAACTTTCCCTCCTAACTTTCCTTCCGATTTAGGAGGATTTGGAAAGAAAGAACAAAATTATTCATTTTCCTTCCACTTCTCTCAAACTCGGGAACACAAAAGAAAATTTTGTTTTCCTTTCCTTTCTCTTCTTTTCTCTCGTGACTTTCTTTTCTTTTCTCTTCTTTTCTTTTGTTAAACTCGGGAACGAGATGTTAAATTTCAAAAAAAAAATGCAGCCAATCATAGCTGGAGAGAGAACGCGGGAGAGTCTCCCCTTACCCGTTCACGCGCCACCCTTCCCCGCGCTGACAGTGCGGTGTTCCGTCGGGCGGGAAGCTTCCGGTGGGTCTTCCCCGCAACCATTCCGTTCGACCTAATTCAAACCAATTCTTTGAGCAAATTCATTCTTGCATGTAATGCTTATAAGTGCATTTGTGCTTCGACTAAAATGTCCCCGATGTTGATACTCCATTTTATTGTTGCTATCATTCTTTGCCCCTGAAGTTGTTGCAATTCCTACTATAAAAAAAAGTGGTTGTAATGTATTGGGCTTGTTGATTTGATATTAATTTGTTTTGTTAATTCTATGACACAAGTGTGTGTGTGTGTTTTTATTGTGTTATAGTTTGAAGAGAAAACTTATGGTTATTTACTTATATAAAATATCCAATTATTTAGAAATCCATGTATTTAATTGTAATATGATCGTGTAATCATTTATCATATAAATCAAATTTTTTTTTTAATAATTTAGATCTTTTATAAATATTTTACTTGTGGTTCTCACGGGTTGTAACCTAGATATTTAGTAAAATGTATTTGATATAGTTTACAGATATAACGATAAACTCGGATATTGGGTTAACGTATCAGATTATTTAATAATATTATACAAAGTTGATTATACTGTTTACCTATGCTGCTACCAAAATTCTTGGAATAACACCGTGCTATGGTTTAATATCAACATGACATACTCTGTGATGACAAACATATTAAATTTGGCGCATCATCAAGGATTTCGGGTCCTAAGAAGTTGTGTTTCTAATATGGCAATACCATTGTTGGGTTATCTCAAATACTTAACTTAGGGCGTGTTCGGCACATAACGTTTAGGAGCGTTTGAGAGCTTTTAGCTTTTAACGTTTGACAAAACACTCTGTTTTAAACAGAAAGTCTCATTCGACACTGCAAGCTTCTAGCGTTTAGTTTAAAAAAAAACATTCCAAATCCAAATGCTACTTCATGTAGCGTGTTTAACAAAACGCTACAAGTTACCTGTTACCTGTTACAAGCTACCCGCTACCAGCTAATTTTGCCGAACACACCCGTAATAAAAGACGCATGAAGTGCATTTTTCTACACCTATATTTCATCCAATTTTAAAAGTCCATTTTTCTTTTCATATCTTCTACTTTTAACACCGGAGATGACAGGGGTTTCAACAAAGAAACCCAAGGGCTTCGATTCTAGATCGAACGACCAACAAAGCAGGTGGTTCGGGCTACTACAAGTGCGACAAGATATGACATTTCAGCAGGGATTATACTGCTGCTACCACCATCACTCTGACATCAGATCTGATTTGCTTCCATTGCAATAAAAAGGGGCCACAAGAAGGTCATTTGCCCGAGTTTAGCATCAGGAGGACCAGTAGCAGCACCTGATCCGATAACTCTGAGGATCATTGATGGCCGCCAGGGCAAGGTGGAGGCACCATTTGTTCGGAGTAGGGCATTTCAGCTGACAACCGAGGAGGCTCAAGTAGCACCCGATGTGGTCACTGGTATGTATTTTCTCCTTATCTTCTTATTTATGTTATTTTTCCTGCTTATATGTTTGTATTGTTGATTAGGGTCGTACCTTATGAAAGGTATTCCTGTGTTGGTCTTGTTCGATTTGGGGGCTACCTGATCTTTTGTATCCTTTACGCTTAGCAGGAGATTCGTCGATGTCCATAAAGTGTTGGATTATCCATTAGAGGTTAAGATTGCAAATGATCATCTGGTGCGAGTATCGAGGGTTCACTGATTATGCGCTTTGGAGTTATTCAGTGAGTAGTATCCGATTGACTTGGTTATGATTCCCATGCACGAGAGCAAGGTCATTGTGGGGATGGATTGGTTGAGCCCCAATAGGGGGTGAATAATTGCAGGCTTCAGTTGGTATGTGTTCATACCCTAAGTGGGAGATAATTGGTGATCCACGGTGAGGGTGCTCCATATGGGACGACTCTATGTTCGGCAACCAAAGCCATGCATTATCTTCAGTAGAGATGTTTCGGGTTTATGGCCTATGTGATGGATACTCGAGAGAAGGGTGAGATGACCATAGATGATGTACCGATTGTTTGGGAGTACTTAGATGTGTTCCCTGAGGACTTTCCAAGAGTGACTCCCTAGAGGCACGTTGAGCTTCAAATTGATTTGGTTCTAGGCGCGACTCTGATAGCCAAAGCACCTTATCAATTAGCACCTCCAGAAATGCATGGGTTGTCTATGCACCTGCAGGAGCTGTTAGAAAATGGACTTATTCGGCCAAGTAGTTTACCATGGGAAGTGCCAATCTTATTTGTGAAGAAAAAGGATGGGACCAATCGATTGTGTATTGACGATGGGGAGATGAATAAGCTAACGGTGAAGAACAATTACCCACTCCAGAGGATCGACGATTTATTTGATCAGCTTCAGGGCACATCTTGGTTCTCTAAGATTGATTTTCGTTCGGGTTATCACCAGATAATGGTCAGAGAGGAGGACATGCAGAATACAACCTTCTGGACTCGTTATGGTCATTACGAGTTCGTGGTGATGCTTTTCGGGCTCACCAATGATCCAACCGTATTCATGGATCTCATGAATCACATATGCAGGCCTATGTTGGATTGGTTTGTGATTGTGTTTATTGATGACATCGTGGTCTATTCCAAGACTCATGAGCAACATGAGGAACATCTGATAGAGGTATTGGAGACTTTGAGGAAGGAGAGAATGTATGAAAATTTCTCCAAGTGTGAGTTCTGGTTGTATGAGGTGCAGTTTCTGGGGCACCTTGTCAACCAGAGCGACATTATGGTCGATTTGGCCAAGGTCGAGGCAGTGATAAGGTGGGAGGTTTTGAGGTCTCCATCTAAGATTCAAAGTTTCCTTGGATTGGCAGGTTACTATAGGAGATCCATTCAGGATTTCTCCAAGATAGTCGTTCCTTTGACTCGATTGACAAAGAAGACCATCACGTTTCGTTGGAGGCTTCGTCAACCATCACGTTTCGTTGGAGGCCTGAGCAGCAGACAACCTTTGAGACTCTGAGTCAGAGATTATGTGAGGCACCGACTTTGACCCTGCCAAAGGGTGTTGAGGACTTTGTGGTATATTGATGCTTCGATCTTGGGCTTAGGTTCAATTATGATGCAGTGGGGTCATGTGACCACTTACGCCTCGAGGCAGTTGAAGCCTCATGAGGCGAACTATCTTATGCATGATTTGAAGTTGGGGTTGTGGTGTTTACCCTCACGATTTGGCGACATTACCTATATGGTGTCCGTTGTACTATCTACACGAATCACAAAAGCCTGAGGTATTTGATGAATCAACCAAATCTGAAATGAGGCGGCGTAGATGGTTCGATGTGGGGAAGACCAAGATTGTGAGATCCTTTATCACCTGGGGAAAGCCAACATGGTGGTCGATGCTCTCAGCCGCAAGGCGGTCGCGGCTCCGATCAGGGATTTATGTTTGAGGATGACATTGATTACCTCACTATTATAGTAGATTTGAGAGGCTCAAACTGAGGCTATGAAGGAAGAGCACCGGAAGAGTGAACGCATTGTGGCTCAGGTGGATTCCTTCGATTATGATAGTCGGGGGTTATTGACCCTTCATCAAAGGGTGTAGGTTCCATACTGGGGTGGTGCGTGACAGGTTTTGATGGAAAAGGCACGCACGTCGAGATTCTCTATTCATCCAAGAGCGACAAGGATGTATAGAGATTTCCGTCCTGATTATTGGTGGCCATGTATGCTACAAAACTCAGGGATAAACTTTGCAAACTTATTTCATAGTTTTGTGTTGGATGCTACACGTCTCCAAAATATCGGACTTAGCGTCTGGGTCTCTAAGCAGGTTTTGAATTTGTTGCTACCACCTTATTTATGCCATTGTATCATCGTAACCTTTAGTAGAAATGAACTTTGTTTTTTACTGTAGATAACTTGGGTTGAAAACTTAAGAAGCATTTATGTTTGCATATTTCAATTTGGTTTTTAATTGGTTATTACTAATGCTTCATATCTCCATATACATTGTAAATATAAAATGGTTTTGAGAGTTTGACTTTGGAATTCGATTATTGTTACTATCCAATTCCTTCAGAAGTATAATTTTGAGTTTAATTAGGTTTTCTAAATATAATGTTATTATTTTGACATTTACCAAGTTAAAGATTTAGTGAAGATTTTGGATATTTAGAAGACTTTGTAATTCAAGATTTAATTGTATATAAATTATTCACTTAAACTATCGTTTTTGGTTCACTTATTACACCCTCGTATATGGCTTGACCAACTTTCAAACATCATGACTTTAACAATTTGGGACCAAATTTTTGCAACAATTATTTTACCAGTTTAATTATTTTCAAAGATGATCAAACTAATTTATCCCATACGAGGGGTGTTTCAACAAACACTTTAAAAACTAATTTTATCCCATACGACACAAGGAAGAACTCAAACCGATTAGAATCATCTTTGTTGATACGAGTAGTTGTTATAACTTTTACTTATTCTATATTATAACAGTAAAATAAAATCTTTATTAATGGATTCGATTGGATGAACTTATTTCTAACAAGATATTTTTTAGAAATGAATTGTATCGGTGGTGATTGAGATACAATTTTCAAAACCTTAACCCACACAAGTTGGAAAAAAATTATGCACTCCGAAATGCCGAGCCAAAAGTGGACCATATGAGATAAAGCACGTTCAAAATGTATTTTAAACAAAAATAACCAAAAATATCCGAATTCGGAACAATTTATGTCCCATCTTGTCGGATGCTTTGATATACATTTTCTTTAGTTTGAAACATGTCATTTCAGACATGATTACCATTTTGGCAAACGGTTAAATAACATTTATTATTTTTGTGAATTTCCCTTTATATATTTCCATCTCTACTAAATATTTTATAGCTTTATATACACAATAAGTTTTAGCTATAGTACTATACAACTATATAAATCATAATTTGTTGAGTATAACTAAAAAATGTTGTGTATGAATTTCTTATCCATCACAAATTTCGTTTTAACTAAAATTAATTATTTTATTTTTATGTAAACGTAAAGTTTAAAAACAAGAGTAAATTACACAAATGGTCCCTATGGTTTGAGGTAATTTGAGTGTTTGGTTCCCAACTTATTTTTTTTTAGTTCGGAAGGTCCTTACTTTTTGTTTCTGTTACGCGTTGGGTCCATATCTTACCTAAAAAAGACTATTTTTCTCTTGATTTTTAACTTATTTAAGTAAACACACCCCCAACCTTACTCATTCACCTTACCTTATCTACTCATCATTTTTCCTATGTAAATAATAGTCTTTTTAGGTAAAACACGACCAAACACGTAACAAAAACAAATAGTAAGGACTTAACGCGTAACAAAAACAAATAGCAGAAACTTCGGCCTTAAAAAAAAAAATAATAAGTTAGTGACCCAAAACCATACGTACGTGTGATATACTCTAAAAACAAAGAGATCCGGAAAGGAGAGACAGGCGGACAAAGCGTCACCGTAGTAGTGAAGTAGAAGTCTTCCAGATCTGCAGTGCCTTTCGTTAGTTTCATCCCAGACCCAACAAACACGCGATCCAACCAAACTCTTTGCTTCATCAAAAACCATTACTTTTCTAGATTCCCAAATCGCAAACCTTCTAAAAATGGAACCCAACACCACCATAAAATCGTCATCAAAGGATGAGAGAGAGCCAGTCGAAGAGAAACCAGCGGTGGAGCAACCGAAAGAAGATCAGAACGCCGGCGGTGGATGGGGCTGGGGATTCTCTGCATTTTCTGTTCTTTCAGATCTTCAGAAGGCTGCTGAGGAGATCTCTCGCAATGTAATGCTAATTTATTTGGAAATTGTATTTGGTTCACTTCATTTAGTATCGCATTTCCAAATACTTTGCTGCCTATGGAATTAGGGTTTTACTATCTCACTTTCACTCTCACTCACCCTTGCCCGATCTAGGTTTTCGTTTTGGTCAATGATCGCAAGGCTTTTTATTACTCGACAGAAATGGATACGAATTGAGACTTCCATTTTTGACGTCAAACTTAGTGCATCTCAAATACAAATATAAAGTATCTGATAGGATTTTCATACAAAACAAACACGAACATTGGATTTTCTATCGACTGTTATCAAGTTTTGTTATTAAACCCCTCTTGAATGTTTCGTGGAAGGAGATACATTTTTGAAATTTGAACTTCGATTCCTAACCTAATAGTGTTCAGATGAAGTTTCTTTTTTTTAATGGATTTTGTTGCAAATTTGCACCTAAAACAATATTACTTTTAGTCTGATATCTATTTCAGGAAAGAAATTTGCACAAGCAACATTTAAGTTTCTTCTGATCACTGTTTTGTGTTCACAGGCTGCTGAGGTTGCCAAGACAGCTGCAAATAGCATCTCTGAGTTGCAAAACGAGCTTGAAGGCTCAGAATCTTCTAAAGAGGATCAAGATCATCAAGCAGCATCTGATAAAGATCAAGAAAGTGAAGATGAAGATGATAAGAAGCGCAAGGCTACTCTTGAAAGACTTGAGAAAGCCAGTGAAGACACAATCCTTGGCCAAGCAAGTTCTAAATGATAGTTGCATAACTAACTTGTGTTTTCAATGCTTTCCCACTTTTGATTTTATTCTAAATCTTTATTTTTTTTATCCTACAGGGGATAAAGGCTATTGACAGTTCTGTGGAGAACTTTGCTTCAGGAGCTTGGCAGGCTCTTGGTAATGCATGGAAAGGGGGTTCCAGTTTTGTTCAGAAGTAGGTCAACTTATTGGCATCTATTTTTCTTTTGTGAAAGCAACCAAATATCCAAATCAAATGAATCTTTATAATTAATTGTTTATGTTCTTCAGACTGGAAGACTCTATACAGCAAGGTGGTATACCTGCAGCAGGCTCTGTTGCACCATCTCTTCTAGAGGTTAGCACAAACCCTTTCTTGTTTTTATCTCCTACTAAAAGTTTCTGTTTTTGATTGTTGTTTTTTTTTAACTGATTAATTGAACAGACTGGAAGAGCTTTTACTGCTAAGGGGTTGCAAGTTCTTGAGTATGTTGGAAAAGAAACTGTTGATCTTTTGATTGCAGAATCAGGAATGGAAGTTGACAAAAATGGTGGTGAAGGTGGGCATGGAACTGAAGAGGATCAGTTATTGGAAGAAGTAACATTTGACAGATGCTTTTACATCTATGGAGGTCCAGAGCATCTGGAGGTAGTAATTCTTTCATCTTTTTTTTATTATCAAATTCATTTTAGCATATCAAAGTTTCTTATCATGTTGAGTTACAGGAACTTGAGGCATTGTCAAACCATTATGCACTTTTATTTAATCGAAGAAAAGCAAAGCTGTCAACTGATGAAAAATCTGCATACGATGTGAAGCTTAAAGAGGTTCAACAGCTTCTAAGTTTAGACACTGAAAGTGATGGAAAGAATGCAGAATCTGAAAAGGGAAAGAATGTTGAGAATTCATCTGATGGAAGTTATGATGAGATCAAGAGTTTTCATGGTTCTAGTGTGAGCAAGGCTGCAGAAATGGCTACAGGGTAATCTCGTCTTTTTAAGTTTTTACATTACTCTAATTCAATCCAAAACTAATCTTTATACAATATTAATTTAAGGGTGTCAATTCATCATTTGATATATTTTGCAGGTTTGCTAATGCGTTAGCTGGACTTTCCCCAAGTGATATTGCTCTAAGAACTGGTGGGAGGCTAGATTCTCTTCACTCTGAGGGCATTCATGTAAATAAATAAATTATCTCTTTATTATTGAATATCAGGCAACAATCAAAGTAAATAATAATAATAATATTATGTGTATGCAGAGGCTTTCAGAGATGTGTTGCATTGCGGTTTCTCAACTTGTAGCTCTTGGGAAATCAGTAGTGAAGAATGCAAATAAGGATGATGATGTGGCAAAATTTGATTGGCCAGAGGATTGTATTGAAAAAGCTAAAACAATTAGAACAAAGACACAATCAATGACTGGATTTGTGGAGGCAGTTGCCATCAGTTTTGTGACAGGTACGTGTATGTGTAAGTAAGTAAATCATTGAGTATTGGAATTAACAGAGACTAAATGACCATTTTACCCTTGTAATGAACAAACACTACAGGCATATCGGATGTAGCAGAAGCTTATGCAGCAGCCATAAAATCTGCTACAGAAGTTTTACCAGAGAAAGTAATTGAAGAAAAAGTGAAGTCATTTTCTGAAGATCTTCGTGTGAATCGGACCACAGCTGTGGCTAAAATCCAGGATGGATTACATTTTCTGGCTTATGTCATCCTTTCCACTTCCATGCCTGCTGCTACTTAATGCTTAGGAGATCTTAAAACTAAAACCTTCTTTGTTTTTTTTAGATTATTCAGAGATTTTGGTGTGTTGTATATATAGATTATAGAGTAGTTGTTGCTTTTAGTTTTGGGATTGTGAATCTACTATATCATAATTCATACTGCTCCCAGATTCCAACTTGTAAGTTGTTGTATACTTTTTTCAAGTCTTTATTACTATACCCGTTTAGTGCTTAGTAGGGTCTTTAACTGTTTGGAGGATTTTGATTCGATGTATCAAACATGTTGAATTCTTAGGTTATAAAACAACGACTACCTTTATATACTTCTAATTTTGATTTTGCTTTCATGAGATTAGTTTTGGATTAATGTTAATCAAATAATAGCCAAGTTTCAGGTTTGTTCTAAAAATGTATTCCAAACAATATTAAGAGGCTTTACCATTCAAGTTTTAGTTTTGTTTCATTTATGTGGAAGTGGAACAATGGAAAGGTAAGATGTGAGTTGAGGTGTAATAGTTTCTAATTCAACAAATGAATATCTATCTACATTAATGGATGTCATATCTCATAATCATTAAAATAATTACTTTTTTTTTTTTTTTTTTTTTACTGATTTTATTATTTAGATAACGGTTGATGCTTCAACTCTTTCAAAATATCACATTTTAATAAATACCCTACCCTGTTATTATGAATGTAAGTTACAGGTCATATATTTGTGAATATCTATATTCACCTCTACAATCCTACAACATTATAGTTATAGTACGTCTAGAATTTTTTTATAGCAATGACGTAATCTAAAGTACATATATTTTGTACCCGATCTCTTAATTCTTGACGAGATTCAAACACTTGAATATTATTAATAAATACAAATCTATTCGATACTAACCTCACTGTAACAATGTACTAATGAGTTTATAATGTATCCGTTTTTGAATGGCAATGTGTCGTCGCCAAAATAATTACTTTCATTTAAGCTTTTATTTTCATCCCTTTCGGTTGTATCCAACTGTCCATTAGGTGAATATCATCGTTCTAAACAAAACATATAGAAAAAGGTTATATTTAATAAAACAAAAACAATGAATGTTTCACCCATCCGTTCTTTCCAACTTACATTTTTTTTTTTTAACATCAAATCTATTCTACTCATAAACATCTATTTATCACAAAAATACCTTATGTTTTTAATGACATTTACTTTCATAATAAAAATGAAAGTCTTTCGGTATAAGAAATGGAAAGTCTCAATTTTCTATATACATTAACACAAAAGCTCTTTCTAGTGGAAGAGGCTGGGCAAGCACATCAAAGGCTGAGTTTTTAAATAATATATACAAACCCAATATAAGTTATAGAGTAAATTACGAGAATGGTCCCTGTGGTTTAGTGTAAATTACACGCTTGGTCCCTAACTTATTTTTCTAACTCGGACTGTCCTCAACTTTTAATTATGTAACCCGCCTAGTCCCTATTCTCACATTCCGTCAATTGTTTCCGTTAGACACCCCACGTGCCTTGCACGTTGGGGGTATAAAAGTCTTTTCACATTTCCAACGATCTTCAAATACTAATTTTTCATCAGGATCGAACCTAATTTAGAGTTTCTTTCAGTCCTCCATCGTTTGAAGCGGTTACACCTAAGGATGTTCAAATCAAGGATGGTTCAATGCGATTGTGGGCGTGTTGCTGTAATTCGGACTTCAACTACTAACAATAATCCAGGAAGACCCTTTTACGCATGTCCAATTAAGGTATGTTGTAGTTGAGAATTTTGTAATCGTAACCCTAGATGGGGATATCACTGTATGCGATTATAGGTATTGTAACCGTGGCTTTTGAAATTGACAGGAACCACGTAAAGGATTTATTGCTTGGGTAGATGATGATGAAAAGGATCATGGTGACAGATTGACAATCTCCTGGCTTGTGAGGTTGAACAAGAAGCTGAAAAATGAAAATCTTTTCTTGAAAATATGTTTATTTATTAGTTGGGTATTGTTCTTGGTGATACTTGTTTACAAGTTGTAAGGTGGGGATGAGTTGTTAGTGTAATGGTAAAGTCTTCTGTAATGGTTAGGTTGTAGCAATGTATGTGATGGTATCATTATCTGTAATGGTTAGGTTGTAGCAGTGAATGTGAAGGTATCCTTTTCTGTAATGGTTAAGTTGTGTATGTATTGTAATGCAGATGGTTAAGATTTTTAAGATCAATGAAAATGGTGTTTATGTATTGGTTAGGTTGTCTATGTATTGTAATGCAAATGTACTGTAATGGTTGTAGCAGTGTTGTATTGATTATGTTTTAAAGTGATGTATAAGCAGCATATTGACCATTAATTAGTACCAAACTATAACAGGGCAATGAGGGTGACATCATAAGAAGAATATAACAAACTAATTTAGTACCAAACTATTATGGAAAATATAAATGTAAAAATCAATATAAACCAAATTATTATCTACCCAATGGTGTATCATAAGAAGAAAACATTCCATTAATTAGTACCAAACTATTACAGGGCAATGAGGGTGACAAACTAGTTCATCCAAAAGTGCCAACATATTGGCTAAAACAAGTATCAAAATACTGCCCCTATTACAAACTATTCATAAATAATGTACCAAAATATTAGCCCTATTACAAGCAGTAACATAACACAATCCATTCATATTTAAAGTAACAAAAGACTAGCCCTATTACAAACCATCAAGTGGTTGCCTTCCCTTTCCCTTTTCCTTTGACTTGTGATTGTCCACCACCCCCACCAACAATTGGTCTTTGCCCTTTGCAGGTTCTTGCATTGTGACCAACATTGTTACACTTCGTACATGTTACTGATCTATGGGCCCTCGATGTTGTGTTTCCTCTAACAAAGTCCTCCTTTTCCACAATTGATATTGTTCTCTTCTTCTTTGGTCTTCCTATGGGAACACGATGTTTTGGAGGCAACAGAGTTGTTGGTATAGCTGACTTCTCCCACATGGACGTTCCATTGATTGGACTAACCTTAAAAGAATACATCTCTTTCCAGGTTGATAACCAGTAACATGGATGCACAAATGATTCTGGGATTCCCACATCTTTGTCATTCCTCCCCATGTCCCAAATAGCAGCCACACCATGTTTGCACGGAATTCCTGTTAATTCCCACCTTTTGCACGTGCAACTTTGTTGACCTACATCCACAATACACTGATCTTGCCATGGTCCAGCAACTTGATATTTTCCAGCACCACAAAATGTTGCAACATACTGTTCTGCCTTACTCTTTATCTTATCCAATATTGTTGTAGCTGTAGGAGTCAAAGGACCTACAACTTTCTGAATTTCCTTGTCAACTTTGACTATCTTCTTCATAATGTACTCTCTGATGAACTCAATGCAGTTAATAATTGGTGCATCACGACCATCTTCTATCTTGCTGTTGAATGCTTCACACAGGTTATTAGTTAGAGCATCACAATTTGCTCTCCCTGAACATAAACAACTTCTATGTCAGTATTCAATTTACCTTCTTTTAAAATTATTAAGTAGAGATCGAAAGTCATTATACCAGTAAAGTGGGAGCGAGCCCAACTTTGAGGAGGTATTTGTTTCAGCCACTCATAAGCATCATTGTTAAGCTTCTTTAGTTTTTCCATTGCTTGATGAAAGTGTTGTACATTAGAGGTCGTGGCACATTCCCAAAGAAGATCCTTGAACACCTTTCCCCTCCAGTTCTTTTTCATGTTGTCGTGTATGTGACGAAGACAATAGCGATGCTCTGCACATGGAAATAGTGTTGCAATCGCAGGCAACAAACCCTAGCAACAATAACATGTTTGTATGTTAGTATAACTGCATCAATAGTATAAAACTATAAAACCTAGTTTGGATAGGTTCCAATACCTTTTGTCTGTCACTCATAAACGTGAAATTGGAATTTGTTCCCAAACCTAAGTCATCACCCAAATTACTTAAAAACCAAGTCCAAGAATTCAATGTTTCTGATTCAACCACAACATAGGCTAAAGGATATATCCCATTATTACCATCCAATGACTTTGATAAGAAACATAAATTACCAGAAAACATTGGTCAATTAACACTACTTAAAATAAAGAACATACAATACAAGAAGAAATAAGAAGATCTTACCACAGCAGACAAAACTTGGCCTGGATATGGACCTTTCACGAAGGCTCCATCAAGTCCAAGAAAGTCCCTTCTTCCCGCTGCAAAACCTCGCTTCAAAGCTCCAATGCAAACATAGATACGCCTGAATGTTCTTGTCTCAACAGTTGGATTCGCTTCACTTTCAACATCAATTTTAACCGTAGTATCTGGGTTACGTGCTTGTACCTCTAAAACATAGTCCCTTAACAACCTGTATTGGCTGGCATAATCTCCTTGAACATGCTTTAAAGCTTGCTGCTTTGCCCTAAAAGTTTTCATATGCGAAATGTCCATCTGGTACTCACGTTGGAGTTGCTCTCGTAAAGCCCTAATAGGAATCTTTGGGTTTGTCTCAATAACTTGTACTATATGCTCTGAAAGGAACTTATAGTCACATGCTTTGACTTTCCTTGTTTGTAGACATCGATGCTCCTTCGTGTATGTCTTAACCATCCAATCTATGTCACGCTTCCACTTACTACAATATATAACCCATGGGCATTTCTCTTCTTCATTAGTAGCAAGATTTGGTATAGTGCCCTTACACACAAACCTAACCCTATTCTTATCATTTTTCTCTAATTGTATTTCCCTTCTTGTCCTTATGGAATGTAGTTTCACTTGTGTCTTAAAGTCCTTAGATGAACTGAAAGTTTGAAAAATGTAGAAGGGCTCACTAACCAAAGCTGCATCATTTTCATAAGCCCTCTGTATGGCCCTAATAGTTTTCCTTCGCTTACCATCATTTGCCTCATCTGATGAAGACCCAGACAACAAAACCTCTGTGTTGATCACTTCTAAGTCACCTTGTTGTGTATCTTCAGGTACATTACTTTCAGAAGAACCTCCAACCCATTCTACATCCTTGTCAATGTTCATATGGAAATCTTTCATATCCACATCAACATCATGTATAAGATTGTCCTCATCAATAAAAAAATCACTATCTTCACTCTCACTATCATCATCAAACTCATCATTTCCATTGCCATTGTTGTGTCCACTACCATCATAATCATCCTCATTCTCTACATTCATTTCAAATTCAATATGGTCGACCAAAGATGGTTCTTTGTCCAAATGACTATCATTCTCAACTTCTGTTAGGTCTGGAACACTCTCATGCTCAATTGGAGAGTCATTCCACTCCAAAAACAGCTGTTTGGAGCAAGCTGGTGGCTCTTTAATTTCAACAATTTTAACCTTACTAGGGTTGGGGGACATAGAATAAGTATGTAAATTTGTTTTCCCATGCTCAATATATACATCTATTAGCTTATGGTTAGCAACATACGTACCCAGATGATGAACATCCTGATCTGAACCCAAAGCAAATAACCCAAAATCCAAATCGCCAAATGGTCTCAGGAAATGATAATAGAGTAGTGTTTCGTCTGAATCAATATGCCCAAGTTCCTCCATAATCTCGTCAATGTCGTGAATGGAAAAGGTGTCAATGTCTAGTAAATCAACATAATTTTGCTTGCCTTTGATGTACTTTCTTCCAGGGAACTTTGTAAACTGTCCACCATGGTGTAATCGGACAGAGAATATCGTCGGATGTCCGGCTGTATATTCACGGAAAGATTGGTTAGTCACATTTTTCTTTTTAAGTTACTAACTGATTGAGGGAGTAAACACTTACCATATCTACGAGCAACGTCAATCTCGTCCATGGTAGCACGTATCCTCCAAGGCGCCATCGTCGTTTTCAAATGTAGGGTTCTTTCGATCAAGGGTTTTCAAGGGTTTTCAAAGGGTTTTCAAAGGTTTTGTCTGTGAAGCTTGTGTCCGATCACGTTGATCAACAATACGTCCTTTTTTTTCTTGGCGCTATAACATTGGATATGTGAAAAGACTTTTATACCCCCAACGTGCAAGGCACGTGGGGTGTCTAACGGAAACAATTGACCGAATGTGAGAATAGGGACTAGGCGGGTTACATAATTAAAAGTTGAGGACAGTCCGAGTTAGAAAAATAAGTTAGGGACCAAGCGTGTAATTTACACTAAACCACAGGGACCATTCGCGTAATTTACTCTAAGTTATATCATATCGAACCCAATCTTTCGGTATATAAAAGATTGAGACTTTCATCTTCTGTGTTAATGTCAAATGAACACAAGCAGTTTATTGATTGACACATAAAATAAGACGGTTCGATATGATATAACATATATTGGGTTTGTATATATTATTTAAAATATAAACTTATATCTAAAAAGTAAAAGGGTTGATTTGAAAATTTATATAAGTGTAAGGGCATTAGTATACGTATGATTTGAAAATTCATCATAGAGGCTTAAAAAGCAAAATAAAAGTTATATATACTTTTTGTTAAAGATATAATCAAAATTTTTTAAAATGAAAAATTAATCTAACTATAAAGATATTTAGCACCAGTTTGACAAAAACAAGTTAGTTTATGCAATAACTTATTTTAATTTAACGTTTAGTAAAATCATAAAAGTAGTTAATCGTATTTTTATAAAAAAACTTATAAACGAACTTATTGATAAACTAGTTTTAGATAGTTTATTGGTAAGATAGCTTTTGAATTGGCTTCTCAAAGATGGTCTTAATGTAAATTAGTAGCATCAACTCTATGATGCGTGAAGATAACCTAGAAGAGTTTCACGATGGGAATTTACTTTAGTTTTTTGCAAATGGTTAAATTATAATTTATCAAATTCATTCATTACTTTTACACGATTGAATCGTGTACATATATAGGAGCACCTTTTATCTATATGCCTACATGGTATTATGCAAATCATTAAAAAGAAGTACGTATTATGTAAATCAATAAAACAAACTTTAATATATTGATTGAGACATTTATTTAAATCAATTAAATTTGTAAGAGTTTACTGTGAAGATTTTAACAGTTTTTTTTTTTTCATTTCTTAAGAAAATTTAAAAAACCCTTGATACATGTTTAAGTAACTGAAATGTTGTTGATAACAAGTCATGTTGACATTTTACGTAAACTAACCTAAGATAATTGACAATAAACAAAAGTTAATACTAGTATATGTAATATATATTAAATGGCCACCAAAGCTTATAAATTCTGCCTTAATTTTCTTAAAGAAGTGCAATATTTCAGTTTATCAAATATCTTTATTTTTGTTTGTTTAATACTTAATAGTAGCTAGCTATTAATCTAGTATCAAACTAAACGGCAAACTTTACTATCATTCCTTATCATTTATCAATGCAACGTTTGCAATTTTGTCACGTTTCTTTTGCAAGCAATCCGTTGATCGGCACATAAAATAAGAAAAACTGTAGAAATTAAGTTGAAAACGATCTCCATGCATCATGCACAAAAACCCATCCAAATTCATAGTCGCCAATTCAAATGCGCATTTGCACCACCATGTTTTAAATCCATAACTTTCGGATCTCAATCCATCAATCAACAGCCATGGGAGAAGTAGATCCAACCTTCATTCAACAACCAGAACACAGACCTAAACTTGAAGTAATCGAAGCTCAAGGAATTCCACAAATTGACCTCTCACCATTGCTAACCTCGTCTCCTGCGGACGTTCATGCAGATCTTGTGGCTCAGGTCCGTGACGCGTGTGAAAATTGGGGATTCTTCCAAGTCTTCAACCACGGAATCCCGGTGGAGAGCCGTGGAAAGCTGATATCGGTGGCGAAGAGGTTCTTCGATCAGCCGATGGAGGAGAAGAGGAAGGTGAGGAGAGACGAAGCGCATCCGTTAGGTTACTACGACACTGAACATACCAAAAATGTGAGGGACTGGAAGGAGGTTTTTGATGTGACGGTGGACGTTCCGACGTTGATGTGGGCATCTCATGAGCCCGACGATGAACAGATGACAGAGTATCTTAACCAATGGCCTCACCATCCTCCGGAATTAAGGTATATTTATCTTTTTTTTTTTTTAAAACAGATTATATATAAAATTATCAATTTCTCTCTCATGTTTTAGCTTGAATAATTCATATTTTTTTAGCAAAATGTTGTAGACATAGTAAACTTTATTTATATGTTTTTAACTTTTTATGATTACAAATTTTGTTTACCGATAAATTCGAACCAAAATAATAAGATCACTACTTGTAAAACTTATGTATTACATGAGTTAATTTAAAAAAAATTAATTACTAAGGTCAAAATAATAAAATGTATTGTTAAAAGATATGTAATTAGTAATATAAATATTAAAAAATAGTAAAATGTATCCCTGATAGACCCAATCACATCCGTATTATTATGTGAGAGGTAAATCAAAGAACACTGTCAATTAAGACTCCGCGTCTATGTTTGTTAATGAAGGCATTAGGTGTATAACGATGTGTTATAACATATAAACATACAAACATATATGTTATTCATTATTGGTATCGACTCATTTTTAATTGTTTAAAAATAGGGAGGCATGTGAAGAATACGTTAAAGATGTTCAAAAACTGTCATACAAATTGTTGGAACTTATTGCACTTAGCTTGAACCTTCCTGCAAACCGATTTGAAGCCTTTTTCTCCAAGGGCCAAACTAGTTTCATTCGACTTAACCACTATCCACCTTGCCCTGCTCCCGACCTAGCCCTTGGGGTTGGTCGACACAAGGATGCCATTGCTTTGACTATATTGACTCAAGATGACGTAGGGGGTTTAGAAGTTAAGCGAAAAACCGATGGAGAGTGGATCTTTGTCAAGCCTACACCTAATACCTTCATTATCAATGTTGGGGACATGATTCAGGTAATCAATATAATCATCTATTATGTATGGGTATGTTCTTCTTAAATGGACCATAAGTACTTTGAGTTAAAAAATTTATATTATTTTTTGTTGTATAGGTATGGAGTAACGACAAGTATGAAAGTGTAGAGCATAGGGTAATGGTGAATTCGACCAGAGAAAGGTTTTCGATCCCATTTTTCTTGTGCCCTTCATACTACACTGTGGTGGAGCCGTTGGTAGAGTTGATTGATGAACAAAACCCTGCCAAGTATGATAGTTACAATTGGGGCAAATTCTTTGCAATACGAAAACGTAGTAATTTTAAGAAACTTGATGTTGAAAACATACAGATTTATCATTTCAAAAAATCATATGAGCTAAAAGGGTGATGATAATGTTTCTTGGCTTGAGAATATTGTTATATAAATAAAAGATGTATTGTCTATTTTCATGTAAAGATATGAACCTTTAAGGACCCAAAAATTTGGTAGATTTGGTGGTGCCCTCTCATGGATAAAATTATTTGTTTGTAATATCTTTTGTTTATTGTTTGGAGAAATGGATTCCATTTGTTAGTTATTTGCAAAAAGGTGTTAGATGTTTTCCATATGACATTTGAGACAATTTCGTTTTTATCCTTATTAACTTTCATAATTACGTTTATATCATTGTAAAACTTCAAATTATATATATATATATATATATATATATATATATATATATATATATATATATATATATATATATATATATAACCTATAAACTCACATATACACCTAAATACTTAATTAAATCTATTTAAAACTTTAAAACATAATCTTTAAGTTATATTACAACTAAAAACCTAAAATACCAATCCACAATCCTTGATCCTTCCTATAATAGATCAAAATACCAATCCACAGTCCTTCCTATAGATCTTATTATTCACGATATGATTGTTAATGACTTGATTCTTTGTCGTTTCACATTCTGTATAATCAATTAGCAAACCTAGTGGTTGAATTTTCTTAATTGATTGTAACCGCAAAACTGATGGTTGCAAACTTGGTGATTACATATTCAATTAGCAAAACCGAAGTAAAACCTGACGATTGCAAATTCGATTAACAAAACTTGATAATTGTATATTCTTAATCGATTAGCAAAAACATTATCAAGTCGTGATTAACCATATATTGAATAAGGATATCAATTATGTGAAGGATTGTAAAAGAGTATTTTAGTAACTAATATAGTTTATGAGTTTTATATGGATATACGTACATATTATTTAAAAAATTTAAGAATATGAAAATAATTATGAAAAACTTATTTTTACTCACACTCACGAAAAATAACATGAAAAACAATTTACTTTTAAATAACACGTTTGAAACAAAAAATACAGATAACAGCCATAACACATGGTTTCTACCAAATCAAATGGAACATTTCAATAATTTACTTTTTAAAATATAACAAGTCATTTGTTCTTATGTTTGCTCCCTTTGTTTCCTTTCTCTTCCAATTTTTTATAACTTAATTTATTACCAAAAACAAAACGTAAGAATGAACATATCCATAGATAAATTAATCAAAACTTACATCATTAAATCATCACCATGTATCATACACAAAAAAGGGTCCAAATACATAGCACCAGCTCACTTGCCGCATAGCAAAATTCAGATAGGCTTCTTCACTCCACCAGTCACCACCACCTTTTAAACTCATCACTTTTCCGATCTTGAATTCATCAATCTTCATCAGCAATGGGAGAAGTTGATCCATCTTTCATCCAAGAACCTGAACACAGACCTAAACTTGCAGTAATCAAAGCCGAAGGAATCCCACAAATTGACCTCTCGCCTTTCGTAAATTCGTCTCCGTCCGCCGTCGCGATAGAAGATCTGATATCTCAGGTCCGTGACGCATGCAAAAACTGGGGATTCTTTGAAGTAATCAACCACGGGGTTCCCGTCGACGTCCGTGAAAAGCTAAAGTCGGCAGCCAAGAAGTTTTTCGATCAGCCATTAGAGGAGAAGAAGAAGGTGAAGAGAGGCGAAGGGAACCCATTTGGTTATTACGATACCGAACACACAAAAAATGTGAGGGACTGGAAAGAAGTTTTCGATTTCACGGTGGAGGTTCCGACATTGATGCCGGCGTCATATGAATCCGACGATGAACAGACGGCGGAGTACTCTAATCAATGGGCTGACCATCCTCCAGAATTAAGGTACTTAATTTTTGATTTAATAACTAATTAACCATGATCCTAATCCAGTTTTCGGAAAACTCAGGGAGGCATCGGAAGAATATGTAAAAGAAGTTGAGGAATTGTCGTACAAACTGTTGGAATTGATATCCATGAGCTTAAACCTTCCTGCAAACCGGTTTGAGCCCTTCTTCTCCAAGGATCAAACCAGTTTTGTTCGGCTGAACCACTACCCGCCGTGCCCAGCTCCTGACCTCGCCCTTGGTGTTGGTCGACACAAGGACGCCGGCGCTTTGACGATCTTGGCTCAAGACGACGTCGGAGGTTTAGAAGTTAAGAGAAAAACCGATGGAGAGTGGATCTTTGTTAAGCCAACACCAAATTCCTTCATCATCAACGTCGGGGACATTATTCAGGTATCATTAACAACATGTCTCCGATCTCTATATATCGATCTCAATTCTTCTTATTTAAGATTTGTTGTTGTTGTTGTATAGGTATGGAGCAATGATAGGTATGAGAGTGTAGAGCATAGGGTGAAGGTGAACTCCGGTAGAGAAAGATTTTCGATCCCATTTTTCTTGAATCCTGCACATTACACGGTGGTGGAGCCGCTTGCTGAGCTGACGGATGAAAGAAACCCTGCAAAGTATAAGAGTTATAACTGGGGCAAGTTCTTTGTCACCAGAAAACGTAGTGATTTTAAGAAACTGGATGTTGAAAATATACAGATTTATCATTTTAAGAAACCCGGATTAGAGGATAATATCGTTTCTCTTATTGAGAATGTTGTTGTATAAGTAAAAAGATACCATGTGACGTTTTCATGTATACGAAAAAGTTATGGAACAAGAATAAAATATCTTTAATTTTTTTATTGGATCGATGAATATATGTTATTTAGTATAACTTTTTTAGTTAGGTACTTTTTAAGGTTTAAAGCTTTCTAATTAATCATTAAAAAGTTTTGAACCCGATGAATCTAATTTTAAGGAATGGCAAGGGACCAATTTAATTAGAACATAAATCTTGAAAGAAAATATCTGATTTTTAAAAGAAAAGCAAACTTTTATTAATTACTTGTAATTAATATTAATGGACAGATCAGAAGGTGAATGAATGAAACAAGAAATGCCATTATGTACAAATTAAAACTATATCCATACGTCTCTCACAGATCGAGTAACGAAAAAATGGCATGAAATTGATATGCATGGAAGAAGAGGGTGGAGAGTAGCTAATTATGCTAGGGAAGAAGGCCAATGTAGATGTTGGGATAAGGGTTAGAATAACTAATTGCAGGTTGTGATGGGTTTGTATGATGCATAACATAGTCCACTGCTTCAACGACAGCCATCAGAAACTCATAAGCCAGCTTCACCAACTGTATACACATTTCAATTTTCTTAATCATCATCATCATCATCTTCTATTTCTACATCATCATCATCTTCAACATATCTTTCTATATCATCAGCAGAAGCAGCATCATGATCACCATCCTGATCTTCTTTCTACATCATCATCATCTTAATATCAGTACTTGAGTCCTCAATCTCTCCCTAGCTAGTCCCTATAAATATCTCTCTCTAGATGTATGTGAATGTACACAAGCAAGCTTCGTGTATTATTTAGTATTTATAGTATATGGCACTCGTCGAAGTAACTGCAATTTTCTTTAATATGGCTTTTCGAACCTTGAATGGACATCATAAGTATATATGTATAACGCACACAACACACATATCAATAGATAAAGATGTGACATATATATAATATTATATAGAACATGGTGGAAACGGCCAAGAATATCTCATTATTCCTCCATATTCATGATCAGATAACTCTAAAATAAATAATACTTGTAAATATCAAATTAAATTAATTAGTTTGTTTATGTTACACTTGTCCCGAATAAATAATAATGTTTTCTTAATTAGGAACTTTAATTGGATGTTGAATTAATTAATTTGTCTCTTAGCAAATTTATTACAATATATTAATGAGGTTGATTGTTAAATGTTAATCTTTCTTTATTTTTGTTGTGTTAAAAAGTATTAAAAGTACATCACTCTTATTAGACAAAAATTATAATTATATGTAATTCTCTCTTTATATTCGGTAGGTCTCATCTCATCAAGAATCTTTATCAGTGTCCTATAATATACCTTTATTAAGAAATAAGGCGTGGAATATCATGGAGTCACAAACGTCATTAGGGGAAACTTGTTGGCTTAATAACTAACCGATCTTGAAGCCCTCTATTGCTCTCCATCAGGCATCAGGTCACCTTCGTTTATTGTGACAATGAATATGTTTATTTGTCGTCCATCAAGTAATCCTCTTCAACACCAATTAAGAAAAAAATATTGAAATGGACATCTATTTTGCTCGAAAAAAATTGCTCTTGATCAAGTTCGTGTGCTCAACATTTTGCTTCCTTCTACCGATATGGTGAGTGATGGCATCCTCATCAAAGCCCAAATGTCCACCACTGTTATTCCGAGAATTCGGATTGAATTTGAGTGGTCAACCACCTCTTGTTCAAATTGTGGGATGTATTAGAAGTTTATCCTTATTAGAGAAAAAATATTTTATATGTAACTAGAAAGGTTACCCCCGCTACGCGGGAGCCAAAAACTTTCAATATTGTTTCCGAATCGATAAATATGACAGACGTAGAAAGTGCAATGATGAAAAACCCGGAGTTTGCCCCAGACCGTTTTTTTCATGTTTTTATGAAAAATGTAAAAGTTTTGACTGCAAGGATCAGAAGTTTCAAAACGGTTAAAGAATTAAAGGGGTAGGAATTAATAAATTTTTAGAAAAGGGATCAAAGTTGTCAAACCGTTAAAGTTTTGTGGCCAAACTTTAAATATTAAAAAGTTCCTAAAAAGTGTAGAAATATTGATTGTAATGACCAAAAATGTCAGAATAGGTAAAGAATGAGGAGCAAAGTGCAAGAACCATTTTTAAAAAGTGTAAAAATATTGATTGTAAGGACCAAAAATGTCAAAATAGGTAAAGAATGAGGAGCAAAGTGCAGGGACCATTTCTGCCAAAAAAATGCCCAGTTTACTATTCCTAAGCCTCATGTCTTTAATATATATACTAGAAAAGGATCCCAGGCTTCGCCCGGGTTAGATAAGAATTTGAAAAAGGTTTTATTTACAATCCAAAGCATTTCATTTGAGAAAATAAGGTAGCTATACTTCCATTTTCTTCGGTGTCTGTAAAATGCAAAAAATGGCATTGCACATAAGTGTAGAGTCTCTGGTTGCTGCTTTGGCATCATTCGTTTTTCAAACCGATTTTCTACTCCAAATGAGGCACATAAGTGTAGAGTCTCTTTTTAGACAACATCACCTGCAGTAATATAAAGGTCTTGTGAGAATTACAAAAGGGCAGAACTGTAATAAAAACCTGGATCACGTGTCACACATATATCCCCCTAAAAATAGTCAAAACACCTAATTATACTTTTAGTCCCACTGAAATATCATTTTTTTAGATATGGTCCAAGGAAAAAAAACTGTAAACCCTTTTTCGTTGCTATTTCATTGTCACTTAACGTTTTTCAATTTCCAGTTGATGTTAACAAATTAGATGTTAAATTCAATTTTCAAAAGTGACCATTTTTCCATTATCTTCTCCATTTCTTTCATTTACTTCCTCATTCCAATGTATTGTGCTTATTGTTGGATTACATCTACCTAAACCCCTGAACAAATGCTTTATGTTTTGAAAGCCCTTGTTTCCTGCTAGATACATATCAGAAAGTGAATGAACCAATTGATCTTTTGTATCACTAATCAACAATTGAGTTAAAGTTGAAGAGCTACAAACCTTTTTTTTAAATTTTCCAAAATTCAGTTGGATTTCACTTCTAAATTGGAATGAAAAGGTCAACCTCATACCCATTAAAATCATATAAAAATTACAGAATACCTGTCATTCCTTTTATGATGAAAACCGCATTCTTTCACACATGTGGTATTTTTGTCAAGCAATTGACTCAGGATTGGACCTTTATAGAGAAAGTAAGATTTCAAATACTAATGAAAAATCAAAACCCAATTTCTAAAGACTAAAAAAAAATCAATAATAAAACATGATACATCACCTAACGTACTTTATATACGGGTTGAAGAGTCATTTCTGGATAAACTTCATCAGGTTCGTATCATGCTGCAACCTTGAGTAAAACAGTATAAAAAAAAAAGGAAGAATTCCATAGTAGATAGAATACATGTAATTTTTTTAAAAAAAGATATTGTGAAAGAAGCTTACATGCTCGTTGTGGGCTTGTGGAAAATAGACGACGACGTTTCCAATTCAAGGTAAAGGAACTAAAGGGCCAGCACACACATGGCATAAGAATCTTGACTTTTAACAAATTCATGATTGTTTGTGCTAACGTCTTGGATTATGTATCAAAATGAATTTGAAAACCCATAAGATGAATTTCATGAATCCCATTGTTAAATTGAAATCGAATGAAAACAAAGCATCAGTCATGGATAGAACGCATACCTGAATTTGTGTTCAGCATAACTCAACTTCAATAAAATCCCAAGTCAAAGGAATTGTCAATCCTACTTTAAACTCCATATCAGTTCAAATTAATTATTAATTAATAAAAATATATAAATAGAATCCACCACACATAATTGTAATAAAATGAATAAAATAATTACCTTTGAAGTGGATACCTTGGAAAAAGTGATTTTGCAAAGTTCACACCTCGTGGGAAATAATATTAATAACGATTAAAAAAAACCCTAAATTTGCTATAAAGGCAAGACACTTATAAGGCAAAAAAATTATAAATTTATAATAAAATATGAATCTAAATGATATCTAAATATAGTAATATTCAACATAAACAATCTAAAAGTATATGTTTTACGGAAGAGAGTAGGTGGACCTCATAACCATTTTGTTTAAATCCACCTCGAACAAACGCACTGCAAGTTTTACCTCTTCTGGCTATAGTGCTTTAGGTGAATAAGATCAGCACAAAAAGTTTTAAATTTGAACAGTGAAAAGTACATAATTAATATGAAAATACCTTGTAAATACCAAAGCTCAAATACATTTTTTCGTTCCCACTTGACAATAGATGGTGTTGAATATATTCCTAAGTATAAGCATTTGCTCCTCAATGGGCACATTCAATATTGTAATCTGATTGCGATTCCAGACAGCACTACCTCCTTGCACCACCACCCATTTCCGTTTCATACGCCAAGAAATCGAGAAATCAGAATCTAAACCCATAATCGGACCAATTTGTGTGTCTTATGATATGTGATTTTATGTTAATTCTTCTCGAGGCTAAAAATAATGCTAGACATGAAAGTATAAGATTGTCAGTTGGTTTTACCTGGGATTGGTGCAGTAAAATTGGTAAAGGGCAATTTGGTCTTTTGTGGTTTAAAAAAGGATATTGCTATTTCGATCAAGTTAACATCTGGTAGTAGGAAGGTTTCTGTTGGAATAAGGAGATCCAAAAGAGAAGAAAGAAAAGGTTTTTTAAACGACTCGAGACTTTTAGCTGTCCATAGAAAACGGATAAGACGGAGCAGGAGGGCACCAATGTTGAGAAGAAATGGTGCATATGTTGATGATGAGGTGAGAAAGTTATGATTACATGTACAATTGCAATCAGGTGATGCAAAATAGGAAAAATTATGTCAAAAATAAAAAGTTAAATAATTGTTTCTTAGCATAACATATGAAGAAAATGATATCGGTAATCAGAAAATAATTACTAACCAGAAGAAAAGCACCAATTTTACTGCTAAAGATGAAAAGCAGGCTTCCAAAATCTTTCAAGACTATTGATCCAGCAATGAAGTGTTTCACAACTGTAGTCTATCATAATCAGACTACCATATAAAATATCACAATAAGTCTTTCTTTGTATAATCTGCTCAAACTTATTTAAAGGAAATGATTTTGAGATACCTGGGTGACAGGCTAATCGGATTCCAGCTCGGTCATGAATGCACCCACAAGGACTGAAGTTGAAATGTTGATATGTTAAAATATGAAACATATTGTTTTCTTAGTATTCTAACAAACAACATTTAATATTGAAGTGTAAGAACATACATGTATCTCCTCAAAGATATCCACCCAGGTGATATTCTTCTCCCACAACCTACACAACAAAATAAAGTAAGAAAGTCAGTCCAAATTTGTAACTTAGGAACAAAAATATAATGAAGACGTAACCAAAAAAGGAATTGGTTTTCTTAATTGAAGTCATTGTTGCAATAAAGGTCCATGAAACAATCAGAAAGCTTCAACACCTAGGGACCCTGCTGTTGACAACATTACGGTTTTTGTAGATGGGAATATTAAATAAACCTTGATATTAAAATTGTGAATTTGTACCCATATGCATCAACAATCACTTGCATACAATTTTGCCAGAACATGGCGTACTACCTCTATTCCGATGGGAGAAACCAAGACTTCCACCTGTCTCTCAGCAGAAACAAACAAAGCAAAGAAGTGAAACAACAAACCCTAAAAAACCCAAATACAATAATTAAAAAAAAAACACATAAGCAAAGCTGATGGGAGAAACCAAGACTTCACATCGCGACACACTGAATAACCCAAAAAAATGAGAGAACTTAAAGTCGAATTTTCAAATTTCAAGAAAACCCAGATGGAATTGAACATTAACCTGATAATTTGAAGTAGGACCCAACGTTTCCTCATGTGCACAAAAATTTCGGAGGAGTCGGAGGAGAAGAACCGACCCAAAATCGGTGGTGATTCACCAGTGATGCTCTGCAACTCAGGTGCCATAAACCATCGTCAGTTCCTGTGGTGGTAGAAGTAATGTGATAGTGTTTTTTAGATAATAGCATATTGTTTTTGGTGCCTAAAATTTATAGAATTAAATCAGATGTGGATGCAATTTAAAAGAAATCATCTTCTTCTATTAGTGTATTAGCTGCAGCATCGAAGAACATAATTATGAAATTAACTTATTTCCACCAGAATTGAGCGGAAGAAGGAGGCGGTACCAGAATTGAGCGGAAGAAGGAAGCGGTATGAGGCGGTGGGTTTGTGTGGCTAGTAGAGTATACCGAGGAATAGAGAAATGATGGAGGCGGTAGGAGTAATAGAAGGATGGAGGCGGTGGGAGTAATAGAAGCGTTGAGTATGTAAAGCGGTGACCATGGTTGAGTTACCGATGACAATACCCTGGTAAGGATCAAATTGCAACGTCAACAAAGAATTGGACCAATTTGTATATATAGAAAATATGTGGACTAAAGATGGCAAATCCCACCAATTTTACTATAGCTAAGGCGCAACATTTTTAATATATAGTATAATTAATTATCTCTTTTATATATATACTAGTTTATAACCCGTTGGAACCACGGTTACAAAATTAATCAAAATTTTATAGTAAAAACTCAAAATTATTAATAAGTTATCTTATATAAATTATTAATTAAGAGATTTTTTTTAGTTATATAAATTTTAATCATTAATTTAAATAAATATGTGAAACTATATCACTTTATAATTTGTATTAAATTTATTTTTATTTTTATTCTAATGTTATTAATTTAATGTAATTAGAGTGAGAAATTTAAAATTTGAAATTGATAATTAATAGGTTGACAAGTGGCATGCATTAATTAATAGACATAATAGGGTGACACATGACAAAATTAGAATAAAATATTCATTAACTAGTTTATAACCCGTGGGAACCACGGTTAGAAAATTAATTAAACTTTCTCAGTAAAAACTCAAAATTATTAATTAATAATTTTAAATAACTTATTAATTAAAAGATATTTTTTTAGTTATATATATATATATATATATATATATATATATATATATATATATATATATAATCGTTGATTCAAATAAATACGTAAAATATATCATCTTATAATTTGTATAAATTTTATTTTATTTTTATTCTAATATTATTAATTTAATGTAATTAAAATGTGATTTAAATTTTGAATTTTGAAATTTGAAATGGAGAATTAATAGATTGATAAATGTCATGATATTAATTACAAGTGCCAATAGATTGACAAGTGTCATAATATTTATTACAATGCCTAACATGGTGACACATGGCAAAAGATTTACTATTTTATTAATATAGGGATTAGGAGGCCTAATAGAATGACACATGTCAAAAGGAGACTAAAACTATTATTTTATTAGAATAAAGATATACATATATATACTTGGGCACTTGTTGAACCCCTGACCTCTCATATTATACTTGGAGGATCTCAATTTCCGATAGATCGGCATTCTTTATCTTTATTTTATATATACCTCTATATTAAAATATAAGGGATTCATGTTAGATAAAAAATTAACATAAAAATTAAGTATTTTTATTGAATTATATGTTACCTTAAAGATTATCTAAAACTCGAGGATGTGACGCTGATTAGAATATAATTTAACTTGTGTGACTTGTTGTCTACAAAATAATAGTGTCGTGTGTGACAGCTACAAAAATGTGGGCAACTTTCTTTTTGAGTTGGAGATATTAATGAATATGTCACTAGCCTTAATTACAGGAGTGCCACCTATTTGGTGTTTAATATTTTCTGCTAGAAAGAATAGTGTTTAAAAGTCAATAAACGTTATTTAATTTTCTTGTGTTAGAAGTTAGAACGCATCCACAGCTTGAAAATCGATATTTAATATTTTTCACGTTTTAAATGGTAAATATATTAATATTTTTCATTTCTTAATTGTAATAATGTATATTTTTAAGAGAAAATTACAAATATAGCCAAAACCGATAATTATCTTGTAGAAAATAGCCAAAAAAACTCAATTACAAATATAGCCTGCAAAATCACAGATGGACTGCGATTTGACAAAGCCATCTGCGAACGTACAAATCGCTAAAGCACATCCATGCTTTTGCAACTTGTACGTTCGCAGATGGACTAGTCCATCTGCTATTCCACATTCCATCTACGATTTCACATTTTTCGCAACTATAAAAACGTAAAATTTTTTGTTTGTTTCATTTTTCACACTTTTCGTTAAAGAACTTTCTCTCTGGAAGCATTATAGATGATTTGACAAAACAAATATTAATTCATTTGATTAAAAGATGTTAAACAAAATTTTCAAAGAAATTACAACAAAAGTGATAATTTTTTGCAAGAATTTATATGGAATATGGTTGTTTCATAGTCAAATCTTATCAATTTCATAGTAAAAAATAATTTAAAAAAAATGAAATCGCAGATGAACTGAGAGGAAATCGCAGATGAACTTAGTTCATCTGCGATTTTAGTCACTTGTACCCCCTATTTATACCATAAAAAATAAAAAATAAAAATAAAAACTCATCTGCAAACGTACAAGTCGTTAAAGCACGGATGTGCTTTAGCGATTTGTACGTTTGCAGATGGCTTGGTGAAATCGCAGATGGGCTTAATCCAACTGCGATTTTGATGGCTATTTTTGTAATTTGGATTTTTTTTGGTTATTTTTACAAAGTAATTAACAATTTTGGTTATATTTATAATTTTCTCTATTTTTAATTGTTCGTTATCTTAAAGTTAAACATGTTAGGTTTGAATTCTAGGAGCTTCTTGTTTAATTTTGGGAAAATGACTTGTTAAGGTAACTAACTATTTCAATTGTCCATATATAGGTAATGTTCTTTTTTTTTGTACACATTAAGGTAACTAACTTGTTTTGTTTGTTCACATTTAGGTAATATGACCGGCTATCACCTGTTTGTGCTTATGTGGCATCCACCTGACATATGACTTGAATACGTTGCACCTACGTGGCATGGTGCATATATGGGAAAATGACTTATTAAGGTAACTAACTATTTCAGTTGTCCATATATAGGTAATGTTCTTTTTTTTGTACACATTAAGGTAACTAACTTGTTCTGTTTGTTCACATTTAGGTAATATGACCGGCTATCAACTGTTTTTGCTTATGTGGCATCCATCTGGCATATGATTTGAATACGTTGCACCTACGTGGCATCCACCTGGAATATGACTTGTTTTGGTTCTTCTTCCTCATCTTATTCTTCAAAACGACAAGATGAATTTCAAGCTGATCATCCATGTGATTGTGGCTTACCATCTCGTGTGAAGATTTCAAGAACTCCTGACAACCCAGGAAGAAAATTTAGAGTTTGTCAAAACTCGATTGTAAATCAATATTGTTGAATATGTTGGAGGAGTTCTTGAAATCTTCACACGAGATGGTAAACCGCAATCACATGGATGATCAGCTTGAAATTCATCTTATCATTTTGAAGAATAAGATGAGGAAGAAGAAGCCATCGTCGATCGATCTAGGGTTTAGAATTAGGGATGGAATCGTATGACACAGTTATAGTGTAATCGAATGAAGACAATATATGCACCATGCCACGTAAGTACAACGTATTCAAGTCATATGCCAGGTGGATGCCACATAAGCAAAAACAGTTGATAGTCGGTCATATTACTTAAATGTGAACAAACAGAACAAGTTAGTTACCTTAATGTGTACAAAAAAAAAGAACATTACCTATATATGGACAACTGAAATAGTTAGTTACCTTAATAAGTCATTTTCCCATATATGCACCATGCCAAGTAGGTGCAACGTATTCAAGTCATATGCCAGGTGGATGCCACATAAGCAAAAACAGGTGATAGCCGGTTATATTACCTAAATATGAACAAACAAAACAAGTTAGTTACCTTAATGTGTACAAAAAAAGAACATTACCTATATATGGACAATTGAAATAGTTAGTTACCTTAATAAGTCATTTTCCCTTTAATTTTCAACTTAGTTGTGGCTCAAAGCGAGGTTGTATCCTACAATTAGTTTTACTGTTTTGAATGATAGTATTTTATAAACAATTACTAACAGATCTAAATTTGGCCCCAAGCGGCCGTCGTGGGGTTATGGGTCTTCGCCCAGCTAGCTTGCCCTTTTGGGTCGGATCTGTATAATACTTTTATTTTTACTGATAATAATATTAATATATAACCAGACTGACTATAGGTATGTGTGGGGTGCCCGACCGTATAGATTTTATTTTTGTTTGTCATAATGTATTAGCTACGAAAAAATGACAAATTAGTGTCGGGTTGGTGCTAATTTTTGTTTTGGTTAATTTTATGATAATCATGAATTTATCAATTATTTTTTTTATATAGATAAAAAGATTTATATTTACATGCACATTTTTAATTTTCGTACATGACCTTCCAAATCAACGGATCAACCTTATATATAACCTAAAACTCGTAAAATACACATAAGTGCTTCCTTATACATTATTGTTAGCGGTAAAAAAAAAATTGAAATACATTACTATTAAGGATAAAAAAATATAAATGTTTCGTTATTACGAATACATACTATTATATGTAAGAAACAAAGCATACTTTATTAGTTGCATGTTTCATGTTGTTATTAACAAGTTGTTATTATGACTTTATGAGTAATAATGTAAAGACAAAATTTCATAATTGGTACGTGATTTGTAAAATATTACACTTTGAGTATTTTTATGAAAAACATTATGTCATTTCTTCTCATGGTTTTGAAAATTATATTGATAGTCCTTTGCGTTAACTTTAAGAGAAAATTACACGGTTGGTCCTTATGGTTTGGTGTTACTTACACGCTTCGTCTCTGGAAAAAATGTTTAACTCGGATCATCCTTATAACTTTAATTTGTTACCCGCCTAGTCTCTTACTTAACTTTCCGTTTGATTTGGGGTTAAGAGCCCCTCATGTGAGTGGCACGCTAGGGGTATTTTTGTCCTTTCATAATTCAACGGACTTAAAACTACTTCTCATTCCTTCTTTTCTCAATCGGTGCTTCCACTTCTCCTCTTCTACTCCATTTCTCTTACTTCGTGAAGATTGAAGATCCACAAAATTGATTATGGTGAAATGCAACTGTAGAGTTGTAGGGATTATACGAACTTCAAGGACAAAGAGAAACTCTAGTAGGCCATTTTATGCGTGCCTTTTATAGGTATTGAGTTATCAATTTTTTGGTAATTTCTATTTTAAACCTAGTTTGTGCTAATCGAGTCTATTGAAAACTTCAGGGACCAAGAAGTGGATTTATTTAGTGGGTAGATGAAGAAAATCATAAGCATGAGGTTGAAAGCCAAAATCTTGAGCTTGAAATCCATAATGAAGAACTTCAAATCCAAAATTGTGACCTTGAAATCCAGAATGAGGAACTTGAAATCTAAAATCGGAACTTGAAAATGTTGTTAATTGTCAGATGGATTTTGTTTTTTGGGATAATTGTTTACAAGTTATAGTATTAGGTATATCAGTAGTGGTTTTTTGTTGAAGATCATCTAATGCAAGGGTAATATTAGCATGTTTGTATTGTGGCATTTTAATGAAAGTGTATATTTTGGTATAATTAATAGGTGCACTTTGTTGTCTTACAATGGATTATTAACATCTTGTATTGCTGGAATTGGGAGAGAAAGGGTATCTTTTGGTACATTAATAGTTGCACTGCAAATGGTATCTTTTGGTACTTTTCATTCAACATATGACCAAAAACATGACAAATGAAATGAACAAAAACAAATGTCAAAGTACCAATAATTCATCCATTAGATAACATTAAAACAAAAGCATTACATAAGAGTTTAACCAAAAACAAATGTCTAAGTACCAACTGCAATTGTTTTTTGGTGATACTAAACACAATACAGTTTAACCAAAATACAAACATCACATGACATAAGAGTTTAACCAAAATAAAAGCATCACATGATATATGTAGCACCCGGTTCCTGGTACGTAAATGTTATTTGAGTATTCCTTTCTTTTAGCCTTGGACTCGGCGAGTCATAGGTCCGACTCGCCGAGTGGATGCGGGACCCGGGACACGTTTAAGTTGGTGACTCGGCGAGTCCATATCCCGGACTCGGCGAGTCACAGCTGTTGGATGAAACCCTAAGTTTCAGGGGTTTGCACCCTATTTAAAGGACTTATCAGCCCCAAGCCGGCCCCCATTGACCCTTAAAGCCCTGTATCTCTCGTTCTAAGCTATTCTTTGAGAGTTTGAGGTTAGTGTGTGTGTTTTTGAAGGCTTTGAAAGAGGAAGGAAGTAGATCCAAAAGAAGGGAAGCCATCCAAGCATTATTTGTGTTCTTCCAGCAGTTCCTTTGAGGTATAACCCGTTTTCCCCTTGATTATATGCTTAAAACTTCATTTGGGTCCCTCTTGGTCAAATCCCCAAGCTTGTATGTGCATTGTATGTTGTAATAAGGCGTTTGGCCATTGGATCTAGGCAAGATTGAGCTCCAGGGGCTCAAATCTGTTAGCTTTTTGGCCCCATGTTGCTTGTTAGTCCTAGATCTACCCTTTTGAGACATTTTGAGCCCTAAAATCCATATTGGTGAATATCCACACGTAAAGTTGGAAACTTTACGTGTGATTCGTGTCCTAGAGGTCCAGATCTATGAATGGCATGGACTGGAATCGAGCAAATCCGTGTATTCAGTAGGTGCATGGCAACGACTCGGCGAGTCGTTCGTATGACTCGGCGAGTCTATTCGCGAGTCTCCGAGTTTGTCCCCTTTTCGTAGTGTCGAGTGACCAGTGAGTCACGGGGTGTGGCTCAGTGAGTCGGAAGTTTAACTCATCTATGGAGGTACTCGGCGAGTCAATGCCCTAACTCGGCGAGTTCAAGGCAATCTCCTTAGATCAAGATCAGACTCGACGAGTTGTTCATACAACTCGGCGGGTCGTTGCATGAGTGTTCTTCGGATGAAGATGGACTCGACGAGTTGTTCATACAACTCGGCGAGTCTTCGCATAAGTGTTCATCGGATGAAGATGAACTCGGCGAGTTGTTCATACAACTCGGCGAGTAGGAGGAAGGACTTAAATATTGGTTAAGAAGGTGAACCCGTCGAGTCGTCGCCTAACTCGACGAGTAGGACCAGGATTCAGGGCAGTCGTTTGCGTAGGGACTCGGCGAGTTGGAAAGCCAACTCGGCGAGTCGAGGTCAACTGAAAGTTGACTCTGACTTTGACTTAGGGCAAGGTCAGGGGTAAAATGGTCATTTTACCCAAAGGTTAGTGAGCAGTGTTTGATTGAGTATATTGTGGGAATTGCAGCCGGAGGGTTTCCGGAGCAGCAACAGCAGTAGTAGGTGATCAATTCCCACACAGACCAGCAGCTATTTCGAGGTGAGTTTCCTTTCCAGTAGGAACGGGTCCAAGGCACCAAGGCCGACCCGTGTAGACGAGATGCTAGTACTAGAGTGTGGGCCGAGCCCGTATCTCTGGGTTTAGTCAAGTATGATATATGTGTTAATATGATAGAATTGCTTATACTTGTTGTCTGCGTGATACTTGTATGTTATGGGTTAGCGGTTGAGTGTGGGCAGGGCCCGTATCTCTCCGAGGTTGGAGTGTGGGCTAGGCCCGTATCTCCCAGATAGCGAAGTGTGAGCAGGGCCCGTATCTTCACAAGTGTGGGCGAGGCCCATATCTCCCGGCTAGCGAAGTGTGGGCAGGGCCCGTATCTTCCCGAGTGTGGGCAAGGCCCGTAACTCCTAGCTGAACAATGGTTATTATAGGTTGCATGGTATGTGGTGTTATGGGGGAACTCACTAAGCTTTGTGCTTACAGTTTTCAGTTTTGGTTTCAGGTACCTCCTCAGCTAGGGGAAAGGAGCCGGCGCGGTAGCGACACGTCACACACACACTCTCCGGTTTCTACATTTACGAGCTTCACTGGGATTTGTACTCTGATATTTTGATCGAATGTATGAATTGGCTTTTAGACATGGTTCACTTGTGTGATAACTTGATCAGACAATGTTTTAGCTTTTAATATTTTCTTAAAGTAATGTTTTTAAAACGAAATGTCAAAGTACCAATAATTCATCCATTAGATAACATTAAAACAAAAGCATTACATAAGAGTTTAACCAAAAACAAATGTCTAAGTACCAACTGCAATTGTTTTTTGGGGATACTAAACACAATACAGTTTAACCAAAATACAAACATCACATGACATAAGAGTTTAACCAAAATAAAAGCATCACATGACATAAGAGTTTACAATTGAGCCTTCTCTTTTCCTTTCTTCTCCTCTTTTCCTTTCTTCTTCTCTTTTCATTTCTCATTCTCTTTTCCTTTCTCCTTCTTCTCTTTTCCCTTCTTCTTCCCAGATGCACCACCAACAGTTGGTAACTGCCTTTTGAAAGTCCTGGCATTGTGTCCTTTATTGTTACATTTAGTACATGTAACAGTTTTTTGTGCTCTAGAAACTGTATTCCCTTTGATCATATCCTCTTTTTCTGAAGCTGACTTCCATCTTTTCTTTTTTGTTCTCCCTATTGGGACACGGTGTTTTGGAGGCAACAAAGTAGTTGGACAAGGTGACTTCATCCACATTCTCCTACCATTTGTTGGATCCACTTTGAATGAGTACATGTTCCTCCAGGTTGATAGCTAATAACATTCATGAACAAAGGTTTCTGGAATACCAATTGCAACATTATTTCTCCTCATGTCCCAAATTGCAGATACAACATGTTTGCATGACATTCAATTATTTCCCACTTCTTGCATGAACAAGTTCGTTGATCAACATTCACTACACACTAGTCTTTCCAAGGTCCATTCACTTGGTACTTCCTATTTCCACAAACCCATGATATATACTCCTCTGCCTCATCTTTGATCTTTTGCAATATCTTGGTAGCTGTTGGAGTCAAAGGGCCTGTTGCTTTGTCAACATTCACAATCCTCTTCATGATGTACTCTCCAATGAACTCTAAGCAATTGATAATTGGTGCATCACGTCCTTCTAGTATTTTGCTATTAAAACACTCGCATATATTGTTTATCACAACATCAAAATGTGATCTCCCTATTAATTAATAGAATACATGTAAAAATGGTTAGCAAAAATTAGAGTATATAACAATAGTTATCAAACATTAGAATATATGACATGGTTAAACCTGTAAAGTGAAACGTGCCCAATGTTGAGGTGGTATTTGTTTAATCCACTCATAGCATTCTTGGTTAAGTTTTCTGACTTCTTCCATTCCTTTTTTAAACTGTTCTAGGAGTTTGGGCGTCTCCATAAGCTAGAAATGCTAGATCTTAGTCCTTTTGGCGTGTTAGAAGCATAAAAATGTTATCTTGGTGGTTGATATGAAGCCATGAATGAATCTAGGTCCTTTATTTGTACTTTGATGAACAAAAATGGATGTTGGGCTCCCATAAGACATGCTAAGGCATAAAGTTTACAACTTTATGCCCTAGGACCCCCTTAATGACCGAGATCGGGAAGTTAGATTAAGTGGCTACATGGACTAAGCCCCAAATGATTAAAGGTAATGGGCAGCTCAACAAGCTGAGCGTACCAAGGTGTACGCAACACATACTACATGGCGGTCAAGTACACCGAGCGTATTGAGATTACGTCGTACGTACGCTCCTAATGGGCTTTTGGTCTTTTTTTGGGTTTTTGGTTCATTTGGCCTTAGTTAGTTTTGGGCCTTGACCTGTTTAGAGCAGGTGGGCCTACGCATTCTACTAATGGGCCTTAAGTGGTGAAGTTGGGCCTTTGTGGGCCTTGGAGCCCATTATTTCATTTGGGCCAAGAATGGTTAGGCCCATTTTGGGAAAGGCAATTAGCCCATTATCTTGGGAGTTTGGACTTAGGGTTTAGGCCCATATTTTGGGATTTCAACCTAATGCTGATTAGGTCTATTTGTTGGTGATTATGTGGGACTTTTCTGTTCAACAGTCGAACGTATTGTGTTTCCAACTTAATGAGGTGAGTTTTCTCACTGTACCAATGGGTTGAAGGCACCAAGGCCGACCCATTATTTGTATTATAGAATACGGACTACTTGTGTGATATGTGTATGAAAGAACAGGATCTAGTGTAACAGCCCGGAATTCCAGGTAGTGTTATATTTATGATTTTGGGTGTTTTAAGAGGGGACTCGGCGAGTTGGAGCTCAGACTCGCCGAGTAGGATCGCGGATCTGGTCGCGGGTTCGCAACTGGACTCGGCGAGTCCGCGCTGTTTAGCGAAACCCTAACCGTCCAGGTTTGGGACATATATCAGGGGCCTTATGGCCATCATTGTTCATCCTAGTCCTTTGAGAGAAACCCTAATTCGATTGTGAGCATCTAGAGCAAGGTAGAAGACCATTATTGATCTTGGAAGTGTCATTTTGCAAGGAGGAGGAGGCTTGGTTAAGGGAACAACAAGAGAAGCCACATTCTAAGGATTGGGGACACAGAGCAACGTTATTCAGGTAATATTTTCGAGTTGCATTCTTCTATGTTGATGTGTATATGGATTTAGGGTTTATTGAACCCTTTTGTGGCTAGATTGAGTGTTTCCTTAGTCCCCCAAGCGATTGGAACCCTATAATGGGACCCTTGGAAGTCCAGAATGTCCCATGCCTGAGCATTTCGGGAATCAATGGATGTTTTGGATTGGAATCCTTATGCCTTAGGTCAAAAGGTAAATTATGAGTCATGGGGTGTATTATGAGCACCGAAATGAGGGCTTTACGTGATGAACCAGTCTAGGAAGGCCAGACCTATGAGTTGTCGGAGCAGATCTGGCCTTAGAAAGCAGTTTGAGCGGTTGCATGGCATGGACTCGCCGAGTCCGATGAACAGAATCGGCGAGTAGCTTGAAGATTAACTGGGACTCGCCGAGTTGTTCTTCAGACTCGGCGAGTTGAGTCGGGGTGGCCCCGCGATTCTTCCAGGAGGAACTCGTCGAGTCAAGGGGGATACTCGACGTGTAGAAAGGGAATCTTAGAGAATTGGTGAGAACGTGTAGACTCGCCGAGTCGCCCTAGCGCTCGCCGAGTCCGGTCAAAGTTGACCGTTGACCGTTGACCAGAGTGGGCCTGTGTTGACTTCTTAGGGATAGTCAACATTAGAGATATAAAGTGTTAACTAGGGACATATGATGTTATAGGAGGATTAGAGCTCGGAGAATCGAGCACGAGGGATTCCCAGGGTTGTGAGATATCGAGACACGCGAGGTGAGTCTTCTCACTATACTTTACCTTGAGTATGTAACCAGAGTTATGTGACAAAGTATTTGTATGCTATGTATGATATGTGTTGTACTGCATTATTTCTATGTGATTTATGCAGTGCCTATTTGCAGAGTTGGAACCGAAGGGTTCCTAGAGTTAGAACCTGAGGGTTCACAGAGTTGGGTGCACGGACCCATAGAGTTATAGCCTCGAGTGGCTTATATGTGTTATATGTGTGGTATTTTAGGGAACTCACTAAGCTTCGTGCTTGCAGTGTTTGTGTTATGTTGTTTCAGGTTTCTTTCAGTATCACGGGGCGGCACCGGCTTGATTGTACACACCAGAGAAAGAGTCATATTTTGGAGGATCCTGGTTTTCTATGCAAGTGAAAATGAAGCTATGTTTTGTAATTCAATTATGAATGAGATTTTAAACAAGTGTTCTAAGATTAAAATGATTATTTTAAATGAAAATTTTGTCTTGAAATTTACGGTGTTACATCTAGCCCTTGGTATTCAAGACCAGGATCTGGCCCCTGGCAGTTGCATGAAAGACCAAGATTTGGCCCCTGACAATTGTATGGAAGACCAGGATTTGGCCCTCGGCAAGAATTATATGTAAGACTATGATTCGGCCCATAGCATTAATTCGTATGTTGGTATGTGGTATTTTGGGGAAAACTTACTAATCTTTCGCTTACATATTGTGTTTATGGTTTTAGGTACTTCTGATACTAAGGGGGAGGGCCGACATGATGACACAATATCCTATCCCGTTATTTTTGCATTTTGATATTGTACTCTGATGATGTGATATTTATACATTGTGATGGTTTTGTAACAATTCTTATACTTGTGGTACTTGTTTTAAAAATGAATATTTTTATTCTATTTTGGGGTTGTTACATTTTTGGAAGAGGCATATTAGTCAAAGTTTTCTATCCATCTAGTGGCCACAAAAGATGTACAAGGATTTGAGATTTAGCTATTGGTGGCCCTGCATGAAAAGGGAGATAACTTGGTTTGTTGAGCGATGCCTAACTCACAAGAAGGTCGAGGCCGAACATCAGAGACCCCACGACAAGACGCAATCGTTACCCATTACCATGTGGAAATGGGAGGACATCACCATGGATTTTCATCACAAAATTTCCAAGGACGGCACATGGTGTTGATTCTATCTAGGTCATCGTGGACAGATTGACCAAGAGTGCGCATTTCATTCTGATTGCTGAGAGCATATCCACAAAGAAGTTAGTTGATATTTATGTCTAGATGGTAGTAGTTCGGTATGGGGTGCCAATTCCGGTGGTCTCATACTGAGATGTTCGTTTCACCTCCAGGTTTTTGAGGAAGTTTCATGAGGAGTTGGGTACTCTGTTGCATTTTAGTACATCATACCACCCTCAAACCGATGGCTAGAGCAAGCAGACGATCCAGACGCTTGAGGATATGCTTCGGTCTTGTGTGCTGGATGTAAGAGGGAGTTTGGATATTTACCTCCCTCTGGCCAAGTTCTTCTACGACAACAGTTATCATGCCAATATTGATCAACCACCATTTGAGATGTTGTATGGGAGAAGACACACGACCCCTGTTTGTTTGAGTGAGGTTTGTCATGGGAAGCACCGAGGTGGTGCTTAATACCACAAAGTTAATTCAGCAGGTGTGTGATAGGTTGTAAGTCGCCCAAATCCGATAGAAGAGTTATGCGGACCGACGGTGTTCGGATCTCGAGTTTTAGGTGGGAGATTTAGTGCTTCTAAAAGTGTCTCTTTGGAAAGGTGTCACCCGATTCAGGAAGTGGGGCAAGTTGGGCCCCAAATTTATCATACGTTTCAGGATTTCGGCGCAAGTAGGCAAGGTAGCATACTGGTTGGATTTGCCAAATGAGCTCAGTCAGATCCATAACACCTTCCATGTGTCACAGCTTCGGGATTGTGTGGGAGATGAGTCAACAGTTGTTCCTTTAAATGATGGTCGATGAGCTCCAGAACTATTCGGAGAGACTGGTGAAAATTTTAGAACGAAAGATGAAGACTCTACGCAACAAGGAAGTGTAATTGGTCAAGGTCCAATGACAGCATCGAAAGGGTTCCGAATGAACATGGGAGCCGGAGACGGAGATGCGAGAACACTACCCAAATTTATTTGCGGCAACAGACTTTGAGGGTGAATTCTAGTTTAAGTGGGGGAGAGTTGTAACACCTAGATTTCAGGTATTCGTTTTAACCCTTGAGTTATGTTTATTTTGTAAGTTTAGTCCCTTATGGTAATGTTGTAAATTTGAAGACCTTTGGTGTATGCGGGGAGTACATCCTTGTACGCAGGGTTTACTCCTGAGCACCTTAGAACGTTGAGCATAAGCAAGTACACAGGGCGTATGCATTCATAGTGCAAACCCTAAATTTTAGGGTTTGGACACCATTTAAGCTCATGTATGGCCTCAAGCACATTTTTACCTTTAGCCTCTTTCCTCATATTGAAAACCCTAAGAGTGTTTGTGCTTGTGAAGCTTGTTTGGGCCATTTTGGTGCATTTTTGGAGCTCTTGGAGTAGAAGGAAGAACATTGAAGTGGTGGTGTTACACTCAAGGCTTTGGATCCAACATTTAGTCCCGCTTGTGCACCTTGTGGAGGTACAAAGTTTCAAACTTGATGATAGAATCTCTTGGATCTAGTTTTGCTCAAGTTGTTCCCTTTTTGGTCCCAAACTTATCCTTTGTGAGTAGGAGGTACTCCAAGGCATTTGAGTTGTCCTTTTAGAGGTTTTTAGGGGTGTTAAGTCATAAAGTTAGGTTGTTGGTCACTAGTTTTCCCCCATGTAAGTGCTAGATGGTCTTAATGGATTAAGAGGCTAGGGTTTTTGGTTTTAAGGACTTAATAGCCATGCTAGGCCATAAAGTTGGAAACTTTATGGCTTAGGCCATCTTATGTTATCTAGATCTAAAGTTTGGACGTGAGTGCTTAAGGGATTAATCACTTGGTTAAAAAGTTGGCAAGCAGCCTCGTACGTAGCGCGTAACGAAGGGTACATTGAGCGTACAAGGTCAGCGCCCCTTTCCTTCGGTCAAATGTGAAGTACACCCCACACATAAGAGGAGTATGCCCCGCGTACTGAGTGAGTCAACCTATTTAACTCGACTGACTTTAACCTGGTTTTGACTATGGTTTGGCCTAGGGGTATTTTAGGTATTTGAATGGTAGTTTGAGTTTTGGTGGTTTTAATTGCAAAGGCGATCGGTAGTGTGGGTTTAGGAGTAGCGTGTCAGTTCATCTTTTCATATGTATGTGAGGTGAGTCTTCTTACCACCTTATGTGGGCCGAACGCACCAAGGTCGACCCACTGTAATGCATGAGTAGAATTGTATGTTATCGTGTGATTATGTCTGTTATGCTTGTATGATTTATGCATTTAGCTATATAGGCTCAGAGTCATTATAGACTTGGGGTTGATACGGACCCGGGGGTTGATTCAGACCCGACACATCTATATGCTGTATTTTAGGTTGACACGGATCCGGTGGTTGATACGGACCAGACACAAGCACGTGCTGTTATTTGATATGTATGTTGTATGTGGTAATTTGGGAAGCTCACTAAGCTTTATGCTTACAGTTTGTGTTATGGTTTCAGGTACGCTCAGTTCCAAAGGGAAGGGTTTGACATGATGACACAACATCCTCCCCACGTGATTTCCGCACTTGATATTTTTGTACTATGATGTTTTGGAATATTGTAATGAATAATGGCTTTGATATAATTAATGAATGAAAATTTAAGTTATTTTAAATAAAAATTTTTGGCACTATTTTTGGGTCGTTACAGAATCACATATAATCACATGTGATTCACAGGTAAATCACATGTAATTCACATACGAATAACATATGAATTACATGTGATTCACATGTAATTTACATATGAATCACATGTAATTCACATGTAAATCACATATGAATTAAATGTGATTCACATGTAAATCACAAGTGAATCATATATGAATTACGTCTATATACATATGCAGTTTGTATGAGCGTTCTTCGTTATTATTATTATTTTTTTAATTTTTCTTGTAAATTTCACATTTGAGTCTTAAAAGATATAATCACATGTGAATCTTACATGATATAATCACATGTGAATCTTAAATAATATATACATATGTAGGACAGATCTTATATGGGACTAGGGGGGCTGTGGCCCCCTGATATTTTTGGCAGAAATAGTCCCTATACTCTAGTTTTATATATATTAGGCTCAAAAATATAAAATTTTGACTATGACCCTCCTGCTCACTAATTTTTATACACATTATATTTTCGGGCCATCCAAATGAAAGGTTGAAGCTCTGCCACTATACATATGCATTTTTGCGAGTGTTCTTGTATTAATCATTTTTTAAATTTTCTTGTATATTTGGAAAAATATATGGAAAATATTGAAGATGTAAAATATGATAAATTGAAGAAATATGGAAATCTTGACACAAAGACATGAAAATGCTTTGAATTTTGTAGCATTTTTTGTTGTTTATATTTTATTTTGTATTCAATAAAATACTTGTAATATTGTGTTTATAGATTAGTAAATAAAAATGGTTTTTTTTTATGATTAGTTACGAATATTATAGTATAATAAATATACATATATGCACTTGAAAAAATATGCATATAAGCTCATGAAACGTTGATTTTTTTGCTAAAAAAATATAGTTTTTTTTTTTTTTTTTTTTTAATATTTCAGTTTTTCTTTCTTTCTTTTTTAATTTATTGATTTTTAAAAATTTACTATTTTTAAAAAATTGCTGTTTTTAAAAAAAAAGTTTTTGTACATTTAAAAAAATCATGTTTTCTAAAAAAATTTAAAAAACTTTATTTTTTAAAAAAAATTCGAAAATTATTATTTTTATAAAAAAATCCAAAATTTTGATTTATTATACTATTTTTTAGACATTTTTTTAAATATTTCCAATAACATAAAAAATTACACATAAATGAAATTGATAAGATAAGGATCATGTCTTTAATGAATTAATTTTGATATAACGTTCCACCTTTACTTCTTGGGTTTTCGAAAAATTAAGAGTTCTTAACGGATCTCACAGCTATATATATATATATATATATATATATATATATATATATATATCGCTAGGTTTATGTATCTTTTATATTTATTGTGTGTTAGAATACACCAATAGGAATTTAATAAGATTAAATAATTATTTAATTAAATAATGATAGATATTAAATGATTTCCATAATTATAATTCTCTTTTTTATGGAAAGTAATTAAATTCGTCAAAAATATCAGCAATAATATTTTTTCAGAATGAATTCGTATCTAGGTTTTCATGTATGGGTTCGTGTTTTATTTATGGACTTAGTCACTAAAAATACAACAAAATTGCATGGAATATGAAGAACGAGAGTGTATTCTACTTGAATACACTCTCATTCTGTTAGAATATACTCTAATTCTAGTAGAATACACTCTCGTTCTCCATGTTCTAGACAACTTTGTTGTATTTTGATTGGGTGGATCATGAAACAAAATACGAATCGATATATGAAAAAGTAGATGT
Organism: Lactuca serriola; assembly: GCF_051521515.1. Classification (NCBI taxonomy): domain Eukaryota; kingdom Viridiplantae; phylum Streptophyta; class Magnoliopsida; order Asterales; family Asteraceae; genus Lactuca; species Lactuca serriola. Next base: position 259,031,300 of record NC_136412.1, on the reverse strand, counting down.
GAATTCATTCGGAAATAATTTTATTACTAACATTAATGAATAATTTAATTAGTTTCATTATAATTATGGATATAATTTAATATATATAATTATGAAAATCATTTAATATATATCTTTATTTGATTAAACAATAATTTAATTTTTAATAAATTTTTATTGGTGCATTTTAACCACAATAGATGTAAGAAACATTTAAACCTAGCCCTTTCTGTTTCTCTCTCTCTCTCTCTCTCTCTCTATATATATATATATATATATATATATATATATATATATATATATATATATATATATATATATATAATACACTATCTATCTAAATTTAGTTGTTATTTTTTCCAATTTGCTATAACTTTAAGCTCTAAAAATTTTGTTTTATTTATCAAGAAGACATGATTAGTGTTTTTTTTTAGCACAAAAGGAAAAAAAATATGCAATTGTTTACAAAAAGGGGCAGGAAGCCAAGGAGACAATAATATTGGACTTTAGCATGTATTTTATACCGTTTTTCATACAAACACATTACAATATGATAATATCATATATCATAAAAGAACAATACGGTAAGATTACCGTTAGATAATAGTATCTATCAGACAAAGAGAATACACTAAGATAGTATATGTTCGTCATATACAAAGATACAACGAGATTATAATAAGCTATGTTTTTTTTATTGTTAAAAAACAATGATTGTATTGTTAATAAATCCACAATAGAGATTTTTGTAGTATACTATTAGTTAAAATCTAATATTTTTTTTGTCTAATATCATAAATATACAAACAAATTGTCGGTTTCTTGTAATTTTATGTAAATAATTGTCGTTTTTTTCCTACAAAAAAAATAAAGTCATGGGTTATTCACAATAAAACCAAAGTTTCAGTCAAAGATTTTTATGGAATTTCGCTAGATCAACTCCAATGATCATCTAAAAAACATAGTTTTAGTGTCATTTATTAGTTTTTTATTTCAACCATCTACTAAAAAACATCATCTTAATGTGTTGGATAATTTCACACTTCAAATATAAAAGTCAAAACACTTCAGCATTAAATAAATACTATTGTTATGTTGGGTTGAAATGCAATCACAATTTTAATATTAAAAATACACCAATTTAATGTTTACCGATGGGAGTTGGTCTTAAATGGGTGTTTGGATAAATTAGATTATAGCTTATTTGCTTATTGTTTATTAGCTTATTTGTGGTGGGAATAAACAATAAACAATAAGCAAGGAAGAGATGCTTATTAAAATTAACTTATTTAGCTTATCTCTACTACAATAAGCTGATTTTTAAAGATTTCTATCCAAACAATTAAATTTGACTTATTATGATTGGAATAAGCAATCAACACAAACCATCCTCTTTTTTCCTAATACAAAGTCCAAACACCCCATAAATTGCAACAATGTAGAAGACATACACCATAAGGACATAAATGTAAGCTTATCAAACCTTGAGGACTAATTTTGTAGTAACCCAAAGATTTCACATATTTATCCTTCAATGATAAAATCTACAGAAAGAAAAACCCCTTGAAGAAATGGCGCCCCTTCTTTCCCTGAATCAATCGACCTGCCTCCAACCTTTATCTCGTATGGCCCTCTCCCTTAACACTCCGTCGGTGATGCCATTCAAGGTACGTCCGAGACTGCTTTCTTAAGAAACCGGCGATCGATTTGGATGATGTCCGTCTGCTATTAACAAAAATTTAGGTTTTCATTGTGCAATTTGAGTAGTCTGTCGTGTATTATCTTAATGTGTGTGCTCTAATTATCCATACGAAATTGATCTATTTTTGTAAAGGAACCCCATATCCCTCGAGTTCTATACTCAAAACTACGGTTTCACTTCAGAAGTGAAATCGGGTAATGTTTGAATTTCGAAATCGGCATGAAATGTGTATATTTTTCCAATGTTTATACTTTGAAGTCGATATCTGTACACAATCTTTACTTTTTCCAATTTGATAACGCTACTATTTGTTTATTACCTATTACCTTCCTGTGTTAACCCAATTTTAGGGTAGAGAACCAGAATTATTGGATTGATTTTTCACCTGCATACATCCATTTGGACTAACAAATCTCTTATACTGACACAGGGTTGGTCAAATCAATCTAATTTCTTAACTTGTAAACCAAATGGCTTATCATCTGCAAAATCTTGTTCAAAAGTCATGTCTGCAATAAACATGAATGCATCACAACCAAACGACCATGGAAAACCAATTGTTGACCTTGTAACAGAAAAGGCAAGAAAGTTATGGGATAATTCTCCCCAAGAAATCAAGAACTTCCCATGGACAAGAGCCTTGGAGAATTTCACACAACTTATTATTGACATCATATTAGTAGTCACCAAATACCTTTATATACCTGTAATGGCAATCACTTCTGTTAGTGAAATGTCATATTGTGCTCATGAAAGGAAACTAGTCATAATCCCTCTTCCAATTCTTATTGGTGTTGCTGTAGCTGGGGTGTTGAGAAACAGAGCATTGAAATTATCTCCATTTCTCAAGGTAATCTAAGATCTTTAATTCTTTATATAAAATAAACTTTCTTATTCTAGCTCTAATATTTATCTCCTTGTCCTTTTTTTTCCTAGGATGCTAAAGTTCCATGGCATTTATATGCAAATATGCTTTTTTTCACTTTGATCAAATTACCAGGCCCGATTTATCCGTATTGGGGACGCATTTTTATACCACATTTTGCGAATGGAGGGTTGTTTAGGACTCTATGGTTTCTGTTTTTATGGTACAAGATGCCTAGGAAAGAAGTGCACACTAATCTTGAATGATCAAGAATTGTATTTCTTTAAAAGTTGAAGACATTTTTGTTAGATTAGCAATGTAGTATTAGTATAGGGAAGAATATGCATTTTTGTTATGGGTATTTTGTGCTCTTTTACTCTTGAGACTGTCAGAACAAAATGACCTTGTACTGGATGCTGATGGGTGTCGGTGTCGGTGTTTTATAATATTAGCTACACAACAACAAAGCAAGCTCTCAACAAAATTTTATTCATTCAATTCAACTTTCAAGAATCGATGTTGGCAAATTATTACAAAAAGAAATGAAAAAGCATTTAGCCCTTATGGTATGCCGGTTAGAATTGGAGGATTAGAAATCGGCTTTCCTCTTCCCATTGTAAAACCCCTTGTCCCATCTGGCATTCGTGGGCCTTTAGGACTTTGTTTCATTGAAGATGCTTCCAAATGGATTATTGAACTGCTTGTTTGTGTTTGTGGACTCGGTGCAAGAAGCCCACGACTACTGTGTGTTGGGGTCCGTGACTTTGATTTCCCACGGGCCCACGCCCATCCCTTCTTTGAATTCTCCTCGCCCTATCAAAAATCAATACTTAATTATAGCAATCTACTTTAAATGCCTAAAAAAATTGAAAAAAAAATTACATTGTTTTCGATGCCTAGTTCTGCTGGGGCACTATTAGGCTGAGAAGGCTCTTCTGACATGTCAAATATATCATCATCATCGTCAAGCAGCCCGTCAAAATCTGACTTTCTAGTCTTTAGAACAGATTTTGGCTGAGTTTTAAATTATATAAGTAAATAAATAAGTCGATTATGATAATCTTTTATATAAATAAAGAAATAAAGATCGGTGAGAGATTAAAAATCACATACTGAACGTCGAATCAACAACCTAACACGAAACCCTTTTCTCCAGTGTCTTTCATCGTTCAATTGATCAACCTAGAAACAAATTATTTGAATCAACTTTCAAGACACAAAAGAAAAGCACGTTAAATTAAAAGAGTTTAGTTTAACCATAGAAACATACTGCTTTTTCTGCTGTTTCGGTAGTTTCATATTCCACTAAAGCATGGAGCTTATTGCTAAATACATATTCCCCTTTGGAATGTGACGAGTTGGGCTCGGGCGGATGACATATACGAATGGCTTTCACACTGATCAATAGTTTTTTCTTAGAATTAATTGATTTGGGTTGCCAAAAATATTGAAAAGTTTGAAGCTTTTTACCTTCCAACCACACTAAAGATTTTCTCAAGATTTTGATGAGAATGATCTTCGGGAAGGTTCTCGCCAACAACAGTACGGGACTGCACAACAAATCAATCTATCAAAAAGGTTATTCTTCCAGCAAACCCTAAGCTGATTATTCTGTTTTACCCTATGAACCAGGTACACAGTGGCCCGCCAAGTGGCTCGGTAATCCATTTAAAATTTTAAACTTTGCCAAGAGTCAAACCTGTAATTCTTCTTTATCCTTTTCTGTGAAGGGGTGTCTACGTCTAACTTTTTTCCCATCATTACTTACAACCTAAAGCGGATTGAAGCATCATTATTTAAACCAATAAGAAGGATTTCCAAAAGATGAAATCTTGAAAACAAAGGTTGAAGAACAAACCAACTTTGAAGAGGAACGGAGAGCTTGGGCAAGGAAATGGTTATTAGTGATGCAGGATTTGATTTTCTTCATAGATGCAATAACAGATATGGGAACTGTAACAATACATGCATTTTGGAACAAAATCATTACAACATTTTAATGGTGAAAATGGTGAGTGTGTGATCAATCTCACCATAGCCTTCTGGATCCTTGCTAATGTGTTTCACCAAGGACTCGTTTGCAAGCAGGCTCAGCCCACTGAACTGATACTCCACCTGTTACAGACATGGATTCATGGTAGCAAACAGAATATTAAAATTGAATATGAAGAAAAATTGTATGATGTATTAAAGAATTGTTATAATATAGCGGGAAAATAATGATGGATCAAACTCACTCAAACCAAAACAAGCAAAAGGGACCTGTTTGATGATCTTTTGTTGAAGATCTTCAGTGAGGACATTCTTCGAATAGTTGGGGATCAAAACATTAGGGTTCGTAAAAAGATGCATTTGCTGATCTTGATCAGCAGCAGTAGCAGCGCTAGCATAAATCCAATCAGCCGACCCGCTTCCGTCGTTCCCACCCATACCCATGTAACTAAAATACGGGTAAAAGTAACCCGAAACCGGAGATTGGGTACGTGAACTTGGAACAAATTCGGGTGCTTGTGCATTGAATTTGAAAGATGTAGGACTCGAAATTGAAATCTCCCTCTTTTCATCCCTCTTTGTCGTCATCGACTCCTTTTCGAGCTTTTCCTGTAATTTTTCTTCTGGGTGTGCTTGCGCCATTATTGGTTTGATTTCTTTATCTCTTTTTGTTTTTTGTTTTTTGTTTTTCGGCGGCTAATCTAATCACTCCCCATTATGAAAGTATAGATCTTGTTTCTTATTCTATCCTTCTTTACTTCTTCTTCTTCTTCTTCTGGATAGACAACAAGAAACGTAATTTTTTTGATAGAGGGGAAGTGGTGTTGGAGCGGGGAAGTTGCCATGGATTTCTCAAGGCAACAGTAATTTGATGTCCGATCCATATTTGGCGCCGAAAGAAAGATTCTGTTACCGTTTCTTCTTGTGCATGAAAACAACGAGGGATTCTTCATCCTTGTTGATTAAAATCAGGGACCTAAATATCAATGTTAGACTAGACCTAAATTCGTATAGATTTTAAAAAATGTCCCTTTTTTTTAACAATTAACTTAGAGGGTGTTTGGCTAAACTTGCAAAAATGGTTTTATTTTTTTATTTTTATTTTTTTTTTATATAACTCGGTTTCACACTGAGATAAGTTAAAATTAGTATTTAGATAGACTATCTTTTTTAGAAACAACGGTGTGAAACCAAAGACAAATCATTTTTGATAAGTTACTAAACCCTAACTTATTAGAACTCCTTATAACTTATGTTTACTAACATCTTTAGGAATCCCTTTTTATGGTTATTTTGTCAAATACTAAAAATAGTTTATTAACTTATAGCGATAAGCTAATTCAAACATATTTTTTAAAACTCGGTTTTGATACCATTATAAATTAATAAGCTATAGATTAAAAAGTTAAAAATATTTTTAAATGAGGTTGGCTAAAAAGACATCTCCATTTTATAAATTAGACACCCTACATAGTTTTTAATGTATTTTTATCGGTTGAAATTATATTGTTTTTTGAAAAATATGATTATAAATAGTTAATTATAAATCGATTTTTGATAAAGATATTTATATGACGTATAAAACGTGCAAATACCCTTTTAAATAAGCTTGGCCAAATACCCTTTTAGTCTAACTTTTGGGATTAGATTTGCAAACGGCCGGGTGAAAAGTCCGCCTATTTAGCACCATTGTGCTGGTCCATTATGAATATTTTAACCATTTAAAACTTATAGTCTGGACCGAATCCAATTGGGAGCACAAAATCTAGTTTGGGCCCCAAAATCACAATGAATAGGTTTTTGTTTATTTAGTGCATTTCACATATTTATATTTGCAAAAACACACAATTTAATATAATACATTTTAAATCACACAATTTAATATAATAAATTTTGGTATTTGTGAATATGGATGATTGAAGACTAGTTGACGTTAACTGCTCTCATTTTTCTCATAACATATAGGTTTAGCTTATTAACAATCATGAAAAGTTTCGTGAGACTGATTTTAATATCATTACGAAATTTTAGATTATTTAGACATACACGAGACTAAAGGGTATTTAGGTAAAGCTCAATACATGTTTGGAGGTGAGGAGTACACAATCCTAGTTTGAATCTAGGTAGGACAAATGGAAATTGCCCAATAATAATTTGTGATGCATTAACAGTGGACCCATATGCATAGGTGAGCATGGTTGGTTGTGACCTAAAACCGAACCTAAAAGCGACTTATTAGTTTTCAAAAAATTAGAACATAGCCCAACAAAAAACTGATGGATTCGGTTTTGGGTTTAAACCCAAACCCAATTACAAACCTCGCTAGCTTAGAAGAGAATGGAGTTAACATGAGGATACCTTGGGCATTGTTTATTCTTATAGGCGATGTGGGATGCGAAAGTGGAAAGCTTAAGAAAACTATTTAAGGAACGCACAACTTTGCTTTTGAAATAAAATTTACGATATATGGAGTGGCAACGAATTCGAACACGAGACATAAGGGTTGGAGGTCAAAACACTTAAACACTGGACCAAGCTTTTGTTTATGTTCTTATTTCACAAAATTCCTATACATACATCATTCGGTTCGGTTTTGGGTTTACTCGGTTTCTTATATTTACAAAACCAAAGCTAACCCGATTTTTTCGGTTTTAAGAAATATAAACTCAAAACCGATGGTTAGGGTTTGGTTTCGATTTCGTCGGTTTTTTTCGAGGGGGGGGGGTTGTTTTAGGGTTTGATTTTGCTCACTCTTGTGCATATTTTGCATTGAGGTCTAAGGGCAGTGCCTTAAAAAATAACATCATACTAAACCTAAATTTTTGCGATCTGTTGAAGAGTATTTAGTGGTTGGTGAAAAGAAACTAAGTTTTTAGTGATATTAAAAATGAGGGTGAGATAAATGTGAATACATTAAAATCATTGTATGGTTTGATGTGTTGAAAAATCAATGTACTGATATGATAAACCTCCAAGTTAATAGCATACTCGGTTGTGAGTCATCATCATAATATAGGTTGTATCAATAAATGTAAAAAGCTATAGATTTTTTGCTAGTAATGTGGCCCCCGACCCAAAGCAAAATAGTTGAATAAGTAAGATGTTGATCAAAACACATAAACTATGATATGATGATATCTAAAGATGTGGTCTTATGATTATATGACCTTCAAAACATGAAAACACCAAGTGTATACAAATGTATGCAAGTTAGGAAATTCATGTATGTTGATAATAATCTAACTTGGGGAGTATGTATCTTGAAGTGTTATACATTAAGCATAATAGAGTACAAGCGGGTGTTGTAAACCCAATAATGAAATCGTGACATCACTTATCTTTCTTGCATTCTGGTCCAACATCAACACACGAAACATATTCAAAGTGATATCCTTTTTGTCTATCAATGGGTTACAAAAGGACATATATGTGTTTTACATGTGCCTTCACAATAACAAATATGGTTTACCAAAGATACTCTTTGAATACTTTGGTAATAGTTTGAGCATTCGTCCTCCGAATTAGAGGGTGTATTAGTCATACTAGTAAATAGTTACTGTTAGGAATGTTTTCATTTATTGTTATTTTGTATTTGCCTATTTATACACTATTAATCTAATGAGAATGATCGAGGGAGTCATTACTATGATAATGGTGATAATATGGATGTCGAGATTCTAGAAAATGAATGTTCCATTATAGCTAAAAGGTTTGGAAATTTGAAGCCTCCATGAATGTTTACTTGAGACTCTAGAAAGAAGTATGATCCCAGAAACCCCAAATTCTAAAAAAGAGTAAAATCAATTCTGAAGAAGTGAGAAGAATTCAGTAAACTTATACTAGAATATTCTAAGTGTTGAAAATACTGAAACAGAGTTTCAGAATCGTCAAGTGGCAAGTAGTGCGAAAAATAAAGAGTTGTGAATCAATAAAATTAATAGAAAACATTTTTTATATGTTCAATATCAATGATTCAAAAGTGTCTCATATTCATCAAGAATCAGTTACAAGTGTTTGAATGATAGATAAGCTAAAACACTCAAATGGCTCTGTGAAAACTAGTCTAAGCAGCAGTTGTGCAGAATGATCTGGAATGAGCATAAAAGAGCTAGAAAGAGCCACTTTATAATGGATTCCAAGGGGCCTATTTATAGTCTTTGGAAAAGTCCATGACATGGCTTGACCAATCAGGTGTTGACACGTCCTCATGACTTAATCATGAGTTGATACCTTTGCCATACTTAACGGAGAATGGATGGAATATTCCAATTCCGTTAGTATTCTGTTAGGGTTCCATCGAAGTTATGAGTCTTCATAATTCTTGAGCCTTCACGATCAACATTGAAAATATGATGAGCAACATGAACATCATGTTGCTCAATTGTCTTCTTGGATGTCATCAACTTCCAGAAGTGTTGTTGACCACGTTGAGTTGTTTCTTGAATGTATAAATGTGTCTTGAACTTGAAGATGTACGACTACTTGTTCATGATGGACCATGAACGAATTACATGTGCCATTGAGTACTTGGACGTGCCTTCATTGTACATGATGTGCCATGAGCAGTCTTGTTGAGCCATCAATGTGATCATGTTGATCCATTGACTTGAGTTGAGCCACCAAGAATTCATGTTGAGACATCAAATCTTGTTGAGCCATAGAGTTGTGGATGAACCAACAATGTTTCTGATGAGCCATCAATATTCCAAATGATCCACCAATATCTTGATGCTCCACATATGATCTAGATATGCTATCTGAGATCATGATGATCCAACTTGCTTTCTTCAAGTGCTCCATGTTAACAACAAGTGCTCCATGTTCAACCTGAAGTATTCCAAGTTTACTTCACGTGCTCCAACATATGATTCTTCAGACACTTGTTGAATCTTTAGTATCTTTCCAACCTGAAACATTCTAATAATGTTTGTTCGAAAATGTAAATCAATACTCGTCTTATTTCAAGTGACAATCACATCAAAATATTTCCATCAAATTCCAAGTTTGATAATGTTAAACACATATCTATAGATGCTCTTTTCTTTGTTGTTGCTTTTCAATATTTGTATTTGGAATTCTAACATCCTTGCTTTTTGCCTAATTTTTTTGTCTGTTTATATAGTTTAACTTTTAAAAAACTAAAAAAATAAAAAATAATTAAATTATATAAAGTTTGAAAATAAATTAAAATTAATAAAATTAAAATTTTCAAATTTGTTAGAAGGTTTAGTTAAGGCTAGTTCAAAATATTAGTTTAGAGGGACTATTTGTGCTCAGTTTGGGAAACTTGTGTATAACTTGAATTTAACTAGGTAAACCTTGTATTGAGGACTCGGTTGTAAGTTAAATTTTAGAAGCTTAAGTTAGAGTTTCTAAATTTTAAATGTTGATAAATGTCTTGTTGAGAAAATGTAAGCTAGACGGACTAAAAGTGTCAATTTGGTGGACTGATCATGAAGATAATTTTTTCATGAGAAAATTCATAAAATAACCAAAAAGTTAGGGGATGTTTTAAGGAATTAACCATGAAATTTTGAGTTTTAGAAAAGGACCACGAGATCCGCAGAAGGGGCTCTGCAGATCCCTTTAATCCTTTAAGGAACGATGAGCAGTACTGAAGAAATGACGTGGCACCACTAAATGACAAAAAAATTATGGCTATAATGGTTTCCCAGAGGTGGCTCTGCAGATCCATTGTACACCTCTGCAGATCGCTATAATCCTTTGAGGAACCATCGAAACTGGGTAAAGTCGAAAAAATTGCAGTCAACTACCAATTCCTCAGAGATATTATAGATCCGCTGATGTGTATAATGGATCCGCAGAGCCACCTCCGCAGAACCATTATAGCCACGAAATTTTTTGTCATTTAGTGGTGCCACGTCATTTATTCAGTACTGTGCATCATTCCTCCGAGGATTAAAGGGATCTGCAGAGCTCCCTCTGCATATCTTGTGGTCATTTTCCAAAACTCAAAATTTCATGGTTAATTCCTTTAAAACACCTAATAACTTTTGGTTATTTCAGGAATTTTCTCTTTTTTCATGAGATTTGTACATGAAATTATTGTGATCTAATCTCAGTTACCTAACTTTATATATAGATCACCTATGGATCTATTTAAACCATTTTTAACAGTGAATTTATGTTTTAATTATAATTTTATATTAGATTTTACTACCCAACTTGAAGTCCACTAAGTATAGAAATCACTCATTGGAACTATAGCTTGAAAATGGAATCGAATGACTAATCTCCTAGTATCTAAGATGAAAATGATTTTAAAAAGGCAATTGAATTTCTATATAATTAGCAAAACATGATGCAAAGGATGTTAAAATGATCTTTGATATAATTGGAAACATTAATAGTTTTAAATCAACTTACGTCTATGTATTTAACTATCACGAGGCTAACATTATTTGGCATTTGAGGTTGATATACATTGTTGCTTTAATAACGTCTGAGACTAAGTTGATCACCTTGAATGACACATCGAAGGAAGCTTTGTCCTTGAAGAATTAAGCTTTTGAGTAAATTTGGTTTTGTATTAGATATAGTGGTGGTAAGTTGCGATAGCTATAATACGATTTATTTGGATATAAATTTGTTTTCAGTTAAAAGACAAAACATATTCACATTCTCTAATGTTTCCCAGTGACTATACACAAAGACAAGATGAATGTAGCCCTGAAGATTCTCGCAGATGATAATGCTTTAGATTCATTTACCAATGCTCTCACTGTTGAAAGGTATGAGAATTGCTTGAAAAGCATTTGTTTGCTCAAGTGTTGATGTCACCCAAGAATTTAAATGAGATGGTTTTGTAAAACTTGGTATGTTTTTTGGGTACTTATACGCTACACATTTTTTGACTTCGATCATTTTGGGTTTTTAAAAAATTTGTGACATGCTGAGTTAGAAAATCAGGGTATATATATACTTGGATCAGTGAGAGTTGTGAGACACTTTCTGATTAAAACATTTCGAGGGTACACTTAAAATCTCTAATCGTATGAAACTCACTATTTTTCCTAGAATGGAGAATGAAGAAGTCGTTATGAAATCTGTACCCAAAAATGAATCCGAAATTGATCATATAACAGAAACTAACTTCATGTCTTAAAACTGTAAGAAAACAACTTCCTTTCTAAAAACTGTCATATCACCTGTCACAAACTAACATAAAACCGAGTCTATAAATGGATCACAAAACCGAGTGTATTTATATAAATTTTAAGTTTATTAATTTTAATTTTCATACTTTATATAACAAACTAACATAAAACCGAGTCTATAAATGGATCACAAAACCAGGTGTATTTACAGAAAATACGGATTTCCATAACTCATATAAAGAATAAAAATAAATTAAATTATATAAAGTATGAAAAATTAAAATTAATAAAATTAAAATTTTCAAATTTGTTAGAAGGTTTAGGTAAGGTTAGTTCAAAAGATTAGTTTAGAGGGACTATTTGTGCTCAATTTGGAAAACTTGTGTATAACTTGAATTTAACTAGGTAAACCTTGTATTAAGGACTTAGCTGTAATCAATTAATTTATAAAAGCTTAAGTTAGAGTTTCTAAATTTTAAATGTTGATAAATGTCTTTTTGAGAAAATATAAGCTAGACGGACTAAAAGTGTCAATTTGGTGAACTGATCATGAAGATAATTTTTTCATGAGAAAAGTCATGAAATGACCAAAAGTTAGGGGGCGTTTTAAGGAATTAGCCATGAAATTTTGAGTTTTGGAAAAGGACCACAAGATCTGCAAAAGGGGCTCTGTGGACCCCTTTAATCCTCTGAGAAACGATGCACGGTACTGAGAAAATGACGTGACACCACTAAATGACAGAAAAATTTTGTGGCTATAATGGTTTCGCAGAAGTGGATCTGCGGATCCATTGTACACCGCTGCGGATTGCTAGGGGTTGTCGCCGCTTGGACCCCGCTCCCAGGTGCGCTCCCTCGGACCCCGTCAGTTTAGGGGCTTCGACCCTAAATAGTAGTATACTTTCAACAATGACAAAATCAAACAAATGTGCACTCCACGCCATACTAATTTGTTCGATAATTGTCAAAGTGACATTGATCAACAAAATTAACCCCATTATACTTAAATAATCTGATATAAAATCACCAACATATTTTGGGTGTTAGGACAACTTTTATTGAGTTAATGATCATGTCAAAGCTTGGGTAACATTTGGATTATTTTGAGTAGTATAATGTTATATTCGATTAGGGAATTAATTTTGGTAAATTTAGGGTTGTGGGGGTATTAGTGTCAAGAAGACGCGTTGTAATTTAGTGACACTAAATTACATTATTGCTTTGTTGTTCGATTGAATTTGTTAGACATTGTAATTTTTAGTGACACTAAATTAAATTTCCACTAAATTAAATTAAATTTTTAGGGTTGTGGGGGTATTAGTGTCAAGTCTTGTTTGGTACAAAAGGTGTAGATTGTGAGTAGAATAGTGGAGGTGTAAGTGTAAGTCGTTTCAAGAAAATATTGAGTTATTGTTTCTTCTTCCACAGTTAGGTATGCACACAGTGAGCTACTTTTGCTTCGACTTGTATATGTATTTCCAAACTTTTCTTTGGCTTGAGGATGTGCCAACCGGCATATGGAAGAGGTGACATTGTTCTTTAACAAAAGGTTAGACAAGTCGATTGGGGATATGATGGTTTGTGGATGACCTTTTTAGAGACATCCAATGTCGATTTTTTCTTTACCCTTTTGGTTTTGTGGTCCGAGGTTGTACTCAACAGTAGAAACTTCCTCTTATGATTGTGTGGTCACTATGACCTAATCTTGGGTGTTACAAGACCATATTCTACGCGACAATGGCATATATGGTATGTATTCTAACATGGTTTCCTCCTCGCAAGATTCAGGAATCAAGGTTTCACTGCAAGACAAATTGCTTTATAGCTATCTCACACAAAGTGATAAAACACGAAAAAACGTGTATCAATAATCATCGTGTGTTCATATCATTTATGTTTGATAATTTCGGTTTCCTAGCATCAAAGACCTTAGAGATCCTCAATATAGTCCAAGTCATGTGTAGTAATGTTACAACCCTGAAATATATGAAAATAGTTATTAAAAGAATTAGTTTTACAATTTAAATCAGGCTAGCAACATACCTTATTGTTCGTTTGTCTTCTATCTCGATATAATGATTGTTAAATGTTAATAGCATCACATCAGTTTAAATCTTCATACAAATATAAATCGCTTTCTAATCTATGTGTTTGTTACTAATTCGTTAAAAAAATCCATGTCTTTGTTCTTGAAATAACTAGAATGTAACACCTCAAATTTTAAATCAAAATTTTCATTTTTAATTTACCAAAAATTTAAGTTTCACAAACCAAGTCATCAAACACATAATTATCAAAAACAACCATTATCACAAAATATCAGAGTTTCTCAAATTGTCCGAGTAACAAAACTCTCAGCGAGTGTGTACAATCAAATCTTCGCCTTCCAACGGTCCTCGAAAGTACCTGAAACACATAAATCAACAACTGTAATCACGAATCTTAGTGTTCCCCAAGATACCACATACATCACATCATAAATAAACATCTATGAGTTATCAAAACACCTGGAGACTATCAGTAGTCCCAATGGGCAACAACACGCCCTATGGGTTATCAGCAATCCTAGAGACTATCAGCAGTCTCGGTCACACCTAACATCATAACACAAAAATAACAGTAGACCCAATTGGTCATCACAAATACAACTATTCTACCATACAAGTAAGAATAAGTGAGGAGACTCACCTAATCTTGACGATAAGTAATCTCACACCCGAACTTCCGGAACTAGACTCTGCCTAATCAACGAAATAATTAACCCTAATTAATAATTAAGGTCTAAAACTCACCCGCGAGTCCAAATCCCAAAACTTAGTCCTTTAAGGGCAAAAAGACAATTTTTCCCTTCTCATGGTCCAAAACCCTAAATCTTGACTGAAAGTCAAAAGTCAAAGAAAGTCAACTGTCCGACGCATACTCCGTCTGATCAATCGAAGGGTGGAACTGGTTACGCGGGGCGTAGCCAGGAGTACATGCGACGTACTCTGCCTGATCCAACTTCAACAACTCCTTTTCTAGCCTCCTTCTTCAACAATATGCACAAAAATCACTTAATAAGCTCTCACACTCACATAAACAACTTAGACTTGGGATTAGGGTTTGAGGAGGGAGTGGTGGCTGATAAGGATAGTCCAAAGGAGGCATAAGGTGATTTAAATAGGGAAAACCCTTAAAATTAGGGTTTAATGAGCGGGCTAGTACGCCCGACGTACCACATGTACGCCCAACCTACTAGAAGGACACCCGCGATCTTGAACCACACGAGTACGCTACCCGTACCGTCAAGTATGTCCATCGTACGAACAAAATGCGAAGCTTTTTCCATAAGGGATCAATAGTGAATTTTTTGATAAAGTTAAGAGCAAAAAATAATAATACCTGATATTTAGATGTTACAATTCTCCCTCACTAGAATCAGACTTTGCCCTCGAAGTCATCCTCAATAAACAACTCAGGATAGTGCTCGCGCATCTCAGACTTGGGTTCCCACGTCCACTTTGAGCCTTTCCGGTGTTGCCACTTGACTTTGACCAAGTCGACTACCTTGTTCCTCAAGGTCTTCACTCGCGGATCCAGAATTGCCAAGGACTTCTCTACGTAATTCAGGCAATCATAAACCTGAATGTCCTCCAAAGGAACCACAACTGTCTCGTCAGTTATACACTTCCTCAACTGGGAGACATGTAAGGTAGCATGAATCTGCCTCAGCTCCTAAGGCAGCTCCAACCGATAAGACACTTTGCCTATACGGGCCAAAACTTTGAAAGGGCCAATAAACATGGGGCCCAGCTTGCCTCGCTTCCTGAAGCGAATGACACCCTTCCAGGGTGACACCTTCAGAAGCACCAAATCCCCCACCTGGAACTCTAACTCAGATCATTGTTAATCCATATAACTCTTCTGGTGGCTCTGAGTTATTAGCAATCTCTGTCTAACTTGCTGTATAAGCTCGGTCGTCTTAAGCACTGCCTCCATGCTCCCCATGACCCTCTGTCCAACCTCACCCCCAACAAATAGGAGTCCAACATCTCCTTCCATACAGAAGCTCAAAGGGGGGCATGCCGATACTGGCGTGATGGAAAACTCAGCCCACGGAAGATAGTAGTCCCAAATCCCAAAGAAGTCAATGATACATGCACGCATCATATCCTCGAGCGTCTGAATAGTGTGCTCACTTTGCTCGTCCGTCTGCGGATGATATGCAATAGTGAAGTGTAGTCGGGTACCTAACTCCTCGTGAAACCTCTTCCAGAACCTGGAAGTAAAACGTACATCCCGATCCGACACAATCAAAGTTGGCATCCCATGCCGAACCACCACCTCTCGAACATAAATCTCAGCTAGCTTCACTATAGAAGATCTCTTGCTAATGGATAAAAAGTGAGCACTCTTCGTCAAACGATCCACTATCACCCATATAATGTCAACACCCCTCGCAGTCTTCGGCAACTTCGTAATAAAATCCATGGTGATCTGCTCCCACTTCCATAGGGGAACCTCTAAGGGTTGCAATTTTCCATGAGGGCGTTGGTGCTTTGCCTTGACCTTTCCACCAGGTCAAACATCACTCTACAAACCATGCCACATCTCTCTTCATACATGGTCACCAGTAACTATGCTTCAAGTCGAGATACATTTTGGTATCCCTTGGACGAATGGAAAATCTCGACTTGTGGGTCTCCTCCATCAAAATTCGTTGGGTCCCACCTGCATATAGTATCCATACCCTCCCATGAAGAGTCAAAAGCCCTCGGCTGCCAATATCAAAGGTTGAAACCTAGTTGATCACCCGCTCACTTTTCTGATTTTCTTCTTTTATGGCCTCCGACTATGCTTCTTTGATAATATCTAAAATTGGGTTCATCACACTCATCCTCATGCACACATCACAAATCAGGGCACTAACCACCCTCCGGCTCAAGGCGTCGACCACTACATTGGCCTTGCCCATATAGAATCTCACAATCGTAGTCTTTCACTACATATAACCACCTCCTTTGCCTCATATTCAGGTTAGGCTGATCCATAAGATATATCAGACTCTTATGGTCAGTGTAGATGGTACACCTAACACCATAGAGATAGTGGCACCAAATCTTGAGGGGGAAAACCACCTCCCCCAACTCCAAATCATGTGTGAGATACTTCGCTTCGTGAGGCTTCAACTGCCTCGAAACGTATGTAATCACATGCCCCTTTTGCATCAACACAACACCCAAACCTGCAATGGATGCATTACAGTAGACCACAAAATCCTCAATTCCTCCAGGGAGGGCAAGTACCGGTGCCTCACATAGTCTTTAGCAGAGAGTCTCAAATGATGCATGATGCTCAGGCCCCTTAACTAAACACGACATCCTTCCTTGTCAACCTGGTGAGAGGAACAACAATCTTGGAGAAATCTCTAATGAATCTCCGATAATATCCCGCCAAATTGAGGAAGCTTCGAATCGTAGATGGAGATCTCGACGCTTCCCATTGCATCACCGCCTCTATCTTGGCTAGGTCGAACAAGATATCATTCTGGTTGACGAGGTGTCCTAGAAATTGATCCTCACGCAACTAGAATTCGCACTTGCAAAACTTGGCATAGAGCCTCTCCATCCTCAAAACCCCAAGAATCTCGCATAAATGCTCATCCGTGCTGCTCTCTGGTCTTTAAATAGACTAGAATGTCATCGATGAAAACGATCACAAATCAATCCAACATAGGCCTGCCCATCCGGTTCATGAGATCCATGAACGTTGCAAATGCGTTGGTGAGCACAAAAGGAATCACCACGAACTCGTAACGCCCATAGCGAGTTTAAAAGGCCTTCTTTTGTATGTCGTCCTCTTGCACCCTCATCTGATGATATCCGGACCTCAAATCGATCTAGGAAAACCTAGATGCCCCCTGTAGATGGTCAAAAAGATCATCAATCCTCGGCAACGGGTAACGGTTTTTCACCGTCAACTTGTTCAACTCTCGGTAATCGATGCACATCCGGTGTGAACCATCCTTATTTCTAAAGAAAAGGATCGGTGCTCGGCGGAATAAACCCTTTTCCTAACAGCTCATGCAGTTGAGAGGGTAACTCCTGCATCTCAGGAGGTGCAAGACGGTATGGTACCTTGGCAATCGACGTCGCACCCGGTATTAGATCGATCTGAAACTCCCCTTGCCTCACAGGAGGCACACCTAGTAATTCCTTGGGAAAAACATTGAGAAAATCACGTACCATAGGAACATCAGAAATGAAAGTCGATCCTTTCTCCTCAACCCAAGTATCCACTACATATGCCAAATAACTTATATACCCATGATGCAAACTCTATCTTGCCCTAGCGGCAGAATAGAAGGTTGATCCCAAACTAGTACCTTCACCGTAGATAGTTAGAACTCCCCCACTAGGGTCTTGAGCCGTCACCATCTGACGCTCACAGTTAATCAGAGCCCCAAACTGGATTAACCAATCCATAGCCACGATCACACAGACATCTCCCATCGCAATAGGGGTAAGATCTATCGGATAACCAACATCAAAGATCTCTAAAACACAACTCCGGTAGATATCAGCAGTAGAGATCGAGCGCTCATCAGTTATAACATAAATAAATAGTTGGGTTATCGGTAGTAGAGACCACATACAACACATCATAATTAAATAGTTATAGGTTATCAACAATCTTGGAGACTATTAGCAGTCCCAGTGGGAAACAACACGCCCTATGGATTATCAACAACCCTGGAGACTATCTGCAGTCCCAGTCACATATAACAACATAATACAAAAATAACAGTATACCCAACTGGTCATCATAAATACAACTATTCTACCACACATGTAAGAATATGTGAAGAGACTCAACTGATACTAACAACAAGTAAATCTCACACCCGAACTGCCGGAAGTAGACTCCGCCTAATCAACAAAATAATTAACCCTAATTAATAATTATGGTCTAAAACTCACTCGTGAGTCTAAATCCCACAACTAAGTCCCTTAATGGAAAAAGACCATTTTGCCATTCTCCTGGTCCAAAACCCTAAATCGTGACCAAAAGTCAGAAGTCAAAGAAAGTCAACTACCCAGCGCGTACACTAGGCGTACTCTTTCTTACGTGGGGCGTACTATGCGATCATCGATCAATCGGGGGAGAAACTGGCTACGTGGGGCGTAGCCAGGAGTACGCCTGATGTACACTGTTTGATCCAACTTCACCAACTTTTATGTCTTAAACCGTTAATACACTTAACCCAACTTCAGATCTGACCATCCTAAGGTGTCTTAATCCATAAAGTCATCGACTTTAAGTCTTTGCATGGCTAGAAAGGGCCCAATGCAACAAACTTTACTTCCATCACACCCTAAGTTACTTTACTCATGCTTGGGCCATAGGAAATGATCAAGCAACTATTTTTATGAATCTATAAGCCCTAAAATTCATGAAAAGACAACTAATATTATATGGAGTGCTCCAAACTTATAAAGGTCAAAACTTGGGGACAAAAAGCTCATAACTCATCCATGGAGATCTATAAGGAAACTTATCACGGTACAAACATTATACCTGAAAAAGATGCACAATGAGGAAATGTTTCTGGATCTACAAGCTAGTAAGCAACAAATCCTTCTTCTATATCCTCCTTCTTCAACAATATGCACCAAAATCACTTAATAAGCTCCCAAACTCACACAAACAACTTAGAATCGGGATTAGGATTTGAGTAGGGAGTGGTGGCTGATAAGGATAGTCCAAGGGAGGCATAAGGTGATTTAAATAGGGAACAACCCTTAAAACTTATGGATTAATTATTGGATACGTACGCCTGACGTACCATACGTACGCCCATCGTACTAGCAGGACACCCGCGATCCCGAATCACGCGAGTATGCTACGCCCAACGTACGGCCAAAATGCGAACCTTTTTCCATAAAGGACCAATTGTGAAACTTTTGATAAAGTTAAGAGTTAAAAATAATAATACCTTATATTTGGATGTTACATAGAACAATAAATATGAAAGAACAAATTAATGAAATCTTCCATATGGTTTGCTGAAATTGCATGTTTTGTTATTAGTCCTATGTTTTGTTATTACTCCTAACAGACCTACAAAATGACCATAATACCATTATTAATTTCTTTTTTGATTTACTTATTGTTCATTTAAATAAAGTGGGACCAACCCACCTATACACACCCGTTTGATTTCCGATACGTTCGTATATCATCTTCCCCCCTCTGAAGAACCCTAAATCCACGGTCGACCACCGGACCATCACATCCATCGACTGCCGGAAAGCATTGGACTATCGCCTTTTTCCATCGTTGCTTGATTTCTGCCTGAATGAGGAGGGGATGGTCGATTTCAGATCCTTAGACCATCACCACCAACCACGACAATTCGCCTACGGGAACCACTCTCTCTGGTCTCTGAATTGTGAAGTCAACATTAATCATCTAGAACCTCTTCATAGAAATGTTGGCAATTTCAAGATGCTTTTGTGTGTAGAACCCTAGCTACTCAATTGATTTCGAGATGCTTTCGATCCTAGGTTTGAATTTGATTTCTGAAATTCCAAACAAGAACACAACTGATTTTGATTTTCATTTCTAAAACTAAGTGTTTGGTTTGTTTTTTTTATTTTGGTATTCGCAATTGGTTTCCAACGAGACGCGTCGGGAAGAGAGAGTCGATGATGGTGGCTCCAATTTTTGTTGGTTCCTGATGAAACCAATGGAAGCAAATTTGATTCAGGTTTTGATTTGGGTTACCTTTTTGTTTTTTTTTTTTTTTTTTGGGTTGAAGAAGAGTTGCAAACTTTTAATCTGGTTGATGACGAAATTTCGATTTTCACAAGCTTTTGAGATTGTTTTTTTCCTATAATCTGCATGTGGTTTTTTTGGTGGCATTGGAGAGAGAACATGATGCCAGAATATGTAGGTGTCGCCGAAATCTGCAAGTTTGATGTTGGCGGAATATGCAGGTATCGTCGGTCGACGACAATGGTGGGGGTGGTGTTGAATGGTAGTGGTGTTAACGGAGGTAGAGTTTTTTTTTATTTTTTTTTTCTAATTAGGAAATTGTAAATCTATCTTAATAAATGAAGATCATTTTGCCAAATGTCATATTCTCATTAAATTTGACACATGTAATTTTGTAAATTTTTTGATTAATTTTATATCCACATGTCATTTTGTGGTTTTTTTGAATTAAATCAATTAATATGACATATAATACTAAATTTATATATGTAAAGTATTGGGAAATCTTCAGAAAAGTCCCAATATTTACGGAAAAGTTACACTTTAGTCCCAAGATTTTTTTTTTGAACAAAAAAGTCCTGAAAACCGGCAAAAATTTGCAGTTTGACCCCTTTTTGACTGGTTGAAACCGGTACCAAATTAATTTGGGACTATTTCGTAAACTAATCCAAAATATTGGGACTTTTATGTAAACAAAAATTATTAGGACTTTTCTGTAAACAAAAATATTAGGACTTTTCTACAAACAGAACCCTTATTATTATTATTATTATTATTATTATTATTTAAAATATAAATAAGAATACTATTTTTTTGAACTTGTTATTATTAATATTGTAACTAATATATATAAATGCATTAAATGAAAAAATAATCTTAATGACATTGTTTAAGGGTGGAGGTGGAGAAGATGTTGACGCTTTTAGCATTAAAATCGTAAATGTCTGCTTGTATATTTTTACTTTGTATATGGTAATTTTATATTTGTTATTATTGTTTTCAATTCAGAATATTAATACTTAACAATTTGAAAGAAGTTGCATATTAATAGTTTAAGTCAGTAGGGTTTCTCACTTTGTATATAAAATTGTTTAAAGTAGAAGAATTACTTTTCAAATCCAACAAATCCACTATAAACATCTGCACAGGTAACCCATATCAAAATTCAAAAGTATTAATTACCATATTTTTTTTAATAAAAAGTAATAGGAATAATTCAAAAGTATTAATCAAAATTCAAAAGTATTGATGTCCTATTACTTTTTATTAAACAAGATATTATAATTAATATTTTTGAATTTTTATATGGGTTACCTATGTAGATGTTTGTAGTGGATCTGTTAGATTTGGAAAATAATCCTTCTACCTTAAATATTTTTATATACAAAGTGAGAAATCCTTCTAGTTTAAACTATTTATAAACAATTTTACAAATATGCAACTTCTTTTAAATTGTTACGTATTATTATTCTGAATTGAAAACAATAACAACAAATGTGAAATGACCATACACAAAGTAAAAATATACAAGCAAACATTCATGATTTTAATGCTAAAAGCATGAACATCTCCTTCACCTCCACCCTTAAACAATGTCATTAATATTATTTTTTTCATTTAAATGCATTTACATGTATTAGTAACAATATTAGTAATAACAAGTTCAAAAAAAGTATTCTTATTTATATTTTTAATAATAATAATAATAATAATAATAATAATAATAATAATAATAATAATAAGGGTTTTGTTTGTAGAAAAGTCCTAATATTTTTGTTTACAAAAAAATCCTAATATTTTTTGTTAACAGAAAAGTCCCAACATTTTGGATTAGTTTACGAAATAGTCCCAAATTAATTTGGTACCGGTTTCAACCGGTCAAAAAGGGTCAAACTGCAAATTTTTGCCGGTTTTCGGGACTTTTTTGTTCAAAAAAAAAATCTTGGGACTAAAGTGTAACTTTTCTATAAATATTGAGACTTTTCTGAAGATTTCTCTAAAGTGTTAAATATATTTAATGTGATAATAAATGCAAAGAATCTTAAAATAAATCTATGTGATATATTAAATTACATTGAATATGATAATAAATTTAATGAATATGATAAAATAATCATTGATATTATGGATGATCTTCTTAATAGTGATTCTATTTATTCATTAGAATATGTCTATTTATTTTGAAATTTTATTTTAAAAAATTCTTAATCTTTAAACTTTGATATTTTTTTTAATCAACCCGTGTAATACACGGGTTTCACACCTAGTATATAATAAATACATGAAAAATTAATTAGACAAGGGTGTTATAGTCTTTTCATGTCTGTCAGGGACGAAAAACGAAACGAAAACAAACTATAGGGACGGTCTGAGTGCAAAACAAAAGATAGAGACAAAATCCGGAGTTTTTTCAAACCATAGGGACAATTTCAATTATTCATTCTAAATGAAAATATAATATTCATGATCAACGTACTTTAATGATAATATATAATATAGATTTCAGATAATTGATACTTTAAAACGAAATTCTTAATATATTACTATTTCAAAACTAAAAGATCTAATTAAAAGATCCTTGCGTTTATTTTAATTATTTTGACAAAGACACGAAGAATAAGATAACCCAATAAGAAATGAGTCATTAATAGATAAGTTTTTTCAGTTTGTGGTTGAATTGAATAAATTCAAAGATTCTCGCGTTCATCAAATCTTGAACAATTCTTTCTTGCAAGTTTTAGGCAGGGATTCCGCGATTAGGACAAAAAGATAAGCTTGTTTTCTAATCTTATTTATATAATTTAACCAACGACTGATATATCATTAAATAATTGTTTAATTTATTATTTTTATTTAAGTATTATTTAAAAGAAAGGGGTTGAAAGTTGAATAACCAACTACTGACTAATATGAGTTGATGTTGATGTTAAGTTTATCTCATATTCTCATACAATCTTGATAAAAATATAATCATTTTGTTAATATCTGGAAACGTTTTATTTATTTAAATACTATTGAATTTTATATTAAATAATATATTGCCAATCAAAACGTTATTATTTTTAAATCGACGGCATTGTATACGTGGTGTGATTAATTAATATTCGTACAATGACAATTGTCTTGAGTGATAAGTTAAAAAAGGCATCTTCAAAAGTACCACAAAAATTGTCTCTCACAATCACTATCCGTTTTCATTGCATGGAAAACCAAAAATACCCTTGAGACTACATCAAAATTACATTACCCTTGACATTCTGATTCAATCAAGTTTCAATCCAAAATAGATCATCCAAAAGGAAGTAACTTAATAAATAAATATAAAAATTTAAGACAAAAGATTCAAGATTTCTTGAAAATGATATTAGGGACATAATAAATATGCTTAAAATACTGCATACTCCAATCATCATGTTCCTCATCTCAAATACAGATGTGCTTCACATGAAACTACTTGGACAAAGAATCCAAGAAAATGGCAACAATTTAAATCTATAAAAAGTTTAATATAGGAAAAAAAAGAAAAAAGAAAAAAGAAAAAGGAAACTAATCCTGCAAAATTTCGTCCTTCTTTATGTATAAGTTATATTTTTATATATATATATATAATATCTCACCTATATTTATTTTTCCAAAATCTCAAGATTTATACATCATGATGACCCTTCCAGCAGTAGTTTTCAGATTTGTCATCTTCACCATCGCTATTGTCACCGGTGGTGGTGGTGGTGCCGATAAGGAGTGGGCCATCAGGGGAACCGGAATTAGAGATTCCATTCTTTGACGATTCAACATATGAATCTTGGGAACCCATCCATAATCCTCCCAAAACGACACCAGATTGATTTGCAGATGAATTGTTAGAAGATGGTGGAAGTCTTCGTCTATGAAGTCTGTATTTCTACAGTTCACATAAAGAATATAAAAAAAGTTTAATATTTGCGAAAAAGTTTAGAGCTTTATCATGTGAATTTTAATAAATCAAAACTCACTTGCAAATGGCTTTTGACTTCATCATTTGTAAGCCCATCGACTTGCATAAGCTCTCTAATCTGCTTAGGAGTTGCAGCTGCAAAAGATTCAAAAATTTCAGTTAAAATTTGAATTAAAAATTAGGGAAAAAAGATGAAGATTTTTCAAGGGCTAACCTTGTGAACCACCGAGTTGCTGTAAGGCATTGACAAATCGTCTATGCAGCTCTGTTGACCAGCATCTTCTTTGTTTTCTAGATGTTTGTTGAGCATTTGGTGAAGAACAAGGAAGCAATCTGGAATTGGAATTTGTTTTTGTAAGCAAAAGGTTTCCCCTCATTGGATTCTTGATTCCAGGGGTGATAAGAGAGAGCCCTGGAATCGGTGATTCCTCCTTATCTTCCTCCACCACTGTAAAC
Organism: Lactuca serriola; assembly: GCF_051521515.1. NCBI lineage: Eukaryota > Viridiplantae > Streptophyta > Magnoliopsida > Asterales > Asteraceae > Lactuca > Lactuca serriola. The sequence goes on along the minus strand of NC_136412.1, from coordinate 259,006,497 downwards.
CCACAAATTCCCTTATATGGGATAAATGCTTTTGTGGGATATGGATCGTCGATCATTCCATCATCTTCTTCATCAGTTCTCTGCGATCACACATATTAATAATTCAGAATGCTTTCAGTTATTTGCTTATGAAACGACTTATGGTACACGAATACACGATCGATCATGTACCCTTTTAATTTACCTTTTTGGTAATTTGATGAATTGATTTTGGTTTCCAAATTTGGGTTTGATTTGTGTTTGGATTTGGATTTGGATTTGGATTGTTCCAAAGCTGAGTGGTGCTCAACCAATTCTTCTTGTCTCCACCGCACTTTTCTTTACTGATGATTTCGAGTTTTGCATCTTCATCACTAGTGTTCTTGAGGGGTATGAATTCTTCAAGTACTGGCTCAGGGTTTGATGATTTCTTCAAAACAATCGTCTCCTCTTTCAATGTAATGATTGCTGAAAAAAGAAAGCAATAGATAAATTGATTTGTACTAGCGTTAATCGTTTCCAAAACAGATTATCAAACAGTTTGTCCGCAGTATCCGAGATTATCCCCTTATGAAATAGATTGACTGTGGCTTTACTTATCAAATTGTCAAACAGTTGGTGAGAAAGAAATGCATTGTTATCAAGATCTTGGAATACCCAAATATCATCTAGAAAAGAATAATCACACTTCACACCAGGTAAAAATGAAAACAAAAACAACTAGTGTACGTAAATACAGAGAAAATCAAAAACCCATTTCCGAATGGCATTAAATCAAGCGATAGATACAAAAACACAGGTGTGAGAAGAGAAACCTAAATAGAAAACGAACCATCATTAATGAGGAGCATGCAAAGAGGGAGTTCCCGTTTGAAGGCATCGATTTTCCGCATTTCGGCTTCTAATCGGGTAACAAAATCATCGAGTTTCAATATCTTGTCAGATAGCGTAGCGATTGTGGATACTTGTTCTAGAAATTGACTGATTGTTTTGGGGATAAAAGTGGGTTTGAAATCCAAACTCAGCTCAGGAGGCGGATTCAAGCTCCCCATCTTTTATCTCTCCCCTGTGTGTGTTGTTCCGATTTGATTATTTTTTGTTGTTGATGCTGATGATCAAAATGGATACTAAGAGAATGTGAAGGGAGTGAGGATCTATGTATACTTGTAATTATGTCATATGCTGAGAAATTTGTGAAAAAGAAGAATATTGGAATCTAGAGAGAGAGAGAGAAAGAGGAAGAGAGAGAGAGAGAGAGAGAGAGAGAGAGAGAGACGTAAGATTCTGAGAGAAATAGAATGAATGGGTTTTTCATTTTTGAGATGGGGTGTATGTGTGTGTATCTGTCACTCCCTCGGTTCGTCGCGTAATTTGTCATCTTAGCCCACCCACTACTTCATCCACGGAATTAACCCGGTTTAATGTTGTAACTTATATTACATGTGAAATACCCAAAATACCCCAGGTTTTTCGGATCATTCATTGGTTTTCTAGTACAAGTTAGGTCGATATCAATTTTATATTTTTATATTTACTTTCCAAATAATGTTATTTTAAAAAGTTATATGCATTAAAAATATATTTTTCATGACTTCCGATTCATTTGGCATCTTTTGTTGTTGGCTGAACTTATTTATACTTATTTGACACTTATAGACTCGCTAATAGTAACCTAATCAAAAATTGTTATATCGGTTTTGTTGAATATAAAAGTTACAATTTTAGGACACTTTAGTATTTCTTGATTTTTAGAGAAAAGTGTAAATTTGGTCATTTTTGTTTACCTATTTTTTACGGTTTTTGTCCGTGTGGCTCTAAAATCACAATTTTGTCATTTTTAACGGGTTTTATTGTCGCCTAGGGCAAAATTGAAAAATGTTGGTAAATTGTTTCATTAAGTATATTTAAGTGTAATGGATTGACTTTTGATTAAAATTAATTTTGATAAATTTTAAAAAAGTAATGAAAGTGTGAAATACACACTTGTTTAAAGTTTATTCAAGATTTTAAATAATGGCAAAATTGATTTTGGAATTGATTTGAAATCAAAACAAAAACAATTTCGGAATAAGTCTCAAAATGAAGTTGATCTTGGACAAAAAATGACATCGGGATGGAATTAGTCTCAAAATGAAGTTGGTCTCGGACAAATACTGAATTTGTAATTTGACGTAATGTGAATGCGATCAGATGCAAATGAGATTTCGGAATACTGGATGCAGATGCATTTTCGCAATGATAGCATGTTACTGCTCAATTGCGATCGATCATAACTAGTTGTAACACAATACTTTGGAACTATTGCATTGGGTTGGATCGCATCAGATAGCAAGTTATTGTTCAACTGCAATCGTTCGCAACTTGTTGGAATGATGTATTTTAGAACAATCATTGTGATCGCATCAGAACGATCTTTGATGGATCACTTTGATACGGCCCACATATGATCGCATCGGAACGATCGCAATGAAATTGTTTTCGCAACCGTGAATCGCAACAAGTGCAGTTCATTGTTTTACTCATCGGTTCATTGTTTTATCTAATTGTTAAAATGACTGTTTTTGTGACAGGTTTGACTGTTAAATACAACTTTTTGGGACACATGTCACGTATACTTTTATTCATTGGTTAAACACCTGTTTTGTGTCTTTTTAAACATTGGAAAATGTTTTGTAACCATTTGCAAAGAGACATATAAAAGGAAAGTTTTGGTCAAACTTTTAAGTATGATACTTTATGTTGAAGAACCCAACAGACAAAATAAACTTTTCATTTTCTTTCTTGTTTTCAAACCGTTGAATATGATCTAATTGAAGATTTGAAAGTACCATCCAAATATTTCGATTTTAAAGTGTTAAACAAGATTTCAGAATTTTCAAGTGTCCTTAATCCCAAATCTCTAACATAAATATAAACATATTTCTAACAAAAAATTGATTTATATTCTTAATTTAATTTCTTTTTTCCTTTGATATTTATTAAACATTAATTAATTCTAAAATAGAAAGTAATCTCTATTTGAAGATTCACAGATATTACGAAAAATATGTTCGTGAAATGATTTAATGGTAGAAGTGGAAGTCATTGAATTGATTCAAGTTTTTTCCTTTGTTATTTTGAATCTTTATGTATCGACCAGAGAAAATGTTTTAGATAGTCATTATCATGAATATTCTATTCCTTAACAGGTTTAAGTGATTCAACTAAAAAAAACAATTATGCGATAAGTAAGAACAATGTGTAATCTTATTTTTGTCCATTGAAAGGAGATCAAATGGATTATGGTAAAATTGTAACGTGTACGCAAGATATGTTCTATATATGTTCCTTTAGAATCCACGAGTCTTACCCTTTTAGCATATTGATGAATGATATATTAAACAAGATATTATGACGAAGTGCTAGGGGTTTTCATATAACAGATCTCTTAATGATCAACATTGCAATACTATGTATGCTTTGTTGTCTCGTAGGAAGCAAGAATTTCACAATGATATGGAATTAATATGCTATAAAAAAAATTGGTAAATTAAGAAAAATGTTCCTAATGGTTATGTGGTTTTTTTAATTAAGTTGATTTTTTTTTTTAAATTCTAATCCTCGCATCCCCTAAAAAGGTTTATGTCACCCTTTTGTTCTCCATACGATTTAACTTAATCGACGAGGCATTAAAATTATTTAAATGACCATATTGCCCTTATATTCTTCATCTCCTCCCTCTTCATCATTTTTTAGGGGGCTATTTGATTTACATGTTACTGGTCCAGTAAAAGGTTACATTTGACTCGTTCCGAGTCAAGGTGTTTGATATCCTCAAATTTAGCCTTTTACTTGGTCCATTTCATCTGACCGAGTCATGTAAAAATATCTCGAGAAAGTATACAAATATGCCTAATGTGCTCCTTATTTCTTCACTCGCCAATGACCTTTGACGATATCCTCACCCAATGTTACACCTCCGGCCGGCAGGGGAAACATTGGGTTGTTCGACGTTCGATTTGGTATATAGTTATCGAATACATTGAACAATACACAAAAGATATAACATAAACATTACTTTTATTCATTTGATAATAGGTTACATCATTGTTTGTAGTACAAGCACACAACACTTCTTAACATAGACTAAACAATCAGAGAACAAATAGTACTTCCAATCGATCCCTTGATCACTTCTTCCTTCTAATCGTCACTTCCATTGCTCATTTTTCTGAGAATACATATGGTTTTGAAAACGTCAACATAATGTTGGTGAGTTCACATGTTTTTATACATTTGAAAATAGTTGTGTATACTTATACTAGAATAATATTATCTTTTATATTTAATATTATTAGTATTTTAGTATTATAATTTCTCTTTAGTATTCACCCCTTTCACATACTTCTCTTATATGGTTTTCTCCCCTTTCACTTATTAATGTTTACTATTACTACTTCTAGGCGTTCCCCTTTAGGTAATTTAATTAATTTAGGTTGGCCGAACAATGCTACAATGAGTTCCTATAATCGAGCTTTCGACTTGATATTTACCACGCACAACGCTTCATCGGATGTCGTAAAATAGTTTAGAAAGTTATGTCTGTTGTGATTCGACCATCAAGGTTGTAGCTAGCAACTAATGAGGGGGTGTCATCCTCATATAGACCTATACATATCTTTCCCGCTCACTTAAGATTTAACGATTATAGGCCAGATTGGTTGAGAATTAATCGGCTAAAGGATGAATAGTATCGTTCTCATTAGGCATCTGTTTTGTTTAGTCTTATCGTATACTTCTTGTTTTCTCGATCTTATATTTTTGTTTCCTTTGTTTTGGTTTCTTTCCATATATATATATATATATATATATATATATATATATATATATATATATATATATATATATATATATATATATATATATAAACTGAATGTACATTACAACCCCACCTAATCTTATTATAACATGTATCCCCTCCCCTTCCCCCCCCCCCCCCCCCCCCCCCCCGCGTAAAACTTTTGGAAATCATAAAAGTAGGGTCGTGAACTCACCCTCGAAGTGTGAACTATAGATGTAGTGCAATGTCGAGACTGGAAGCTCGAGGATCGCTCAGAAGAGTTGGCAACTCGATTAGAGAGAGAGAGAGAGAGATAGAGGGAGAGAGAAATGTAAGGGGGTGTGCAGAATGGGTCTGCTAGACCCTTCTATTTATAGCAAAATTTGCAGCGTGCGTTGCGCAATGTGTACATTGGCCCCGTCCGGGTGCTGACACGTGTCACTCTCTCGGTGGTCCACGTCATCCGCATCTTCGCAAATCCGACGTCAGACGACGCGCCATGTACGACGCCCGTGCTATCTAGCGTAATTGTTTTTATAAATTATATATCTTCCCTGTACGAGCTCTGTTTTTAACATTCTTTATACCCATGCGTCGGTACCGACGAATACTATAACTTTCATTTAGATTGTGTTGGCTAATTCCAACTTTTATTTTTAGCCTATTGTTTTGTATGGTGAGAGTATTCTAAAATGATTTTATAAAAATCATTACTCCTCCTTAGGAGCTCCGTTTTTGACATTCTTTTTATTAAAATTCATGTTTCAAGAAGTATTATGATTCTCCTTTTTATGACTTTTGCTAAAACTCAACCAATCTCCTCGTGATCTTTTTGTGTTATAAAATTATTTACGTGGTTGATTTGTAGTTCTTGTAAAAAATCATATTTCTTCCATACAAAGTTAGATATTTACGAAGTTTAATATTTTTGGAATCTTGTTGTTGTTTACTTTCCAAATATGTTTAAATTTCCATATGACTCCACAACTTTTTGCACTTATTTTCGAGCCTTTTAGCCTAAAATATTCGTATTTTATAAATAGGTACAGACGTAATCACATATATTTATTTATATATATATTATAAATATTACATTCTTATCCTATTACATTAGTTTGTTTCTACTGATTCCTAATGGCGATTTGTGAGACATTTTCTCTCAGTTGTCACATTCTCCCCCCGTTGATGGAATTTCGTCCCAAAATTTAACTTTTGGTCGGGATGTTTTCAAACAAGCGAGGGTGCTTGTTTTTCATTTGATCTTCCCTTTCCCATGTATACGCTGGTCCTCGCTTAGAATTTCATCTCACCTTAACTATGGGAATACGAATCTACTTAAGCCTCTTTACTTCTCGATTCATGATTTTGATTGGCTCCTCGGCGAAGTTTAGTTTGGTATTGACATGAATATCATTGAAACTAATGATAAGTGTATCATTGGGGAGACACTTTTTGAGGTTTGATACATGGAAGACATTGTGCACATTGCTGAGCTCTTCAGAAAACTTGAATCGGTAGGCTACCAGGCCGACCCTTGCAAGGATCTCGAAAGGTCCTATGTACCTTGGATTAAGTTTACCCCGTTTTCAAAACATTATAACTCCTTTCCATGGAGATAATTTCAACATTACTTTGTCTGCAACTTGGAATTCAAGGGGTTTTCGCCTAATGCCAGCATAGTTTTTTTGGCGATCACGAGCGGTATTCAATCACTCTTGGATTTGCATGATCTTCTCCATAGTATCATGTATGTGTTGGATTAGGTGTCTAATCTTATAACTATAATTGGTATGTACTTGACCCGAGAGTAGCATGGTCCATTTCAGGTTGCATATCACCAAGACAATTTGATAGGATGGACACTTGAGTAAGAGGTTACTTATGATTTATTAATATATTATAAGTTCTAATATATTAATATGAAATCATATTATTTAAGTAGTATTGATCAAGAATTAATTTGGAATTAATTATGTGATCAAAAGAGACTAATTAAATATATGGGGATTGATTTGGTAAATCAATGATTTTTATAGTGTGGGCTAATTGTTATTTAGGATGCGCTAAACCAATATGGTAGTCCATGGATGTTTAACCCATGGAGCCCAAGTAATATGAAAGGTTATGGGCATTAGGGTTAAGTCACACTATAAAAGGACTCTCTTAGCACCCAAAATCGACCACTAGAGTTCTTGGAGTTCATTAGAGACAATTTTGGAGCTAGCAACATCTCTCTCAAGTTCTCCTTTGTGCTAGGTGTGTTGTGAACCGTTTGAGGCATCACACTTGGGGTGCTAAGTTCTTAAAGGCCAGATACAACAAGTTCTACAAGATACATAAAGAGGTAAACTCCTAACTAGTTTTTTATGTCAATTGTATGCTAGTTGTAGGCTTAATGCTTTGGAAACAATATTGCATGTATAATTATAGAAAACATAGATCCAAAACATTTAGGGTTGTATATGCACCATAGGATGTTGTAGTATACTAAAGCCCAACAGTGGTATCAGAGCCATGAGTTTTTTTTTCTGTTATATTGATGCAAATGTTTGATTTTCAAAGTTGAAAAAAAACATGAAGTTTGTAGAATTTTAAGATAATTACTTGATGTAGCTAACAATCGCAGGTGGGGGTGTCAATCCTGTTGGGTTTTATATAAAACTTAGTTTCAAAAACTACAAATAATGGCAAACGGAAGACTTGAGTTTTCAAAATAACATAAACATTTTATCACCCACCAAGGATCATCTTGCAAGTAATAGAAAGATTTATAACACAACTGTAGAAGGAAGAAGTGGTAACAGCCTTTGAAACACTTTTATTCCTTTAGGGGAGGCTTGGAATTTGATGGAGTGAGGATGAACCCTTGAGACACCAACAATGTTCCAACTTGATGTAATGCTAGTTACAACTCTTAAGCTTTAAGTCAAAACAAGATTATGACTTAAAGAGAGAATACAAGCAACAAGAAATGTTCAAACTTCAAGACTTTTGATAAAAGATGGAGAGGGGAGAAGTGCTCTCAGCCAAAGGAAGAAGGAGTGATCAAAATGAATGCACTCTCCACTTATTTATAATAGAATGATGGTCCAAGAGTCCTTAACCATTAAGTACCTTAGACAACTTTTTCCCCTATGTCATGAACATGTCTCCCTAGGTTTGATTCTTTTTCATTAAACCAATGCAAAGGCCATACTTCTTGTCCTTTCTCATCATCTCACGTTTCCAAGAAGAAAAGACAAGTTAAGAGTTTATATTTTATAAACTCAAAGTTTATAAGATATAAACTTTGTCGTTTGCTAAAAGACAAAAAGGCTTATTAGGTCCAAAAAGATGTACATGACATATTATATTCATACCATATGAAATAATGTGTTACTTGTATTGTAAAATAATTATTTCCTTGAAATAAATATATTCCCAATTATGATAAGAGTTTATGAATATTTATTAAAATCAATTTCTAATAAATAATTGTTTGTATCAAGTTGTTGTTAGTGTGACCCTTAGGATCATATGTTATTTTGCAATATCATTTTAATATGACTCTTGAGCATACTAGATCTTTCAATCTCCCACTTGCGCAAGAATCATATCAAATTGATATAGACAGTGGTGAACGTCTAGCAACATTTCACTGCCCCCAACAACATATAACATAGTGCCATTCCATCAACGCCAAATTCGCCAGAAGCCCCCAAGGCTACAATTGGTGAGTAAGGTAAGTTTATCAGTTATCCCTTTGCTACAGACATCATGTTGAACATGAGATATGGATCGCAGTCAATCTCATATAAGTGTTCAATTTTACATCAGGCCTTAGATGTCTAACTCTCAACGAATAAGATGAACAAATCCAATCTTGACTACATACGCCTCTTGCATGGTTTACATCACGCCTGATAATAGCTTTTATAACTGCCAAATAAATGAACAAATTTTTGACTACATCAAAGCATAACATTCCCCACACTTAAGTTCCATATATGTATCTCAGGTGTTAAGGATATACATATATTACCTTTTATCAAGTATCATTCATGACAACGATTGATGAAGTGATCTTGAATGGGTCACTCAAATACTTACTCTTTAGTAAGTACCTATGAAACTAGTTATAACCCTTTATCAACCATCCCATTTCATATTAGTCTTATTTCATTATTGCTCCCACAATAATAACTGACTATGGAGTTTTAGAGTGATAAATTTACTCAAGGATTAAACATGATAATAAAGAACACAACAAATATTTAATGAAAAGATCAAATGGCATATATATATATATATATATATATATATATATATATATATATATATCATAGTCATTACAATAGATGATGTTACATAATGTTCCAACATTTAATACTAATACATAGATCAAATCCAATCACGAGAATAGCGAAGTCCTATTCCTTGAGCATGTCCTTCAAATTTTTCTTGAGGAAGAGGCTTCGTGAAAGGATCTGCCGAATTTTGATCAGTGTAAACTTTGCGAATACTAATTTCACCTTCTTCAACTTTATACCGGATGAAGTTGAATATGCAGCTAATAGGTCTGGTTTGCTTGTGTGCTCGAGGTTCTTTTGCCAAAGTAATATCACCATCATTGTCACAGAAAACGTCTAGGGGGTCCTGAATGGTAGGGACTACCCCTAGATCCCTAATGAATTTCTTCATCCAAGCAGCTCTTGTGCAACTTCAGAAGCAGCAATGTATTCTGACTCTGTGGTGGATTGTGTAACAACACTTTGCTTGGAGCTTTTCCAAGATACCGCATCCCCATTGATAATGAAGACATATCTTGATTGCGATTTCCAATCATCTCTATCAGTTGAAGGAAGCATCGGTGTAGCACTTCACACTTAAGCTTTTTTCCACGCATCCATAGACGGGGAACAAATCCTTGGTTCTTCGTCAGTACTTTAGGATGTTCTTCATAGCTCTCCAATGACTCTCCCCTGGATTTTGTTGGAACTTGCTTACCATGCTCATAGCATAAGCAAGATCATGTCTTGTACAATTCATGACATACATGATGGATCCAAATGCAGAAGCATATGGAATATCTTTCATCTTGTCTAGCTCAACCTTTGTGCTAAGACATTGAGATGAACTTAGTATAGTGCCATGTTCCATGGGTAAAAATCCTCTCTTAGAGTTTTCCGTATTGAACCGTTTCAATACTTTCTCAATATATGTACCTTGATATATCTCTATAGATTTTGATTCCAAGAATGTTTTGTGCCTCACCTAGGTCCTTCATTGAGAAACACTTTCCAAGCCAAGTCGTTACACCTTGTAAAGTTGGAATGTGATTTCCCATGATCAATATGTCATCCACATATAGGACCAAGAATGTCACCGAGCTCCCACTAGTTATCATGTAAACACAAGATTCATCTTCATTTCTAATAAAAGCATAGTTTGTGATTTCATCATCGAAACGGTGATTCCAGTTACGAGATGCTTGCTTTAACCCATAAATGCATCTCTTGAGCTTACACACTTTATTAGGATGCTTTTGGTCGACAAAACCTTCGGGCTGATCCATGTAGACATCTTCTTCCAAGTTTCCATTTAGAAAAGCGATTTTCACATTCATTTCTCATATCTCATAGTGCAGCTATGGCAAGTAGTCTCCTAATTGATTTAATCATAGCGACCGGTGAAAAGATTTCATCATAATCAACCCCATGAGTTTGCGTGAATCCTTTAGCCACCAATCTTGCTTTGAATGTGTGTAAGTTTCCATCCATGTCAGTCTTCTTCTTGAAGACCCACTTACTTCCAACAGTCTTGCTATTAGGAGGAAGATCAACCAAGTCCTAGACTTGATTTTCTCTCATGGATTGCATCTCAGTGTTCATGGCTTCAAGCCATCTGCCAGATTCGGGATTTGTCATTGCGTATCGGTAGCTGACTGGCTCATCAGTATTTGTCATTACGAAGCACTCTTCAATGAGAAATATATATCTCTCAGGTTCATGATGAATTCTACCAGATCTGCGAACGCCTTGTGTTTCAGTAGGTTGGAGGACAATGATCTCTTCATCTTCAACAACCTCTTGTTCAGTACTAGTGTCAACTAAAGATGCATTGAGCTGAGGTTCTTGATCTTCTTCAAGTTCCACACGCCTCCCACTAGCCTCACCCATTAGAATCTTGCTTTCTAGGAATTCAGCTTTTTCGTGAAATAAAGATCTTATTCTCACTAGGTATGTGGAAGTAATATCCTAAACAATCTTTAGGATATCCTAAAAGAATACATTTGGTAGATCTAGGCTCAAGTTTGCTGGAAGTCTCGTGTCTAACATAAGCTTCACATACACAAAATTTCATATAAGATAATGATGGAGATTTTCCATGCCACATCTCATAAGGTGTTTTCTCTACCTTCTTAGTTGGTGCCATATTCAAAATACGGATTGCGGTGAGTAAAGCATAGCTCTAAAATGATAAAGGAAGGGTACTTCAACTCATCATAGATCGAACCATATCAAGTAAGGTCTGATTTCTCCTTGTAGAAACACCATTAAGTTGTGATGTTCTAGGTGGAGTGAGTTGTGAGATAATCCCAAAACTCCTTAGATGGTCTTGGAACTCTTGGCTCAAGTACTCGCCTCCTCTATTCGAACGAAGGATTTTGATTGTTTTTTCGAGTTGATTTTCAACTTCACTTTGAAACAATTTAAACTTTTCAAATGCTTTATGTTTATGTTTCATCAAATACATATAACCAAAACGACTGAAGTCGTCAGTGAAGGTGATATAATATCTCTCACCATATCTAGACATTGTTTTGAAAGGTCCACATACATCGGTGTGTATGATGCCTAATAGAACACTTGCCCTTTCACTTGTTCCAAAGAAAGGGAATTTTATCATCTTTCCACATAAACAAGATTCACATATGTGAAATGACTCAGTGTCATTTGCCCCCAAAAGTCCACTCTTTTGGAGTTGAGATATGTGTTTCTTCTTTATATGTCCAAGGCGACAATGCCATAGATATGTTTGGTTCAAATCTGGTTTGAGCCTTTTGGTGTTAACATGATAAAGGGACTTAATGTTTGAGGTGTCATCTAGGTTTAGTTCATAAATTCCATTTATTGGTCTAGCCTCAAAATAGAAGATTCATTTTAAGAAGGAGTGAATGTTATCATCAACAAATTTGAAATCATAACCAGATTTTCTCAAACGTGGAACTGAAATGATATTTCTAGTAATAGAAGTGATTAAACACACATTGTCTAATGTTAAGTACATACCAAATGGCAAACTTAAATAAAAATGTCCTAAAGCTTCGAGCGCAACTCATGCTCCATTGCCGACATGTAATACCAACTCGTTTGCTTTCAGTTCCTTACTCTTTCTGAACCCCTACAACGAATTACAAATATGAGTTCCACAACCAGTATCTAATACCCAAGTGTTTGATGAAAAATTAAATAATCCTATTTCAACCATGAAAATGGATATACCTGAAGGGCCTTCCCCGACCTTCTTGTTCTTTAACTCTGTGTGGTACTTAGGACAATTCCTTTTCCAATGCCCGACAACTCCACACTCAAAGCATGTGTCATCTTTGGCAACCTTTTTCCTTCTTTTTGGGTGGCGGGTTTTGGGAAGATTTCTTTCCTTTTCCTTTGCCAACTTATGGATTTCCCTTGAAGTTCTTGCCTTTGTTCTTCTTGACTTTTCCTTCCCTAATCATGAGCACTTGGGGTGTTTTACTTCGGATATTCTTTTCTGCAGTTTTCAGCATTCCGTGCAACTCAGATATAGGTTACTCCCACCCATTAATGTTGTAGTTAATGATGAAAGCATTGTAAGACTTTGGCAAAGAGTTTAGAATGATATATGTAGCCAAGTCTTGTGGACATGGAGAGCCCAAACTCTCCAATTGATCTATGTAACTTTTCATCTTAGGAACATGTGTGCTCACATTCCCACTCTCCTCCATTTTCTTGGCATGAAGTGCTCTCATAGTTTCAAACCTTTCGGTTCTAGCTTGTTTACCAAACATCTCCTTCAGATGTTCAATCATGTCGAAGGCAGTGTAGTGTTCTAGATCCCGCTGAAGATCAGGAACCATAGAGGCAAGAATAAGACATGAAACATCAAGTGAATTGTCTATATTCTTTAGCCATGCATCATGTGCAACCTTTGGGAGAGCAGGTGATTCATCAGGAGTTTGGTTTTCAAGGACATAGTCTTTCTTTTCTTGTTTCAAAACAATTCTTAAATTTATGTGTTAATCCAAAAAGTTAGAGTGGTTGAGTTTTTCTTTGTCAAGAATTAAATGAATGTTCATTGGGTGATGTGTTACAGTAATTTGTGGAGCCATCTACAAAATCTTAACAAAGTTTTCATTTAGTATTTAATTCTTTAAATAATAATAATACCCTTTTGTTTCCAAAAACATTATTTATTTAAAGTCTAGGATCCAAGTTACAAATCAAATAAAAGGTTATGTATCCTTTATCCCATTTACCAAATTTTGACAAGGTAAATAACTTGTATTAATTACACCATTTGTAATTCCTACATTTATGAGACCCTTAACAATCCATTTGTTAATTTAACATGTCTGGTCTCATTTATGCCTTGGAACACTCTTGCTTAGGTGACCTTTATCAGAAGAGGTTTCCAATCAAGTCATCCAATTAGAGAAACTTGTATAATTGGCCTATAACTTGGCTATAAAAATCACAAAAATACTTTGGCCACCAAAATATGATATTAATGGTTAAGTATCCTTTATCCCACTAGCATTATACAAGTGATGTGCAGATGTTTTGTAACATCCATAAAAATCAAGCCAATTTAAAACTTTTTCAAACATTTATAATCATGAGTTATTACAAAAAGTTTCCAAAATAGTTTCATATTAGAGTATCCCGAAAATCAAGATCATGAAATGTGAGGATGTGTACGGCCACGCCTTCGCCTTCCTACGGTCATCCGCTGCACCTAAAACAATAGTCGATAAATGTAAGCTCGAAGGCTTAGTGAGTTACCCCCAAAATACCCATACACACAATAGTACACTTATAATAACAAACAACATACTATGGATCCAATCATCCGTCGGGATGGAATACCCCAGGCCCCTTAACCATCGGGTTAGAATGCCAACATACTATGGGTCTAATCAACCATCGGGTTGGAATACCCCCAGGCCCTCAACCATCAGGTTTGATGAGATTTGTAATCGAGTTTAAAATCAATTCAAGTATGAATTTAGAAAGAAGAATAACGATGAATACGAGAGTAAATAGAATATGTGATCAGCTCATATTATGCTTTTGATTTTACAGAGTACAATGAATAATCTGTAAAGACTGAGTGAAAAGTTCTACTACTCACTTAGTACAGACCCCTATTTATAGAAGAACAAAAGCATAACAATACTAAGGACTAGACATTAAGACTACTCTTTATAATGCCTTAGTACAAATAACATTACATCCGAAGACTCCTTCTTATGAAGACAAAATAAACTTCGTAACAATCTAACTGACACTTCGACTATTACAACATTTAAGCCCTAACAATCTCCCCCTTTGGAATCAAGGTCGAAGTCTTCAAGACATCAGTGATTGAACGACATACATTAGCACTCTTCGGATTTCCATGTACCAAGAGATAACTTTCTTTATCTCTTTCTTATCTCCTTCCGAGTTCTTCTTGCAATGGTTCATACGAACAATTAAGTTCGTATATTGCGAGTTGGTATATCTCTCTACTTTGCAAGTTTGAAATAAGAACCTTTTAGCTCTTCCAGCTTTGTCTTTTCCTGCAAAAACAATCCCTAATGGCTTTAAACAGATTTCACCATCTTCGTAATTTTTCAACTCATTTTGCTTCTTCGAAGGTGCCATTGGTGCAGTTATGTCAAAGCCTTTGACAGTAGCAAGTTCGACCTCTGTTTGAGCTACGCACTCAAAATAATTCTCCAAAAATATTTTTATGTGCCTGCACCCAAGACTAAAAACATTTGGTTCTGTATCTTGGAGAAAATAAAATGACTTGTCTTTAAGCATCAAGGCAATGTTGATTAGATCATATGTGTTCATCAAAGGAAAGTCTGCCACTGTAAATTCTTGTAACTTTCCACTTGCTCTTGCCACAGTGTACTTTAAATTTTCAAACTTCCCTTCGAATATGACATCCCTTTTTATAGATATCACCTTCTTGATCTTCTCCAAAAACCATACTTCCTCCTGAGCCTTTGCTAATACAACATGAAACCTTATTTTCATCTTCTTTCCCTCTTCGATTTCCATTGATTTTGTTTCAGCCTTAAACTGTGGCATAACAAACATCATTTCATTGACTGGAAAGTCAAGTTGACCAAAATCTGTGTTCGTTACCACATAGCTCTTTTTCGGAACCTTTTCAAAAGAATACATGTGATCAAACATCACCCTGGATTCTATTGTTTCGTAGTTGAAAACTTTCGAAGGATCACCCTTATCAACATTCGAACCTTCCAAAGCTCTTTGTCTCATTATACTTTGAACATGTCTCATTCTATCAACCTCAGCTGCCACCTCAACTTTCTTCTCTTTATTTGACTTCTCAATCATAACTCCTTTTCCTTTGTCTTTAATATTTGACGAAGCTATATTCTTTGAAGAAGAGACATCACTCTGTTTCTCAATTACAATACCTTTTGATATAGGTTTTGAAATTGGAACTGTTGTAGTCACAGTCGAAATGACTGGATCAGCTGAAACAACAGTTGGCTTTACTACCACTTTCGAAGGATATACTTTTCCAACAACCTTCGTATCTTCAGTTGTCTTCATTTGTTCCCCAGCCTTTGAATGACCAATCTTTTCTCCCCCTTGCACCCCTGTGACAACAGGTGGGGCATCTGATACAGTTGGTAAAAGGCTTGAAATACGAAGTAGTGGAGCTAAGTTTTTGTGTAGGATGGCTTTGAAATGAGAAAATTTTTGAGAAACGATTGAAGAGATAGATTTCGAAGACAGGTCTTGAAGTTCTTTCAACAACCTAACCAACTCTCCAAAATTTTGTTCTTCTTTGGCAGAAAGAGAGGTCATTTGAGGATTCATTTGCTCAAACATTTTGACACATTGTACAACGGCATCACAAATAATGTCAATCTTCTGATGTGCGGACTCATAACCTTGTTGAATATTCTGAACCTCCTTTTTCATCTCTTCACGAAGTTCACGAATTTGCAAGTTAACATCTTCACGTACCTTCTTGACTTCTTGTACAAAGAGCACATGACGCTCCTTCGTAACAATCTTCAGATCCTTTACCTCCGTCACAAAATTAGACCTCAGAGAATTGATTCGATTCTCTGTAGAAATATCATTCTGGTCAATCTTCTCAAGAACTTGGCTTTCTGAATCACGAATTAACCCTGATGCCTTTGAAATAACCCTTCCTTCCATCTCCTTCATTAAAGAATCAACTTCCATGGTTGTAACTCCAGCACTGCCCACATCTGCTTGAGATTGCAAGATAGAATTTAATTTTGAATTCAAAATCTTGAACTGCTTCATGGTCATCAGCATATGATCAGGGAAATCTTCTTCGGCTTTATCAAAATGAAGAGCTTCGAATGTTCCTCCGAAGCCTTCATTATTAGTTTCATCATCAGCAACCATGGTTTCATCAATAGGTGAGGATGGATGGGGTGGATCAGTTGATTGAGTTGAAAATATGGTGGTGAATGGTTGATCCATAATCGATTGAAATGTTGGTGAATCAGTTGTTGATGTAACTGATGGGTTTTAGGCATAAGAACAATCATATGTGCTCATACAAACCCTAATGCTTGGATCTAGGTTTCTCTATTGTACATGCTTTGAATCCAAGACTAATAAACTTAGATCTAACATATTATAAACTGAATTAGGGTTTATAGAATTACCTTTGATTGTTATATAGCAATAACAATCAAATCCTTGCTTGAATTGGCTTCAAAAGCTTAGTGCCTCAAATGTTGCACCTCTAATGGAGTCACAAACACCTTATGCAACTTGGATGAAGAAGAGAAGAGAGGGGAGGCACCAAAAACGGCTGGAAACCCTAGAGAATCAGTTGTCCACGTTTTTGGAGCCTAAGGGGTCCTTTATATACTTGTGTGGGCTGCTAGGGTTTCAGTCAAAACCCTAATGGACAGCTTAAACTCTAAGCAGCCCATGGAACCTTCTGGATAAGGCCATGGACGAAAATATGATGGGCTTCCATCATAATTTCGTTCACCCCTTGATCCTTTAGCATTCCTTAGCCCAATAACTCAATTATCCAATAATTGCAGTCCAGTCCCCTAAGTTTAATTAATCTCTTTTAGCCACAAAATTAATTAACAATTAATTCTTGACTAATATTAATTAAACAATATGATTTCTCCTTTAATATATTATTCTCATAATATATTAATAAATCATATTTAAACCTTTCTCTCCTCAATTCATCCTACATATTGCTATGGTGAAGGCAACCCAAAAGGACCATGCTCATAATCGGGTCAAGTACATACCAAAATAGTTATGGACTTAGACACTAATCCAACAGTCTCCCACTTGGATAAGTCTAATAACTATTTTCCGTATGACTTTAGAACCTGATCAGCAATCGTAGCTTTCAAAAGCCGCTGTCAACTCTGATCTTATCAAATAGCGTGTCCTCTAGATAAGGGATTATATATTCCTCCATTCTCAAGATATCGTATAGACATAAGACATGAATTTCAATCATTCTCTCTATACTGTTTCCCGACTTTCGATTTATGACGACTGATAACAGACTACAATTGAACACATCAACTTAGTCCCGGCTTGGCCAAGCACTTAGGTGTCATCACTAAATAATCGAGAGGCCCACAGATATCGCTTTTATCCCACTTTGGGTAAAAGGAATGGATAAACTTCGACTCAAATGCTCGCTTGCATTTATTGATCGAATCACACACAACAATAAGTTTTATAACACCAAGTTACTGGTGCGTTTACTTATTATCAATGTGCAACCGACCAACAAATAACAACTCACACGTCTCGGTTTCAAGAATATACAATATTATCGTCTCACTAATCACTCATGATAAAGACCATGAAGTGATCCAAGTGAGCGTGGGTTTAATCCAATACTCTAATCTTATCAAAGCACTCATGAACTCTGCAGCAAACTTGTGCCATGTCTAAACACTTCAGACAATCTACAGACAGATTCATGACAGTCTTCCTTCATACCTACTCCCAACGTATGACCGACTGTGGATGTTTGAACAACCTAGTTATTCTGGAAGTCAAAACATGCAAATTGAAACATAACAATAATACTTAATCCTATATGGCCTCAAACTTGTGAGAGTAAATAAAACACTTCTATTTAACCACCATATTGATTACTCATTATTATCGTTTACTGTTTCATAAAATCAACTTATTACTTAAATTACAACAATAGCTGTCCCATGCATAAAGCATGCACACTATGTTTCCTATGGTCCTTACTTTGTGAAATAGAACAATTGAAAACTTTTCCAATGATTCTCATTTCACAATTCCTCAATCCCCATTGTTAGTGTAAGAACACAAGGTTCTTGCCACTACTAGAATATGCTAGATTCTAACATTTTACGCAACAATCCTTTCGTAAAGTCATAGCACAAAAGTCACCAAGACTTGGCTAATGAAATTACTACTTTCTTAGAAATTGTTACAAGAAAATTCCATAGACGTGAAGTCTCACATTCAAAGTACATTCCTTTGAACATCCTTCTTGCATAAAAGTTTCTAATCTAGACATAGATTCTCAATATCCAACTCCCAATATGGAAACATTTCCACATTTGCCATATGACAACTCATTCTTAATAGAATCTTATCTATTCATAATAATGTCGATATGGTCCATCCAATACCATACTTCCAACTACTCACAAGCGACCAATCCTCAGCGAACATTGGATCATCCTTTGATAGTTGTTTAATTATTTTAGTCAAAACCAATTCTAGTCCTTTTTCCTTCTTAATGCACTAGACATTTGGAAAATTTTAGAATGGTAAAATAGTATAGCATTTGCAATCGATCCTATACCCGAAGAGTATGGGACATGATGCATAATGTCTTACATAAAGATATGATACTTTACCAATCTTTTGCCATAATATTCTATGTGTCATGTTCTCACAATTCGAACTATGAAGAGGGATGCCGTAATCATAATCGAATTTTAAGAACACACAATGTACCCTTTGACTGAAAATATTAAAATTTCTTAATCTAAGCTTTAGATTTTGAAACGAAGTATAATATTCTCTCCCTTAATTATAGCAAAAACAACTTTTCAACCCATGCAACTTTGCAAATTGAATCTTTGTTTTTCTATAATTAATATTGCTAACTTGCAATACTCGCCATAATAATCATACAATCATAACACTTATGCTCCCACTTTCATGATGATTATTATCATATAAGCATAACAATTATGCTCCCACTAGCTTTGACATGTATTCAGAGAACAAATGAAGTTTCAGAAAACAATGCCTATTGAATATCTGAAATTCATATTTCTAATACCAAATGCTTCGATAAGCCTTTATCTAAGCTTCTTGAACTTATGCACCTTTACCTTAGATAGCTCATATGTGTGCTTAATCAATTTAGAATCTATGTTACTAAGTTCCAAATGTTCAAACTAATTGCCAAATCTCACAATTCGAACTATGGAAAGGGATGCCGTAACCATAATCGAATGTGAGAATACAATTTTCACAATTGCTATCTTCTTAAAACCTCTCTTAGTGAAAGTATTTCCTCACAGTCATTTTCATGAAGGAGGGAATCTTATGACACTTAGATTTTATGGTGTATGAGTTCCTATCCATGTGAATTTGCCAAAACCAAGGTTTGCGACAAATCCAAACTCATATGGACCGAACTTTCTTAATCTTGATTTCTTGTCCTATGGTAACACGAGTGCCCACCATGTCTTCCAAGTAGTTTAGTAACTTGTCCTTACACATCAATGTACATTTCATCGACTAAGGCTCTAGTATGCATTCAAATGAGAACTCATAGAACTCACATACGCAATTAACTTAATTGGAATGGCACAGAAAACAAGATAATATCAGTGCGACAGGTTGTAAACCTCAAGTCGTGTGCTAGTGATGATCGATAAGGTTTATTCTTGATTTGTTCTTGAAACTTTTCAAGACCATTAAGACTCCCACTGACTCCTTGACATATAAGATTCTCTTGTCAAGAAACATTTCTTGACAAAGCAAATATTCAAGAGTTAGTGTAGCTCTTATCAAGACAAAACACTTCACACAATTGGTCCTAGTTGGTCTTTGTCTTATCCAAGACATCACAACTTACTAATTTTAAATGTGCAAGAATAAGAATACCTTTTTCTAAATTCCACATTTGATGAGTGTTATAAACCTACTTAAGACTTTTTCACTCAATGTCACAATCTTGACTTTAAGACTTGATATTGGAACGAAGTATGATTGCCTTATTGATTTAACCATTTCTACAATTCTTGATTCCTCTTCTTAGACATGCAATTGCACTAAGACTCACTTAGAGGATCAATTGAGACATGGTTCTTAATCATTAAGACTTATCATAAAACACAATAAAGGTACTCTCCCTTCTTCTTAGAATGGAGAAACTTTTATCTTTCTGCCTTCTTGATTCTTCTTATTCATTCTGCTATTGATTGAAACTATTTCAGTTAACTCAGAATTATACTCAATCTTATAAGTATAACCATATTTACTAAACTTTAGTAAATCATGACGAATATCTTTGTCACTCTTGTGGTAGACTTGATCAACGTACGACCTAGTGTACTCGATCTCCTAGTCCTTCAATTGACACTTTGCCAAAGAATTAGTCTAAGTTTCCCAAATGTGAAAGTTTTTCATTCATCATGCAATACACATTGCATGATTCCAAGTTTCTGTCCACTTGAAACTTGGGCGATGAGAAACTCTCCCTATTTGGTAAACTTTTGACATTTCCACAAATAACATAATTAAGAATCAAATCCATTTTGCTAATAATCGAAGTACACAAACATCAATTTTTCATATATTTCATTGCAAGGATAAACAAATAAGATAAAAACCAAAATTTATTTTATTCATAAAACAGCGGAAAACATGTCCTTACAATGCAAAATTCAAATGAAAAACTATGTAATCATATACTCCTAACAAATCTATCATAACTTCCTAAGCTCAAAATCTGATCTTCGAATTCATGCGATCGAAATCCATTTCTTCGTGATCAGACTCATCTTGCTCTTCCATCAAATTTCCTCTCTTTTCTCTAATCCTGCAAAACATGCAAATGTAATCTTATCACATTATGAATAAAGAATAGGAATTTAAATGGAGTTGGATAGTGGATTTTATACCTGAAGTAGAGCCATACTTGTCGACTCTCCCATCTCTTAGATTCTTCAGGTCCTTCGGGCAGCTTCGTATCCATTTCCCCTTTCCTAGGCAGCAGGAACAGGTGGATTCTCCTAGATTGTCCATGGAGGCATGGTTGGTTGACTTATTGGACAAATATGCTCCATTACTTTGCCAAATCATTTCTGATTCAGCAGCAATAAGCATATAAGTCAAGTCAATGAGGGTTGCGTCAAGTTTCATCATATGATACTCTCTAATGAACTTATCATATGATTCAGGGAGTGACTGAAGAACCCAGTCCACAGCCAACTTATCTGAGATAGACGCACCCAACATGATCAACCTATCAATGTGTGATTTCATCCCTAGGATGTGAGCACACACGGGTTTGCCATCTTGATGTTCCATTTCCAATAGGGATTCGGTGATCTTGAACCGTTCAAGTCTTCGATCATTAGGGCTAGGGAGAACAATGGGAGGAAGAGGAGGAAGTGAAATTAAGCTAGTCCACATTGATCTCTCACTTTGAATCAAGCTTTCACTTTCATTAGGAACACTTTTTCCTTGGGATTCGGGAATACCACGGTTAGACATCTACAAAACGGGAGAAAATTCAAGTTAAGTTGAATAGAGTCTTTAATAAAACACCCAAATGAGTTATTAAGGCTAGGATCCAACACAATATTCTACAACCTAGAAAAGGGATGCCGTAATCTAGTTGCAAAATATTTGAAGGTAGGCAAATGACGATTTACCAATTTCCACCATGAAAAACAAAAAAAGAAGTTTAAGTTTTAAATGAATTGAAACTCCTAGATCTTTTGAGATTCATTGAACTTTTCAATGGCATGTTTAATCTCGATTATGCCCTACTATATGTGACTGGGATGCCGAGGATCACAAACAAGGTGTGAATAACCATACGAATCACGTGGTGCACCCAATGCTACAATCACCTAATCAATGTGCCGGTTAGCCACACACGCTCCATTGATCTATGATAAGCATCGAGCCACCCTTCGCCACCAATGTCATCCCCAAATTAGTGTGCCGGTTAACCACACACGCTCCACTAACGTTTGACAGGGGTACGAAGTGTAATTCTATGGATTAGCATACAATTTCACATTTTTTTAAAGTAACTATGATTTGGGAATTTGAAAAAGCATTTAGTTACTTTGTACTTCATTATACTTATAATGGAAGGTTTCTGTCCTATCCTACCCGTTCGGCTAACGACCCTCCACTAGTCAAGAGTGCGGTGGGTAAGAGTGGATACCCATTCAATCGCCATTTTATAGGCAATTTCCTTAAACACCCCTTATAGACCAGCTTCGTGAATGAGGCCTACTAACGGCAAGACTGACTGTTTACTCATACATATATAATATTAGACTTTTAATGTTATATATAGTATAGGGTGTATTTTACACTTTTAAAACACTAGGTGGTTTAATTTAGTAAAATTATGCTTTTAATTTAATTAAATATAAACCAAAACTTTATGGATTTATTAAATCATTTTTAATTATACACTTTAATTAATAAACCATAAGGGTGTGATTTGAACTTTTTCAAAATACTAGGGTTTTAGAATTTAACATTTCAAAATTAACCTTTTAATTAACTTTTAAATTCCAAAAAAAAAACTTGAGGGCAAGTTTTTGAAACATTTCAAAACATAAGGGATCAAATAACAAATAATTCAAATTAAACAATTAATTTCACAATTATCTATATTTGACCTAATCTTATTTTAGTCATTAGATAATTACCAAATAATTTGAAATAATCCATATTTATCATATAAACAAACTATTATTTAAAAGATTTGAAATTATCTATTGTTTTGGCAAGGATAATCACTAATTTAAGATAAAAATCGGATTTTAACTTCAAAAAACGAATTAGGTATCAAATCCAAGTCAAAATAGCAGCAAAAACCCGGAATTCCCTCTGTCTGACCCCTGGACTCGCCGAGTCAGGGACAGACTCGCCGAGTTCATCCACTGACTCGCCGAGTCAGGTCGGGCAGAGGCCAAAAATCGAATTTTTCAGCAAATAAAGCAGTTAAGCATCACATACAACTGAAACCAATCAATGCTCTGATACCACTGATGGGTTTTAGGCATAAGAACAATCCTATGTGCTCATACAAACCCTAATGCTTGGATCTAGGTTTCTCTATTGTACATGCTTTGAATCCAAGACTAATAAACTTAGATCTAACATATTATAAACTGAATTAGGGTTTATAGAATTACCTTTGATTGTTATATAGCAATAACAATCAAATCCTTGCTTGAATTGGTTTCAAAAGCTTAGTGCCTCAAATGCTGCACCTCTAATGGAGTCACAAACACCTTATGCAACTTGGATGAAGAAGAGAAGAGAGGGGAGGCACCAAAAACGGCTGGAAACCCTAGAGAATCAGTTGTCCACATTTTTGGAGCCTAAGGGGTCCTTTATATACTTGTGTGGGCTGCTAGGGTTTCAGTCAAAACCCTAATGGACAGCTTAAACTCTAAGCAGCCCATGGAACCTTCTGGATAAGGCCATGGACGAAAATATGATGGGCTTCCATCATAATTTCGTTCACCCCTTGATCCTTTAGCATTCCTTAGCCCAATAACTCAATTATCCAATAATTGCAGTCCAGTCCCCTAAGTTTAATTAATCTCTTTTAGCCACAAAATTAATTAACAATTAATTCTTGACTAATATTAATTAAACAATATGATTTCTCCTTTAATATATTATTCTCATAATATATTAATAAATCATATTTAAACCTTTCTCTCCTCAATTCATCCTACATATTGCTATGGTGAAGGCAACCCAAAAGGACCATGCTCATAATCGGGTCAAGTACATACCAAAATAGTTATGGACTTAGACACTAATCCAACAGTAACCTGGGGTAAAGAAGTTGGTTCCAGAAGCTTCACATCATCAGACTTCGAAATACCAGCAAGCTGACTGATATCTACTTCTTTTGGAATTTCAATCTCTGGTGTCTCAGGAACTTGCTCTTCTTCTTCAATTCTTTGATTTTTCTTCAAAAATTTTGCAAGATCTTCAGCCCTTCGTTTCTTAGATGATGGAGACACCGGAGCTGGAATTTCCCTAACTATGACCCCTTGATGTGTTACTTGTGTTTTCTTCACCATATGAGACTTTCTATTTATTTTGATACATCGAAAAACACCCATCTTCGAAGGAATCGTTTCTTTCGATGGAGACGCTTCGATTATTGGTGTATCAACCACTGAATTTAAAATTGGAGACACCTCTTCGACAATACCAGCTGTAACCATTGGCATTTGGTTCTTCTTTTCTGCCTTCACTACTTTTTCCGAAGACCCACCATTTGTCTTCTTCAATTTCTTAGTCTTTTTCTTCTCTTCGTTATGTAACATTCCTGCAACAACAGTTGTGTCAATGGATTGCAAATATGACACCAAAACTTCATTCGTCGGATCCACCTTTTTAAGCATCACATATGGAATGCGAGCTATTGATGTAAAGATAGCCAGATCATCATGTACCTCCTTCGGACTACCATACATGTGAAACACCGCCTTTTCTTCGAATTCCGGAACTTCGATTTTCTCCTTCTGATAAACATATTGTACTATCAGACTCCAATAACGAGCACAAGAAATCCCCTGCTTGGCACTCATCTTCGAAATGCTAGTTAAGAACTCTGTCCACAATTGTTCAGAGTAATCCACTTGCAGATCATAATATAATCCAGCAACCATTGCATATACCTCCATCCTTCCTTTATCAAGACCCACAGTTCTTCCAGTAAGACATCGAAGGAAAATGCCAAATAAAAAATTCCATACCGTAGGTAATCCAGACTTCTTGAAATCACTGATACGCGTCAAAGGAGGTTGATGGCCCATCTCGTTGAACATGAACACAACTTGAGAAGAAAAAAGTTCATCATAAGGACCAGAATTTGGAATCCCCAAAATCTTGCAAAACAAACGCTTGGATACCCTAATTCGCGTATCATTCACCATAGTGAAATCCACACAACCTGTCTCCTTGTTGTATGATGCAGTTGAACCCGCCTTTGATAGCCAAGACATTGGAGCAGCAAAAGAATCAAACATTGCTTTAGACAGAACTGAATTCTGTAAGGCAACCACAAGCATTTGGAGTTCCTCCGGATACTTTGACAAATTAGATTCCACTTGGTAGTTTGAACCCTAGATTTTCAGAATCGGAATACTAACAACTTCGTCTGTGGTTGGTGATGATGTAGTCACCATTGTTGAAAATAAGAACAAAGAGCGTTTGAAGAAGATGAGTTGTAAAGAGAATTTTGGATGACAGAAGGTTTGATCGCATAAAGTGTTATTGACTTCTGATTTCCCTTTTTATATGTAACCCTAGAATTTTGAATTTGAAGCGGGATGCAATAAATGCTTGCTGACATGGCACCTTGAAATACAGACTTTACTCATCAAAAAGTAACAAACATAACTGTCAGCACGCCTTACACGCTTATCATACACCATACGTCACCAAGAAACAAGACTGTTTGATATTCCCCAAGAGAATTGTAACCGTCGGATGCCTTCGGAATAGAGGTCAGGCTCTTTCACTTTGAGGTTTAAAAAGCGAAGTCATATGCCAGAGTTTCGAAATCATCAGTTTAAGTTGGTTTTACTCAAACCTCAAGGATTTCGTGTGTGCTGTGTTCCAAAAGAAATTAGATGAGAAACAAATGAGAAATTTTTTTTGAAAACTTGTGATGTCAAAAATTTATTTTGACACAAAAACAGTTTAATCCCAGGCAAAGATTTCTTCGAAAATTATCAAGAGAGATAATTAACAGCTTACTTGGTTTCCCGTGAATTACAATCGATAACTTGTAGAGAAGTTTCGAAGGGTTTCTTTTATAAGTCAAATGGGTGGCTTCGAAAATTTTGTTACATTTCAACCTTAACATAAGGTGATAAATTGTAAGCAAAATTAGTTGTATGACCAATGTAGTCAGTGACAACTTGATTTCAAATGACATTCAAAGTGACTAGGATTTTCGAAATATACTCACACAGAAATCATATTCATAAAATTTTTTATGCTGGATCTTGTTGGGAACAAACATCGTAGGTTTCGAATATTTGATTAAGATCACTCAAAAGAAATGAATATGATTTTGAGTATAAAAAGGTACTGAAACAAATGTTTCGTAAGTTCTGGAACATAGTTCCCTGTCAATTCCTTAAGGTTTATGATTTTTGGGTTTCACTTCCATCACGGACTCATGATGTTAGATCACAAACACAGATTTGTGATTTGTCTAGGTTTTTATTGGTTTGATCAAATACCTCAAGGACAAATCTCTTCAAAAATTTGGAGTGTAAGAATTGTTTGGTCTAAAAAGATTGGATAAGAATCGAAGTGTACCTTTGTTATAATGGACAAAACAGAAAACTCTTAACTCATTTGAGAAGAGTAAGGTAGCTCTTGTTGATTTATGCAAATACAAGCCTTGTTGGGAAGAAATTTTCATGAGATAATTTCATCAAGGATTTCATTTCCCATACATAGAATCATATGAGGCTTGAGACAACATGCAATAGCATGCTTCTAGGGACATCCTAACTAATCCAAAATGTATCGACATCATACCTTCCCATAGAAGACATACACATGAATCCTTCGCATTTGAATCTTGACAAAACTCACAATACACATGTTAAAACCGAAGAGAACAAAAAATATTTTTGGTATTTTTGAATTTTTTTTTAAAGAACAAAATAAACTAATTAAAATTCTAACCTTAGTTGAAATATGTACAAATACGAAGCATTCGAACCGTTGACTTGAACAGTAATCTCTGATGATGTACTTTAACAAGGAATAATTCTTCCGAATGCGAAGCATTCAAAGCGTTGACCATGAGCAGTAACCTCTGAACACTTAACCACCCTGTCCGTCAGTTCACCAAATCATTCAGACTCATCACTCTTTGCTTTTATCACATGTAAGTGAATTTCCATTAATCATACCCAATCCTTCTAAGATACGAAGAAAGGATTTTTCATCTAATGCCTTTGTAAAAATATCTGCCAATTGTTCCGTTGTTTTCACAAAATGAACTTCAATATTCCCTTCTTCAACATGATCTTTGATGAAATGATATCTAAGAGCAATGTGCTTTGTCTTCCAATGCTGCACAGGATTATGACAAATTCTTATTGCACTTTGTGAATCACAATATAAAGGAATCTTTTTCATATTAATAGCATAATCTCGTAATTGACTTTGAATCCAAATTATTTGTGATGTACACGCAGCTGCAGCAACATATTCAGCTTCAGCTGTAGATATCGAAACACATGTTTGCTTCTTCGATTGCCAACTAACCAACTTTCCATCTAGTAATTGACACCCACCAGTTGTGCTTTTACGATCAAGACTGCATCCTCCAAGATCCGCATCCGAATAAGCTTGTACAAAAAAAACCTGTTTTCAAAGGATACCACAAACCTAACGAAGTAGTGCCTTTCAAATATCAAAAAATATTCTTCACTGCTGTTAGATGTGGTTCACGTGGATTCGATTGATACCTTGCACAATTACAAACAGAAAACATAATATCAGGTCTACTTGCAGTTAAATACAATAAAGACCCAATCATGCTTCGATACAAAGTGATATCAACAGCAGATTTTTCTAACGAAGGAGTTAGCTTTATGCCCGTTGCCATTGGTATTCGTAACCTTGTGCTATTCGTCATTCCAAACTTTTCTAACAAATTCTTCGTATATTTCTCCTGATTAATGAAGATGCCTTCCCTGTTTTGACGAATATTCAAACCCAAAAAGTTATAAATTTTTCCCATCATACTCATTTCAAATTTGCTTTTCATCAATTCTTCGAATTCTTTAGATAAAGCAGGGTCAGTTGAGCCAAAAATTATATCATCAACATAAATTTGAACAAGCATCAGATGATTTCCAATTTTCTTTTGAAATAAAGTGGGATCAATTGATCCTTGTTTAAATTTAGATTGTTTCAAAAAATGATGTTAAGGTTGCATACCATGCTCTTGGTGCTTGTTTTAACCCATATACAGCTTTATCTAAAATATAAACATGATCAGGATGTTCTGTATTTATAAAACCTGGTGGTTGTTCAACATATACCGTTTCTTCGAGTTCTCCGTTTAAGAATGCACATTTTACATCCATTTGATAAACATCAAAATCTTTATGAGCTGCATAAGCCAGAAAAATACGAACAGCCTCGAGTCTTGCGACAGGGGCAAATGTTTCTTCATAATCAATTCCTTCTTGTTGAGAATATCCTTTAACAACTAGTCTAGCCTTATTTCGAATAATGTTTCCATCTTTGTCAGTTTTGTTTTTATAAATCCATTTGAGTCCAACAATTGACACATCAATAGGTTTTGGAATTAATCTCCAAACCTTGTTTCTTTCGAATTCAGACAATTCAGCTTGCATAGCAACAACCCAATTAGAGTGTTCCATTGCAACCTTAACTGTCTTTGGTTCGATTTTGGAAATAAAAAAATTAAACATGCATAACTCTTGATGATTATTCAATACCTCATTTCGTGCATGAAGTTGTGCCCTTGTCATTACTCCTGCTTGTGGATCACCAAGAATTTGATCTTTTGGATGACTTCTTGTCCATTTATCCAATGGTGGATAATTAGGATCAAAATCCAAAGTTGCATCTTCGAACATAACATCTGTTTCTGATCCATTTATGGAACTTGAATCCTCAGCATCATCAAAATGTTCTTCTTCAAGAATTAGATCCTTGTCAAGTATGGGCTCCCCCTCGATGATTGACTCCGTTTCGATGTTTTGCTCTGGTTCAATGATTGGCTCTTTTTCAATTATTGGCTCCCCCTCAACATTAACATTGGTTGACATGTTATCACTTTCGCAAGAATGCTCCCCCTCAACAAAACTGTTCGAATCCAAGTGCTCCCCCTCCATTGGATCATCAGATTGTTCATTTGTGTTTAGATTCAAAACCGAAATTGAATCATTGTCATGCTTTGAATTTTCTGATGTTTGATTATCAGGTGCATTTCTTTTTGCATCAATTGCTTGATCTGAAATACCAAAAATCGATTCATAATTAACATCATCCATTTCAATTGAATTATCTACATTCGAAGAATTTTGCAAAATAGGATAATTTGCAAATTGATGATTAGATTTTTTAATGTAATGATCATTAAATGTCAAATTAAAAGTTTCTTCCACTTTGCGAGTTCACTTATTTAACACTCTATAAGCAACATAATTGTGTGAATATCCCAAGAAAATTCCTTCATCAACTTTTGTTTGAAACTTTGAAAGATTATCCTTAAGATTCATTATGAAACACCTACATCCAAAAACATGGAAAAATTTGACATTAGGTTTTCGATTATTGATTATTTCATAAGGAGTAACATTAAACCGTCTATGAATGAATGATCGATTCTGAGTAAAACAAGCAGTCGAAACAGCTTCGGCCCAAAGATATTGAGGTAAATTCGAATAAGCCAACATTGTTCTTGCAGCTTCGCATAATGATCGATTTTCTTCTCTCAACTACACCATTTTGTTGTGGTGTATAAGGAGATGAAAAATTATACGAAATACCTTTCTCTACCAGAAATGAATCAAGAACACGATTTTTGAATTCAGTTCCATGATCACTTTTAATTTTTCAAACTGACTTCTTCAACGAAACCTCCATTTTCTTGATAAAATCAATCATGATTTGTGGAACTTCGGATTTTAACCTGAGAAAATAAACCCACGTAAATCTTGAAAAATCATCCACAATAACTAAAATGTACCTTTTCTTGTTAAGAGTAGCAACTGTTGAAGGACCACATAAATCAATATGCAAGAGTTCGAGGGGTTCAACAATCTTCGAATCTATTGTGATCGGATGACCTTGTTTGTGTTGTTTTCCTACTTCACAAGTTGCACACAAACTATCATTATCATATTTAAGAATGGGTAAACCTCTTACCAGATCTTGTACGACAAGTTTGTTGATGTTTCGAAAATTGAGATGTGATAATCTCCTGTGCCATAACCAGCTAACATCGGCAACAGCCTTCGAAAGTAAACACACAGCAGTTTTGCCAACAATAGGAACAATATCCAATGTAAACATATCACCTTTTCGTTTTGACTTAAGTAAAACTTCCTTTGTCTTAACATTCGAAATGACACTGCCTTCTTCATTAAAAAGAACTTGATTTCCAGTGCCCACAACAAGTTGTGAAACACTTATCAAATTGTGTTGTAAACCTTCAACAAATGCAACTCGGTTTACAGTGAAATTGCCATTCGTTATCTTTCCATAACCCTTGACTTTGCATTTGTGATTATTGCCAAACTTAACCACTCCTCCATTTTCTAGGCTTCGAAAATCACGCAAGTTTTCCTTCTTCCCAGTCATGTGACGTGAGCAACCACTATCAATATACCACTTGTTATCATATTGCTCGTCACAAAGTACCTGCGATTATTGAAAAAATTTAGGTACCCAAGCCTTGTTGGGTCCATTCATATTAAGTTTGTTTTTCAATTGTAAAGTACAACCATTAACCCAATCACAAACTTTTGTTTTGAAACTGTCAATAAATTTAACATTTTCATTCGAAGAGTCAGATATATGAGTTTTTATTATTTTCAAATTTTCACTGATTATACTCTTCGCATTTTGAGTTTGTGATGTTTCACTTTTTGCTTTCATGACCGGCTGCCAAACTTTAACTGAAATATTTGATTCTTTGGATGAAGAACTACCATTCGTTGAAGGTTAGCATACTTGTCATACGCCTCATGTATCTGTTCTTTCGAAAACTTATTTGATTGATATATTTTTCCTTTGCCTTCCAACCAATGATCAATATTTCTTTTCGTTGTTATTCCCTTCGCATATGAGACTTTTTCAGCTTGTTTCTTTAAAGGATTATAACATTTTGCTGAACTTGGAACATAATCCACTTTTGGTTTTGAAAGATATGATTCATGATAAGACGTATTGATTTGTGATTTTGAAATCTATGTTTCAACCTTTTTCTGAAAACTTTTTCTTGGAGGTGTTGTTTTTGTTCCATTTGAAACTTTTGTTTTAAGATTTGAAAATGAAGCATTTTTCTTTTCAAAAATTTGAGGCTTTGATTTTTCTCTAAAAACTTTTCTTCCTTTTGAAAAATTTATTGATGTCATATTTAATGACTCAATAGTTTGCCAAAAAATTATTTTTCTCGCTTGACGTTTTGAAATATTATTTTCCTTTGAAAAATTTTCAACTTGAGCTTTAAATTCTTTTGAATTTAATTTTATTATTTTGTTGACTGTTTTAACATCTGTTTTAACACCTTCGTGCTTTGTAAACATATTTTCAGTTGGGTTAACTATCTTCTTTTCAACTTTTGACTTTTCAACCCATATTCTTTTTGGTTTTTGATGTTGAAATGTATATGAATTCTTTGTGATATTATTTTCAACTGTGCTTTGATTCGAAAAGAAACCTTCATTTGAAGTTTGCATATTGTCTTCCTCAACCATCTTTTTGAATTCAAGCTTTATATTTTCAACATTACCTGTTGTTACGAAGACTTGATTTGGGAACACAATATCATCGGTGCATTTGAAGATTGGATAAACTACAGTATTCGATTCAAGATAATGAGCACCTTTTTCACTAAGAATTTTCTCAAATTCTTGTGTATCCAAATAAACTTGATCAACAACCACTCGAGGAATTTCAATTTCATTCGACCTTTGAATTGGCTTCGAATTTGTGTTTTCTTCCTCATTATCACTATCATCGGTTTGACTATCATGTATTTCCACAAACTCCATATCACAAACTTTCGATGTTGAGGGTTCATCAATGTCAATTTTTATGAATAAATCTTCACATTTTTCTTTCCCTTTAAAAGAATTTGCTACATTTATGACAGACAATTGAGAACAATCTACATCCTCTAAATCACTAATTTCACTAATATTATCAGAATTATCTTCAATATCAGCAAAATTAGTTTCACAATTAGATGTAGAATTCTCAGTCTTTTTCAAAATTCGAAGTTGTTCTGATTTAGATAAGGTCTCATTTACAATTTTTACTAAATCATTAGCATCAAGATAATCTTCGGCTTTAGCAATTCCATATCTAAACCTATCATCTGGAACTTTATTAAAATCAGAAATTTCTTTTTCACAATCATATGAAATGCTATCTACCTTAGCTCTGTGATAAGATAAAAATGGTAGTAATTTTCTATGTTGTTCCTTACTTATCTCACTCGAATGATGTAATTCAGTTAATTTTCCATACAATCTTTTTGCAGAATTACAAAAAATATTTTTTTGAGGTAACAACAAGTTTATTTCCTTTGCTAAACTCTCCCCATCCTCCATAATATTCGACACTTGCAATTCTAAGTAATCAATCCTAGTGACTTTTGAATCTAACTTTTTTCTTGTCTCTAGTAATTGATCACTTAACTTTTTTCGCTTCATTGCTAGCAGACACAACAATTGAATCAAAGTAAGTAACTGTTTCATCAAAAGATACTAACTCAGAATTATATGCAAAAACTGGAATATTAAAAGATTCAAGAATTTTACGTACCTTGGTAGTCATGGGCGACCTGTCAGTAGACTTCGAAACGAAGCATTGCCCACACACTTCATAAGTCTGTTCTTCATCTGAATCCTCTTCCATCTTTGCATACATAGCTCCATGTGATGGATTTTTCATCTCTTCATCATCTGAACCCGAAGACCATATTTGATATGTGCCATCTGATTCAGTTTCTCCATGAGCCAACAATGACAAATTCTTTGCCTTCGACTTTACTTCCTCCAGTTTCTCAGTGTAATAAGCTTCATCCTTTGTTTTATTTTTCTTTTCCTCCTTCTTCCTCAACAAGCAATCTACTGCCAAGTGATTTGCTCCATAGCAATAATGGCAATTAATCCCTGTATCACCTTTCAACATCATCTTCATTTGCTCCATTTCACTCTTCGAATCTGTCTTCACTTCTTTCTTCTTCTCATCTACTTTATTTTTGTTCTCAAAACTACCCTTCGAATCTGATGACTTCATCTTTGGATTAAAAGGTTTCTTGAAAAATTTCTTTACTCGATTGTTTGAGTAAAATGCAACAGCCTCATCATCAGAATTCATCAGAAAACCTTCTTCTTCATCAGACTTCGATTTTTCATTCTCTCTTTCTGAAACCTTCGAAACAAGTGCCAATGGTCCACCAAGACTTGCAATCGCCTCCTCAGCTATTTCATTAACTTCATTTTCATGAGATTTTAATTGATTGTACAGGTCATTCAAAGTCGAAGTATCAAAACTCTGTTGATTTTTCACCATCATACTCACACTCCTCCACTCCTTTCGAAGTCCCATTACAAATATCAAGTTATATTCCATTGATGACCTTGTAATACTATAACGATTACAACGATAGATTAGCTCGTTGAACCGATCATAGTATACTTCAATGGATTCATATTCTTTCTGTTTGAAATCTTTGAGTTCCACCAGGCATTGTTTCACAGATGTGATCTTCGTCTTTTCACTTCCTTGAAATTTGTCTTTGAGATTGTTCCAGATTTCTTTAGCTGTTGTGCATGTTCTGACATAATTGTACACAACAGGAGGTAAGGCACCTCTTAATTCCCTCATGCATTTCTTCTCCAGTTGTTTTAAACGATTGGATTGATTATCAACTTCCGAACTGCTTGAAGACGTACCGATTGGCTGAACTTGTGCAGGTTGGTTGATTTCTCCTGAGATGCATTTCCATAATTCTTCATCCAATCCGTTCAAGTAATCTTGCATACGATCTGCCCACTGATCGTAATATTCTGGAATAAGCATCGGAATCTTTGTGGATGAACCAAGCAAATGAGAAAATGATGTCATAGAATTCAGATTGAATGACGCCATTGTTGTACGGACAAAAACTTCAAGATGATACAAAAACTTTGAGAATATTAAAATCAAATTGTATTTTTCAAATCAGAATCACACAACAAACACTCGATTTACAAATATGTTCGCAGAATCAAATCCTAGATTTAGATCAAGAATAATTTTTCACACTAAAAAAGAACATAAACTTTTTGAATCAAACAGTAGATTCAAAAATCTTTTAGAACGTATGAAAATCAGATCATAGAAAGGATTCCTGCTCTGATACCAATTGATGATATTTGTAATCGAGTTTAAAATCAATTCAAGTATGAATTTAGAAAGAAGAATAACGATGAATACGAGAGTAAATAGAATATGTGATCAGCTCATATTATGCTTTTGATTTTACAGAGTGCAATGAATAATCTGTAAAGACTGAGCGAAAAGTTCTACTACTCACTTAGTACAGACCCCTATTTATAGAAGAACAAAAGCATAACAATACTTAGGACTAGACATTAAGACTACTCTTTATAATGCCTTAGTACAAATAACATTACATCTGAAGACTCCTTCTTACGAAGACAAAATAAACTTCGTAACAATCTAACTGACACTTCGACTATTACAACATTTAAGCCCTAACAAGGTTGAAATGCCCACCTACTACGAGTCCGATCATCCTCGGGATGGAATACTCTCGGCCCACAACCATCCGATTGGAATGCCCGCACACAATAAATATATAACATATACTATGGGTCTAATCATCCATCGGGATGGAATAACCCAGACCCACAACCATCGGGTTGGAATTCCAACATGCTATGAGTCCAATCATCCTCGGGATGGAATACTCTTGGCCCAAAACCATCGGTTTGGAATGCCCATAACCAATCAAACATGTGCACCTATATCAGATAACCATATAACAGTCTATAAAGACAACATACAAGGTTCCTATCATCATCGAGATGGAATACCCTCAACTACCAATCAAACATGTGCACATATAACATGTAATCTCCTACTAGCATATAGACGGTCAGACCAAACTACAGGTCACTAAGCATACATGCCCCACAGTGTAAACAATCTTAGGCTAAAGGACTTGATTCCACAACGGTTAGACTCAAACATGAGCCGCGAAGTAGAACCCAACCCTTCAGCCTAAGATCCTTTAAACCATGTAAACTAGCACATACAGATAATCATACAGACCTAACAGATCACTGATCATAACATAATCCTAAAACCAGGATACATATTTAAAATAACATCACAACACGTAATCACAAGATAACTAGGATAACAATCCAAAGGGTTGGCCTTGGTGCCTTAGACCCTTGAGTATAGTGAGGATAACTCACCTCGAAATTTTGATCTGAACTGAAGAATCAAATTCCCGACTTGCTGGCTCACCAAAATCCCAAACTATCCAAATAACGAATAATAAGTAAATAAATGTGTAAGGTCCTAAAACGGATCTTTACCAATGATCAAACAGTCAATCAATCAAAAGAAACTAGAATATGAGAAGAAGAAAAGAAATCAAGCTTGCAAACATTTATTACTGAAAAGCATCTAGTACAACTCGATATATTAGGCCGTGAACTCTGTGGCATCAACAACCAATAATGACCTAAACAACCTCTATTTATAGTGGACTTGGGCCGAAAACTGGGTTTATGGCCGTAAACAGGTTTACGTCCGGAAACTCACTACAGGGCCGTAAACTCACTAACAACCTATCAAACCATAATAAAGACTCAAAAGAACTATTACAATGAAAGCCTAGACCAAACCACTAACTGGACCCTTCAATCTCCCCTTGGTTTGGTGCTAGCTTGAACTCAGTCTTTGTCGACCACAATCATATCTGAATTCCCCATTGCTCCCTTCCATATCCGTTTGCTAATGATATCAGCAACCATAGACATATATTCTTTGGCAGCTGGCTCAAAGATGTCTTCTGCAACTTTGATCTGATGATGGTTCAGCTGATGTATATCCCATTTCCTAAATTGAAGCAAGTATCTTTTGTCATATAAGTGAATTGTTAGGCGTGTCAAACCCAACAAATAAAAGGGTACGATATGCTCCAAAAGAATCCCACTATATTGCATTAAAAGGTAGTACAAGGCAAGCAGGGTCGATCCGCAGAGACACGGGATAATTAGTCTATACCTCTTTGCACAAGGTACTATGGTCACCAACAGTAAAAAGGGGGGTTTTAGAGTGCAATGACTAAACAAACAAATTAAAAACACACACAATCAGCTAAATGAGTGAATTAGATTCAGATTTTGTAAGAACTCCAACTTCATGTATGACAACTTAGCAATGTGACTCAAAGATGACACAATATTCGTTTAATTCTATCTAAGTTGGTACTTGAAAGTGCTAATAAGCTCTAACACTTCCCATTCACCACATTAATTAACCAAAACAAGCTCTTTGATTAACCATAACCTTATTAACCTAATCTAAACAGGCTCTTATAATTATATTATAAGATTGCATGAAGCTTTATGTGAATGTTCCCAATAACACCTAATACTCCTCATAAGATCGGGAGTGTAAAAGTGTATGAATAAGGTTTACACTAAATTCATTCAATAGAGATCGATTTAATGCTTGTTACTTGTTCAATTTCACAAAACAATTACGGATTTTGTAAAAGAGATAACTTGAATGACCTAACCCTAATTCAAATGGCCAATAAGAATCACAATTAAAATCAAACATTCGATTGAAGCAAAATCCAATTCATTAGATAGGAATTAAGAACAAACATCATTTCATATGATTCAAGTCACTACCAAGAAGTCAAAACATGAAATTGGAGAAACAAGGGTTCTAGCCACACATAGCTAGAACAAGATCACAAGAATAAAAGATGGAAATCATGTGCAATAACAACTTACAAATAAGAGAAATAATGTTTCCAAATGATAAATGATCAAATCCTTGCAAAAACCTTCAAAATCCCCTTTCAAAATGTGCCCTGATATCTTGTGTCTCCCAAAAATGACCCAATTTTCCGTAATATGAAAAATAGAAAAACTGCCAAAAGTTAGCTTTCTTGGGTCGAACACGACCCGTGTTCAGCATAGGGCAAAAAGGGCACAGACCGTGTTCAGGTTGGTCAACAACTATCATTTTTGGTCAACACGGCCCATGTACCCTTCTGACTCCGACTCCCAACTTGATTTTTTTCAACTTTTTCGTTCTTCGCCCGATCATCCCGAAATCTTTACCAATGCTTCCCGGCATCTCCCAAAGCGCATTCCAAGCTCCGGTTTACCTGAAAAAGACATGAAAGTGTGCAAATAAGGTTGTTCTAGAGACTAACATGAATATGATGAAATGCAAGAAAAAGGAAGAACAATTGTGCTAAATAGATGCATGAAATGGGAGTAAAAGGTGTGCAAAAAGGTGCACAAATTGCACCTAACAAATCTCCCCAAGCTTAGACCTTTCTTGTCCTCAAGAAAGAAAAAGAAAAATCTAGATCGGAGAAAATAAAAGAAAAAGAAAAGAAAAGAAAAGAAAATCAAAATCAAGAACCTTTTGAAACTTAATGCAAAAATCAAAACAATCATGAAAAAGATTCAACCCAATTAACCTCGTTTTTGTAGCATAGTTTTGAATGTATCTGTCGTGCCTTGAGTCAACTTGGCATTGGTCTCAAAATATTATATGACAATAGAAATAAGACTTTGGCCACTCCCTAACACAACTCAAAAGAATCAAAGATCACAACACTTGTTCCCTTTCAATAGCATCAAGTCAATTCATGGAACACATTATGGTCTTACTCTCGTGAAAATGTATGTGACAAAAATATGCTTAATCATCTTTGTTTTACAAAATGTAACAATGACCGACTCCAGCTATTTGTTGATTAACAACAATCTTTTTCTAAAAAATATTTTCTAAGAATTCCCTAAAATTTATCCAGATTGGTTACAAATTTCAAAACAATTACACTAGTCAAAGTAATTAATAGTCAGTCCCAATGTCATAAGTTCAAGTCCAAGTCGAAGGGAATCTTTTTGCAGCCAAGCATTTTTCCTAAATATATTATTCAATTAAACTATAATATATATATATATATATATATATATATATATATATATATATACAAACGATCTAATTATGTTTTTCCTACAAATAAAGCTCATGACTTTCTTTGAAATCCATGTAACGGACTTCCAACCAACACATCCAGACCATATGGCCTTAGTGTGCTAGATTTAAAGAGATCTCGCGGGTTTACTCGCCCGAACCTCAAAGGCCACAAATTAACTTTATTTGGATACCTATACATATCTAAATTTTTTTTGTTATTATTAAGTTCATGACTTTCTATGGAACCTGTGTAGCGAACTTTCAACCCAATCAATCCCAAACAATTCAGCTTTAGGCGATTAGATATAGAACACCCCTCGGAGTTTACTTATTCGAGTTTCAAAGGTCACAGATTAACTTAATAAATTATTTATTTATTTATTTATTTATTATTTTTTTTGCTTGGCTTATATCTTTATATTTTCGTCTTTGACTTTTCTATTATGGGGACATCTCACGGTCTATTACCGTGAGGGGCTTCTAATACATTTTTCGGGGGACTGAAGTCAACATGCAAAGGCCCGTAAGTATAGTTGGAAACTATGTCCCCAAGCAAGGTATATAAAAGGGAATTAGTAGAAAGGACTTTATAGAGCACTGGAAGGTTCGGGACACTGAAATTTTATATTCTTTTAATGTTTTCTTGAATTTGGCATTTTAGGACCGGTTGAGCACTTACTACTCATAAGACCGGTCACGTGTCTCAAAGATTGACTCATACCTGTCGTTATGCTCCAGTGTTGACAACCATTTCATTTTCTGTTTTGCACAAGTAGCTTCGGGAGGTGTCTTCATGTGCAATTAGCTTGCTTTGAGATTTTTCAATAAAAGAACAAGTCTAATCTCAAGTCATACGACTCACTTACCAATTCAACTGTTTTTAGAAGATTAGGCTGCCTTGGGTTGGATCAAAACAAACATGGACTAAAAATATATTATTTTTTTTTTTGAAAATGCATGAATGAACCTAATGCATGAATGAACCTAGTGTACAACTCTACCCCTCCCCAAGCTTAAAGATAAGCATCATCCCCGATGCTCGGAGAGGGTGGAACAACTTATTACGGAGGAGGAGACGGATGGTGCCCAGTTGGGTAAGAGTCCAAAATAGTCACAAGTGCACACAAATTGAATTTTTAAGCAAAATATGGCTGATTAAAGATATGGAAAGAATTTACCGAATCGTTCTTGGAGCCTTGCAGTTGGTGGTGAGAACCTCCTCTTCAACCTCCCCAAGCTATCCGTGAAATATTTTTGGAGCCCGAGAGTCATTTTCTAGGCAAAAACAAGTTTAAAACCATTTGGGACATTAAAATTTTGAAATTTACCAAAGACTAGAAAGTTTTAAAAGAAAAGACAAAAATACCCCCGGGTTGCCTCCCGGTTAGCCGCCCTTTTTTAAAGTCGTTGGCTCAACATTAACCCTGAATATGCATCAATCTAAGTATGTGGGGCTCTCCAACTTAGTAAAATTTTCGCCACCTCCTTCAATGGAACACTTATCTTGTACTTGACTTTCTTTTTGTGTGGGAACCATGCTGGACTTAGACCCTTAATGACAACAATCGTCTAGCCGATCCCTTTCTTGTACTTGTCTAGTAAGGTGGTCAAATCTTCCTTCTTTTATAAGGTGGTCGACTTGATGACCGGTTGGGTGTCTTCCTTCTCGGGGTACATATCCTTTGAAGGGTCCAACAAATTTATCGTTTTTGTTTCTTGTGGTTGGTCTACTAGTGAAAGGAGTTTCTTATTGGTAGTGGGTGGATCAACCTCTTTTTTGTCAACCTCGAACACCTCCTCTACAACTTCCATATCAACATTCTTAATTTCTACTTATTCCTCGACAACCTTCTCCACTTCTACTTCTTTCTCCTCTTCTTCAAATTGCAATATTGGATCATCAAAAAATTTCCTATCGTTCAAGGTAACGGTAGAAACGATATGCCTTGTATCCTCTTCAGTTTGCAATGGTAATTTGCCTTGAGCTTCCATTATACTCACATATTGAATAAGTTGTGCGATTTGTTGCTCTAAGCTTTTGAGGCTGGATTTGGTTGTTTCTTGGAAGATTTGGGTGTCAAACCCAACAAATAAAGGGGTACGATATACTCTAAAAGAATCCCACTATATTGCACTAAAAGGTAGTACAAGGCAAGCAGGGTCGATCCACAGAGACACTGGATAATTAGTCTATACCTCTTTTCACAAGGTAGTATGGTCACCAACGGTAAAAAAAGGGGTTTTAGAGTGCAATGACTAAACAAAGAAATTAAAAACACATGCAATCAGCTAAATGTGTGAATTAGATTCAGATTTTGTAAGGACTCCAACTTCATGTATGACAACTTAGCAATGTGACTCAAAGATGACACAATATTCATTCAATTCTATCTAAGTTGGTACTTGAAAGTGCTAATAAGCTCTAACACTTCCCATTCACCATATTAATTAACTAAAACAAGCTCTTTGATTAAACCTAACCTTATTAACCTAATCTAAACAAGCTCTTAGAATTAGATTATAAGATTGCATGACGCTTTATGTGAATGTTCCCAACAACACCCAATACTCCTCATAAGCTCGGGAGTGTAAAAGTGTATGAATAAGATTTACACTAAATTCATTCAATAGAGATCGATTTAATGCTTGTTACTTGTTCAATTTCACAAAACAATTACGGATTTTGTAAAAGAGATAACTTGAATGACCTAACCCTAATTCAAATGGCCAATAAGAATCACAATTAGAATCAAACATTCGATTGAAGCAAAATCCAATTCATTAGATAGGAATTAAGAACAAACATCATTTCATATGATTGAAGTGACTACCAAGAAGTCAAAACATGAAATTGGAGAAACAAGGGTTCTAGCCACACATAGCTAGAACAAGATCACAAGAATAAAAGATGGAAATAATGTGCAATTACAACTTACAAATAAGAGAAATAATGTTTCCAAATGATAAATGATCAAATCCTTGCAAAAACCTTCAAAATCCCCTCTCAAAATGTGCTCTGATATCTTGTGTCTCCCAAAAATGACCTAATTTTCCGTAATATGAAAAATAGAAAAACTACCAAAAGTTAGTTTTCTTGGGTCGAACATGGCCCGTGTTCAGCAGAGGGAAAAAAGGGCACGGCCCATGTTCAGCTTGGTGAACAGCTTTCATTTTTGGTCAACACAGCCCGTGTACCCTTCTGACTCCGACTCCCAACTTGATTTTTTTCAACTTTTTCGTTCTTCGCCCGATCATCCCGAAATCTTTACCATTGCTTCCCGGCATCTCCCAAAGCGTATTCCAAGCTGCAGTTTACCTAAAAAATACATGAAAGTGTGCAAATAAGGTTGTTCTAGAGACTAACATGAATATGATGAAATGCAAGAAAAAGGAAGAACAATTGTGCTAAATAGATGCATGAAATGGGACTAAAAGGTGTGCAAAAAGGTGCACTAATTGCACCTAACACGAATGCATCCTTTTTAAATCTTTATGACAGCAGAGGTTGTAGTTTCATCAAACACCCAGTACAACATGGACCGTAGAGATCCATCTGGATGATTCTAAAGAATATGAATCTGCTTTACTTGATTGGTAGTAGGGCACATCACAGATCGAAGAGGTTGATTGGTTTTGGGATCAATTACACTTGGGTATACTTTAATAATCGACTCTGTAGTTTTTATTGAAGGAAACCCCTTAAGTACTTGATCTTCCAAGAAATGCTTGAACTGTGTAGCCTTAGGATTTTGAGAGATATTTGAAAAAGAAGCCTTTGATAACTCTGAAAGATCAACCCTGGTCTAGGAGTTGAAGTCGTGAGCATCTTTATACAATTCAGTGTTGCCACTCTTTCGTCTCATGATCCATATATTTAAAGTATCGTGAAATCCCCATGAGATGATCCCTGACCTATCACCACACACATTTCTAAAGCGATTTTCTCCAAGATCTGTAAAAGTGATGTTGGGCTGATCCACAGGAGTATTTTTATCCGAGCTCCTTTTAAACAAAAATTGACCTTTCTCAGCAGATTCGGCTAGTTTGGCAAGTTTTAAGGCCACAATATTTGGAGCTTGAACTGGCTCCTCCTCAAATCGGTCTACAACATGAGATGATTGAATAGATGACGCAATGGGGTGAGCTTGAATATGCAGATTGATCCTCGACTCATCAGCAGATGTCTTGAACTTGTCACGGAGTTCCTCCTGTTGCTTTTTCTTCAAATAAAAGTAGCTTGAAGTGAGGAGATTAAAGTGATCTTGGAGATCAGAAATCTGCTTAGTTTTCAAAGTCTTGTCCTTTTCAAGATCAGACACTTGAATCTTTAGATTGGCATTTTCGCTCAAAAGATCAGTAACTTGGATATTGAGCTCAATGTTCTTTTGATCAAGTACATTCATTTTCTTTTGAAGCTCATCAATGGTTGGATTATCTTCTCCTGAATGACCTTCTCTAAAGGAAATTCCTTTAGCTCTGGGAGAAGGCATTGAACTTTGTCCCTGAGCTAAATGCATGGCGATACTTATAGAGGCAACATCATGATCTGGCCTGGGAGGAGAAAATCCTGCTTGAGCAGAAGATCCACCAGCCTCAAAGGTGGTGCTAGGACCTTCACTGAAAGGTTCTGATGAAACAATGGCAGGAGTGGTTGTTGGTGGAATTGGGAAGCCTTGAAATATATCAGAATCCAGAAATCCTTGTCTAGGATCACGTCTTCTTCTTTTTGGAGGAGGTTGTGAGACCTGGGTTGCTGTATTATCACTCCGAAGTGGTTCTGTGGTAGGTGAAACAATATCAAGGGGTGGAATCCCTGACACCGTCACCATAGGAGTTGTCGTTTCAACCACTTGTTCGGTAGTAAGAGGCGTTGACTCGGAGTCCCATATCTCCGTTGTTGGCTGAGCAACATCATTGATATTGTCAAGTAGCGAGTTGAGATTTTTATTTGACAAGAAATCTTCATTACTTCCAAAATTCAATGGAATTTCATCTTTATCGAAGCCAGAAAGATCACGGTCTTCATATAAATCAGTCTCAGTCCCACTCTTTGAAGACCCTTCATTATAATCACTTTGAACTTGAGTTGATGTCAGATCATGTTCCTCTTCCATAGAAACATTTGGAGCTACTGTCTCTTCTCTTTCTTCTTGGTCTGACACAGTGATAACATACTCTTCTGAAATCACTCTTTCTGAAGAAGTAGGCTCTGAGGATAATTTATCAGAGGATCCATGAGACTCGGATGCTTTATTTTGCTCAGCAAATCATCCAAACTTAACAAGAGGATACAATCCTTGTAAAATGACCTTTCCCTTACGATTCTACTTGATAAGCCCAACAGTGTGAGAACCTAGAGACTTCATGTCTAGGGTTTCTCCCTCCTTGACGATCTCGGGAAATTGAATGTCAATGAACAATTGAATGAACCTGGGATACATCAAGAAAGTATCCCGGGTAATTGCGTTGATGTTCACCACGAACTCGTCCAAGATAAACATTGAGAAGTTGAAGTCTATCCTTGCAGCAAGTGAAGCGATGGCTCCAGTGTTCCTCAGTGAGATCTCATCAGCACCAGACCTTCTGCCAGAAATGCAGCTCACAAATACACGAGCTATGAATCTCCAATACGGTAGCAGAAGC
The DNA here is from genome assembly GCF_051521515.1 of Lactuca serriola. Taxonomy (NCBI): domain Eukaryota; kingdom Viridiplantae; phylum Streptophyta; class Magnoliopsida; order Asterales; family Asteraceae; genus Lactuca; species Lactuca serriola. Next base: position 258,962,538 of record NC_136412.1, on the reverse strand, counting down.
TTCTTCATAGTGGGAGGAAAGTTGCCTTCGTAACCCATCTTCTTTTGAACCTTCTGGGCATCTTCAATCCCGATCCCAGTTGGAAAACCAGGTTGATCATCAATCAACAACGCTTCTTTGATGAGTTGCTCAATAATTACAATCTTGCATCCTTTCACAACTGCATCAACAGTAACTGCTCCATCGTTGTCTCTTTTCATCTTGGCGGTCTGCCAGAATTCCCTGATAATGTTCTGATAAACCACAAGATTCACAGTGATAGCAGAAGCTAAGCAGCATTCTCTCAGCTCGTGGATCATTGACTTGAATTCTCCATGTGCAACAGGAGGGTCTGCTAGTACGATAGCGAATTTGTGCATGTCCGCGAAATTTAAGTTAGCCATTTGATCTGCACTAAAACGAGCCAAGTAAGAAAACAAATATATTAGAGCAATTAATTTTTATGGTTTTATTATTTAATCGATTTAATGTGGCCCAAAAAATAGTTTTGACCAAAATGGAGTTTACGGTCCATTTTGGGTTTACGACCGTAAACTCATGGCCGTAAACTCATGGCCGCAAAAGGAGTTTACGACCGTAAACTCCTTGGCCGTAAGCTTCAGCCGTAAACGCCAACAGTTCATTTTTTTTTCGTTTTTATCCCGAAAAACCGTCGATTTGATGAGATAATCACATATTCATGGTCGGTTTGGACCTACCTTCGAGTTGAACCGAGCAATTTCACAGAAAATGACAAAAAAATTTCGAGATGAGAAAGAATGGGAGAGGGTTTGTGGCCAGAAAGAAGAAAAAAAATGAGGAGTGGAGGGGTTTCCGGCTGTAAACCCACCTTTTATACCCTGTGCAATTTTACCTGTCTTCCACACAGTATAAAGCACGTTCCAAATCCCAAATATTTTAAAAATAAAACCTTTTGAGGATTTAAATATTAAAATTAAAAATAACATAAACTAAAAATAAAATAAAATAAAATAAAAATAATTTCTAAAATTAAAATTTTTTTTTTTAACTATTATTATAAAAAGAAAATAAAAATAAAATAAAAATAAAATTAAAATTAAAATACAAGAAGACTAAACTTATCTCAACAAACACTGAATATAATTTTGTGACACAGGATCAAAGTTGTTAGACAGTCTTAGTCCACTTGTCGGTACCTTTTACCTTCATGTTTATGTCTGGTCGATCGCCTGTATTGTGATCCACTTAAACACGAAACATTTGTGATAAATTTGCACAAGCTAAGAAAGACAAGACATTTTTGATCCTATATTCTTAGATAAATTTCCTAGGGACCATTTAGCTGACGACGACCAAGAATATTATTGTCCACCTAAATTGAGCAGCGAGATCTACAGACAATCTGTAAGTGTTCAATTTTAATTGTACTAGAACATGTTTCCTGCTTCCTGATATGCTCCAGTAATCAAGGACTTCCAGAATACTCCTTACATCGGGTGAGCAGACAATTATTAAGAGAGAAGATAGATTTATAATGCATATGCTATACACCCAGGTCAGATCTCTTCCAATCACGCAAAGGGTGAAACATATGACTAACTGAAGTTTTAGAGGGATTGAGAAAAAGAATGATGCATATACTGTGTACCAGGTCGGATTATAAGTCACGAAAAGGAGACAGTATACGGCTAACAGATAGAAAGAATTGCATAGAGAGAAGATGCAGAGAGATAGAGTTGCATATGTTATAGTCCAGGTCGGATCTCTCGATCACGCAGAGGAGGCAACATATGACTAACAGACAGAAAGAATGAAAATAACTTTCTACAGACCTAATTTGTCGGAATTCCCAGTCACCCCATCAATACCGAAATTAAGGACATAATCCGCACATCGAGGAAAAGTTAATCCACAGTTCTAGATACGAGTTCTTTTAATGTGACTAGTAGATTCCCATGTATATCTCCCTGCTCAACCTATCCGAGCGTCGTATTGTCAGGCTAAACGTACCTAACTAGTTCAAGATTTGTCAAGTCCTTGAATTCCTTAAGTTCAAATCTTCCTAGTAAAATCCATTTAGAATCTTTCGTGCCTACCAGCGCATCGAACACAGAGCGTAGACAGTTTAATTTTGGTACGTTACGCAGGTTCAGATTGCCTATTATCACTTGATAATATCACTTCCCAACACATCACCTACAAGCAAAGCTATTAGAAACATAATTTTGATTTTTAATGTTTTTGGATTTTTGAAAATTTTCAATTTTTTTTGTTTTGTTTTTGTTTATTTCTCCCCCTAAATTTGTGCATGGGTGAGAATGAAATCACTAAAATGCACAAATTTAAACTAATCTAACCGAAAATAAAATAAAAGATAAAAAATTAAAAATTAAAAATTAAAAATAAAAAATAAAAAATAAAAAATTAATCCTCAAAAGAAATAATTTTCAAAAATCTCACAAGCACATCGAATCGAGCTTTGTTAAAAGGCTTGGTGAACAGATCCGCCACATTATTAGTAGTGGGAACCTGTTCCAGTCGGATGAGCGAACGTTCATAACAATCTCTGATAAAATGAATTTTGATATCAATGTGCTTGGTTTTGGAATGTTGGATAGGATTTTTAGCAATTTGAATCGCAACCTCATTATCATAGTAAATAGGGATTTCTAGATAGTTCAAACCGTAATCCAACAGCTTATGTTGGATCCAGATAACTTGAGAGCAACACGCAGATGCAGCAACATATTCCGCTTCTGTTGTTGAGGTTGAGACGGTATTTTGTTTCTTGCACTGCCATGACACCAACCTATCTCCAAGGAATTGACACCCTTCTGATGTAGATTTCCTGTCAAGCTCATAGCCTCCATAATTACTGTCAGCATAAGCATATAAATCAAATTCGGAATTTTTTGATACCAAAGACCCAATTTTGGGCTGCCTTTGATATACCATAAAATTCTTTTGACAACAATAAGATGTGAAAATTTAGGATTAGCCTGATAACGTACGCATTGACAAACTGCAAACATGATGTCTGGACAGCTTGCAGGAAAATACATCAACAATCTGAACATCGATCTGTAGTGTGTCTGATCTACGGATTCGCCATCAATATCTGGAGTCAGCAGGGGTCTTTTGGCCATCGGCGTCGGTGCAGGTTTTGCGTCTTGTAACCCGAACTTCTCAAGAATATCCTCCACATACTTAGCTTGATGGAGCATAATTCTGGTTGAATTTTGTTTGACCTGAAGCCCCAGAAACATGGTCATCTCACCTAATGAACTCATCTCAAACCTCTTTTTCATAACGCCTTCAAAATCTTTGCATAGTTGTGGACTAGTAGACCTGAAGATAATGTCGTCAACGTATATCTGGACTAGAATCTGCTCATTACCAACATTCTTGATGAACAAAGTTTGATCGATAGTGCCACGAGAGTATCCATGCTCGAGCAAGTGCTTTGTAAGAGTCGCATAACATGCTTGAGTAGCTTGATGTAACCCATACAACGCCTTGTCCAACTTGTAGACATGATCAGGAAATGTCGAGTTAACGAACCTAGGGGCCTGATCAACATAGATTTCTTCCTTCACTTTTCCATACAGGAAGGCTGTCTTGACATCTATTTGGTAAACCGTGAAGTTCATGTAGGAAGCAAATGCAAGGAAGATACGAATAGCCTCCAAGCGAGCCAATGGAGCATAAACCTCAGTATAATCAAGACCCTCGACTTGTCGAAACCAGCAAACCACCAATCTTGCTTTATTGCGCACTATGACGCCAGAATCATCCTGCTTGTTTCGATAGACCCAGCGTGTGTCAAGAGACTTTTTGCCCTTTGGTAACTCAACCAATTTCCAAACCCCGAGCTTTTCGAATTGATTTAGCTCTTCATGCATAACATTTACCCAGCTGGGCTCATTCAGAGCCATTTCAACATTCTTGGGCTCTATTTGAGAGATAAAGCAAGAATAGAGACATGTATTGACATCTCCATTCTGACTTCTGGTTCTAACTCCATCGCGCAACTGACCAATGATGTTCTTGATCAGATGATCACGTTGAATTATTGAAGGTATCTCTTGGTTGATATCATTAAGTGAAACGGGAAGACTGTGAATGTTGAAACCTCCATCGTTTGCTGAATGTTCCACATCAGACGAATCTGCTACAAACTCATTAGCAATCTCTTCAGGAAAGAGTAATTCCATAAAGGTTGGAGTGACAACGGAAGCATCTCTAGACATGAACTCTCTTTCAATAGGGGTAAGAGGTGTAGCATCAGCATTTGGAGTATCATTTTGAAATGGAGACTCTGGACTACTAAATGAAACAGATGACCCCCCTCAGGTGAAGCAGATGACTCCCCCTTAGGTGGAGCAGATGACTCCCCCTTAGATGGCGATGAGGATCCGTTGGAGGTCTGTAAACAACTTCTTCGTCGTCGTCTTCAGAAAAAACATTTGAACCAGAGGAAGACCCAGATGAACCATATGAAGACACATTAATGGACTTGAAGAGCAATGTGTAATAAAATAACCAATCAGGGCCCACTCGAGCATCCGTTTCATTCTCCTCCAACCAACGCACGTCGAAGGATTCTACAATCTGCTTCGTCTTCTTATTGTAAACCCTATACGCGGTGCGTGCAGCATATCCTACAAAATAACAATCATCGGCTTTGGCATTGAACTTCGGGTTGGACTCGAGGTGAAGAAGGGTGCAGGGGCAACCAAATACACGAAAATGACTGACTGAAGGCTTATGACTATATAGAATCTAGTATGGTGTCTTCATCTGAGATTTGTTGATTAAGACGCGATTTTGAACGTAGCAAGGAGTATTAACCACCTCAGCCCAAAAGAAAACGGGTAATTTGGAGTCACATAGCATCGTCCTTGCAGCGTCTTTTAACGTTCTATTTCTCCTCTCAGCAACACCATTTTATTGAGGCATGTGAGCAGAGCTGTATTGACGCAAAATCCCCTTTTCTGCACAAAAATAATCAAGAACGACATTATTGAATTCTGTTCCATTATCAGTACGAAGCGCCTTCACCTGGTTGTTGGTTTGGTTCTCAATCATCACGATGAACTTCTTTATCTGATCAGCAACCCCAACTTTGTTGGATAGGAAGAAGACCCACGTAAAACGAGAGAAATCATCAATTACAACCAGACAATATGAACTTCTGTTGATGCTTAGGATGTTAACCGAACCAAATAAGTCCATATGCAATAACTGGAGCACCTGACTGATTAAGTTAACCTGTTTTGGCAGGTGTGGTTTTCTATGATGTTCTCCCTGGGCACATAACACACACTTCTCAAAAGTTATAAAGTCTCTGACTGGTAAGCCTCGGACCATCTCATTCTTAGTAAGACGATTTAGGTTCTTAGCGTTCGCATGACCGAGTCTTCGTTGCCACAACATTGCGTTCTATTCTAAAACCTTTGAAAAGAGGCAAGTGACTTGTTCAAGAATGTTGCTGTTCATATCAATAATATACGCATTTCCATCCCGCTTTGATTTGACAAGAATCCACTCTTCTAGGATGACAATGCCTGGCTTGAGAATCATGCACTCTTTGTCGGTGAAATGTGTAGAATATCCTTTGTCACAAATTTGGGAAACACTCAATAAGCTATGTTTTAACTCAGGATCAAAGTTGACATTTTCAAAGCTTAGCACTCCATTTGTAACGATTCCTCTCTGAGTGATCTTGCCACCTTCTCCGCTCGCAAAGGAAACATATCCCCCATTAAAATTTGAATGTTGCTCAGTTGGGAGATGTCTCTTGTCATATGCCGGGAGCAGCCGCTGTCGACGTACCAAGGTTTGACGACATTCCTCCGCAAGTGTCTCTGCAAGATGAGTGGGATCATTTAGATTTGGGAACCCAGGTCATCACTGTCCTGGGTTGGCCCTTCACTTTCTCTGATTTGTCTTTCAAGATCTTCAAGTTTGAGTCATCATTTTTGATCTTTTCAGAGGATGATGATGATTGATTGGAGGTTAATTTGGGCATCGAATGATATTTAGGTGTCCTAACAGTCACAAGTGGTTTTGAAATATGTTTCTTATTAGTTTGCATGCAGCATCTGGAGTTTCTACCAGAATTGGTTGAAAATCCAGAATTGCTATTTGACGAAACTGATCTTGGGGAAACCGTGTTCGGTTTTGGAAAACTGTTTGGGACTTTGTTATGAAAAACCTTTTTATTCTTTTAAAAAACTGCCCTTTTTCTACTTCGATCATCCTTCCAATCATCATCCCGAGAACGAGTTCTTGAGGACTTTCTAGTTAAAGACCTTCCTCTAGATTCGTTCTCTCCTCTTGGTGACATATAATGTACAAAAATTCTATTCTGACAATTCCTAGCTATATGACCACCAATACCACAATTAAAATGGTGTGACTGCCTTTCTCATATTTATTTTCTATACTGACCCCCTTACATTTCCCACAAGAACATGAACATGAAGCAGATTGTGAGATAAGTGAGGGTGTATCAAATGGTGTGACTTGTTGAAGTGGTGTGTTTTCATTAGGATCATTACAAACATCATGATTGTCAAATAGCTCATCAAACACTTCAAAAAAACTTAATTCAGTATCAGTAGGTGCAGAAGTATCACAAAAACATTGTCATTTTGAACATCAGAAATAATAAAATCTTTATTTGGAACAAAAACATCAGGTTTAGAGTTAGTTTTGTTATCAGAAACAGATCCTTAAACTTCGTGCTTTGACTGATCTAAGGATTGATCTGCAGGGGAAGTAGAAACATTATAACTTTCAACATTAATACTTCCTCCCGAAACAAAACCAGTTGGCTTGCCATAAACCATGAAAGATTCATTGGCAAACTCCTCATCGGTGGCAAGGTGATACTAATAATTATGATTGAAAGGAGGAGGCACTTTATCGTATCCTAAACCTTTTTTCTGGTTTTGTTTGAACTGCTGACAATGTTCAATCATGTTGGCAACTACCTCTCTTGATATATCATATTTTTTAAAATCAAAATTTCCAGTGTCAAATTTGTTTTTTAATGTATCAAGCTCAGTAATTAACTCATAGTTTTCGCATTTGTTACTATAGTCTTCCTGAAGTCTCCTAAAGTCCTTTATTTTTGTCTCTAACTGGGCCTTTAGGGGTTTTTGTCATTTTCTAAGTTGGTAGCCCTCATATCTAAGGTCCTCTACTTCTCTACGTAAAGATTCTGTTTCGTCATGAAGAATTTTAACATAGTCAATACATGCTTGAGAACAGGAAGGTAAACTTATCTCATTTTTCTTTGGTTCAGAAGTAGAAGATACCATCAGCGCAAACTGCAGCTCCATCATCTTTTCTTCTGGATCAGCTGCAACATTCTTCATGGGAGCTTCATCATTGACTTGGGCTAGGTGAACATTATGAGGTTTTGAAATGTTCAAAGCCTGAATTTGGTCCTCCCAGTCAAATGACTGAGCAACCATAGCCTTCTCACCATTTACCTGAGCACCTCCCCGATTGTTTCCCACTGCAACCATTGTCCTGTCATTGTTCAATCTTTTATCTGGCTTCGGGCACTCACGAGCAAAATGACCCGGCTCGTGACAGTTGAAACAACACATCTTCCCTTTGTTGAACCCCACTTTTTTATCAGCATTCATACCCCAGTTGTTCTTCCCAGTCTTCTTGGCAAACTGCTTAGCCCTGAATACTGTCACAGCTATCTGTCATGTGATGTCCATCTCTTCCACATCTTCTGGATGAATCTGATCCAGATAAGCAAATGACAGCTGAGGTGGAAGCTCTCCAGCAACAAAAGCATTATAGCAGTTCACAAGTCATGTGGCAAAAACAAGATTGTCATCACATTCCTTTGTGTTTGAGGAAGAGGCCACAACTGGTACATTGGAGGAGGGAGAAGCTTGAGGAGTGACAGACAGCTGGCTTTGCGAGTGAGGCATGAATGACGCAGCAATAATGGTTTGGATCTGAGGTTGTTGACCAGCAAATGCTTGACCTGAGGAAGGAATGATTGATGAAAGAGAATTGTTAGAGGAAATCCCGAGGTTTGCAGTCAAATACGAATTCACATGATTAATCTCCCGCTGTTTATCATCAATATCACAAGCTTTGGTGATTGCCATTGTTTCAGCAAGAGTGAGGTGATTAAAATCCTTGGTTTTCTTAATAATAGCTACATTCATGTCCCATGACTTTGGAAGAGCATTTAGTAGAGTTTTATTTTATTTCTGATTTGGTCAAGAAGATCCCAGAAATGTTCATCTCAGTAGTGAGAGTGGTGAATCGCTGCAGCTGTGCCTCAAGGGTTTCTCCAGGAATGTAGTTGAACATGTTAAACTTTTGAAGCAACATATACTAACGGCTTTCCTTCATGTCTTCATTACCTTTATATACCTCAATCAAGGCTTCCCACAAAGCTTTAGCTGAAGTATATTCTCCGAAACCTTGAGCTATATCAGGAGATAGAGCCATGGTCAGAGTGGCCAATGCCCTTTCCTGTTCCTCAACTTTCTCAAAGTCTTCATCTGTATAGTTCTCAACTGATTTGTCCGTTATTTATCCTGCAACAGTGGTGGTAATTCGGACAGGACCCTTGATGATGCTTCTCCAAACCTTGAAGTCTTTCATTTTAATGTACTTTTTAATCCGGTATCTCAATTCAGGAAAACCGTCTGCAGACAACAGTCTCAGAATGCGTGTAGTTGTGCCCATGATAGAATCCAATTCATGATGATGTGTTTGAATTTGAGAATCCATTTGTTACTATTTTTAAAGCTTAAAGTTAAAATAAGAAAAATGTCAAAATTTGAGTTTACGGTCAGCCTGTTTACGGCCATAAACTGAGTTTACGGTCGTGTGTTTATAGTTGGGGTGTTTACGGTCAATGAAGAACCATTGATTATGGTTTTATGAAAATGATCTGATTACGGTCCAAGAACACAGTTTACGGTTCTTGAATGTTCTTGAGTTTACGGCCGTAAACAGGGTTTACAGTCGTAATCTCTTGGCAGTAAACTCCTAGAGAATTTCGGTAAACACAAATTTAAAGCAGATTTGATTCCTTTATCAACGAAAACACCAAACCCAATCTCGAATAGTGAAGAATATAAGTTTAAACGATCGAAAACTCGATTAAATGATGCTTTGACACCGGTTTTGCTCTGATACCAATTGTAAGGTCCTAAAACGGATCTTTACCAATGATCAAACAATCAAACAATCAAATGAAACTAGAATATGAGAAGAAGAAAAGAAATCAAGCTTGCACACGTTTATTGCTGAAAAGCGTTTGGTACAACTCGATATATTAGGCCGTGAACTTTGTGGCATCAACAACCAATAATGACCTAAACAACCTCTATTTATAGTGGAATTGGGCCGAAAACTGGGTTTACGGCCGTAAACTCACAACAGGGCCGTAAACTCACTAACAACCTATTAAACCACAATAAAGACTCAAAAGAACTATTACAATGAAAGCCTAGACCAAACCACTAACTGGACCCTTCGAAATGGGGATACTAATCTGACCAAGAGTCCTTCAACCAATCATAGTCCATTTTACCTTTCCTATAACTTGGGCCAAGGCCCAATACCAAATCCATGATCCACAAGTCCACATATACAAGGCCCATTATTGACCCAATCTTCCAAATTGGGCCCAACTCCCTAATTGGACCTAATTCCAAGATCAATTATCAAAACTTGGCCCAAAATATCATATTCATAAAGTCCAGCAAAGGCCCAAATCCAACAAGTCCATAAACAGCCCAAACACGAAGCCCAAAACGCCGAAGGTCCAACAGAGGGCGTACGCTAGGCGTACTCCTCCGGTACGCTGGGCATACTTCGCCTTGTGCTGACCACCATCGGGGTGGTTGACCTAGTACACTGGGTGTATTGGATTTACGTGGGGCGTACACGAGCTGTTCTTAAAATTCTAATAAGTGCTTAATGGCTTAAGAAGTTAAGCCAAAATTTCAAATCCATCGACCAAATGTGCCTTAGAACCATAAAGTCTTGAACTTTATCACTTTGGACGTCCAGAAAGTTCTTAATACATGGTCTTAATCCATTAAGACCCTTCTACTACATGCATGGGACACCTTCAGCCATTGGGACATCATTTTTATCACTTAGGACCCTTTCTAGAGTCTGAAAGGACAACTCATGTCGTCCAAATCATAACATGCACGAACTTGGGGACTTTTGGGACAAGAGTGGTTCCATAAAGCTAGAATGGCTAGATCTATATCATTCAAGCATAAAGTTTGAAGCTTTTTACCTTCTGGAGCTTCTAGGGCACAAACCAACTTCAGATCTACAAGCTTGATCTTCTTCTCCAACTCCTTGATGCAATACCTTCTTCTTAAAACACTCAAGAAACACTCAATAAGCTCATACACTCAAGGAAATGGCTAAGGTTTGGGGAAAACGACTCTAAGTAATGGAGGTTGAGGTAAGGGAGGGTTATATGCTCATAATGTTGCTTATATAGCCCCAAACCCTAAATATTAGAGTTTCCTTCTGACATGAGTACGCCCAGCATACACAGGTGTACGCCCAACGTACTAAGGTGCGCCTAATACGCTCATCGTACCCTTATGTACACGTAACGTACTCTTCCTTGTCCCAAAATTGCAACTTAGCCCTTAGGCTTCTCATGGTTTCACCCTTCCATCCCCAGGGACTATAAATGACAAAACTTGGGATGTTACAAGTCTCCCCAACTTAAACTAGGTTTCGTCCTCGAAGCCTGCTACGGCGAACAATTCAGGATAATGCTCCCGCATCTTGTACTCCGCTTCCAAGTCTACTTGGATTTATTCTGATGCTGTCACTGGTCTCCCTACATAATATAAGTGCTCTCTGACCTGAACATCACCCAACGATACAACCTCCTACTCATCCAATATGCGCCTTTGTAGATGCCAGTCTTGAAAAGCGATGAGAATCTAACCGAACCTTTCAGAAAGTCTAATCTATATGCCACCTTGCCAAACCTGACCATAATCCTGATGATCCAATGTATCGGAAACCCAACTTTCCCTTGTCCTGAAGCAAACCCTTTATGTGCTGACAGGATAATGCATCCTTCAGCTCCCGAAACAACTCATGTGATCAACCAACAAACAAGTATGAACACTCATACCTGGCCCAATCAGCCTCGACCTGGAATACCAAGCATGCCTATGACGGGTCCAGTAATCCCTAGGATGGAATACCCTTGTATCACACACATGTTTGGCCTAGTCAACCCTCGGGTTGGAATACCAAACATATCAGGTCCAATCAATCATAGGGCCCGGTTATCCTCATGATGGAATACCCTAGATTGGAATACCTCTATGAACATAACTTAGGTCTACTCATATTTTGAGATCTAAGGATCTATCCTTGTGTCTCATCCACAATCCTCTGATTCGTCACATCTGAGTACAACTCCCCTGAATCTCAACAATGCATCCCTTCCGAATGCACTCCTACAAGATACATAACCATCACAGTCTCTATGCCCATAGCCTATGACTGGAATACCCTTACATGGTCCTCAGCATAGGTCTGTATTGCTTCTGATCACACAGTATGAGTATGGTATTCCTTCTCCGGCCCTCAGCTCGTGACTGGATTGCTCCCAATGACCTATTGACACTGCTGTCGTCACTTCAGTTGCCCAACACTCCATCCTGGAGAAACTCAGCTCCTCCATTTCCCAAGAAGGCCTAATCCATGTTCTTCACAACACCGACATGTGCCACCATACTGAAACCTCACCCTACACCATCCACTTATGGAAACCATCATTCGAACCGCAACAGACAACATCTTCCATAGCTAATCCCCATCCAAGAATCCCCGATTCTCCCCCAATTATAGCACTAACCACTACCCACTGGTGGCAAAGCCGATACATGACTTAATCGTCCTAATTGAGTATTACGATTCTTAACTTTAGAGGGTTAACCTACGCAAAGCAATCCTACTGATACGAAGTAACGAACTTCATGGGAATCCGAATTCCCGTTGATGATCTTTGAATTTCCGAATACCACTACTCGCCCTAGACTGGCGATCCTCTATCCTAACTCCTTGTCCTCGAATGCATCTTTGGATCATAACCATCTACACTCCCTTGACAATAAATTATCTATAACCTCTCCTATATCCTAATAACTTATGCATAAAGAAAACGAAAGCTCATAATACAATCATAAACAAATAGATAGGAGAAAAGACATACCGACCGCCACATCTGGTACTTTCCTGGCCTCCTTGGCTGTAAGCTGGAAGGCATGTCCTTGAGCCTTCGGAGGCTCTGCTCTACCCTGACCCCCGCGAGTAATCCTCCGGGTGACCAACGCTGGAGCCTGAACCAGCCTGGCATCTAGTAGGGGACAATAGGTCTTTATGTGGCCCATCTACTCACAATGGTAACAAATCCTAACACCAACCCCTAGAGTCTGCTGCCTACAATCCTTCATGATGTGACCCTCTTTGCCGCACATGTGGCATCCTGAAGAAGATCGGTAAACCCCATCATGTACCTTGCTGTACTTTCCACAAGTACGACCCCTCCAAATCCCCTGTATGTAATCAAAGGCCCTAACCCGTTTCGGCACAGTTTGAGACTGTGTCGGGGTCTGTCTCTACTCTCTCAGCTGAAGCTCAATCTCCAACTCTTGCCCCTTGGCGGCCTCCTGTAACTCTAGCAAGGTATCACATCTCTGTGTGGACACGAACTGTCTAATGTCCGTCTTGAGCATGCTTAGATATCGGGTCATCTTATCCTACTCCGAAGCAAACTCAGTGCAAAACATCGCCTCTCAGTAAACATGCGGGTGATCTTCATCATCGACTCTACATCCTGTCACATATCTAAGAACTCCTGCGCTAGCCTCTCCCGCTCAACCTACGGGACATAACGGGTACGAAACTTATCCCGAAATCGATCCCAAGTAACCACAACGTGCTGCTCATCTGAATATGATCTAGTAATCAACCTCTACCAATCCTTTGCTCCGGACCTCAGCAGGTTCAGAGCACACCTGACCTTCTAGTCAGCAGGACATGAACATGTGAAGAAACATCCTTCCACGTCGGATAGCTACCTCATGGATATGATTAGATCCTGAGTTCCATCAAATGTCGGGAGCTTCATGTTATCGAAGTCCCGGTTCTGAAAAGCTCGCACGGATCCCAACCCTACCACCAATACAACTGTTGTGGCTGCAGCGGCAGCCGCCTTGGTGAGGGCTGCATAGCGATCATCGAAATAATCTACCATAATGGTCTTGATAGACCCAAACATCTCCGGAAACTAAGCCCGGAACATAGCAGCAACCTCATCATGCAAGATCTCCCGGATCCTGGCATCCATCTCATCCGGCCGATAGTCTTGGGTGTTGACGACACCTCTTGTCTGCCATCTCCTGGTCCTGACCCGGATCCAGTCACTAGACCTGGAAATGGGGCAAATTTGGAGCGAATCGACCTTGATCCAAACCCTTTTAACAAATTTCAAAATCCAATCCAAACCCGCTCCATAACCCGCAGGGTTTTGAATGATCAAATACATACCCTTATCCACCGAATCAACAGATATCCAAGACCGCCCCATAACCCATAGGCCTTTTGAATTTTCAAACACATTTTAGTTAATTCATATAATAATATTTCTTAAATAAAATAAATGTTGATTTAGAAAACACATTACGTACTTGAGGACTTTCGATTGGAGTTAAAAATCACTAGTGTAGTAACTTCTGATTTATTTTTTAATGTCAATTGTAGTGATAGAGAATAGCAATGACAAACTATATTTCAGTTGGTGAATGAATTTATTGATTTATGAATGAAATATGATGATTGCTTGATGAAATATAAATGAAATGACATCATAATTCTTAGTAGAAGACTGGAAGTCTAGAAATTGACTGCTTGATTCTTATGTATAAACAATTTAGACTTTGGCATTTTCCCTTTGGACTTTTGATTGGAATTAAAATTAAACTTTAAGTAATATAAAATATAAATGAATAATCCAAAAAATATACGGGGCGGGTTATAATCGGAGCAGATTAGTGATGATCCATACCCGACCCTTTTAATGAAAGGGTTAGCGGGTATGGGTCGTTAACGGGTAAACGAATCAAAAACTTTGCTCTAAACCCATATAATTCTTAAGGGTTTGGATTGGATATGGGTCAATACCCACTCCATTTCAAGGCCTACTAGTCACGAATCGTCGTGTAACCACCATGCTGAAAGCAAGCCGAAAAGATATCAGATACTCCTCATAACAATATGGGAACCAACTCCTAACCATAAACCCTAAGGGTTGTGACTTCCTTTCTATGCGTATGGGTCCTGTTCTTTCAGTAGTAAGGGCCCATACTACCTTCCACACCTACCCATATTTGTCTCAAGTATCATCACAATGCCCTAAACAATACATAAACATAACGAGTGTTCAATCCTCACTCCTAGAGGAATGCTAAGTTTCTCATAATCGGTAGACTCATCCAAACTACCCATCTATCCATTGACTGCTACACGACCTTCCTTTGTTGCCAGTTAACTATTGCATGGATACAATCGCATGTCGCACAGCTTAAACAATCATAGACTAAAAGATTTAAGCAGGACCAAATCCCTTACCCTAAGACCATTTAACCCATGTAGCATGTGACTTAGAGTATTCACCCAATAGTTAGTCACACATGAAAGAGTCACAAACAATCAATGAGGTACTCTACATAAGATAAGGCATCAAAGATTAGGTAATTCTATCATAAGATTTCTGAGGATCCCTATCTTAGTACCAACATGCTGTTCTAACATATCACATTATATCAAATAACTTGTATGGTATTTTGGGGTCTACTGCTAATCGTACACTTGCATCCTCCTTTATTATTTTGAAAACAGTCTGAAAATCATTTTGAAAATCTTTTTCTTGATTTGAGACTGGAGTCACACGAGTGTTCCTATTCACTCAAACCAAGGCTCTGATACCAACTTGTAACATCCATAAAAATCAAGCAAATTTAAAACTTTTTCAAACATTTCAAATCGTGAGTTATTACAAAAAGTTTCCAAAATAGTTTCATAGCAGAGTATCCCAAAAATTCAGATCATGAAATGTGAGGAAGTGTATGGTCACGCCTTCGCCTTCTCGAGGTCATCCGCTGCACCTGAAACAATAGTCGATAAATGTAAGCTTGAAGGCTTAGTGAGTTACCCCCAAAACAACCATACACACAATAATACACATATAATAACAAACATCATACTATGGGTCCAATCATCCGTCGAGATGGAGTACCCCAGGCCCCTCAACCATCGGGTTGGAATGACAACATACTATGGGTCCAATCAACCATCGGATTGGAATACCCCTAGGACCTCAACCATTAGGTTGGAAATCCCACCAACTACGAGTTCGATCATCCTTAGGATGGAATACTTGATGGGTTTTAGCTATAAGAACATCCTATGTGCTCATACAAACCCTAAGGCTTGGACCTAGGTTTCTCTATTGTACATGCAATTCATCCAAGACTATAAACCCTAGATCTAGTATATGATAATCAATATAACATATAAATTAGGGTTTAGATCATACCTTAATTGTTATGTAGCAATAACAATCTCAAATCCTTCTTGTATTGACTTTAGAAAGCTTAGAGTCACAAATGTCGCTCCTCTAATGGTTCACAAACACCAAGAGCAAGAGGATGAAGAGGACAAGAGAAGGAGTCTCTCAAAAACGTGTGGAAACCCTAGAGAATCAGTTCACCACGTTTTTGGAGCATAAGGGTTCTATATATAGTGAGGCTATTAGGGTTATCTAACAAGGAAACCCTAATTTGGATGCTTAAGCCCTAAGCAACCCATGGAATCCTTTCCTTAAAGGCCTTGGACGATTTCTAATGGGTTTCCCCATAGAATTCGTCCAACCTTATAATATAAGGCAATCCATAGCCCAATTGCAATTATCTTATAATTACAATTCCAGTCCCTTAAGTTTAATTAATCTCTTTTAGTCACAAACTTAATTCTTATTAATTCTTGGCTAATATTAATTAAACAATATGATTTCTCCTTTAATATATTATTCCCATAATATATTAATAAATCATATTTAATCATTTCTCTCCATAATTCATCCTATCAAGTTGCTTTGGTGAAGGCAACCCAAAAGGACCATGCACCATCGGGTCAAGTAGATCAAATTCTTGTCACAATGACTATTGCCAATGATATTACAAAGTCCTCTATCGGAGATTGTTACAAGATAATTCCTTAGACTTGATGTCTCTCACTCAAAGTACAATCCTTTGAACATCCTTTTGCATAAAATTTCTAATCTAGACATAGACTCTTAATATCTAACTCCCAAGATAGAAACCTTTCCATATTTTCCATATGACAACTCATTCTCAATAGAATCTTATCTATTCATAATAATGTCGATATGGTCCATCCAATACTATACTTCCAACTACCCACAAGCGACCAATCCTCGACGAACTTTGGATTGTCCTTTGATAGTTGTTTAATTATCTTAGTCGAAACCGATTCTTGTCCTTTTTCCCTCTAAATGCGCTAGACATTTGGAAAATTTTAGAATGGTCAAATATTATAGCATTTGCAATCGATCCTATACCCGATGCATAACGTCTTACATAAAGATTTGATACTTTATCAATCTTCTGCCATAATATTTTATGTGCTACGTTCTCAAAATTCGAACTATGAAGAGGAGTGCCGTAATCATAATCGAAATTTGTGAACACAATATGTTTCCTTGACTAAATTATTAACATTCCACAACCTAAGCCTTTAGATTTGAAATGAAGCATAATATTCTCTCCCTTAATTATAGCAAAACAACTTTTCAACTATTGCGACTTTGCAAAGTATAAGTCTTGTTTTCTATAATTAATATTGCTAACTTGCAATACTTTCCATAATAATCATACAATCATAACATTTATGCTCGCACTTTCATGATGATTATTATAAACATAACAATTATGCTCCCACTAGCTTTGACGTGTATTCAGAAACCAGCTTAACTTTCAGAAAAACAATACCTATTGAATTTCTTAAGTTCATGTTTCTAATACCTAATGCTTTGATAATCCTTTATCTAAGCTTATACACCTTTCCCTTAGATAGCTCATATGTGTGTCTAAACAATTCAGACTAATTGCCAAACCTCACAATTTGAATCATGGAAAGGGATACCGTAACCATAATCGAATTCGAGAATACAATTTCACAATCACTATCTTCTTAAAATCTCTATTAGTGAAAGCATTTCCTCACAGTCATTTTCATGAAGGAGGGAATCTTATGACACTTAGATTTTAATGGTGTATGTGTTCCCATCCATGTGAATTTCTCAAAACCAAAGTTTACGACAAATTCAAACTCATATGGACCGAACTTTCTTAATCTTGATTTCTTGCCTTATGGTAACACAACTGCCCACCATGTCTTCCAAGTAGTTAAGCAGCTCACCTTTTCCTATCAATGTACTTTTCATTGATCAAGGTCCTTGCCTTTTATGCATTCAAATGAGAACTCATAGATCTCACATGCATAATTAACTCAATTGAAATGGCACAGAAACAAAATAGTGTCAACACGATAGGTTGTAAACCTCAACTCGTGTGCTAGTGATGATCGATAAGGTTTATTTTGATTTGTTCTTGAAACCTTTCAAGACCATTAAGACTCCCACCGACTCCTTGACATATAAGATTCTTTTGTCAATAAACATTTCTTGACAAAAAAATATTCAAGAGTTAGTGTAGTTTTTATCAAAACACTTCATAAATTGGTCCTAGTTGGTCTTTGTCTTATCCAAGACATCACAACTTTCCACATTTGATGAATGTTATAAACCTTCTTAATAATTTTCACTCAATGTCACAATCTTAACTCTAAGACTTGTTTTGGAACGAAGTATGATTAACTTTGATTTAACCATTTCTTCAATTCTCTATTCCTCTTCTTAGACATACAATGGTACTAAGACTCACTTAGATGATCAATTGAGATATGGTTCTTAATCATTAAGACCTATCATAAAGCATAAAAGGTACTCTCCCTTCTTCTTAGAATGAAGAAACTTTTATCTTTCTGCCTGTTTGATTCTTCTTATTCGTTCTGCTATTGATTTAAACTTTTTCAATCAATTCAGAATTACGCTTAATCTTATAAGTATAATCATATTTACTAAACCTTTAGTAAATCATGACGAATATATTTTTTACTCTTATGGTGGACTTGATCAACACACAACTTTGTGTACTCGATCTCCTAGTCCTTCACTTGACACTTTGTCAATGAATTAGTCTAATTTCCAAATATTAAATTTCTCATTCATCGTGAACCAAGTTGCATGATTCCAAGTTTCTGTCCAATTGAAACATGGGCGATGAAAAACTTTCCTTATTTGGTAAATTTTCCACATTTCCATAATTAAGAATCAAACCCATTATTGCTAATAATAGAAACATTCAAACATCAATTTTTCATACACGCCATTGCAAGGATAAATAAATAATATAAAATCAAAATTTATTTTATGGCGGAAAAAATTTGTCCTTACAATGCAATTCTTTAAAACTATGCTTACACATATTTCTTAGCAATCTTATTCTAACTCTAAGTAGTAGCTCAAGAATCTAAATTTCAAGTAATGTGATCGAAATCCATTCCTTCATGGTTAGATTCTGCTCACTTTTTCCCTTAAGCTTCCTTTCTTTTCTTTGATCCTACAAAACATCAATTGTAATCTTATCACATTATGTATTAAGAATCTAGAATAGAAACTTAAAAGAGTTAGTCAATGGATTTTACCTAAATCAGAGCCATACGTTTTGACTCTCCCATCTCTTAGATCTCTTAGGTAAATAGGGCAGCTTCGTCTCCAATGCCCCTTCTCTTGGCAATAAAAGCAAATTGATTCTTTTGGAACAGGACATGGAACTAGTTCAGACATTGCCTTTCTCTTATGATCAAACTTTTCGATCATAGCATGTCTTTCGTTGCCATTGTCTATATCCATAGAGGTCTTGAAGGCAGATTCACCAATCAACTTTGCTTTTCTATTGTGCCAAACCATTGCTGATTCAGCAACAATAAGCATATAGGTGAGATCTATAAGGGTCACGTCGTAGTTCATCATATAGTACTCTCTTATGAACTCACTATATGAGTTAGGAAGTGACTGAAGAACCCATTCAACAGCCATCTCCTCATAGACAACGGATCCCAACATTCTTAACCTATCAATGTGTGACTTCATCCCTAGTACGTGTGCACACACCGACTTTCCTTCTTAATGTTTACTTGCCAAAAGGGCTGGAGTGAGCTTGAACTTTGCAAGCCTTCAAACTTGTGGGTTAGGGAGAATAATTGGAGGAGGTGAAGGAAGAGAAGCATGATATCTTGTTCCTCGATCGAATCGTGGAATATCATCTTCATGCGGAATGCTTGTTCCACGGGATTTGGGAAGACCATAGTTGTCGCACTTTGACATCTACAAAACGGGAGAAAACGAATTCAAGTTAGTTGGTTGATTAAGTCCTTAGTGAATCACCCAAATGAGATACTAAGGCTAGGACCCAACACAATACGCTACAACCTAGAAAAGGGATGCCCTAATCTTGTTGCAGAATATTTGAAGGTAAGTGAATGACGATTCACTAATTTCCACCATGAAAAACGAAAAAAAAATTTAAGTTTTAAATCTATGAAAACTCCTAGATCCTTTGAGATTCATTGAACATTTCAATGGCATGTTTAAATCTCGATATGCCCCTCTAGTTTGTGACTGGGATGCCGAGGATCACAAAGCGGGTGTGAATAACCATGCAAACTTACATGGTGCCCTCACATGTTACAGTCACCTATTCGATGTGCCGGTAAACCACACACGCTCCACCGAACTATGACAAACATTGAGTCATCCTTTGCCACCTTTGCTCAGAACCATTTAGTGTGCTGGTAAACCACACACGCTCCACTAACGTCTTTGCTAGGGTACAAAGTGTAATTTCATGGAATTGCATCAATTCACTTTTGCCTAAGTAACTAAGATTGGGAATTTGTAAAACATTTAGTTACTTTTTGTACTTCATTATACTTATAATGGAAGGTTTTGTCCTATCCTACCCGTTCGGCTAACGGCCCTCCACTAGTCAAGAGTGCGGTGGGTAAGAGTGGATACCCATTCAATCGCCATTTTATAGGCAATTTCCTTAAACACCCCTTATAGACCAGCTTCGTGAATGAGGCCTACTAACGGTAAGACTAACTTTACTCATACATATATATAATGTTAGACTTTTAATGTTATATATAGTATAGGGTGTATTTTACACTTTTAAAATACTAGTTGGTCAAATTTAACAATTATACATTTAATTCAATTAAAGTGTGAACCAAAACTTTTATGGATTTATTAAACCTCTTTTAATTATATACCTTAATTAATTAATAAAACCATAAGGGTGTGATTTGAACTTTTCAAAACAATAGTAGGGTTTTAGAATTTAACATTCCTAAATTAAACCTTTTAATCAACTTTTAAATTCCAAAACTTGAAGGCAAGTTTTGAAACATTTCAAAACATTTAGGTTTAGAATTTAAATATACATCAAAATTAAACTTTTAATCAAAATTTAAATTCCAAAATTTGAGGGCAAGTTTTGAAACCTTTTCAAAACATTAGGGTTTCAACTATTTAAATTTCAAAACTAGACTTTTGAGTTCAAATTTAAACTATAAAACCTAAAGGGAAAATTGAAACTTTTCATAACATAAGGATCAAATAACAAATAATATAAATTAGACAATTAATTTCATCATTATCTATATTTGACCTAATTTCAATTTCTTGCAAAATAAGTTACCTAATTAATACAAATAATCCAATCTTTATCATATAAGGAAGTTATTATTTAATCAATTGGTAATTATCTTGTGTTTTGGCAAGGATATTCTTTAAGAAACAATAAAAATCATATTTTATAGGTTTAAAACGAATATGGTAATAATCCTTAAGCAAAATAGCAACAAAATCTGAAATTTCCTCTGTCTGATGCTCCGACTCGCCGAGTCACACTTTGGAACTCGCCGAGTAGGGCCGACTCGCCGAGTCCAAGTAGTGACTCGCCGAGTTAGGTCGAACAGAAAGCCAGAATACTATTTTCAGCTACATAATGCATCAATACAATAGAAACAAATCAAGGCTCTGATACCACTGATGGGTTTTAGCTATAAGAACATCCTATGTGCTCATACAAACCCTAATGCTTGGATCTAGGTTTCTCTATTGTACATGCAATTCATCCAAGACTATAAACCCTAGATCTAGTATATGATAATCTATATAACATATAAATTAGGGTTTAGATCATACCTTAATTGTTATGTAGCAATAACAATCTCAAATCCTTCTTGTATTGACTTTAGAAAGCTTAGAGTCACAAATGTCACTCCTCTAATGGTTCATAAACACCAAGAGCAAGAGGATGAATAGGACAAGAGAAGGAGCCTCTCAAAAATGTGTGGAAACCCTAGAGGATCAGTTCACCTTGTGTTTGGAGCATAAGGGTTCTATATATAGTGAGGCTATTAGGGTTATCTAACAAGGAAACCCTAATTTGGATGCTTAAGCGCTAAGCAACCCATGGACTCCTTTCCTTAAAGGCCTTGGACGATTTCTAATGGGTTTCCCCATAGAATTCGTCCAACCTTATAATAATTATCTTATAATTACAATTCCAGTCCCTTAAGTTTAATTAATCTCTTTTAGTCACAAACTTAATTCTTATTAATTCTTAACTAATATTAATTAAACAATATGATTTCTCCTTTAATATATTATTCCCATAATATATTAATAAATCATATTTAATCCTTTCTCTCCATAATTCATCCTATCAAGTTGCTTTGGTGAAGGCAACCCAAAAGGACCATGCACCATCGGGTCAAGTACATACCAAAATAGTTATGGACTTAGACACTAATCCAACAATATTCTCGGCCCACAACCATCGGGTTGGAATGCCCACACACAATAAATATATAACATATACTATGGGTTCAATCATCTATCGGGATGGAATACCCCAGGCCCAGAACCATCGAGTTGGAATGCCCACATGCTATGAGTCCAGTTATCCTCGGGATGGAATACTCTCGGCCCACAACCATTGGGTTGGAATGCCCATAACCAATCAGACATGTGCACCTATATCAGGTAACCATATAACAGTCTATAGAGACAACATACTAGGGTCCTATCATCATCGGGATGGAATACTCTCAACTACCAATCAATCATGTGCACATATAACAGGTAATCTCCTACCAGCATATTGACAGTCAGACCAAAGTACAGGTCACTAAGCATACATGCCCCACAGTGTAAACAATCTTAGGCTAAAGGACTCGATTCCACAACGGTTAGACTCAAACAAGAGTTGCGATGCAGAACCCAACCCTTCAGCCTAAGGTCCTTTAAACCATGTAAATTGGCACATAAGATAGTCATACAGACCTAAAAGATCACTGATCATAACATCATCCTAAAACCAAGATATAGATCTAACATAGCAACACAACACGTAATCACAAGATAACTCACCTTGGTGCCTTAGACCCATGAGTATAATGAGGATAACTCACCTCGAAATGTCGATCTGAACTGAAGAATCAAATTCCCGACTCGTTGGCTCACCAAAATCCCGAACAATCCAAATAACGAATAATAAGTCAATAAATGGGGATACTAATTTGGCCAAGAGTCCTTCAACCAATCATAGTCCATTTTGCCTTTCCTCTAATTTGGGTCACGACCCAATACCAAATCCATGATCCACAAGTCCACATATACAAGGCCCATTATTGGCCAAATACTTCCAAATTGGGCCCAACTCCCTAATTGGGCCTAATTCCAAGATCCATTATCAAAACTTGGCCCAAAACATCATATTCATAAAGTCCAACAAAGGCCAAAATCCAACAAGTCCATAAACAGCCCAGACACGAAGCCTAAAACGCCAAAGGCCCAACATAGGGCATATGTTGGGCGTACTCGTCTGGTACGCTGGGCGTACTTCGCCTTGTGTTGACAACCATTAGGGTGGTTGACCCAGTACGCTAGGCGTACTAGATTTACATGGGGCCTATGCGAGATGTTCTTAAAATTCTAATAAATGCTTAATGGCTTTAGCAGTGAAGCGCAAATTTCAGATCCATCGACCAAATGTACCTTAGAACCATAAAGTCTTGAACTTTATTACTTTAGACGTCCAGAAAGTTCTTAATACATGGTATTAATGTATTAAGACCCTTCTACAACATACATGGGACACCTTCAACAATTGGGGCATCATTTTTATCACTTAGGACCCTTTTCTAGAGTCTGAAAGGACAGGTCATTTCGTCAAAATCATAACATGCACCAACATCAGGACTTTTGGGACAAGAGTGGTTCCATAAAGCTAGAATGGCTAGATCTATATCATTCAACCATAAAGTTTGAAGCTTTTTTACCTTCTGGAGATTCTAGGGTACATGTAACATCCGGATTCCTAGGTATCTTATTTTAATTATTTATCTTGAGTTTTATGGAGGGACTCGGCGAGTAGACGTTCAGACTCGCCGAGTACGATCGCAAATTCTTGTTTGGATTAACGACCGGACTCGACGAGTCCGTGCTGTAAAGTGAAACACTAAATCTCAGGGCCTGAGCCCTATTTAAAGGCCCTTATGGCCGTCATTTGCGGCCACTACTCCCCTGATATGAGTATATTTAGTTATAAAATTCATGCATTATCTTAATACTTTATGTTAATTTTATCTCAAATAATGAACCAAAGTTGCTTAATTAGGTTAAATATTTCACTTTCAGTAACAAAGACATGCTCGGATGGAAAAGGAAGCGGAACTGGCGATTGGACGCATGGATCTTGGATTTTGAAGAAAGAAGGACGTTGTTGGATAAATTGACCCCTCGTCAGTGTTTTTGCCATATCTCATGAACCGTAACTCCGATTGATGAGATTCAAAATGTTCTGAAAACTAAACACAATTTCGGACGACTTTCGGGTTTTGACAAAATGATGATTCCTTTGTTTTGTGACGGACTCGCCGAGTAGGTCACTGGACTCGCCGAGTAGCCTCTGTTTTGTGAAAATCTATATAAAGGGACTTTCAGATCGATACCCTAAGATAGAGGTGAACCCTTGGAGGCCAATTGTCGACAAAAGGTGCTGCTGGAGCGTAGGAAGCAAGGGAATCAACCCCACATTCAATTTTAAGGAGAATCAAGTCAAAATCAAGTTTACTCTTACCTAATCTCTTGTTTGAACTATGTTTTTACCAATTGATTTCGTTTTTGTGCTTGTTTCTGCTGTAATCATGAGCTAAAAACTCATAACTTCTGTTTAGGTAGATGAATTTGTGAACATGGATTGATTATTTGATTAGGATTAATTTTAATTGGTGATTATGTTTTATTAAGCTTGTTAAAGAACCTTATGTGTTAACAATAACTATTCTTCTGTTAATAAATCAGTAATTAAGTTGTATGAACATCTCTTAGTTGCTAATTTCATATGATTTACGTGACCACATAGTTGTATGTCTAGGAATAACGAATGTGAAACTAGAATTAACTTGAAGATAGGTAAGTTAATGTGTGAGCTTGTGTGATGACCATCAATAAGAGGTTAACTAAAGGACCAAATTAGTTAACTATTACAAGTCTAAATTAACCCGAATAAATAACCTAGTGAATTGAATTAAATTAGACAATTGGCCACTGTTTGAGTTAGTTTGTTCTCTAAGGATTAGCTATAGCGAATGTGAATCTAATCACTTTAGTCGGTAACCAATAAAGAATTAATCCGATATATTTACCATAAAATCATCCATGGGAACAAATGATTCGAACCTAAACAGAAGGCCTTTTTAATCATTGAATTTAGTTGATCTTTGTTTTCTTAGATATTAGTTGCTTAGTTTGCGTGTTAGTAAAGTATTTAAGTTTCTAGTCTTGCAAAACTAGAGAAAACCCATTTTCTATTACTTGTTTTATTTAGATAATATTAACATTTATTTTAATTGTTTACCGTTCCCTGTGTTCGATACGCTACTTGCTTGAACTATATTACTAAGCGATAGGCACACTGCCTTTCGTGTGTTTATTTTGTGTCAAAGTTAGTAGGATTAAAACTAGTTGGTTTCACACACATCAATTTTTTGGCGCCGTTACCGGGGAACGGTTCTAAATAGTTAATTTTATTTGCTAATTGTTATCATTTTTTATTTTATTTTTTTTATTATTATTTTTATATACTTTATTTATTTATTTATTTATTTTGTTTATTATGTACTTTCCAAATCTCGATGCTTTTGATGATTTTCTTGAGGAAGTAGTATAGGAAATTGAGCAAGAAGATGAGGAGTGTGGATCAGATGAAGATTTGAAAAAATTAGATAGATGGATAGATAACATCTTGCCCAACACACAAGAGCAATCTGAGTTACAAGAGCTAAAGTTACAAGATGAAGAATTTAATCCAGAAAAAGATTTGGAGGAGCTGGAAAGGTTGCTAGCAGAGAGGTCGGTTGAAGAACAAGAACAAGCTGAATTGCAGGAACCAAGCTGTGGTTTGACCATTACCACGACATGGTCCCCTGTAGTTCTGGTTTGTGTTTCGAAGCATGGGGTGACGATTCCAACTTTGGAGAAAGTTCTAAAGCGCGATCTATTTTTTATTAGTATCCAACCGATTCCAACCCTTATCAAGATTCGTGGGTTTTATAAAATCAAGCTCGTTTGGCCAATTTTTGAAGAAAAGAGCCAAATTTTACAAATGGGTCAAAAGAAAATATTTAATGCAATGGATGGAATGACATTGATTTTTTTAGAAGTTTATTAAGTTGGGAGTCCAGCTAAAGACTCGCACAAAAAGAAGCGCTTGCGGGAGGCACCCGTCATTAGAGTTTGCTTTTCTTTTTCTTTTTAAACTTCTAGTATTTAGGGATAATTTAGGATTTTTATTTTGATTTATTTTTATTATTACTTGGTATTTGTTTTTGATCTTTTCAGAAGCTAGGGTGATATTAGAGCGAATTCTTAAAGTGAAAGGGAATTAAAGTGAGCGGTCGAGTCGTTTACGAGAAGATTAGAAGATTTTGAGCGATATGTTGAGTCTGATGTTTATATTTGATTAAAAAGAGTCTCGTCCCTGAAGAAAATGAGGAGTTGTATTACCTTGATACTCTCCTTGAACAGAAACTTAAAGCTGAAGCAGAAAGAAGAAAAGACCTGATCAGAGTCATGAACTCGTCGAGTGCATAATACTAACTCGACGAGTCCAAGCAAAAAATCATGATTTCTGCGAGTATAGCGATTCAACTCGGCGAGTCTCCACATAAAACTCGGCGAGTTACTCATTCTTTTTATATTTGAGTTGACGATTTGATTCCATTCGACGTTGGCATTGTCTATATTTTTGAAGATCATTTTCCGAGCGTTTCCAAGATGTTTTTTCCCACATATTGAGAGTTGTCAACCACACGAGATTTGACGCCCAAGGCATGGATGCGCTGTTCCCATGCCAAAGTCAGCTGAAGTTGGAGCTTTACATGAAGAAGATTCACCTCGCGACTACTATGCCAGGGGAGTTTGTTCCAATTCTCTCTTTGTTTTATTGTTCATTATCATGCATACTATGCAATGGGGACATTGCATAAATTAAGTGTGGGGTAGGGGTTGGTTACATTAGTTAAAATTTTAGTTAAATTTTGAAAATTTTGCATTAAAACTATAGGGCTAAATTAGAAAATTTTGGTAAAAGCAATTAGGGATCATGCTAGTATTATATTTGATGATTGCATGAAAACCCAAATGTTTAGTTGAGCCTATATACGTTCTAGTGCATTTGTGGCTTCCTTATTCTAGTGAAATCATGGGACAAAAACACGACCTCGCTTAGTTTGAAGGATGCAGTATGTTTAGCATCGTGTACCTGAAATGTATCCAGGAAAATTATTATCGTTAACCAATAAAGGTTGAAGTTGAGCGCCCCTGCTTAAGCATGTAGGTTTTGAGTGAAAAAAAAGTGAGGTACATGTAAAAAAAAGAGAATTACAAGAAAAGTTATAAGAATTTTGGAGCAATCAAAGTGAAGATCAAAAGATCAAAATTCCGAAGATTCAAAAAGTTGAAGATACCAAAAATCAAACAACAAGGTGGTGAATTCAAAGAAATTAAAGATCAAATGTCAAACAAGTGAAGAATTCCAAAGAGCTCCAATGTGGTATCATAAATTGTAATTGTCTAGATTATGTATGATTGGGTTGCTCAACCAAAAATACCTTGAGGTTAGGAGGTTTTCTGCTGATGGATTCGGAGGGATGCATAAAATGAGCATTGTTCGGAAAAAGTGGGCGAATGTTTATGAGGATTGTGAGTATTTAGAGTATGGGGGGTTCCTTAGGAAAATTTTAGACACAAATGCATGCGTTGCGGTCTTGGCATAATGACTGGGTTTGATTGGGATTGTCTTATGTAATATTAGTGTAGTAAAATTCAGTTTTGGTTGGAGGCAAGCAAAAGTCAAGTGTGGGGTATTTTGATATGAGTATATTTAATTATAAAATTCATGCATTATCTTAATACTTTATGTTAATTTTATCTCAAATAATGAACCAAAGGTGCTTAATTAGCTTAAATATTTCACTTTCAGTAACAAAGACATGCTCGGATGGAAAAGGAAGCGGAACTGGCGATTGGACGCATGGATCTTGGATTTTGAAGAAAGAAGGACGTTGCTGGATAGATTGACCCCTCGTCAGTGTTTTGGCCATATCTCATGAACTGTAACTCCGATTGATGAGATTCAAAATGTTCTGAAAACTAAACACAATTTCCGACGACTTTCGGGTTTTGAGAAAATGCTGATTCCAAACGTACTCGGCGAGTAGGCCATCAACTCGCCGAGTTGGTCAGAAGTTTCGTGATTCTGGACGTGCTGACTTGCCGTACACGGGTTTTAAGTGACGGACTCGCCGAGTAGGTTATTGGACTCGCTGAGTAGCCTCTGTTTTGTGAAAATCTATATAAAGGGACTTTCAGATCGATACCCTAAGATAGAGGTGAACCCTTGGAGGCCAATTGTCAACTAAAGGTGTTGCTGGAGCGTAGGAAGCAAGGGAATCAACCCCACATTCAATTTTAAGGAGAATCAAGTCAAAATCAAGTTTACTCTTACCTAATCTCTTGTTTGAACTATGTTTTTACCAATTGATTTCGTTTTTGTGCTTGTTTCTGCTGTAATCATGAGCTAAAAACTCATAACTTCTGTTTAGGTAGATGAATTTGTGAACATGGATTGATTATTTGATTAGGATTAATTTTAATTGGTGATTATGTTTTATTAAGCTTGTTAAAGAACCTTATGTGTTAACAATAACTATTCTTCTGTTAAGAAATCAGTAATTAAGTTGTATGAACATCTCTTAGTTGCTAATTTCATATGATTTACGTGACCACATAGTTGTATGTCTAGGAATAACGAATGTGAAACTAGAATTAACTTGAAGATAGGTAAGTTAATGAGTGAGCTTGTGTGATGACCATCAATAAGAGGTTAACTAAAGGACCAAATTAGTTAACTATTACAAGTCTAAATTAACCCGAATAAATAACCTAGTGAATTGAATTAAATCAGACAATTGGCCACTGTTTGAGTTAGTTTGTTCTCTAAGGATTAGCTATAGCGAATGTGAATCTAATCACTTTAGTCGGTAACAAATGAAGAATTAATCCGATATATTTACCATAAAATCATCCATGGGAACAAATGATTCGAACCTAAACAGAAGGCCTTTTTAATCATTGAATTTAGTTGATCTTTGTTTTCTTAGCTATTAGTTGCTTAGTTTGTGTGTTAGTAAAGTATTTAAGTTTCTAGTCTTACAAAACTAGAGAAAACCCATTTTCTATTACTTGTTTTATTTAGATAATATTAGCATTTATTTTAGTTGTTTACCGTTCCCTGTGTTCGATACCCTACTTGCTTGAACTATATATTACTAATCGATAGGTACACTGCCTTTCGTGTGTTTATTTTGTGTCTAAGTTAGAAAGTTAGTAGGATTAAAACTAGTTGGTTTCACACATATCATCCCCTGTGAAAACCCTAGAGAACAAAGAGAGCCGAGAGAGCAATTTGGAGGCTAATTCTTCATCCTTTGGTGTGATCTTGCAAGAAGGAGTGGGAAAATCCAAGCTAGATCGATTGTGGAGCTTGGATCTGTGTTGTTCACACTGAGATTAAAGCTTTAAGGTACAAGTTCCTTGCCATTTCGTGTATTTGATAGATTCCTTGAATCTAGGGTTTCCTTTGCACAATTTTGAGTTTGGTTGTGAAGCATATGAGGTACCTTTGGGTATAGATGATAGATCTGGACCTTGAGAGGTCCAAAAGGTCCCAGTCTTCCAGCTTTATGAGATTTCATGTGAGCCTTGAGAGTAGAACCCCATTTTAAAGGTTATTTCTCCATTTTTGGTCTTATAAGCATTGCATGAACGTAAAGTTTGAACCTTTACGTGACTTTCGAGTGTTAGAAGGTTAGATCTACTGGTTGGTGAAGCAGATCTGACCTCAAAAGATCATTTGAGTGTTTTCATGGGGGGAACTCGCTGAGTCCATAAGGGACTCGACGAGTCGAGTCGGGTTGCCCCACGATTCGCGACCTGTGGTAACCCGTTGAGTATAGGGTTGATTCTGCGAGTTGAGTGAGGACCAGGGGAGAAGAGGACATGCATGGACTCGCCGAGTCACACAAGTGTACTCGACGAGTCTAGTAAAAGTTTGACCATTGACTTTTTTTACTTTTAGGGTTTGGTCAACAATTGGACTTGTGGACCGTTTGAAGGGTAAAATCGTCTTTAAGCCTTCTTAAAGGACATGGAAGAGACTAGTCTAGCCTGGAGAGTCGTTATTGATTTGAGATAACTATTTATGTGTTTAGGCGGAGACTAGATCAGTGTATACGTATGCAAGACTATCCGAGATAGTCGAGGTGAGTCTTCTCACTATATTGTACCTGGAAGGGTACCTATGTGTGATCGGAAGGTCTTATATGTTATGTGATGTATGTGCTATGTGCTGATATGTGATATGTATGTGTTATGTATACTATGTATGATAAGGACCGGAAGGTCAAGATGATATGGACCGGAAGGTCAAGAGGTTACGGATCGGAAGGTCGATACGGGTTGGACCGGAAGGTCCATCGGGATTTGGGATGGAAGTCCCCTGAGACACTTGGACTGGAAGGTTCCACAGAGTTATGGCCTGGAAAGGTGTATGTGTTGTATGTGATATTTTCGGGAACTCACTAAGCATTTATGCTTACAGTTGTTGTGTTGGGTGTTTCAGGTACTAGCAAGGACCGTGGGAAGGCGCCGACATGATCCGTACACACTGAGAGGATTTATGTATTTGAAATCTTTTGAGATTCTGGGATTTGTTTGTTATGATAACATTGGATACAGTTGTTGATATTGTTTTGATGATTGAAAATATGATTTAAAAATGAAAAAATTGTTTTGAAAATTTACGTTGTTACAAGTTGGTATCAAAGCCTTGGTTTGAGGGATTCGGGTGCAACTTCGGATGTAGCTGAACTCAAACTGAGGATTCGAGGGTATTTTTCATAAAATAAACAATTTTCCTAAGAGAGTAAAAGATTTTGAGAAAGGCAGAACGGAGCAGTGTGTACGATCAGCCATCGCCCGAACGGTGATTTCCCAAAATACCCTTACATTATGTGTTATGAGTTATGTTATGATATGATATGCATGCTAGAGTAGGCTAAGTATTCATATTAGGACTAGAGTGGCCTGATTTGTGATGCCTTAGCCTAGGAAGATTTCTGCTGCTATTAGATGCTTAAGAGTGAGTAGGTAGTAGTGAGGAGCTTATGAGAGATCTACCGAAGGGTAGCCAATGCTAGCGAGATGCAGAGTACTTCCTATCTGGGATCCAAGGAGGAGGACTTGGGGTGAACACCAATGCGGTGTGGACGGTAGTATAAGGGCCCGTACTACCGAAGACACCGTATCAGTGCGCAGTCCAAGTAAGAATCCTTAGGGTACTAGGGAACAAGTAGGGTTGTGTTATTAAGTGGGAGTATGCTCGAGCGGATCTCTGATATTTTATGTTGTATTTTAGAGAGACATCATGGTTGGGACACGCCACACACATGAGAGCAGTGGTGTTAGTGATGAGGATATTCGCAAGTTGATTCATGAGGAGGTGGCTGCTGCCATCCGAGCCGAAATTCCGGAGATGTTTGGGTCTATCAAGACCACATTGATCGTGACTTTTGATGAGCGGTACGCAACAGTGACTAAGGATGCGGCTGCTGTAGCTGTGGCTGCTGCTAGGCCTCAGGGAGGTGACTCATTGTTGTTTCGGGAGTTCAACAACACAAAGCCACCAGAGTTTAATGGGACGCAGGATCCAATCGCTGCGATGAGATAGATTTCTAATATCGAGGGATGCTTCTACACGTGTTCATGTCCGGAGAATCTGAGGGTACGGTTCGCGCTGAACCAGCTTTGCTCTTGCAAATATTTCAGAAGTGACCTGGGAGAGGTTCACCACCATGTTCGGAGACAAGTATGTTCCCCCAGTGGAGAGGGAACAGTTGGATCAGGAGTTCTTGACCCTCCAGCAAGGTACTGATTCTGTTACTGTGGTTACCAGGAAGTTTCATGAGAGGGCGATGTTCTGCCCTGAGCAGGTGTCTATCGAGCAGGCACGCATGAGCCGGTATTTGGGCATTCTGATGAGGGATATTCGGGACTTCGTATCGAGCTCGACTTACCAGAAATTTTACAAGCTCCAGGAAAATGCCCGGAAGAGGGAGATTGAGTTGGAGACTCAGACCAGGGAGGAGGCCGAGTCTCGAGGGATGGATCGGCGGCCGGTACAGTCTCAGCCGACAGCCAAGCGGGCAAAGCCTGCCGATTCGAGATTTGGAGGCTTGAAGGGCCGCACTTGCGGAAAGTGCGGCAAGGGACATGAGGGGGTTTGTCGATCGGGTGCTTGCTACAAATGTGGCAATGAGGGGCATATCACCAAGGATTGCACCAAGGGATTCATGGTTTGCTTTCATTGCAACCAGATGGGCCATCGGAAGGCCGAGTGTCCACAGCTGCAGGGGACATAACAGGGAGCACAATAGGGATCTGCCCCTGCCGCCGTGCGAGCTACTGAGGTTTAGCCGGTGAAGGCCGAGGCACCGAAGGCTCGCGGGAGAGCCTTCTGGTTGACAGCGGAGAAGGTCCGTACAGCACCCGATGTCATGGCTGGTATGTATTCTTTCATTTATTTATGTTGAGTTTGAGGTGTTGTGCTTATATTATGATATGCGTAGGTACTTTTCTTGTGAATTCTGTACCTCCTTTGGTGTTATTTGACTCGGGTGAGAGTTGGTCATTTGTTTCGTTAGCGTTTAGTCAGCACATCAGTATCCGACGAGAGGCGCTAAGTTGACCTCTGCGAGTTTCTGTAGCTGACGAGCGAGCGGTGTATGCTACGGATGTGATTCGAGGATGCGTACTCGAGATCTTTGGTGTGGAGTTCCCGATAGATCTGGTCTCGATTGCAATGGGGGACGTGTGTGTCACAGTGGTCATGGATTGGTTGAGCCGATTTGGGGCTGTTATAGACTGCGAGCGTCAGTTGGTGACGATACGAGACCCTAGTGGGGGAGTAATTACGGTGTACGGTGAGGGTACCCGATGTGGGTCAGCGCTTTGTTCGGCTGCCAGAGCGAGACAGAGTTTACAGCAGGGCTGCAGCGGATTTGTAGCCTATGTGATGGACACACGAGTAGCCACTGGGAGGCCAAGTTCAATTGATGAGGTTCTGATAGTGCGTGAGTTCCTGGATGTTTTTCCCGAGGATTTGCCGGGTGTGCCTCTTGAGAGGCAGGTAGAGTTCCGTATCAATTTGGTTCTGGGGGTAGCGCCTATTGCCAAGGCGCCTTATCGCCTTGCGCCGCCAGAGATGCAAGAGTTATCCTTGCAGCTTCAGGAGCTGTTGGGGAAGGGGTTTATTAGACCGAGTAGTTCCCCTTAGGGAGCGCCGATCCTTTTTGTCGAGAAAAAGGATGGTTCACACCGGATGTGCATTGATTACCGGGAGTTGAACAAGTTGACGGTCAAGAACCGTTACCCATTACCGAGGATCGACGATTTGTTCGATCAGTTGCAGGGAGCGTCTTGGTTTTCCAAGATTGATCTAAGGTCGGGATATCATCA
The DNA here is from genome assembly GCF_051521515.1 of Lactuca serriola. Classification (NCBI taxonomy): domain Eukaryota; kingdom Viridiplantae; phylum Streptophyta; class Magnoliopsida; order Asterales; family Asteraceae; genus Lactuca; species Lactuca serriola. The sequence goes on along the minus strand of NC_136412.1, from coordinate 258,929,174 downwards.
GATGAGAGTGCGGGATGAGGATATCCAGAAGACGGCGTTCAGAACTCGTTATGGGAATTACAAGTTCGTGGTGATGCCTTTTGGCTCGCCAATGCACCGGCAGCGTTCATGGATCTCATGAACAGGGTGTGCATGCCGATGTTGGATCGGTCGGTGATCATGTTTATTGATGATATTTTGGTGTATTCGAGATCTAGAGAGCAGCACGAGGAGCATATGAGAGAGATTCTCAGGGTATTGAGGTCGGAGAGGATCTATGCCAAACTCTCCAAGTGCAAGTTCTGGTTATGGGAGATTCAGTTCTTGGGGCATCTCGTCAACCAGAATGGGATTTTGGTTGATCCGACTAAAATTGAGACGGTTATAAGGTGGGAGGTGCCGAGATCACCCACCAAGATCAGGAGTTTTCTAGGATTGGCCAGCTATTATCGGAGATTTATCGGGGATTTCTCCAAGATCGCCGTTCCTCTCACCAGGTTGACCCGGAAGGGTGTTGGTTTTTCATGGGGTCCGGAACATCAGACCTCATTTGAGACATTTCGCCAGAGTTTATGCGAAGCCCTGGTGCTAGCCCTCCCGGAAGGGATGGAGGATTTTGTGATGTATTGTGACGCATCGATATCGGGGTTGGGTGCAGTAATTATGCAGATGGGGCATGTGATAGCGTATGCATCGAGGCAGCTGAAGCCTCATGAGACGCAGTATCCCACCTATGATCTGGAGTTGGGGGGCAGTGGTGTTCGCCCTCAAGATCTGGCGTCACTATTTGTATGGAATTCGGCGTACCATCTACACGGACCACAAGAGCTTGAAGTATTTGATGGATCAACCCAACCTGAATATGCGCCAGAGGAGATGGTTGGACATGGTAAAGGATTACGATTGTGAGATCCTGTACCACCCAGGCAAATTTCATGTTGTAGTTGATGCCCTAAGCCGTAGGGCAGAGAGTGACCCGATTCGAGACATTTGTATGCGACTGACAGTGATGACTCCGGTATTGGACACCATTCGGGAGGCCCAGGCAGAGGCAGTGAGACCGGAGAACCATAAGAGAGAGCGGGTGATTGGGCAGGTACCTGAGTTTGTTACCGATAGCCGCGGGCTTATGACCTTTCAGGGTCGGATTTGGGTGCCGTATGTAGGCGGGGCGCGCACCACTTTGATGGAGGAGGTGCATAGATCGAGATTCTAGATCCATCTCGGGGCCACTAAGATGTATTTGGATATGAAGAAAGATTATTGGTGGCCCTGTATGAAGAGAGATGTAGCATGGTTTGTTGAGAGGTGCTTGACATGTCGCAGGGTTAAAGCTGAGCACCAGGGTCCGGATGGCAAGTTGCAGCCACTCGAGGTTCCCCAATGGAAATGGGAACAAATTTCTATGGATTTCATCACCAAATTGCCGAGGACCGCGAGGGGTGTTGGTGCAATTTGCTTGATCGTCGACCGACTGACGAAGAGCGCTCACTTTCTTGCTATTAGTGAGAGCTCTTCAGCAGAGAGGCTGGCAGAGTTGTATGTGAGGGAGGTGGTATCGCGGCATGGAGTGCCGATCTTGGTTGTGTTAGATCGGGATGTGCGTTTCACTTCCAGGTTCTGGAAGAAGTTCCATGAGGAGTTGGGCGCGAGGATGCATTTCAGTACTGCTTATCACCCACAGACGGACGGACAGAGTGAGTGGAGGATTCAGACGCTCGAGGACATGCTTCGGGCATGTGTGTTGGACTTTGGAGGGAGTTGGGACACGTATTTGCCGTTGGCTGAGTTTTCCTATAACAACAGTCACCATTCGAACATTGGTATGCCTCCCTTCGAGTTGTTGCATGGGAGGAGGTATCGGACTCCCATCTGTTGGGGAGAGGTAGGGCAGCGAGTGATGGGCATCACTGAGATAGTGCTTCAGATGACAACGCAGATATAGCAGGTCAGGCAGAGGTTGTTGACAGCTCAGAGTCTCCAGAAGAGTTACGCGGATAGGTGACGATCCGATCTTGAGTTTCAGGTCGGAGACTTTGTACTCCTGAAAGTGTCTCCTTGGAAAGGAGTGATTCGATTCAGGAAGAGGGGAAAACTGGGGCCCTGGATATCGTGTCGTTTAGGGTGATCGCGAGGGTGGGTAGGGTAGCATATCGGTTGGAGCTACCTGCAGATTTGAGTTAGATACATGATACCTTCCACGTGTCCCAGTTGAGAAAGTGTATAGCCGACGAGTCGGTGGTGGTACCATTGGAGGATATTTAAGTGGATGCGAGCCTGAATTATGTTGAGAGGCCAGTCGTGGTGGTGGATCAGAAGATCAAGGTTTTGAGAAACAAGGAAGTGCCACTAGTTCTGGTTCAGTGACATCATCGAAAAGGGTCCGAGCTGACTTGGGAGCCGGAGGCGGAGATGCGGAAGCTACACCCAGAGCTATTTATAGAATGAGACTACGAGGGCGAAGTCTGATTCTATTGGGGGAGAATTGTAACATCCGGATTCCCAGGTATCTTGTTTTAATTATTTATCTTGAGTTTTATGGAGGGACTCGGCGAGTAGACGCTCAGACTCGCCAAGTAGGATTGCGAATTCTTGTCTAGATTAATGACCGGACTCGACGAGTCGATGAGTGGACTCGGCGAGTTCGTGCTGTAAAGTGAAACCCTAAATCTCAGGGATTGAGCCCTATTTAAAGGCCCTTATGGCCGTCATTTGTGTCCACTACTCCCCTGTGCAAACCCTAGAGAGCAAAGAGAGCTGAGAGAGCAATTTGGAGGCTAATTCTTCATCCTTTGGTGTGATCTTGCAAGAAGGAGTGGGAAAATCCAAGCTAGATCGATTGTGGAGCTTGGATCTGTGTTGTTCACACTGAGATTCACGTTTTGAGATACAAGTTCCTTCCTATTTCGTGTATTTGATAGATTCCTTGAATCTAGGGTTTCCTTTGCACAATTTTGAGTTAGATTGTGAAGCATATGAGGTCCCTTTGGGTATAGATGATAGATCTGGACCTTGAGAGGTCCAAAAGGTCCCAAGCTTCTAGCTTTATGAGATTTCATGTGAGCCTTGAGAGTAGAACCCCATTTTAAAGGTTATTTCTCCAATTTTGGTCTTATAAGCATTGCATGAACGTAAAGTTTGAACCTTTACATGACTTTCGAGTGTTAGAAGGCTAGATCTACTGGTTGGTGAAGCAGATATGACCTCAAAAGATCGTTTGAGTGTTTTCATGGGGGAACTCGCCGAGTCCATAAGAGACTCGACGAGTCGAGTCGGGTTGCCCCACGATTCGCGACCTGTGGTAACCCGTTGAGTGTAGGGTTGACTCAGCGAGTTGAGTAAGGACTAGGGGCGAAGAGGACATGCATGGACTCGCCGAGTCACACGAGTGCACTCGACGAGTCTGGTAAAAGTTTGACCGTTGACTTTTGTTGACTTTTAGGGTTTGGTCAACAATTGGACTTGTGGACCATTTGAAGGGTAAAATGGTCTTTAAGCCTTCTTAGAGGACATGGAAGAGACTAGTCTAGCCTAGAGAGCCGTTATTGATTTGAGATAATCTTTATGTGTTTAGGTGGAGGCTAGATCAGTGTATACATGTGCGAGACTATCCGAGATAGCCGAGGTGAGTCTTCTCACTATACTGTACCTGGAAGGGTACCTATGTGTGACCGGAAGGTCTTATATGTTATGCGATGTATGTGCTATATGCTAATATGTGATATGTATGTGTTATGTATGCTACGTATGATAAGGACCGGAAGGTCAAGATGATATGAACCGGAAGGTCAAGAGGTTACGGACCGGAAGGTCGATACGGGTAGGACCGGAAGGTCTACCGCAATTTGGGATGGAAGTCCCCTGAGACACTTGGACGGGAAGGTCCCACAGAGTTATAGCGTGGAAACGCGTATGTGTTGTATGTGGTATTTTGGGGAACTCACTAAGCATTTATGCTTACAGTTGTTGTGTTGGGTGTTTCAGGTACTAGCGAGGACCGTGTGAAGACACTGGAATGATCCGTACACATTGAGAGGATTTTTGTATTTGAAATATTTTGAGATTCTGGGATTTGTTTGTTATGATAACATTGGATACGGTTGTCGATATTGTTTTGATGATTGAAAATATGATTTAAAAATGAAAAAATTGTTTTGAAAATCTACGTTGTTACAGCACAAACCAACTTCAGATCTACAAGCTTTATCTTCTTCTCCAACTCCTTGATGCAACACCTTCTTCTTAAAACACTCAAGAAAGACTCAATAAGCTCATACACTCAAAGAAATGGATAGGGTTTGGGGAAACGACTCTAAGCAGTGGAGGCTGAGGTATTGGAGGGTTTTGTGCTCATAATCTTGCTTATATAGCCCCCAAACCATATATATTAGGGTTTCCTTCTGACATGAGTACGCCTAGCTTAAACAAGTGTATGCCCAACGTACTAGGGAGCGCCTAGTACGCTCGGCGTATCCTTATATATGCGTAGCGTACTCCTCCTGGTCCCAAAATTGCAACTTATCCCTTTGGTTTCTCATGGTTTCACCCTTCCATCCCCAGGGATTATTAATGACAAAACTTGGGATGTTACATGTTTCTAAAGTTGGATGGCATAGACTTGCATTTTGAAAACGGGATTTATATGTTTTATTATTCTATATAAAAACATGTGATATCATAACAATAGAATGCATCCAATATGTGATCTTATCAATTTTCCAAAAATCACTTTTAAGGTTCTTATAAAAACCTAGTTTTTATATTTCCGCTTGGTTCAATTTTAAAACTAATAAATAGTATTAAGTTTGTGTATGAGCCATTTTGAATCTTTTAATATTGTTTAATAAAACTTCCTTTTATTAAGTAAAACTTTGGAGTTTGAATAAGTTATAAAAACATGATTTTTACACTTATAATTTAATATTTCAAAAGTTGTCGTAATTAACAATTTTATAAAACCAGATTTTATTTTATGGCTAGAATATGTTACATCTAATGTCCATATTTTACATTTTGAAATTCAAACTCCATGTGATGTTTATTTTGTCCATAAAATAGTTTAGGTTTGTGAAAAACTAAATTATAAACCACAAAAAATATTTCTTTGAAAAATAAACAACACACGCATGCATTTGACATAAACAAGCCTTAAACTATATAACACTTTTGTGAGCCAAAAAAAAAGTGTTGAATATTTCCTAAGGAACAAAGGGACCAAATATTACAACTTGTTCTTGATGTGATCTTCAAGCTCTCACTTGCAATGACAACCAACTTTGTTGCATTTTATAAAACTTTATAAAAGTTATGAACTTTTATAAAATCATTATAAAACCGCGGGTCTCCACGGTTTTTCAAGAAATGGCCTCCATCTTCTTCTTGTTACATTTTTTGTAAAATAAATCTAGTCTAAAATTAATCTATTACATAAAAAATAACAAGAATAAAAACTAGTTACTTTTATTACGTACTATATGAATAATAGAATATTACAAACCATTTTCAACCAAATCACACAAACAACAACACAAATGGTCCAAGGCTTGTTTATGCACTCTAAAATACATATAAACATAAAACATCATTTGTTTTTCTAAGACAACCTTACGTGACAAAAATGCATATAAGTTTTTTGTCACATAAACTAACAATTATAAAGTTGTCAAAGAAAATATGTATGAACTTGTTTTTATACAAAAACAAGTTATCCATATTCTCTAAAAACTAAGATTTCCCTAAATCAAAAAATCTAATCAAACTTGCAAGTTGTCTTTGATACCAATTGTTGGGATTTATTTAAAACTTAATTTCAAAAACTACAAATAATGGCAAACGGAAGACTTGAGTTTTATAAATAGAATAAACATTTTATCACCCACCAAGGATCATCTTGCAAGTAATAGAAAGATTTGTAACACAACCATAGAAGGAAGAAGTGGTAACAACCTTTGAAGCACTTTGAGTCCTCTAGGGGAGGTTTGGAAGTTGATGGAGTGAGGATGAAACCTTGAGAAACCAACAATGTTCCAACTTGATGTAATGCTAGTTACAACTCTTAAGCTTTAAGTCAAAACAAGATTATGACTTAAAGAGAGAATCAACAAGAATTCTTCAAAGTTTAAGACTTTAGAGAGAAAATGGAGAAGGGAGAAGTGCTCTTGACCAAAGCAAGAAGGAGTGATCAAAATGAAAGCATTTTCCACTTATGTATAATAGAATGATGGTCCAAGAGTCCTTAACCATTAAGTAATCCATTCAACTTTGTCCCCTATGTCATGAACATATCTCCCTAGGTTTGATTCTTTTTCATTAAACCAATGAAAAGGCCATACTTCTTGTCCTTTCTCCTCATCTCACATTTTCCAAGAAGAAAAGACAAGTCAAGAGTTTATATTTTATATACTCAAAGTTTATAAGATATAAACTTTGTCTTTTGCTAAAAGACAAAAGGATTATTAGGTCCAAAAAGATGTACATGACATATTGTATTCATACCATATGACATAATGTGTTACTTGTATGGTAAAATAATTATTTCCGTGAAATAAATATTTTCCCAATTATTATAAGAGTTTATGAATATTTATTAAAATCAATTTCTAATAAATAATCATTTGTGTCAATTTGTTGTTAGTGTGACCCTTAAGATCATATTTTATTTAGCAATATCATTTTAATATGACTCTTGAGCATACTAGATCATTCAAATCCCTGTATAGATGTAGACACATCTTTCTAGCTCTCGCAAGATTAACAATTATAGGTATCGGGGAATGTTGAATTTAATCAAGGCCTTTGGGTGAATATTAACAGCTCACTAATGCATTAACTTTAGGTATTTATCTTTTATCTTTTATCTTTCCTATGGATTTCCTACAATATATATCTTTTATCATATATTTGATAATTATAACTTTTGATCTCACAATTATTATATATATATATATATATATATATATATATATATATATATATATATATATATGTGTGTGTGTGTGTGTGTGTGTCCTAATTATGGTTATTTGAAAACATAATATTTGGGCAGAGTAACAATTAGGTACGATACATATCCCCACTTTTGACCAACATAACTTCTAGGCACTATGCTATCCTAGGGATTTGGTCAGTATAACATCTAGGTATGATATCTTCCTAGACCATCGTATATCATTACTCTTTGGAATAATATCATAGCTTGCAACTAGACATAGTATCTATAGCTATATTATCCTAAGACTTTAAGCTTTATGAAATGGTTAATATTTATAGATATTAATATATTTTGACAAATAGAACGGGTTCTCCTAAAGGCGAGAAACTTGATCTAATGAAACCCTTGTCAAGAAGTTCTTATAGTTTGCTAGAGAGTTCTTGCATCTCCGAGGGCGCTAATCTATAAGGAGACTTTGCTACGGGGGTAGCTCGTGGAACTAGATCGATCCGAAACTCTACTAGTTGAGCTGGCGGTAGACCTGGTAGATATTCAGGGAATAGTCATGGAAATAGCACACCTAAGGTAATTCCTTTATTTTTTTCTCCTTATTATATTTCATATCGACAATATGAGCTAAAAAGGCGAAATACTTTTTCTGCAAGTATTTTCTGGCCTTCATGCAAGAGATGATCCTAAGATTTCTACCGGTATTGTCCCCGTAGACGATTAAGGGTTCTCCTTTTAGTAGGGATAGACGTAAGGCTTTATTATAGTATAGCAACTCGACATGGTTAGAGGATAACTAGTCCATACCGATGACAATGTTGAAACTTCCAATGACTATTGGCATAAGGCCGACAAGAAAAGTATGATTATTTAACGTTAAGGAAAAATTCGTAAGTATTTCCTTAGTACTACCGATTTGGCTGTTAGCCATTTCTACCCTATAGGTTTCCCTAAGTTTACTAGATGGGTGATCTAACAACTTCCTAAATTTTGGAGTAATATAGCTTCTATCGGCACCAGAATCAAAAAGTATATTAACATATAAAATATTGATTTGGAACATACCCGTAACTACCATCGGATTTTGGACGGCCTAACTCTCTGACCCATCAACTTTTGAAAATCCTTCCTGATATGTCAAACTTTCTTACATTCAAAGCACGCTCGACTTTCTATTTTTGCGGTTCCTTGATTGGGTGGGGTTTTGCATCTATTGGCAAGATGACCTTTCTAGCCACAATTGGTAGAAACCTAACATGCTCCATTGTGACAAAACCCACACTCACTACATCTAGGGCTACTTCCAGAGGTAGTCCCAGTTGAGGGCATTGAAACCGCAAATGCTTAAATAACTTCTTGTTTCTTCTCTACTCGTTTCCTATCCTTCCCTTTGGACTCTTTTCTAAACTTCCTTTTTCTACCATCCTACTTCGGAAGGTCATCCTTCTAGACCATCATTCCATGACAAACCTCGTGATGGGTTAGACTAAAGGCTAGTCTCTTGCGCTGTCGAAGATGGTCGGCTGTGAGGAATTGACTAAGCCTTGGATAGGATGAGGCCAACCCTAAATATACATTTCTATCTTCGTATCTTTCAGGGTAACCATCTCAGAACATAATGTGGCAAAGTCATTGAAACGACTTGTATAGAAGGCAACACCAGCTTCCTGCATTGTCAGATTCCACAACTCCTGCTCCATCTTCTGCATCTCTTCGTGTGTATAGTATTCCCCAATCATGAGTTTCTTTAACTCACTCAAAGACATGGATTCTGCTATATTAACGCCCATGGTCCTTGTGTAACTGGTCCACCAGCTTAGGGTTGCGTTTGCCAGTGTGTAGGCAGCGAACTTGACTTTACAATCCTCCGGACAGAAGCTTATCTCAAAATGGGACTCCATCTTTTCCATCCTCCTAGTCAGCCCAACTACGCCTTCGTTTCCTTGAAAGGTTTTTGTCTTACAGTTCATAAAATCTTTATATGAACAAAATCTAGTTGGACCTCGATTATCTCCTTGTGAAATCTCACCTCCATTGCCTCTTGATCCTAAGTTCCTACGGGGTTCTAAGCTTGCTATGGCATCATCTACGCATTGGGCTACTAATTCCTCAATCACAGCTGAGCTCATAGGCTCAAGATTGTTTTCGGGTTGTCCTGGGTTCCTTCAAGTGCGAGGCATGATTCTTAATTTTATTACATATATTAGTTTTTATGATAAATTTTGAGATTTACTTTGATAATTTAGTTAAGAGAGTTAAGTATCTCAAGAAAACAATCAAACAAGTAACACAATAAGCATTAAGATCAAATAAATTTCACTGATTTCCACAAACTTTTACATTCGATTTTCCGAAAAGAGTGTACAATGTAATGGTATGGGTTGAGCAGGAAAAGTGTCTATTTTACAAACAAAGACGTAGCGTTTTCCTATTATTTGATACATTGCTATTCCTTCCCTCAAACCCAAAAATCATAGTTCCTAGCTTCCTTAGGCTAGAACTGTCTACCACAACCCAAAACAAACTAACATCCAAGCCACTATCTACGCTAACTGATGTTGAAGGCAACTAATTATCACCTTCATAGTGGTTTTAACTATCTCCGACACTACCAACCTCAACTCAGTCTCTCTCACACGCTGTTTAAGACTCTTAATCACAATATGTTGATACTATACTAAAGAATGAGTCTCCTCCAGATGATCATAAGCGTAGAGGATCCTCTTCTAATCATAATCTCTCTCCTACTCTAACTCCCTAAATCTACCAACTAACAACTTGACTTCCATCCTCAATGAGTCGTGATCCTCCTACACTAGATGTATGTAATCCTTGTTTCATGCTACATGCGGGACTAACACTGAGATCGATTGATTTGCGGGATCCTATAGGATGGAATCGCGCCTCGGTGCCTGGGATGAATGTCCGATTTCATAAAACCCAATAATATCCTCGCAATCCACTTATCCACGTGGGGTGTCCATCTATGGGTGGGGAAAGGTTTCTTTCATGAATTTGGAGATAATGGTGGTGAGGCTTCCCTCTTGTGAGATGGGATGGAATGAATTTTCTGGGGGTACTGATAATTCTGCGTCCCAGAGCATGAATACTGAGAGAGAATGGGGAAGCGGGGCAACAGTCTCTGGTGCTTACTCCAACACTATAGGGTCCTCCTCCTGAGTCTCCTCATGATCCTCGTGGGAAGACAAATCTGGGTAGGGTGAACTGTATGCAGGTACTCACTGATCTTATCGCCAAGCTACTCCTCCCCACTGGAATATTCCTTATCTTCAAATGGCTCCTCATAAGCTGATACTAGGGTAGGCGATAGGGGCATCGCTAAATTGTAATCCCTCTCACTCTCGGGCGTGCATGGCACCATCTGGTCTGCTTCTGGATAAGGATGTGACACCCAGTCCCATATATTCTCCATGTCATTTTGATTTCCTTCATACGACATCAAATAAGTAGATATTTATGAGAAACAATATATATAATACATATAGTTTCCTATTATAATATATATATATATATATATATATATATATATATATATATATATATATATAGTAGATAATACCGTATCTTAGGTAACACTCTATATGGGAGGTATGTCGTATGCATGTCTCTATTCCGGATATCCTCAAGGTGTACCATCCTCTTGCACTAGGTCTTGATCTAAGGCTCTAGTCTTTTGGGAGTCGATCTATGCTACTAATCCGAAGATCCTATAGTCGTAGGCCTTGTCCTAATCTCTTAACTAGGCATACATAACTATTGATCATAAATCCTCAAGAATTTAGATTGTCAGCTACGGCATCCAGGTATTGGCGTGCATCGGTTGGACCATAATAAAACTTAGTTGTGCATTCTAGGTCTAGTTGTGATCGGCCACAATACTAGACTAACCCTTGGATTCGTTTTTGACCTAAAATATTAATTTCCGAAGAAATGTATTTTGTTTATATTAAAACTTTGGGATATCATCGTGAATATTAAAAATAAGCATAAACAGACCTTACATTCATTTACACTAGTGATATACATCTACTTTAATCTCTCAATGTAATGTAGCTTTGTATCGACACCTTTGATACAAATAAACTGAGTGGTTCAGGTTCGGAAACCTGGTGAGTACATGGTATTTCAATCCCACAATGTTATATCATATATATATATATATATATATATATATATATATATTATATATATATATATATATATATATATATATGTGTGTGTGTGTGTGTGTGTGTGTGTGTTTTAGAACTTACAATATATATATATAACTTCACCTCATTTATGTAATTTCATCGATCCTCACGATGACACAATCTATACTCTCAGACCTAAAATTAACCTCTTTACCTAATCCATACTCCCAGATTAATGACAAATAACTATGTCCTCTCCATACTCTCGGACTAAGGACATACGACTATGTCTAAACCATTCTCTCAGATCGATGACAAATTTTAAAGTTCTACCCTTCGTGTAAATCTCACTCATACTCATAAGAAGATACTACCCAATATTCCTCTTAATTAATTTAGTTTACTCTATATATCTCAAATCAGCATATATTATAAGATATGCTCATAACACATATTTTAGGCAGTAACAAATATTTTACACACAAACATATATTTAGTACTTAAATCAATACTTGTATTAAAATCATGTTCATGAAAGAACTATGCACTCACTTGTTAAAGTGATGATTCTAAACTCGGGCAGCGCTTCGCTTCTAACAATTCTATTTTCCTTCGACGAAACCTAGTATCATTACCACTAGATTTTAGTCTAATGTATATCACGACTATTGACGAGTGATATTGTTTTATAAGTGTTAAACAATACTTTTCAACTACTATGTACAGACAAGGGCCATACATGAAACGTTGGAGGGCAGGACCATTTTGGCATTATAGCGCTTCTGAAATCCAACAACCCTATGCGACCCTTCAAACCAAATTCCCCGTACCGCGAGTAGTTAAAAGATATTATAATAACACTTTGTATATTATGTTTTATAATATATATATATATATATATATATATATATATATATATATATATATATATATATATATTGTTTGTATGTTCATTATAACGATATTGAACTTAAACATTAGCTATACTTAAAGTAGGGTAAGCATAACTCACTTACAAGGAGGTTTGACTAGGAACCAGGCACTACGGGGGCAGAACTTCCTAGCCAAAAATCTCTTATTCTTTGAGCCTTATGGCACTTCGATACTCACCTCTTAGAACTTGTGAAGTACTAAGGCTTGGGAGAGGTATAGAGAGAAGTTAGAGAGAGAGAAGTTTTAAGGTGTGAGGAAAATGGGGTGCCCTCACATGGTATTAATAGGGGGTTGAGCCTTGATACGTAGGGCGTTCCTCAGAGGGATGCTATGCGTTACAGGTATGCTGCGCGTACGAGGGTATGCTACACGTATGATGGGGGGGCACGTGTCAGCATCCGAAGCGAATACCATGGGGAGCAAGCAAAGTTTGAGATTTGGTTACGCCACCCTCTTCGTATCAGCACCCTCCCGACTGCTAAATTCTGTAAGTTTTGCATACGAGCTCCATTTTCGATGTTCTTTATATCCACGTGTAAGTGGTGACATAATATAAAGCTTTTATTTAGACTCCGTCGGCTAATTTTGAGTTTATTTTTAAAGTTATTTTTAACAGTCTTGGACAATTAAAGTCCATTAAAAATTTATAACTTTGTCATCAGACGTCCGTTTTTGTTAGTGTTTTTATAGTCGAGTCCTTATTAACAAGATCTTGGATTCTCGTTTAGATTGTGTCGGCTAAAAATCTATCAATCTAAAATTCGAATTTCGGGTTGTGTACTGCTATACAAAATCTTAGAAAAATCATAACTTCCTCATACGAAGTCAGATTTGGACATTCTTTTTATGCGCGCTCTCGGTTTATCACATACTACGACTTTCGTTTAGATATCTAAGGCTAAAAAGTATTTTATCGCAAACTCATTTTTTACAATTCCCGGTGTTGTGTCGAGTTTGCCGTAAAATTTCAACGAGTCATAACTTCTTTGTTATAACTCGGATTTCGGTGGTCTTTATATGTGTGGAACTCTTGTGTCAGATAATATAACTTGGTTAAGATTATTTACTCTAAATAATCTTCTATCAAAAATTCGTTTTTGACGCTTATTGTCTCTAAATTGACTAGCCCGAATCTGCGGGGGTTACAACAGCCCTAATTCACTTCAAGGTTCCTTTGATACAAAATTCACTCATGGTTGAAATTTCAACACTCTATACCTCCACATTCGTCACGCTGGACCCATGGAACTTTGATATTGTTGGTTCTATTCTGGAGGCATTACTGGAGAAAGTTTCATTGGATAACGCCATCGTTAGGGCTTATCGAAAAATGCCCTCTTCTAGTGTTCGTCCCATCCCAACAAAATTACAGAAGATTATTAGTGAAGGGGAAAAACCAAAACGAGGTGAAAAAAGGAAGGCCAAGACTGCTCATTCGGAAGTAATCAAAGTACGTATGAAGACAAAGAAGCTAGTTCAGAAACCATGGTCTCCATCTCCAGTTCTTCAAGAAAAATCTGAAGAAAGGACTGAATCAGATATTCAGGGGACTTCAATTCTCCGAAATGAAGAGGATGATACCTCTCTTACTTCTGAGCCAGCACATGTTGAAACAATTCAGAATGTATCTTCTCCACCATCTTCCTTCATTCATACATCTGATATTTTTGAATCTATTATCTGAGAACCATTTACGAACCTCACCACTCCACCTCCACCACGTCCATTCAATCCTCTAACATTACCAATGTCAACCTCAACCCTCACCTCATCTATACCAATAACATCTATCTATCCTCTCCCACAAACGAGTTTTGTTGAAACATCCCTTCCTGAGGTCTCAATCCCAATTTCCTCACCCATCTTTACAGAATCAACAGTTCCTACAACATCATCGGTTTCCACTCCACTAGGAGTTCCGATTATCAAATCTGTCTCAGAAGAGATTCAGACTTCAGGCATCCTTGGTAACACATCTGAAGTGGGGCCAAATGCCAGCATTTGTGTGACTTCAGAACAGCCTTCATCTTCGATTCCTCCTTCTGATGATGATACTGGCATTTTATTCGGAGATGATCAAGAACCGATTTTCGATTTCGTCTTCCAGCCATTCACTGTCAATTTCAAAAGTGATGTTGTTGACGCTCTGATGACTAAGGGTCAGTTCAAGGAGTTAAATGAAAAGCATGATTCAATTTTGGAGTATTCACATGCCTTATCTTCCATAAAATGGGAAAATCTACTCACAACCCATCGAGCCACTGTGGAAATGGTTACATCATCTAATGTCAAAGTCCTAGAAAAATCAACAAATGTTGATCAAGCTTCAGAAAAGAAAATCTCGGAAACTATAGAAAAGGTCCAACAATTAAAACAAGAAGTCAAGGAATTCATGGCTGACTTCCTGACCTCTTCTGAAAAGAATATAGCTGACATGAAGAAAGTCATATAAGGTTTTCAATCTTCTTTGAAATCTGAAAAACAAGCTCTTTCAACAATCCGTGCAGACATTACGCTTGACAATACTGATCTCAATTTACCAATCACTCAACAGCTCACCAAGTTACAAAATGACTTGGCTACTGATAATAAGATTGTGGATGCACTGGCCGAGAAAATCTAGAAAATGAAGGTTCTTAATGAAAAGCTGAAGAATGCTTCAACTCATATTGCCAAAATTGAAGAAGAGAAAATTTCTGTTCAAGCTCGTAATTCTGTAATCGACCAACGGTTGTTACGAATCGTTGAGAACCGAAATGCTCCATTCACTGATCTAGTATGTCATTCTCTCTCTAAGAAACTCAAACCTGTGTTTGCATTGCTTAATTAGATCTAGGGTGTTTTAGGAAGCGAGTCATCTTCGAAACAAGGGGGAGAAAAGAAGGAAAACTTGAAAAAGGTGATTGATCAGAAGGATAATGAAGCTTCTGGATCAAGAAAAGACAAATGAAAAGTTGTTTTTGAAGAGGATTCTGAAGAAAATTCGGCGATGACTGAATTGGAAAAAGAAGCAAGAGAAAGAAGAGACAAAGAGGTTGACGAACTCAATGCTCTCAGGCAGAAACTTGATGCCGAAAAGGCTAATATAAAACATGATTCTTGAAAATCAGGAATCCTTGTTTCTTGCCTGGTCTCTTGAACATATACAAAAGGAAGGTATTGATGATCTTAATCTTTATTGGTTGGAGCCAACCACCTCCTTTGACACAAACAATGATGTAGAGTGTCAAATTGGATTTTCCCATGACTCCAAGAGCTTTTCTCTTCAGATGCTTTGAAAGGATAAAAAATCTTTGATCTCCAACAAAGCTGTAAATCAAATGCTCTTCTCGTTCTATCTGAAATATGTGAAACCGTAATATGAGTCGTGGAGTTTAAAAAGGATTGTAGGACTGAAGGTTAGCTTACCATTTCAGACATAAGAGTTTCTGAATATACAATTCAAGGGGTTCCGAGGTGCCAATCATGTTCTAAATGAATTCACCTTGGCTGATCTGCTATTCTTGAATCCTTAAGATTGGATCTCGTTGTTCTACATTGTTACGAAGGATGTGAAGAAGTATGAGCCCATATATGAGTGCTTGAAGAGGTTGATCAAGTGTTACATTCTGGAAATTTCGAAAATGGATATGGAAATTTATTTTGTTGAGAAAAAAGACCGACATTAAAGCCACAAGATCAACCAGAAGATATCCAACATCTAAAGGGAGGGCTAATTAACAAGAAGCACTGGAGCATTGTGTACAAGATGAAGGAAGGTGAAGTGATCAATAATTGCATGTTCTATCTAAGGGATAAGCATTTGTATTTGAAAAGTGCTCGGAACTCCATTATTTCAAGGGCTGAAGCTAATAAATCCAACTCTGTTGCAGTCATCAAGTGCGTTTCGGACATGATTCGTTGGTATCTGTCTGTACGAGGTTTTCTTCTAAATATTATGCTTAATATTTTTGACGTGCAAAGGCAATGATGAAGACCTCCTTCCAATTTGACATAAAGGGGGAGATTTTTAAGTCTAATTTAGTATTGCGTCAAATGTATGTTTTCGGATTTATGTTTAAATTTCGGTTCTCACATGGGGCTTGTCCATTTTTCGTAATTGTTGTATCATTTAGTCTATATATAGCGTAGGCATGTAAAATCTAGGGTTACGCCTTTTCACTAGCACTAAAAGAATAGTTTCGTCTTAACGAACTGTTCTCTTGCTGAGGTTAATAGAATTTAGCTTTTTTCAATCATCATCGTTCCATATCATTGATATATCTCGTAATGTAGAATCTATTGATCTATTTATTTTTCTTTCACTTTGGAGTTCACAATAGCAGATTTTCCATTAATGAACTTAAATGACTTGACCACGGTCACAAATATATTGAGTGTTGTGGATGTATCGAAGATAACAGAGATCAACAAGGATGATTTCATCATTAGTTTTGCTCATATGAAAGTACTCATTGAGAACTACTATGATTACTTGGCAGTCACTGATATTGAGCTTGCAACAACTGTTAAGAAGCACTCGAAAGTCCCTTAATCTTTTCTAAGAGAAAAGCTTAACATTGATGATTATGAAGATGGTGAAATAATTCATCAACCTCTTGGTGTCATGTTTCAAGGAAAGAACAGGAATAGGCAAATGAAGTTGTTCTTATTTCAAGTGAGTGATCATGAGAGGTACACAAACTCTCAGTATACAAATCTCCTTATTCGAATTAACAACTGCAAGAAGAATGACAGTGAAGACAAAGAAGAGATTTGAATCACCATTTTATGGTATACGGAGATTCGAAGTGAACTTCTACAAACTATAAAGTTGATTGCATAATTTTGACTTTTTTCACTAAGGGGGAGATTGTAGGGCTCAAGCTGTTTATAGTGAGGAGTCACATTGGTCAGAGTCTGTAAGGAGTCGAAATCCAAATGATTTTTACTCTCTATCTATTTAACAAGGTATTGTTGTTTTCGTACTTCAATGTATGGTCCTCGTAACTTTTTGTGTGTCTGATGTTCCCTATAAATAGGGTAGGTGCATAGTGTGACATCCCCATTTTCACGGCCAGAAAAGACCGATTTTGTTTATGCTTTATAAAAATCAGAGTACTTCTTTTAATAAAAATGTTGCGGAATTTGTTCCCAGAAAAACACGATAAATACGTTATTAAAAAACATTTTCGAAGGAACGTATTTTATTCATTTTAAAACGTTTGGGATGTCATCGTTAATACAAAAACATAAGCATAAACAGAACTTACATTTATTTACACTAGTGATCTACATCTCTTTAATTGCTCAGTGTAATGTGACTTTATAACAACACCTGTGACATAAATAAACTGAGTAGGTCAGGTTGGGAAATCTGGTGAGTACATAGGGTTTTCAACCCACAATAATATAATTATTATGTTTAAACAATTAAACAATCAACCCAATTACCCATCCCCATTATCTTCCTTATTCTTAAGGATCTACCCTAAGAATCCACTATTTCTCATTCATTCATTCCTAAGGATCATCCTAAGGAAACAACATGAATTCCATTGTTGTCAATGACACATTGGTCAAGCGTAGCTGCTAATATTATCACTTAGGCGCATCTGCTAGAATTTGGACATTTTCTATGAGGCGCTTCTGCCAGTATTGACCTTTAAACGCTACTGTCATGGTCATAAGACTCCATATTAGGCGCAACTTCCGATACTGTCCTTAGAGCGCAACTGCTAGGACGTTTACCATAGATCTAAAACATCTACGGGTTGTGGCGCAGCTGACAGTGCTCATCTATAGGGTACTAGGTCCACTGCTACCAATGTATACCTATAAGCACTAGGTCCGCACTACTAGTGTTCCTCTAATTCAGCTTTTATTCCTCATCATTCATCTACCCATGTTTTACCCAACATATTTTGTAGATATAAAATACTTATACAAATTAAATCATTGAAAACATGTATAAAACGTTTATCCAGCATAGATAGCAGGTATTCAGATAATATGCACACATAACACGTAATTTATGTAAAATACTTCATATCTATGTGTAAGCTGAAAGGGACCATGCACTCACTTGAAAGGTGGTGACTCAGCACTCGTACAACGCTTCGATACTCTCAAAACAATTTCCTTCGATAAAACCTAGTATCAATACCACTAGGGTTTAGTCTAACGATAACCGCGACTAATTAATAGTCCAGCTATTATTATTATATAAGCGTTAAATAACACTCAATATGACTCATAATAATAGCACAAATACTTATTATAAGGTCCTAATAACATTACTATATTAAAACATAAGCTATACTAAAGATAGGTTAGGCGTGGCTCACTTATAGCGGGTTTTCTCGAAAACCGGGCTTCGCTGGAGCAGCGTTTCCGAGCTAAAAGTCTCTTTTCTCGGGACTCCGGGAGCCTCGGGGCTTCCTTCGGGTGCTAGGGGGTTTACCTAGGCTTTAGGGGGCTTAAGGTAGGCTAGAGAGAGAGTGTAGAGAGAGAAAGAAGTGGGGAAAGGTGTGAGAAATGAGAGAAACCCGACACTTCTATTTATAGGGTGAAATGATGACGAACTCGCCGAATAGGAGGACCTACTCGCCGATTTAGTGCCACGTGTCATCATCTGATGGCTTTCCTTGGGGAGAAAGCCTTGACCCATATTCAGCCACGTCACCCCTTTTGCAGCAACACCCTACCGACTTCTAAACCCCAAAACTTTCGCATACGAGCTCCGTTTTCGACGTTCTTTATATCCACGCGTAGGTAAAATCAAGATCTACAACTTTCGTTTAGACCCCGTCGGCTAATTCTCGACCGATATTAAATTTACCAGTAGGAGGAGATTAGACTGCTAAATAACCGTGAAGAATTCGTAACTCCTTCATACGGACTCCGTTTTCGTATGTATTTTTACCGTTGAGTTCCTAATAATGAGATATTCAACTCTCATTTAGGTCGCGTGAGCCAAAACCCGCTCGAACTAAAATTCGAGTTTCGAGTCGTGCACAGCTAAGCCGAATCTTAGAAAAATCATAACTTCTTCATACGAAGTCAGATTTGGGCATTCTTTTTATGGATTTTCTCGGTTTAACATATTCTATGACTTTCGTTTAGATCACTAAGGCTAAATCTCACTCTATCGTAAATTCACTATTTACGCTTCCCGGTGTCGTGCCGGTTTTGCCGTAAAACTTCGACGGGCCATAACTCATTCGTTATAACTCAGATTTCGGCATTCATTATATGTACAGAAACCTTGAGACATATTCTACAACTTTGTTAAGACTATTTATTATAAATAATCTCTTGCCGAAAAGTTGTTTTCGACACTTATTGCCTTTAAATTGACTAGCCCGGATCTACAGGCGTTACACATAGAGTAGAGTAACTTTTCGAAACATGGAGAATTCTCTTGTACTCTTTTCTCTTATGTACTCATTCTAAGTAATCGAGCCAAACATACATTATTTACATCTTGTCTTCATTTACATCTTTAAATGACTTAATCATTTGTGTTCATAATCAATCCTAACACACTTCAAAGATTTAGGATATGGGAAGTTGTTTCTAAAGCATACCCTTAGAAAGTAATTGGAAGAGAAGTTCGACTCATCATGGAACGAATCATACCAAGTAAGGTTTGATTACGCTTCTCAGCCACACCATTAAGTTGTGGTGCTTTAGGAGGATTCAATTATGAAAAAATTCCACATTCCTTGAGATACTTGTGGAACTCGATACTAAGATATTCTCCACCTTTGTCAGATCGAAACATCTTTATCTTCCTACCCAATTGATTCTCGAACTCGTGCGTAACTCTTTGAACTTTTCAGAAGTTTCTGATTTATGTTTGATTAAGTAGATATACCTATATCTGCTATAATCATCCGTAAATGTAACATAGTATCGATTTTCATCCCTTGTAGTAGACCTGAAGGGCCCACACACATCTATATGCACAACGTCCAACAATCTTCACTTCTTTCACATATTCCAGTGAATGGTGATTTTGTCATCTTTCCCCAAAAAAAAAATATTTGCTTTCATCATCTAACCTTAAGTCAAATGATTCCAACACTCCATCCTTTTGGATTTGGTCGATGCGTTTCTTGTTAACGTGCCCAATACAACAATGCCACGACATGCTTTGTCTACACCATTAGATGAATCAATAACACAAATCAAAGCTTCATACACACCATTACAAGGTAAAGCTTTAAACAAAAAAACACCATTCTTATAAGCCAAAATCGAACCATTCTCATAAGAAGAAGAATATCAAAAACCTTTTCTGAACAATGCATGAAAAGAAATAATGCTCTGTGTCATTTATGACGAGTAGCAACAATTAATCAAATCTATTCTAACATCACTACCGAGTACTAGACTATAAGTTCCAATCTTGGTAACATGTGAAAATCTCCTATTCACCATGATCAAATTTATTCTTCCATGATCCACTTCCTCACTTTCTCTTATCCCATGTATATTAGAACAAATATGGAAACCACATCCTGTGTAAAGGACCCAAGAACGAGTAAGTTGTGAGTTATTGAATTGAATAGTATACATACCTACCGAATATGGCTTGACCTTGCCATACTTCAAACTTGCAAGTATTTAGGGCATACATATCTAATTCCCTTTTTCGTTACAATATTAGCAAGTGGCCTCTTTATGGTCACTACAATAGGAATATCGAAATTGGGATTTGCCTTGGACTAACTACCAGACGCTCCAGCATGGGCCTTGTCCTTCCAGTACAATTGAGGATTAGCTTTCCATTGTTTTTCCAATGGCTAGGACAAGAGCACTTGTTGCTTAAGGGACCTACTTTTTCTTCATCCCTGATTCATCTAATTACAACAAGTTGTGGAGTTGGGTCAATATAGTCTCCATGTTGTTCACATGATAAGTTAGGATAAACTAATCACAACTAGGAGACAAGGAGTTAAGGACCATGTCAATGACCAACTCCTTGTCAAAACACACATTGAGCTTTTCTAACCGCTTCACATATCTCTACATTCTTTGCACATGGTTGTAGACAAACTTTCCCTCCTTCAACTTGCATTCCATCAACGCCTTGATGACATCATACCACTCTTGATGTGCTTTCTTGTGAAACTTTTCAGCAAGGTCCAAGCACATCTTGTATGGCCTATAGTCCTCATAGACCTTTTGAAACTCAGGTACCATGGTTGTAACCATTATGCAAGCGACCTTTGTTGCATCATCATAGTGTTTTTTGTAGGTGGTGAGCTCCTCTGGAGTACCGATTGACTCATCGACTTCAATTAGAGCCTTTTTGAGAAGATAACTTTTTTCTCTCGTATCGAAGATTCATTTTGATTTTCGCATCTAGTCGATGTAGTTTGGACCAACTAGTTTCTCATTGGATAAGATCGATAGAAGAGTGAAGTTTGAGTTGATGTTGTTGGACGATTAAGTAGCAGACACATCATTTGGAGTGGACATATATATAAAGAGAGAAAGTTTTACATAGTCGATACAAAATCCTAAAAATTTTAACCCAAAATAAATATTTAAGGCTAAGATCCAAAATACAATTCACAATCAAGAAGAGGGATGTCGTAGTCTTATTGCGAATTTATAAGGTGGGTAAAAACAATTCACTAATTTCAATCTAATATGAAATTCCTATATCTTTTAGGATTCATTGAATCTAATCAATAACATGTTTAATATCAGATTATGCTCTTCTATTTGTGACTGGGATACCGAGGATCACAAATAAGATATTAATAAACATGAAAATAGGCTTGACAACCTTGATGTCATTTATCATCTCAAATTAATGTGCCGCTAAACCATACACGCTCCATTAAAAATCATAATTTTCGATTTGTACCATCATTCAACTTTATAGTCCCAAATTAATGTGTCGTTACGGTTAGCCACACACGCTCCATTAACGAATTTATAAAAAAAGATGTGCGTTTTCATAGATTAGCATACTTTTCATATATTTCCTAAAGTAGCTAGAATGAGATTTTCAAGAAGGTTCTAGTACTTTTATAGAATTATACTTTTAATAATATTATGTCCTATCGTACCCGTTCAGCTAACGACCCTCTACCACACAAGAGAGTGCTAGGTGAAAAGGACACCCATTCAACGATCATTTTATAGGTGATTCCCTTATACCCTCTTTATAGCATGGCTTCGTGAATGAGGCTTACTAGCGATTTGACTGACTTTTCTTATACAAATAATAATTAATATTATAATACATATATATAAATATATATATATATATATATATATATATATATATATATATATATATATATAGGTGTATTTTAAAATATTTCAAAATACAAGGTTTAAAATTAATTATTGAAGTAATTAACTATTCAACTAAACATTTAAACATTTAAAATTAATTAGTTAATCAATTATCTAACTAATCATTTAAATCATTTATGTATTTAATATTTATCTTTTAATTAATCATTTAATTAAACTAATTATTAGATCCATAAGGATAATATCAATTAATATTATAATTAATCATTATCTTGTCTAAGGATATCTCCTAACATTTAGGGCTTTATTTAATCATCTAATATAATCAAAAATTGGATTTAGTAGATATTAAAACCAATAATTACCAAATAAAAACCACATAAATCAAATTAGGCAGAAAATCCTGAAAATCTAGATCTGAGTTCACATCGTGAAGACATATTTTGCGAAAACTTCTTGTTCAATTCACTAATGTGCGATTAATGTAAGACAAACCAAGTAGCTCTGACACCACTTATGGTTTTCTTAGATTACAACAAAATGCTCAATGCGGAAAATCACTTAACAATTACGATTGGGCACATGCAATCTAATAGGATCTATGTCTTTCACATTAAGGCAACATACTTTGAATTAATAAAACTAGCATAAACCCTATCAATTTAAAAAACTAGAATACCTCTAACTTGTTATAGCAAAAAAGTTTACTTGATTCATTCCTTTGTTGACTTCAGAAGCTATAACCAAAGGTTTAGTGCCTCTAATGGTTTGTAGCCAAACTCAAGCAACAAGAACACAATAGGAGAGAGGATAGTAGGATCAGATTTTCGGCTATCCTTCTAGTATATGTTTAGAACGAAAATAAGGCACCCAAAGGGTTCTATTTATACCTGATAGGATAACCCGGGAAACTATAATCCTGAATAAAATATTACTATTTTAATTCCGGGTGGTTATCTAGTTTCCTTATCTTCAGAAGGAATATTCCAGATGCCTGTGGCATCTCCTAAGACCATGAACCCACATGGAAGGTTATGGAATTCTTTGTTTTTCAACTATTGAACAATTACACTTCAGTCTTTGTGCCGTTAATTAATCCAATTAATCCCAAAACTAATTCCAGTTAATTTCTGATTAATTCTCAATGACACAATACTATTTCAAATCAATATATTAATCATATAATATATTAAAAAATCATTTATTTTTGTTAATTAATCATGTAATAAATCAACCTCTCTTTGCAAATGTCATCCTTTTTAGTTGCTAGTTCTGAAGGCAACCCAAAAAGGATTTTGGTTCTTACTACAAGTCATACGAATTTAGTTATGATCATAGACACCTTAATTCAACAAACCCTATGTGTCTTCCTAGGAAACTTTGTAAAAGAATCCATGATGATCTCTTCCCACTTCCACATGGGAATGGGTAATGCATGCACTTTTCCATCGGGTCTCTGATGTTTGGCCATGAATTTCCAGTAAGTCAAACTTTGCTCCACAAACTATGTTATCGCCTTCTTCATGCAGGGACACCAGTAGCTCAATATAAAATATCTATACATATTTGCGGCTCCGGGATGGATCAAAACTTCGAATTACCAGGTTTCTCTAATAACGTCTTTCTAAACCTACCATCAACTGGGAGCCATACTATGCCACACTAAGTCAATAATCCACGATTATCCCTAACAAATAATGAAATATGGCCCCTGATTCATTCTTCCTTCCAATTCTCTCTCTCTTCAATCTCTCTATTTGTGCTTTGTTGATCAGATCCAACAATAGTGAAACAATAACCAACCTCAAACATATATCTCTAATAGGTATACTCACTGCCTTGCGACCCAAGGCATCATCAACAACATTGTCCTTCCCAGGATGGTACATAATCTCATGGTCATAATCTTTCACCACATCCAACCATTTGTGTTGCCTCATGTTCAAGTTCGGACGATCCATCAGATGCCTCAGACTCTTGTGATCAATATATATAGTGCACCTAAACCTACATAAATAATGTCCACAAAGCTTGAGGGTAAAAACCATAGCCCCTATCTTTATATCATGTGTAAGGTAATTTGCGTCGTGAGGTTTCAACTAATTCGATGTGTAAGCCACAAAGTCATCCATACCCTCACAATATACCATAAAGTCATCTATATTCTCGGGAAGGGTAAAAATCGGAGCCTCACACATTCTTTCCCTCAAAGTTACAAAAGATATATGTTGATCAGGCCCCACTGAAAGGTAACATTATTTTTCTTCAAATGGGTTAGAGGAACAACAATCTTGGAGAAATCCTAAATGAACCTCCAGTAATACCATGTTAGCCTAAGGAAACTTTGAACCTCAAATGGTGTCCTCGGAACCTCCACCGCATCATTGCCTGAATCTTGTCCAGATTGACCAATATACTCTTCTGGTTGACGATGTGCCCTAAAATTAGACCTCATGCAACCAAAACTCGCATTTGGAGAACTTAGCATATAGAATCTCCTTTCATAAGGTCTCCAAAACCTCTCGCAGATAATCCTCATGCTACTCCTTGGTCTTAAAGTAGACCAAGATATCGTCAATGAACACTATCACTGACTGATCCAACATCGGCTTGCACACTCGGTTTTTGAGATCCATGAATGTTTTCTGTGTGTTCTTGAGCCCGAATGCCATCACCACAAACTTATAATGACCATAAAGAGTCCTAAAGGCCATCTTCTGCAAATCCTCATCTATGACTCTTATTTGATAATAACTTGATCTCAAATAAATATTGGAGAGCTAATACGTGCCCTAAATATGATCAAATAAATCAGCTATCATCGGAAGTGGATAATGGTTCTTCACCTCCATCTTGGTCAACTCCCGATAGTCAATGCACATTTTATACAACCCATCATTCTTTTTCACAAAAAGAATTGGTGCTCCCCACAGTGACCTACTCGGTCTAATGAATCCATTATCTAACAACTCCTGCAGCTGTGTAAACAAGTCATGCATCTCTGGAGGAGCTAAGTGATACGGGGCCTTGACTATCGGTGCCGCCCCTGAATTAGATCAATTCAAAACTCAACCTGTCTCTCAGGAGGCACTTCCAGCAAATCCTCGGGAAAAATATCGGAGAACTCCTGAATGATTGGTACGTTGTCTATAGTCTTATTACCATCCTCTTGTGTATCCACCACATAAACTAGGAATATAGAGCACCCCTGTTGAATATACATCCTAGCTCTCACAGCTGAACAGACAACTAGCCCATGTTGAGCACCCTCACAATGAATAAACAACTCCCCCCCCCCCACTTGGGGTTTGAACTCTCACCAACTGGTGCTCACAATCAATCATATCCCTATTGGGGCCCAACCAGTCTATACCCACAATAACCTTAGACCCTCACAAAAGAGTAGGAACCAAATCAATCGAGTATCTCTCGTCGAACATATTCAGAACACATCCTCGATGAACTCTCGAAGCACTCACTGAGCAATCATCGGCAATCTCCACCTCCAACAGATAATCCAAAGTCCATAGAGCATCTCTAAACTTCTTGCGTAGTGCAAGAGACACAAATTACTGGGTAGCACCCAAATCGAACAGAACATGAGCATTCGTACCATTGACTAAAAACATCCAGATACATGAGCAAATAAAACATAAGCACAAACAAAGAAAGTAATAAAAGACATGGAAAAGATACATACCGGTAACCACATCTGGTGTTCCTCAATCCTCCTCATCTGTCAACTTGAATGCCTTGCTCTTCACCAACAAATCCTCTTCCTTGACTTGGCAGCCATCAGTAATGCTTAAGGTGGGTGGTGCGGGTGTCACCACTTCTCCTCCTGCCAATATTGGGCAATCGGACTTCCTGTGGCCCATCTGATTTCAATGGAAGCATATGAGTGATCCCTAAGTGCAATCCCTTCTAAAATGACTAGTATGGCCGTAATTAAATCAGCCCCCATTTCACAAAAACTCCTCTCATGAGTCCTCCCACACTTGGCCCAACGACCTAGGTCCTGATGGCCTCTTGATCACAAATCTAAACACTTTGGCCTCTTTACCCGGCCCACTATTATATGTACTTGCTCCAACTGAAGCTACAACTTAATCCCCTGTTCATGGGCTCTATTTATCATGTCATCCAATGTCTTGTAACTCGTCTTCTTTATCTCCTCATCTGCGACGTAATGCCGAACCAACAATGCTCTCTCCTAGAACATGGAGGTGATCTCCGTCACAATCTTTGTAGTATGAAGAAGGTCTTGGAACTCCCTCACCAACGACCTCAGCTCTCAAAGAGTTTCCAACCTCCTCCCCCCAATCATGGGCTCCATCCTTCAGAATGCAAGATGTAAATGCTACTTTAGACCCCTTGGGGTAGAAACTCACCCGTTGAGCATTCTCCATGTCAGTGTTCCATCCTCGGCTAGCAATAGTTCAAGTACTTTGGTTCATCTCAAAAACTAGAAAACTGAATGGAAACAAATCGCCTAGGGTTCTTTGGTTCGTATCGAAAACTAAGAAATCGAATGATTGAGTGTTGTTTTTCTACTTAATCCAATTGAAAGTTGTTTCTTAGTTTAATTATTAGTAGTTATTTTCTAATTAGAACTATGTTACCTGCGTTCAACACCCAACTTACTATTCTATATTATAGTTGGACTAGGTACAATTCCTAAGTGCATTTTAACTAGTTAAGTTGGTTAGGTTTATAAATTTAAAAATAGCAGGTATAATTGTGCACTAACAAGTGGATATTTATTCGTTATTCACTGATTCCTAAATTCACTGGTTTCCAAATTTAGACAACTAATTCTTTAATTTTTAAGACTTTCAATTGTAGTGATCAAGTGAACTAATTATCCTAAAAATCAATTTTCAATTCGTATTATGAGAGACTTGAATTACTAGCATAAAAGATCATGAAGCTACTATACATAAATGGTCATCATATGTATTCTTACACGTGATAATTACAAACTTTACTATTTAACCATAGGTTTTGATCAAACACTAGTCATACGAATTTATAATTTATAAAATAATATGATTCAAGCACATCAAGCTAGATTGTTAATGTAAACCTAACAATACTCAAAAATAGACATAAAATGTTGAAACATTAACACATAAGGATCTTTTATCAAGCAAACATAATAAATTAAAAAAAATAATCTTAATAGGAACTTAACCCATAATCTCAATGATTCATCTAGTCTAACAAAAAGCAATAGGGTTTTGAAGCCCTAAATCAGAAAGTAAAACATATAAAAATCATAACGGAATGCTAATCATGGTTGGAACAACAAACCGAACGATTTAAGACATGGATCGGGTTACGAATCCATCATATCTTCGCTCCATATCAGCTTAACTTCCCTCTAGCCGCCTTCTAGACCCTCACAATGGCAAATCTGAGGTTTATTTTTGTAGGGGGGTGAAATACGGTTGAAGATATTTCATTAGGGATAATTTACAGCTTTATTTATGGATTTCAACATTGACACAGTGTGGAAAATGACTTGCCACACAATGGGTATTGGATTCAGAACATTCATGAATTTTTTAATTTTCTACATCGTTGAAATGGCTTTGCCATGGCATGGGAACTAGGAATATAAAATTTTCACAAACATAAAGGTCATCTAAAATTTGTCTAGTTTTCATAATATTTTTAATCTCTTCAATCGGAATTACGAGTCATGAGATATGACCAAAACACTGAAGAGAGGTCAAGTTGTCCAACAACATTTCAAAGCATATTAAGTATTATATATCTTAAAATCTAACATTACTACACAAATATATTAGGCTAATGGTCTAAAATGCATAGTTAAATATGTATGGTATGTGGTATTTTGGGGAACTCACTAGGCTTTGTGCTTATTGTTTTGTGGTTTAAACATTTTCAAGTACTTCCAGTTCCAAATGTAAAGGTCTGACTTGACTGCACAACATCCCCCGATGATTTTCCGCACTAATGATTGTTATTTTACTCTGATGATTGTGATACATTTACTATGAATGATGAGGAAACAAACATTGCGTGAATTTGATGATTTGAAAATGAAATTTTTTATTAGTATTTTTTGGATGTTACACTAGGACATTATACTTCTATGGAATAAGAAAAAGGATCATGTTTGGTGTATCTTGTGTCCATGCTCAAGTTATAACCTCATTAAGGATTTAATGGACTTAGGATTGTAGATCTAGCCTTGGTATGGATTTTTAATGGATAAAGTTGGAAACCTTATCCATTAAGTCAGTGTCAAAGAGTAAACTAAAGTTTTGGGCTTAGATATGTAAGGACTAAGCACTTAATGAAGAAGTTGGCATTCTGCCAGATCCCATGACAAGGGCTTGGCACGTCGTGGTAGTACTTTGATGATCGACTGTTTTGTACTAAGCTTGTCACAACGTGGCCAAGAGCATAGCATGTTGTGGGGGTCGTTGACCTATTGACCATTGACTGTTGACTTTTTGGCTTGTTTGACCTTGGGTTAAACTTGAAGGAATTGGCTTATTGATTAAGGTTTCCCCTTGGTTTGGAGTTAGTCAGTTTAAGGGAGCGATCAGTATATGGAGTAAGCATGTTGGTGTATTTACTTGGTCATCGATTCAGGTGAGTTTCTTCTTCTCCGGCGATGATGGCGACAAATAATTCTAGGGTTCCATCGAGAGGTGTTAGTCTGACGATGTGGTGGTGGTCTGGCGATATTGAAGAGAGAGAGAGAGAGAGAGAGAGAGAGAGAGAGAGATTGGGGAGAGAAAAATGGTGTTTGTGTGTTAAAGGAGACATTTAGCTATAGAGGGTTATTAGGGATGGGTGGTTGTTCTCCGGAGACAATGTAACTCTACGACGGTAGACGAAGATGATGTTGTTGTTTCAAATTTGAAACAAGGGTTTGTTGGGGAAGATTGTGTCTTCGACGAAGGGTTTGTAAGCTCAAACAATAAGGACAACCGGAGAAAAAGGATGACGGATCAGAGTTCGTTCGACGACAGATCGAGTTAGAGAAGGACAATCGTTGCTCTTTCGTCTTCGTCTTTCTAGATCGACCATAAAAGCCGGTGACGAACAGATCTAGTGGCACAGGCGAAGTTGTTATATTCGATGGTTTTTAGATCTATGTGGTTGTACCTCTTCGCCCAAAAGGATTATAAGTTGGATGATCTCTATCTTCACCTTTAGGAAGAAACGCCTTCCAATACCAATCTCGATCTTGAATTGTCACAAAGTATTTTGTATCCAATCGTTTCTCAGATTCAATTTTTTTTTCCACCAAGCATTGGATTCAAAAGTATGTTTCCGAGAACTTGGATTCCTAATTTGACTACACGGGAAGTAGCTTGATGAGCAATGTTGCCACTAGAGTTGTCTCCTTCGAGGAAGATGTGAACTTTTGAGTCTTTAGATTATAGTTATGGACATGAGTTGACCCATTCAAAATCAAAAAGTAAAGGGAGAGATATGGTAAGGAGGAAGAGGGTTGAAATTTTATTTTAATCATAAAAATATTTAAATAAATAAAAAAACTAAAAAACAAAGGGTAGGTGCAAAATCGTCATTATAAAAAAGTTCAAAATAAGTTAGACCAAACTCATAACAAAATCAAAATGTCGGACCGGTGATGCTAGTCCAAAACTTTTTGGAATAAAACGAAAATTTACAACCAACCACAAAGACTATTTTTACAATTTTATGTATAAAATAAAATTTTATTAAAATACAATAAGAGTTCTTACCATTTTCTTTTCACTATTTTTAATGTAAAAAGGTAAAATAGGATTCAATATAGTCTAACATGTAATTTATTAAGCATAAGATAAGATTTTATAAAAACTATAGTGTTTGAACATTTAATTTCTTAACCATGGACTAAAGTTATAAAAATAACTGTCATGTTTATATTAATTAAGAAGAGGTCCCACTTAACACCAACATCCCATATTTACCCTCTCTAAAATTATTTGGGCACGTACCTGAGTCATGAGTGTCCAACCACCCATTCACATGCACCATAATGTACTCTTGTCTTGACTTCACAATTTTGTTTCTTTTTGTTTTGTTTCTTGCCCTACTTTTATTCACTCTCTTTGATATTAAACATCATAATACAAATACGTTTATACATCTTGGTTTGACTTTTTACGTAAAACAAGTATTTTTATGGTTTCTTCGTATTTTGTCGATTAATATATAAAACATCTCATTTTTTTAAAACAATTTTGTCGATTAATACATGTCACATACATATGTTTTAAACATATGTGGAGCAACATATATAACTCTTCAAAAAAAAACCTTTGTGGAGAGAAAGTAGACTCCAACATATATATTCACTTATGACACCATATCGTACTAATTTAGATACACTAACACTCCCCAATCTTAATTGGAGGCTCAATGAAGATAGAGAGGGATGTACAAAGTGTGGTACGCCGACACCATATTGTACTAATTTAGATACACTAACACTCCCCAATCTTAATTGGAGGCTCAATGAAGATAAAGAGGGATGTACAAAGTGTGGTACACCGACACCATATCATACTAATTTAGATACACTAATACTCCCCAATCTTAATTGGAGGCTCAATGAAAATAGAGAGGGATGTACAAAGTGTGGTACGCTGACTCTCATAACCCGTGGGAACCACGGTTACAAAACTAATTAAACTATTATAGTGAGAATTCAAAATTATCAATCAATTATTTCAAATAAATTATTAATTGAGAGATATTTTTTTAGTTATATAAAATTATAATCATTAATTTAAATAATTATGTGAAATTATATCACTTCATAATTTGTATTGATTTTTATGCTAATGTAATTAAATTAATGTAATTAAAGTGAGAAATTTAAAATTTAAAATTTAAAATTGAGAATTAATAGGTTGATAAGTGACATGCATTAACGATGAAGACTAATACGGTGACACATGGCAAAAGTAGAATACAATATGCATTAATTAGGAGGCTTAATAGGATGACACATGTCAAAAGGAGATTAAAACTATTCTTTTATTAGAATAGGGATATATATATATATATATATATATATATATATATATATATATATATATATATATATATATATATATATATAGGGTTAAGTTCATATGAGACCATAATATTTTGTGAGACATGGGGACAAGATCTTGACCACTCTTCTAAATTGATCAAAGGTTTAGATTTAATCAAAAAAAAATGAAGGAGGCAGTGGCAGTTGTGTAAATAACCCAAACTTTGTAATTAACTAGAATAAACACAAGGGTGGAAACGTAACTTAGCGTATGCAAACAAATTCTTCTTTTTTCATACAAATTTTCATTCGTTAAAATTCTTTAATCTAAAACCCTTTCATCAAGAAAACCCTTCCCTGTCACAAATTTGTTTCTGATTCAGATTAACCCTAAATCGACAAAGTTCAAGCTCGTTATTTTGATTCTAGCTCGAGTTAATCAATGATTTCACTCAAAAACAAATCGAAGATTGTTCTATAGATTTCATTCTGCTATATACCTGTTTCTAATTTCAATTTACACAATCAATCGGCAAAATTGGTCCATTTTACTCGATCCGAGACTAGTTTTGTATCCCAATACATTCCAGGTAACATATAATACTATACTATCTATGTGCGATTTTAATCTAGTATTATGAAGTAGAGAAGTTTTGCTTACATGTATGGATATTTCTAATACATAAATCTGTGTATGTAACTCTTCATTCGTCAATCTTCATTGCATAGTTTTCCCTAGGAACCCCTAATAACCACACTAATCATTCAGGAAAGTGATGAATCGGTATTAAAAAAACCCTAGTACTGATAAAACCACATAATTGAAGAACCCTAGCCTTTTATTCGAGTTTTAGCATCAAAAAACACTACAAATCAGACATTAATCATAGATTATGGATTATTCAACTAAATCATATTTAGATTGCAGGTATTCTCAATATAATTTGATTTTAGATGTTATTTTGTTTTATTAATTAGGTGATCAGGTGAAAATTAAGTAAATTTGTGTTTAATAACTTGCTGCTATATGTATTATGATTTGATAAGTCACATATTGCTTTGTTTTTTTAGTTTATATGTTAATTGGTTAGAAACTACTTTCTTTAAATCTTTTTGTTGAAGTAATATATAGTATTCTGATATTGAATTATATACTATGAATTAATGTGAAATGTTTTGAAATTATATGTCATATATGACATTAGACATTATGATTTTGTTGGAAACAACTTGCTTTGAACCTTTTTGATAAATAATGTGTAATATCTGATTTTAGACATTCTTCTTTGGTTGGAAATAACTTGTTTTGAACCTTTTGTGAGGTATTGTGATAGTCTTTGCTTAACAATGAAGTAATGTGATATATTCTGAAATTATGTGTCATATTCTATTTGTAAATATGTAATATTTTAAGTATTATGATTAGTAAAATTTAAGTTCTAATGTTATTGTGTTGATCAGTTAGATAATAAAGCCCACATATATTGAAATAAGGTTTAATACATGAATATTCTAGGCAATCTTGTTTAACACAATTTCAGATTCCTTCTTATTGGGATTTTCATGCTTATGATTATGATTTTGAAAGTGGGTCAAGTTCCGTATTATCAACCATCCCTAAATCAAAGAGATTGAAGCTTGTTATTCCAACAAAGGTTTCATTATACACAGTCGGATTTGGATTTTACATCTAAAGTTATTCTAGGTAATGTATATTACTATAATCTCTTCACGATATTATCTTTGTCTGTGATTTTTAGTTAATGTGTTATAATCGTCGATTATATCTCCCTGTGTGATTTTGAGTTAATGTAGTCATCTATGCAAAATTCTATAAATATTTGTGTTATGATTATACTATAGTTTTTAGTCAACATCATTATGTATCTTCGAAGATGTATTCTAATTGAGACATTTCCTTGTATAGTTATCTCTCAAAGGCACGATGTAATGAAATATAGTATTATAGAACCTATCGTTTATACCTACAACTTTGTGTATGATTTATGAAGAATATATGAATATATAGTATTATAGAACCTTACATTTAAATAGACATCTTTATGTAGAATATATGAAAACTTGAAAATATTTGCATCTAGATGTTAACTCCACTGGTAACTCAAAAGTGTTATGATAAGAACCTTTTTGGTGAGTAATGTGTAATATTCTAAGAGTATTTGATATACTATGAAGTTATGTGAAATATTGTAAAATTATTTGTCATAATCTAATTTTAGACATTTTGATTTTGTTGGAAACAATTTGCTTTCAACCTTTTTGTTAAGTAATAAGTAATATATTATTTTAGACGACCTGATTTTGTTGGAAACAACTTTGATTTTGTTAGAAACAACTTGATTTTAACATTTTTGTTAAGTAAAGTGTAATATGTGATTTTAGACATTCTGATTTTGTTGGAAACATGTTTTGAGCATTTTTTTAATTTCTTGTTTATATCCTAGTTAATTGTTTTAATAAAAATATGGTTATTTTTTTATGCAGATGAATTGACGAAATTACCAAATGAAGGGAAAAACGAGTTTTTGATCCAAGAGGAAAGATTGTACAACAAGGTCTGTCATCAAAAATAGATAAAGGCAAAAAAAATTATAGTTCATGGTACCTCGTATGATAGCTCGTCAACCGATCAAAGACATGCGAATAGACTATGAAACAAGTATATATGACAATATAGTTGTAATATTAGAATATAAGATGTATAATGTTGATATTTAATTTGTGTTATGTATTTTAAAGATTAATAGATGTAATGTTATAGTTTATGAAATGTAATGTTAGAAATATCTTTTTACATATCACATGAGTTTAAAATTAAAGTTTGCGTGTATAATATTCTATTACAATAATATTCTATGGTTTATCTTATAATAAGTAGATATATAATAGTCTAATACAATAATATTACATGTTGGTTGTTTTCATAAATGCATGTTTAGAATATTCTAATAGCATAATGTTCTAAGTTTTCAATTGAATAAGTCGATTTATTATTTGAAAATAATGTGTGTATATAGAATATTCTACTAGAATAAATGTTATATGTTATATGTTTTCTAAAAGTTAGAATACTCTAAAAGAATAATGTTGTAGCATATTCTAAGTTATATGCATATTATTCTAATATAATAATACCTAATTAAATTTAGGTTTGTGTAATACTCATTAATATGTTATTATTCTAGTTATTCTAATTGTTCAATATTTAATACTATGTTAAGATGTAATATTCTAAAGTTGTGTACGATATTCTGATATTAAAGTGTAATATTCTAATATTTTATAATGTGTAAAATGAACTTATAGTATGTAAGATTCTAATATTATAAAATTATATTTGAAAACTTGATATTATACATATTCTAATTTGATGAGTCAGATGTTGTTTCGATGTTCTTTTGTCCTAAACTACTTGCTTTAATCCTTTTATTCATGTAATGTGTGATATTCTAATTGTATTTGACATATATAAAGTAAAATGAAATACTCTAAAATTGTGTGTCATATTATCATTTTAGATATTCTGATTTTGTTGGAAATAAATTGTTATGAATATTTTTGTTAAATAATATGTAATATACGATTTTAGGCATTCTTCTTTTGTTGGAAAGAATTTATTTTGAACCTTTTTGTTAAGTATTGTGATAGTACTTTATTAACAATGAAGTAATCTGAAATATTCTAAAATTATATGTTATATTACTGATTTTAGACTATGTAATATTCTAAAATTAAAAGTTAATGTTACAAGAATGTCGTTGGTTTAATGATTAATGTGTTGTTTACTAAGGTATAATTTTCATAATATTGTTGAATTCTGAATATCTTTCACATATTATTTGAGTTTAAAATTAAGTTTGCATGTATAATATTCTATTAAAATAATGTTATAGGTTGTGTGCGTGGTGTTGATAATCTAATAAAATAATGCTTTTGGTTTTTTGTTAAATAATTTGATTTATTACATGAAAATAATATGTATATGTAGAATATTATAATAGAACAAATGCCTAACTAAATTTGAGTTTTTCTAATACTCACTGATATGTTATTATTCTAGTTATTCTATGTTTGAAATATTAATATTGTGTTGTTAATATGTAATATTATGAAATTGTATGTAATATTTTAAAATTGTGTTTTAATGTGTAAAATGAACTTATACTATGTAAGATTCTAATACTATATGTAATATTATGATACTATTATGTAATATTATAAGTGTAGGATTTATAGTGTTAGAAGAATACCTAAAATAATTTATAAGAAAACAAAACAATTTATAGAAAACAAAATTTTCTTATGTTAGTTTGTAATATTACAAAATACGTATATTATTACTAAATTAATGTGGAATAATCTAAAATTGTGCTGTAAAGTTTAATATTTTAATATAGTTATATTCTAATCCTAATGATTTGAAAAAATATTTCAAATTTGTGCCATAAAATATCTATCATGATGTTATAAGGTGTAATATTCTAAAACAATGTATAACATTCTAATCCCCTCCCCCTCATCCCCCCCCCCCCCCCCCCTCTTCACGATCCCTTCAACTCTTTAGGAAATCCAAATAACAAAATTTTCAAACCAGTGACAACCACATAAGATTTTAGAATGAAACCAAGATTTTTAGGAAAATATCAAAATCGTCTCTAAAAGTTAAAATGTATTCTTGAAACCTGATAATTTGAAAACCACATTTCAAGTTTGTACCATAATAAATCTATCAGAAGCTTACACTGTTAGATAAAAAGAGGAATGATGGATTTCAAAGGGATCTTACAAAGTTATAATCAAATAACATTGCACCATAATCCAAAAAAATCTATTACATGTTTATAACATATAAGATCTATTAAATATTCATTAATCTCAACACTTATTGCTAAGAATTTCTAGTTTGAAATATTCAACTTTCTTTCAATTTGGGATTCATTAGCTAAAAGTATCTACAACAAAGAATGAAAGAATTGTTAGAATCAAGCATGGATTATACAAATATTTTAAATTAAAGTCAACATGTTATAGTAATGCAATTGATGATACAACAAAATAATGTAGTAATGTAATCGATCATAAAACAAAAAATGAAAATTTTTATAAGCAAAAAATATTCTAAGTCTATCAATATTTTATTAAGTACAACCCTTACTGCAAATCAATTAGAGCACTCCATATTGTTAAAAAAGATGTCTCCAACTGTTATGTTTCAATAAATTTTTTAACATAATTGTGATAATGATAATATTCTAGAAACAGGTCTAAGAGTAAGCAATATTTTCTTTGGTACAACCTACTTTCTGGAAAGTTAACAAGAGCATATTAAAAAATAGTGCTAAAAAGACACTAACATTATGCGTTTACAGAAAAAAAAAACATAAGTTTAACAAAACTATGGTATGTTTAATAACAGTAATCAATATGGTATCATTTATCACTAATTGTGAGTCATATTTTGGAAATATACTCATATTCTTAAAGAAGAATTTAGTCATGAGAAGGGGTGATACATCTGAGTCTTTTCTCATTTAGGACTTTAATCAAACAGGTAGAATGCATGTCTAGTTTAAGTGAATTTGTTGAATAACAATAATTACTTTGTACATTCCATGTCAATTTCACAAAACACATTGCGTGAAAAGTGTTGAAAATCAAACCTTAAAAGTGCTCAAAGTCAAACATTGATAAATTGTAAAAATCATAAATCTGATAAATAGAAATCGAATCTTAAAAGTGCTCAAAATATATCTAAAACAGCTAAACAAATGTGATTTGATGAAGAATTGCTGAAATAAAAGGTCAATGAAGAAAAACTAACCTTTTGTTGAAAATGGATGGTTATGGTGCAAAAATCGATTAGATTTTGATGGTGATATATGTGATTTGATGAAGTATATTGTTGAAAATAACATCTATCTGATGATCATCCCCAAATGTCGATAGATGAAAATCAACCCCAATCAATCTGATTATCAATTGCATATGTAGAAGAACGAAGAGGACAAACTCGAAAAACACAAAAATAATGAATTTAGAAGCTATGATTTAGATAGGATACGATCACTCTTCGCTCAATCAATCTCAAAAATCAGAGGATGATATGGTTGAAATAAATGAAGATTTAAGGAGATTGAAGATCCATTACATGAGAAGATTAAAGAATGTTGATCACATAGGAGCGATAATCTTGGTAAAAGAATCGAAGTAGATAAAGATGTTCTTGAAAATGACGTGAATATGACGCTAATTGAATATAAGATCTGGTAGTGATGTTATATTTAACTTAGTGACTAATCTGCCCCTAATTAACTAATCAGTTAGATTAATTAGTGTTAATCTGTATTTTTTATAAGCCACAAGATCAAATATGATGAAAGGCTAAGATTTGGTCCCTATGTCTCACAAAATATAGGTGGTCTCAAATGAACCTCTACCTATATATATATATATATATATATATATATATATATATATATATATATA
The DNA here is from genome assembly GCF_051521515.1 of Lactuca serriola. Taxonomy (NCBI): domain Eukaryota; kingdom Viridiplantae; phylum Streptophyta; class Magnoliopsida; order Asterales; family Asteraceae; genus Lactuca; species Lactuca serriola. The sequence goes on along the minus strand of NC_136412.1, from coordinate 258,891,367 downwards.
TATATATATATTAGATCCTCATATTAACTCTCCAAAAGATCCCACTAATACACATGGACATTCTCAATATCTTTATTGAGAAATAAGATCTTAGAGTAAAAGAAATGGTTGATCTGATCCATGCGTTATACTTGACATAAAAATATCATACACATAAGAAGCATATAGGCCAAGTTTTATTCACCACGAAGTTGTTAGTTTCAAATATACATGAATTGTGAATATATCCAATAAAACTTGGTGTTCGGATATGAAACCTAACATTATCCTAAGTCTAAGAGTCGCTACGTCGTTATCAATTAAATGATTGTGATATTGTTAGTACAGGTGTATGATCATAACATACCAACTAATCTGCTAGTGTTCTAGTTGATCATGTTTGGGTTTTACATAAAAAGTAAAAATTTAGTTATTAATAATGTTATTATTATCTAGATTAATTGATCCATTATTAAGGTTTAAGATAGACATAATTAAAAGAACTAAAAATAATTGATTAAGTGTTGTAAATCGAAACCAATATACATATAAGAAAACCAATAAATAATATTGAGAATTATATGTCGATTAGTTGTGAATGATAAATCCAATTATTATTAATACGATTACCAAGTTTCGTCCAGAAATCAGATCAATCATTCTCGATTAGATCTGATTATAAGAAAAGAGTAGAAACAGACTGTCATCTTGTTGGACGAAAGTAAAGACGAAACAATATTGTAAAACCAACTTGTTGACGGCAGATCTTGACCATAGAATAACGACATAGATCGAACTTTTGTCCTTAAAGATTTTTACTTCGCTTTTATCGTCTGTAAGCAACATAGTAAAACCCCACGATTTAATGTAGATTTACCGAGTTTTCAACAACAATGGAAAACGATAAACGCAAAGTGAATACGAAGAAACTAGAAGAAATCGTAGAAAGAGAGAGAGAGAGAGAGAGAGAGAGAGAGAGCTTCAAATTCCGTGCATGAAATACGGCTTCCAGAGGGTTATATTTATAGGTATCGAAACCCTAGAAGACAATAAAGAGGCCACTCTTGGGCGGATCCCCTAGAAACCCTAGGACGATGACTTCCTCTCCAAGCTAGCTGTTTTCTAAGCCTTCTAGAATATTTTGTTTCCATATCCACGAAGTTATCCTTTTGACCAAATCGGACAAACCGACCTGACCCGAACTTCGCCAAAAATAGAAGCTCCTTAGCTCCCAGCGATCGATGCTTCGTGCGAAGTGCCAAGTGTAGCTAAATCACGCCATTTCAAGCACTCACGCCGTTGGTTAGTGCTAGGATAGGCTAGACGCACGTGTGTGGGCTTGACTCATTCCTTTGATCCACTAAAGCCTTTGAAGGCCTATCAAGGGAATAACCTTATAAACCTACTAAATATTTCTTCCTCCCCACCAATGTAGGATAGAGGAAACTTGCCAACTTGCAAGATTACCTCTATAATTTCCAACAATCCCCCACAAACCTGGAAAGTTTCCTTTCACTCACACACATGATGTCACTTGGGTGTCACGAAGATTAAACCCTAGTTTAATGAGAATAAACAAGAAGAGTCAAATTTAATGGTATCCTTATAGGTTTAAACCATGAACCTTATGACCTCTCCGGTTTATATACCCCCACACATCACATGTTGTCTTTTCGTTCTCCCTGAGCGCTAATATAGCCATGCACTATAAATCCTTTTCATGACCCTTTAGAAGATAAACCAATAATATTCACTTGAGGCGACACCGCCTCTAGGTCATATAGGCAAGGTTTTACAACATCTTTGTTGCTTAGATGTCTCCAAAACTTTGTTAATGTTAGGATTAAATATCCTTGAATGATCGATAGGTCAAATAGATTAAAGCAAGAACACGACAATGACTCAAAATATGTTGATTGATTCAAAAGTCACGCCTCAGAAGAACTCAATTAAGAATTGCTACTGTAGAGGCGTGATTTGGGTACAAGATAATATCAAAAACATGATACATGATACATGCATGCATCTTAAATACTATAACCCTAGAAAATAAATACGGGAGGATAGGCCCTACCCGTTAACAAAACAAACAGTACAAAAGGCCAATTGACGCAACATAATTATCCTAACAATCTCCCTCTTTGCGTCAATGAGGCGAGAGTACATCAATACTTAATTTGCTTTTGCACTTCAAATACCATTGGAATTATGCTCAATAAAGTCTTGAGAACCTAGACATACCAACGAATCATGTCCGAGAAGCACTTTTTATCACCATCACTGTTGTTAGCATTTTTGTTGATAAGTTCCAAGATGAATTCGAGACAGGAAGTAGAGCATAAGTGTTTGTCTGGGAGGAAGAAACATGTTTTGCGAAAGACAGCATCATTTCTATCCCTTGCTTGAAAGACCACATACCAAATTTCCTTGTAAAATTTTCCAATCTTTAGCTTTTCAAATCCCTCAGGAGCTTCTTTAGGAACTGCAGAAGGCTTCTTTCGCAGAACTCCAACTATCTCGACATCCATAGTTCCCACCTCCCGAATATATAAACTGATCATGAGCTTGAGGTGAATGCCAACAGGCTCGTACTTATGTTCTTCTCGCATCAATAGATTGTAAAGCATGATCTGGTCATATGGTTGATACACGGCAGGTCTACGAGAGTGAACTCATGAACTTGACTTGTTGAACCTCTGACGACTTTGAATTTTGCATTCGAAAAACTTTCAGTCTCAATTGGTCCAGTGACCTTTACTGCCGTTATCTTACTTGCACTCCATGTCTCGTACTAGGCCCTCATGTGCTTGAGATAGAATGCGAAGAGTAGTTGATCATCACTATTTTCAGTAGATGGAACATTTGCAACTTTGATAAAAGAACGAAATTTGAAAGCCTTGGGATTTATTGGAATATCCAGTTGTGAGTCTTGAGTATTGAGAAGTTCAAACGACACAGCCGGTTCTAACCAATATTGATTTGGAGATTCAACAACTTCATTCTAAATTTGCTTTAGCATCCAAACAGGAAACAAGAGTTTTCTGATTTCAAGAGTGGGCCTGGCTTCTCTCTCAGCTTTCTCTTTAGCTTCAGCCTCTCGAAGAATTCGCTGATGTTCATCTATCTCAGCTTCACGAGCCTTTCGCCTTTTGAGTTCTTCTTCACCAGGCTCCTCTTCTTCACTATTATCAATAATTGGATCATCTGAGAGAAGCGTCTCTTTGCCTTTAGGCTCCGATTCACTTTTAACAACTTTTGGCTTTACTGAAAGAGTTGGCTTGGATGAAGTCTTCTTTAGTGGGTCTCCCCTTGTTTTGGAATGCTAGAGGATTTCGGAACACCCTCCAAACGATGAAGTAATGTGAACACATGTCGTAGCTTTTCGGCTAGATGTTTGCGAACATAAATAGTGATCATTGGGTCCCTGGCCTCAATGATATCTACGAGCATACTATTAACCTTTGCAATATTGCTCTTCATAACAACCTTCTCAGATAACAATTCATTGACCTGCTTCTCAGCAGTGTTGAGCTTAACGGTTAATACTTTCACCTTTTCTATCTTAAGGGCAAGGGCATCCATTATTTTTCTTTCCATTGCCTAATCTTCCTGAAGCTTTGAGAGTTGAGAGGTAATAGAAGACTGGAACTTGTCATGGTCTTTTTGAAGACCAGTGTGAACCTCTTGCAATTTTTACCTTTCAGTTTTTAGAGAAGAGCCCAGGCCATAAATTACTTTATTTTCTTTAGCAGTGTTAGACTTAAAGGATGTTTGGAATTGGTCCATGAAAACCTGAGAATCATAAATTATTTTATCGACTTTTTCGGTCGTTTTGTTGCAAACAGAGGTGGATTCATCAATGACTTTGTTTCAAGATTGGATGAGTGTTCTTTGGTAATGGTTTCAAGAATGGGCTTGATTAAAGCTTGAGAGTAGTCATCAGAGGATGAAGGCTTGGAAGCCTGAAGCAACGAATCAAGCTTTTCATGGATAGCCTTTAGTTTCCCCTTTGTTACTGGAGCTTCATCATCACTCTCAGTTCTAATGGTGAAGGGACTGAAAGTGAATCCTGGTAAATCGTCTTCACCATCCCCATAAATCATATTAGGATCATATTGGTGAATGGGGGATATGGGTGGTGAGATATGAGATGCTGTAAAACCTGAAGTGTTAGCCCCCATATTAGATGCGTTGACAGAAACGGGAGGTTCTACCGTCATTATTGGGGGGACAGTAGAATCAGTAAATAAGGGAGTAGATAAAGGAATGGTGCATTGAGGTTGAGAATATACTGGTGAGGGACATGGTGCAACTGTTATAGGTGTGGAGGAAGTTGTAGTTTTGGGTGAAGGGGGAGGAGAGTCAAAGAAATCATCATAAGTAGGAGTTACCTCAGGATTGGATGTGACAGCTTCACTGCGAACAGGTTCGTCATCTTCATTACGAACAGGTGGTTCCTCCTCGTTACGAACGTGTTGTTCTTCCTCATTACGAACGTGCTGTTCTTCCTTATTCCGAACATCAGACTGAGTGTCAGATTGTGAATGTTCGCTTTAATATGGAGTTGGAGACTTGGTCTTGTGAGCAACCCTTTTCAACTTTCACTTTTTAGGAGCAACTGTAGATGGAGCAGTTTTCGCCTTTTGCTTTTTGGAAGTGTTCACAAGCTCAGATGGACCTTCGTTATCACCCTTTTTCTTTTCTCCATTCTTGCACCCTTTGTTACTCCTGTCTTTGGACTGCATCTCAGGAGTTAAAGGATGAAACCCTGAGGCAGGAATAATACGATAGCCTTCAAGGACTTTGCTAGCAGGAGGCACATCACGAAGCATGGCTTCTGGGATGGAGCCAACAAAAGCGAATTTAGAAGTGTATGTAACAATGATTCCAGTGGTGTGAAGGGTTGAAACGTTGGACATCAAGGCATCTTGCATAATAAGAATCTTCAACTTGGTGATGGCCCTTTGAACAATGATGGACCTGAATCGTGCACAAGAGATTCCATGGTGGAAAGTTGTGGAATGTGTGCTTCGAATCACTTGGGCCCAGAGAACAACACCGTAGTCAATGTTTAGCCTTTGAAAATGCCATAGATGATCGCCATGAACAACTTGCTGGCGTAACCAGACCCAGTAACCCTTTCATAGAATGCCTTGAACAGTAGAGTGAAGAGACCATTCAATTGTGGTGGCAGATTTGGTTTCCGTAACTTGGAGATGACGGTTAGGGTTTCTTTATAACCCATTTGGTAAAACATCTCCAATAGAGCGGCGTTGGACACAAATTCTGGGTTAATCATATCATCTGATAAAAGAAGCCCTAGAACGGAGCATAATCGTGATTTAGAGATAGAGGTTTTGTGATTGAGGATCTCAAACGTAATCCTCTGTTCTTCTTTAATGTAACACGCAGAAGAGTAAGCCTTTGATAGCATTGACATTGGAACGCTCTCCATCTTGGTTAACGCTATGATCAGTGGAGAATACTTCAGGCACTCGATGATCATAAGCAAGTGACTTTCATACTTGCAAGGATCAAGATCAATGATCAGGTTTTGATGTGGCCTGATTGTGAGAAGTTAAGATTTCCATGTTTGTTCTTGAAGTGAAGGAGTTTCAGACGAGCCTGCCATTGTTGAGTTCTTAAGGAAGACGATGAAGTAGAAAGCTTAGATCGCCGGAAATCTTTGAGAAAAATGTGAGTGATAATATGAGATCAAGCGAAAAAAACCTTATGTACCATTTGTTAGGTGAGAGAAATCCGGAGAGAGATTGCATCGATTAATTAAACGTCGCTTGAAAAAGCGTGATTTGACAACTGTATATGTCAGAGATATACGTCATACGGCGATAAAGTAGACATCCGTTCAAAATTTCACGCGCCATTTTGAATTCTTATCCTCAGGAAATGGTCGCGTCAACTTTGCCCTTTCGCAGTGAGTTTGATTCCCTCTGTCTCATATGAAAGCGAACTTCGTTTTAAGAAAACACAAATTAAACTGCGAACCTGAAACAAAATGTAAGTACCACGAACCAGACTTTTGAGAATCACTAGGATTTTCGTGCAAGAGTGTGTCAAAGATACAGAAATAAAGCAATAAATTCTAAAGGAATCCAGTGATGTTTTAATAAGACACAAAACTATGGATGCCGGGTATAGATCTCTTTCTTCGAAGTCAAGAGAGACTAAGAAGTGTTTGTGTGGTTTCCCGTTGAAATACGATTAATTGTTTATTAAGAAACATTCAAAGTCATCTTTTCTTTAGGAAAAATGGGTGGCTTTATCTTCAACCAAACTCCAAAACTTGATATAAGTCCGAACGTTCGGATGAAGTACTCGTGTGACCAATCTAGTCAGTTGAATGAGTAGGTTGAGAAATATTTTAGTGGAAAGGAAAGTTTTAGAAATCTCAGAAAAATAAAAATTTGATCTTATAGGAAGAAATGTCTTGGGGCAAGAGCACTTCATAAAGATCTTGCAAAAGAAAAAGAGATTTCTTGGTACAGACCACGAATGCGGCATTCGTTAATTCCTTGGTGAAAATCTTGAACGTTTAATTGTTCACCGTCAATTCATTTAAATGTGTTGAATTTTGGGTTTCATTTAGTTCGTGGTGGAACGAAACTAAGATCATTAACACATATGTTGTGAAACCATAAACCTCAGTGGTAATTGCTGAGAGTCTCAAGGGTTACTTGTATGGAAGCGAATGTGATGGAGAATAGAGTAAGGTGGTTTAAGGAAACGAAAGTACCTCTGCTATGTGAAAGTGACCAAGCAGACAACTCTTGACTCATTATGAGAAAATTAAGGTAGCTCATGACTTATGTGAAATCATAACCTAATTGGGAAGAAACGATTGGTTTTATCGAGTCATTAAAGCTTCAACATAAGTTCGTTGAGGCTTTGGATAACATGCAGCAACATGCTTCTACGGACACTTAGCTAGTACATAGATATAAAGATGTATACCTGCCCCATCATTTGTGTAAAAAATTTAGCCTTGAACCCTGCACAAATGGTTAATGAACAAAAGAAGAAGAATATTTTTGATGTCTTATGATTTGTGAAAATAAAGATAAACACAAATAAAATATTTTTGTATTTTTGGAATTAAAAAAATAGAAATAAACAAATTATTTTGAGTTTTTAAATTTTCTGAAAAATAATTAAAGTTGTGAAGATAGAAAAATGAAACAAAGATAAGAAACATTATACATAAAGTACAAAGGGATATTGGAAAATCTGAACCACAAGTAAACAGTGGACTGCGAACTACTGCGAGCGTTCACACCAGTTCACAGTGTTAAAATAGACTGCGAATGAATAGTAGACTGCGAACTACTACGAGTGTTCGCACCGGTTCACAGTGTGAACTTTATTGATGCGAAAGTGGTTTTGGTATAGATTCAGCTTCCATCATTCCTAGGCCTTGAAGAATTCTATTGAAGGTTGTTTCAGGCAAGGCTTTTGTGAATATGTCAGCTAATTGATCAGCGGATCTTACGAAGTGAATTTCAACGTTGCCATCTTCTACGTGATCCTTAATGAAATGATACCTCAATGTTATATGTTTTGTCTTTGAGTGTTGCACTGGGTTGTGACAAATGCGAATAACACTTTCAGAGTCACAATATAATTGGATTCGCTTCATACTTAAGCCGTAATCACGAAGCTGGCTTTGAATCTAAATAACTTGGGAGGTGCATGAGGCAGCAACTATATACTCAGCTTCAGCTATTGATAGGGACACACGTGTTTGCTTCTTGGATTGCCAACTGAAAAGTTTGCCATCAAGAAATTGGCATCCTCCAGTTGTACTTTTTCTATCTAATCCACATCCTCCAAGATCAGCATCCGAAAAAGCTTGTACAAAGAACCCAGAATGCGAAGGGTACTAGATTCCTAGTGAGGACGTTCGCTTTAGATACCTAAAAATGTTCTTGATTTCCGTAATGTGAGGTTCTCGAAGATTGGCTTGGAACCTAGCACAATAGTAAACATAAAACATAATATTTGGAAAGCTCGCAGTTAGATACATTAAGGAACCTATCATTTGAAAATAGAGTGTCATGTCTGTAGCCGGTTTATCCAAAGAAGGAATAAGTTTGATTCCGAATGCCATAGGAACCTTCGCTTTAGAGTCTCACACCATCCCAAACTTTGCAAGTAGATTCTTCGTGTAAGCCTCCTGGTTAATAAAGATACCTTCCTGACCCTGTCTAATGTTCATTCCAAGGAAAAATTTAATAGTAAGAGTTTTGTGCAACCGAACCTTGTTTAAATTTAGACATTTTAAGAATCTAGTAAGAGTTTCATACCAGGCTCTTGGAGCTTGCTTTAGACCGTTGACGGTCTTTTCTCTTCAAGACCGTTGACGACCTTGGGGTACTTCTCATTTACAAACCCAGGTGGTTGTTCCACATATAGTGTCTCTTTAAGTTCGTCGTTCAAGAATGCACATTTGACATCCATCTGAAATACTTCTAAGTTCTTGTGCACTGCATATGCCAAGAAGATACGAACGGATTCCAACCTTGCAACTAGTGTGAAGGTTTCTTCGCAGTCAATACCTTCTTCCTAGAAATATCACTTGACGACGAGTCTCGCCTTGTTTCTGATCACGTTTCCCTCTTTGTCCAGCTTGATGCGAAACACCCATTTTAAACCAATGACTGATGTGTTTGGTGAAGTGGGAATCAACCTCCAAAACTTGTTTTGTTCGAACTCTTTGAGTTCATCTTGCATCGCTTGCACCCAATCAGAATGATCAAGAGCAACGTTAATAGTTTTGGGTTCAACCTTGCAAACAAATGAATTAAACATACAAAATTCCACTTTAGAGAATAATGCAGTTTGTTTTGCTTTTTATTGGGATCTGGTGAGCACTCCTGTAGAAGACTCTCCAATGACTTGGGTTTTCGAATGATCACTAAGGTCTTAATTAATTAAACCCTAATAATTAAGCATAAAACACATAATTCACATAATATTCACATAATTCCTTTTCATTTCTTCAAAATGAGTTACAAAGGTTAACCTAGGCTATCACCTCAATATAAATGCCTAGGCTAGAAACACAAGTGTTACAATTCTCTCCCCCTTAGGATGATTCCGTCCCCGGAATCACATATCACCAAACAATTGCGGGTAGCGACTCATCATGTCACTCTCTGTTTCCCAAGTAAGATTTGGTCCATTCGTATGTTTCCAACGCACAAGCACTAAATCGACCATCTTGCGTCGCAACTTCATAGTCTTACGGTCAACGATTGCCTCAGGTTCTTCGATCAACCTCTTGTTTTCATCCAACCTTAACTCAGAAATCGGAATTATGTCGTGCACATCTCCCGTGAACTTTCTCAAATAACACACATGAAAGGTGTTATGAATACCCTCTAGTTCTTCCGGTAACTCTAGATTGTAAGCTTGATTCCGGATCCTCTGAAGAACTTTAAATGGTCCAATAAACCTTGGACTCAACTTCCCTCTCTTACCAAATCTTATAAGTACCTTCCACGGCGAGACTTTAAGTAAAACCGAATCTCCAACTTCAAAGGTTATCGATTGTCTTTTCTTGCCAGCATAACTCTTTTGTCGATCTTGAGCAGCCAACATCATTTCCCTTATCACTTTCAACTTTTCAGTAGTCTAATGGACTATTTCAGGTCCCATAAACTGCTTTTCCCCAGCTTCCAGCCAACATGACGGCGTTCGACACTTTTCTCCATACAAAGCGTGATAAGGTGCCATCTTAATGCTTGAGTGGAAACTATTATTATAGGAGAATTCTACTAGAGGTAAGTGTTCATCCCAGTTACGTTGGAATTCTAGGATACATGCTTTTAGCATATCCTCCAATGTTTGAATCGTTCGTTTGCTCTGACCATCGGTTTGCGGATGGTAAGCTGTACTCAAACACAACTTGGTACCCAATTCCTCTTGTAGACTCCTCCAAAACCTTGAGGTAAAACGGCTGTAACGATCGGATACAATCGTTAACGGAACACCGTGAAGCCTCACAATTTCCTTCACGTAAGAATTCGCAAGTTTATCAATAGACCATTTCTCTTTGGCTGCTATGAAATGCGCACTCTTAGTGAAGCGATCAATGACCACCCAAATCATGTCGTCAATGTTCCTTGTTCTGGGCAGTTTAGTCACAAAATCCATGGTGATGTCTTCCCATTTACCCATGGGTACGGGTAAAGGTTCTAAACTCCCATATAGTTTCTGATGTTGTGCCTTAACCCTAGCACAAGTTACACGCTCGGCCACATACTTAGCAACATCGAGCTTCATTGTCGGCCACTAATAATAGGGTTTTAGATCCCTATACATTTTTGTACTGCCAGGATGAATCGAGTACATGGTCTTGTGAGCTTCTTCCATCAGAAGATCTCTTACTCCGCCCGTCTTAGGTACCCAAATTCTATCTTGGAATACCTTCAACCCTTGGTTGTTTGTACCGAATACTAACGTTTTTCCCAAACGTTCTTCCTTTCGGTCATTTTTCTCTAAAGCTTCCTCTTGAGCTTTCTTTATACTTTCCACAATTGTCGAGACAACTTCAATTCTCAACGCTCTTGGCCTTTTCTTTTCAAGGTTTACCTTCCGACTGAGAGCATCAACAAAAACATTTGCTTTACCAGGGTGGTAAAGTATCTCACAGTCGTAGTCCTTGAGTAACTCTAGCCAGCGGCGTTGCCTCATGTTCAATTCCTTATGATTAAAGAGATATTGAAGACTCTTATGATTAGTGAAAAGTTTACACTTTGTGACATAAAGATAATGCCTCCATATCTTTAAGGCAAATATTACCGCTGCCAACTCCAGATCGTGAGTGGGGTAGTTCTTTTCATGCTACTTCAATTGCCTCGATGCATACGCTATCACTTTATCCCTTTGGGTCATAACACAACCTAACCCAACTCCAGATGCATCGCTATAAACTGTGAAGTCATTAACTCTTTCAGGCAATGAAAGAATCGGTGATTCACACAATCTCTTCTTCAACTTCTCAAAGGCTTCCTTATGCTTCTCATTCCAAGCATAAGTGGCTCCTTTGTGGGTCAAAGCTGTTAATGGAGTAGCAATCGAAGAAAAGCCTTGGATAAACCTTCGGTAATATCCAGCTAATCTTAAAAAGCTTCGAATCTCCATAGGACTTTTTGGTTGTTCCCACTTCATTACAGCTTCAATATTTGCTGGTTCAACTATTATTCCTTCTTGGTTAACCACATGACCTAAAAATTGGACTTCTTGAATCCAAAATTCACATTTGGAGAACTTTGCATACAACTTCTTCTTTTTTCAGGACTTCTAGCACTTCATGCAGATGCTTTTCATGCTCATGCTTGCTTTTCGAATAAATCAAGATGTCGTCTATGAATACTATCACAGATTTATCTAGGAATGGTTTACAAACCCTATTCATCAAATCCATGAAAGCTGCTGGGGCATTGGTTAATCCAAACGACATAACCAAAAATTCATAGTGTCCATAGATTGTTCTAAATGCAGTCTTTTCGATATCCTGCTCTCTCACATTTAGTTGATGGTATCCCGACCTAAGATCAATCTTCGAGAAATAGCTCGAACCTTGCAACTGGTCGAACAGGTCATCGATCCTTGGCAATGGGTACTTGTTCTTTATCGTCGCTTTGTTCAGCTCTCTGTAATCAATGCACATTCTCATGCTCCCGTCTTTCTTCTTTACAAATAACATAGGGGCTTCCCAGGGCGATGAACTAGGCCGAATGAAACCTTTGTCCAATAACTCCTGAAGTTGTGTCATAAGTTGTTTCATCTCTGTTGGTTCTAATCGATATGGTGCTTTTGCTATCGGCGTCGTTCCTGGTAACAAGTCGATACGAAATTCTACTTGTCGATCAGGGGGCAATCCGGGAAGATCTTCGGGAAAGACTTCCGGATAATCACACTCCACCGGAATATTCTGCACCTCCTTCTCTTCCTTTTTAGCATCGATCACGAACGCTAGGTATGATGTACATCCCTTGGCCAAACACTTTCTGGCTTTCATTAGGGAAATGATTCCAGAATTTACTCTGCGTTTGTCTCCATACACCATAAGCGACTCTTTCCCTGGCGGGTTTACTTTTACTATCTTCTTCCTACACAATATTTCGGCATCATTGGCACTAAGCCAATCCATTCTTAGAACTATGTCGAATCCATTTAACTCGATAGGCAATAATTCCTCGTGGAACTTATTCCCATCCAAGTCAATGAGGATGTTTTTCATACGATGGCTAACATGTACAAACTTGCCACTAGCAATCTCAACTAATAAAGCATTAACTAGCCTATCTACAGGCAAAGCTAGTTTTCTACCAAATTCATGCGATATAAAGGAGTAATTGGATCTAGAATCAAACAAAATTTGGGCAGGCAATTTGTTTACGAGAAAGGTACCTGAAGCGACATCGGCTTCTTCTTTCACAGCTTCGAGTGTCATCTGAAAGGCTCTCGCCTTCGGCTTTGGTGGAAGATTGGGTTTTGCTGCGTCCTTCTTATTTGGGCAGTCCCTCAAAATATGCCCTTCTTCATTGCACCCAAAACATACGTTCTTATTAAAGGTGCATTCATTGGCATAATGCCCAGGCTTTCCACATTTGTAACAAGTGACTTCCACGCTGCACTTCCCAGCATGTTTCTTCTTACACTTGTCACACCACTTGGCTTTGGCTCCTCCTCCAAATTTTCTCGAACCAGTCTTCTAGAATTTGTTCTTTTTATTGTAACTTGAAGTTCCTTCAAACTTTCTCTTTTCGCCAACTTCAACCTTGCTGGCGGCTTTCCCTTTTATCATCTCTTCAACAGACTTGGCAGCCCAGATAGCTGCCTCCAAAGTAAATGCCTGACGTACTGGCGCCGCGTACTCCCATGGAAGTCCCTTTGCATATCTGTCAATTTTTGCCAACTCATCTGGGACAATACGCAAAGCAAACTCCATTTTGTCTGTGAAGTTATTCATATATTCGTCAACGGTCATACTCCCCTTCTTCAACGTTAGAAATTGGTTTTCTAACTCAAGCACGTTTTGGGCCGAGCAGTACTTGCGCTTGAAGTGCACTAAGAACTCTGCCCAAGTTAGTTGCAGTGGCTCATTAGGGCTTAGGGTTTTCCCTAAAGTGCTCCACCATCGGGCGGCACTATCCCTGAACTGACGTACTGCAAATGTGGTTTGTAACTTGCCTTGGCAATCACAAGTCATGATAGCCAACTCCATTTTCGAGAACCAGTCCATTACTCCAACAGGATCTTCTTTTCCAGTGAAGGTCGATGGCTTGCAAGTCATAAAATCCTTATACTTGCACCCATTTCTCTCCATTCTACCCTTGTGGTTATTTCTCCCAACCACAAGCGGTTCACTATGACCAACCGATCTACTGTTGTTCCCTTCTTCAGATCGATCGTCATTTAGTTCACGTTGTTCAATAGGAACTGAAGGTTCATCCCTGTCGTTCAACAACATTTGCCTGAATTCCTCCCTTTGTTCAGCCAACATGGTCTGAATCATAGTTCGTACTCCAACCATGGTGATGGGTTCGGGTGCAACTCCTACTATTGGCACCTGTTCCACCACTTGAGGTTGAGGTTGTTAGTTTCTGTTTGCATTTCCCGCTCCACTTTGAGTTCTTTCCATTACAATCTATATACCGAATAAGGTGAATTTAGGTCTTTATCCTTGTTAGACATGTTAATTCCCTTATCACTTCGAAACGTTTACATGTTAGTTCTAATCTCGTAATCATACGCTTAGAATCCTACACACATAAGGTTTCCAGATCCGGTCGACAATAGACCATAGATCCGAACAAATAATGGCATATATGGCAACATATAGCATTTAGCACATAAAGGCATTTTAGGTATCTTTCCTAAAATAAACTAGTGCTCGTGTCTAAAACATGGTAGACACTCATCTCACAATCATCACTTAGCGTTCTAAGTTCAAGTCTAGAAATTCTACAATTTCTTAGTTCGCTTAAACTAATGCTCTGATACCAACTGTGACATCCCCTAATTTCTCGGCCAGAAAAGACCGATATAATTTATGCTTTTTAAAATAAAATCAGAGAAATCTTTTTAAAAGATGTTGCGGAATTGGTCCCCAAAATAATACATGATAAAAGTTTATCAAAATCATTCCTTAAGAAATGTATAGTTTCATTTCATATCAAAACCTCGGGATGTCATGTTCTGATACAGATCAAAAGCATAAACAAGACATTATAAACCTTTCAACAGTTATTTACAACTACTGGCCTATAATCAAAAATCTCTCATCATCTTCTGACTATGCTCGGGGTCCACTACCTGTAATCATAAAAACTGAGTGGGTCAGGCTTGGGAGCCTGGTGAGCATATAGGGTTTTCAACCCACATTAATAATATACTTATTAAGTTCACCAATCAACAATAACCCTGATTACCCATTCCCGTTGTCCTCACTTTACGTCCCTAAACACCTATCACAAGGGACCTAGCCTAAGGAATATCATCGGGATGGACACTACTGCAAAGGGGTTTCCTCAGCCATACATGTCCTAAAGGCAACCATGAAGGGGATGGAGTACGCCAATGAACATTTAATTCATCAACACCTACAAGTTGCGAACCTGCTATGTTCCACTAGACTATCTATAAAGGTATGTGGTCGTCATCTATACTCCGCTAGATGACTACAATAACAACAACAGCATCGATGCCTCTCACCATTTTAACACACATCAACTATTTCATCTACCCATGTTCTACCCAACATATTTTGTAGATAAAATACATATACAGTTTAAAACTTGTATAAAACATTTATTCAACAGTCACCTCAAATAAACACTTAATATGATTACACATAGCACGTATTTTATAGAAAATACTTCATATCTAGGTGTAAGATGAAAGTGACTACACACTCACATGATTTGATGATAATCGGGCAGCAATTCGTTGCTTAAAACGATCGTTTCTAATAAAACCGGGAGTTTTATTGAGAAATCGGGCTCTGCAAAGGCCGGGCTTCGAAACCGAAAAGATAAATTTTACGGGCTTCTCAGGCACTTCGTGGAGTATTCTGGGGCTTATAGTCGATACCGGGCATTTGGGGGATGTTAATATGAAGAAAATATGGAAAAGGGGGTTAAAAGTGGCAAATTTCCAAAGTTACCTGGGAGGTCTCGCACCCTTCTATTCATAGGGGAGAGGCTTCTAATCCAACGGCTGAGAGGAAGCCACGCGTCGCAGATCTAAAGGCACGCAGGGGGTGGCTCGCACACGGTCTGCGCATGCGAGGGGCTCGCTGGCAGTCTATGATTGGACCAAGGTCTAGGTCCGAAGTAGGGTGGGTTCGTGGCGGCTTGCGAGGGCTCGGTCTCATACAAGAGGGTACGTGTCGCCTTCTCAGTGGACCACTTCGGATAAGGCTAGGTGGTCGGATGACTCAGCATCTCGGATGACTCAGCAGGACACGTGGCGCGTTTTGAGCGAGGGTGACATGGCAACTCGTAACTATGCGAATTTTCTCGATTTTCGCGCCAAAACTTCTAAAAACCATAACTTTCGCATACGAGCTCCGTTTTTGACATTCTTTATATGCACGTGTAGCTAAAATTACGCTCTAAAACTTCCGTTTAGACTTTGTCAGCTAATTTTGACTTTAAGTTTTTTATTATTATTTTTAACAGACCGGGACAGGAAATCCGTTAAAAATTCATAACTTCTTCATCCGACGTTCGTTTTCATCAGACTTTTTACCGTTGTGCTACTAATGACGAGACCTTCAATTCTCGTTTAGTTTGTGTCGGCTAAAAATCACTCGATCTAAAATTCGAGTTTTTAGCTGTCTACCGCTAAGCTGAAACTTCGAAAAATCATAACTTCCTCATACGAAGTTAGATTTTGGGCGTTCTTTTTATCGAACTTCTCGGTTTAACGAATACTACGACTTTCGTTTAGATCACTAAGGCTAAAAAGTAGTTTATCAAAAACTCACTTTTTACGACACTCGGCACCGTGCCAGTTTAACGCGAAACTTCGACAAGTCATAACTTCTTCGTTATAATTCGGATTTTGGTATTCTTTATATCCCCGAAATCCTTGTTTCGACCACTACAACTTTATGTAAAGATATCAGCTTTATCTCACACTTTAATTTTGACGCTTATTTTTATTCTTAATTAATTAAACCCTAATAATTAAGCATAAAACACATAATTCACATAATATTCACAAAATTCCTTTTCATTTCTTCAAAATGAGTTACAAAGGTTAACCTAGACTATCACCTCAATATAAATGCCTAGGCTAGAAAAACGAGTGTTACAGTTGATATCTTTGAAGTTGAGGTGCGAAAGTCTATGATGCCACAACCAACATCCGTCTAATGAATCTTTCGTGAGCAGACATATAACTGGCATCCCTATAATGGGTTTCAGATCAAGAGGGAACATCTCTCCTTTTCGTTTTGATCTGATGATAATGTTCTTTGTTTTCTTCTCAATAATTTTAGATCCTTCATCATCAAATTGTGTTGTGTTGAGGTCCTTCCACATATGCCACCTTGCGAATTGAGAATTCGCCATTTGTGATCATTCCATAACCTCTGATTGTGCAAAGAGTATTGTTTCCAAACTTTACTCTCCCTCCATCTTTCATCATAAAGTTCGAGGATAGGTATTTATTCGTTTTAAAAATACCTTATAGGCGAGTGCCACTGATAAACATATCATCAACATAAAGACATATTACTACTATGTAATCAGATGTGTATTTGGAATAAATACACTTGTCAGCACTGTTGTGTTGAAATCCGAAAGCAGTCATAATGGTCTCAAATCTCGCATGCCACTATTTGGGAGCTTGCCTCAACCCGTATAAGGATTTAACAAGTCTACAAAATTTATTTTCCCTATGTACTCACCAGGTTTCCCAACCTGACCCACTCAGTTTATTTGTATCACAGATGTCGATACAAAGCTACATTACACTGAGAGATTAAAAGAGATGTAGATTAGTAGTGTAAATGAATGTAAGTTCTGTTTATGCTTATGTTTCTGTATTGACGATGACACCCCAATGTTTTAATATAAACAAAATACATTTATTCGGAAATGCTTTGATAATATATTTATCGTGTTTTTCTGGGAACAAATTTGTACCATCCCCAAAAATACAGCCTAAAAATTTCATTTTTAAATCATTAATAAATTGTAATTATCATAGGCCAAGTATCTTAAAATAAAGTAATATCTACCATCATATCAAAATATAATATCAAGT
Organism: Lactuca serriola; assembly: GCF_051521515.1. Taxonomy (NCBI): domain Eukaryota; kingdom Viridiplantae; phylum Streptophyta; class Magnoliopsida; order Asterales; family Asteraceae; genus Lactuca; species Lactuca serriola. The sequence goes on along the minus strand of NC_136412.1, from coordinate 258,874,084 downwards.
ATCAGAGTAAGTCCCCCAGGCTAGCAAATTATGGTGTGTGCCATGCGATCATCCCGAGCCCTTCTCTTTGCTAACTGAAGTACCTGAAACCAAAACTAAGCACGAAGCTTAGTGAGCTCCCCCAAACTACCACAAATCATACAAGGCACATATAACAAATAACATAACTCTGGGACTACTCCCAATTGCATCGAGACGAATCCCAGCATCGGCTTACCCGACATCGGATTCCTCTCCGACATCGGGCTCACCCCAGCATCCGACCACATTGGGCATCGGGCTCACCCAGGCATCGGGCTTGCCTCGGCATCGGGCTTACCCCAGCACATACACAACATAACACATATCATAAACACATAACATAATCACATAATCTGCATCAGGCTTGCCCCGGCATCGGACCAAAGCCCAGAACATATAACATATCACATAATCACATAATTTGCATCCGGATTGCCCCGAAACATATAATACATAGTATAATATCTTACATACATCGGGCTTGCCCTGACATCGAGCTTACCCCGAAACACATAACACATAACATGTAACTAACATACATCGGGCTTGCCACGACATCAGACCGAATCCCGGAACACTTAACACATATCATATAACATGCATGAATCACAAAGACATCACACATACTTAACGACTTCTCGAGACCGCCCCGGCATCGGACCGAAGTCCGAAAACATATAAACTGCATCAGGCTAAACCAGGACATCGGGCTTACCCCGACATATTGTACTACTTAAATGAGCCGGCATTGGCGCCTTTGACCCATTCCTACTGGAGGAAAAACTCATCTCACACTATTGAAGTCCTGCTGATGAAACCATAGCTGCTGGATGATGGATTCTCGATTTGTCAATATCAAAATAACACCCAATTAATAATTGGGTTCCATCAAATATCCATAATCCCATACTTGGGGTAAAATACTACTTTAACCCCTTATCTTAGCTTGACTCAAGAACAGGGCCCAATCCAAGGCCCAAAAGTCTAATAATGAACCAAGGCCCAATTATGGCCCAATTTTCCAAATTGGGCCCAAACTCTACATGGTCTTGTCTTAAGGCCCAATCATTTATTCTTTGTCCAACACTTAACATTCTAATGGTCCAACATCTCATAATCATCAAGGCCCAAACTATCGCCTTTCTATGGCCCAAATTTCTAAATTGGGCCCAAACCCTCACATGGGCCTTACCCTAAAGCCATTAAATCATTCTAGTCCATTTGATTGTTCTTGGATAACCCATTATTGGCCCCAAAACCAGAGCCCAATAGAAAGGCACAACACAAAGCCCAAGTGAAATTAGGGTTTCACATAAAATGACAACTAGGGTTAAGTGTTTCTCACTTAACCCATTAAGGACTTAATCCATTAAGTCCATTACTCTACTAAATAAATGATATGGAGTAGTTGGGCTTAATATACAACCCAATCCCAATGGCCCAAAAGTGGGTCCCAATAAGTCTAAGGCCCACATATCTAAAATTAGGGTTTTCTAAACCCTATTTAGGGTTTGCTAGTGGAGCACCACCCACTACCACCTCGGGTAGTGGTGGTCAATGGCGCTTCTCGGTGGCGGCCACCACCTTATGCTGGTGGTTATGGTTCTTTTCATTACTCTTTTGCTAATTACAATTGCAAGCTTTTAATCCACAAATAAACACACACATACACACTAACTACTCTAACACACACACACACAACCACCCTAGTAGTGGCCGGCGGTGGCTCGTGGCGGCAGCCACCACCTCACGATGGTGGCGGTGGCCTTCTTGATCTATCCGACCAACAAACCCAATCATACATCACTAAAATAATACACACCCACTATTATGCTCGGAATAGTAACACAGCCACCCACCTGTGGCGTTTGGCGGCGACAAAATCCCCAAAGAGGCGGCAACAGCGGCGACTTTTGCGATAACAGCCACCACCTCACGGTGGTGGCGACAATTTCACATGGACATCAACTCGGAAGCACACCCGACATGGCTGCCTTTAATGGAGGTTTCCGTCTTCAATGGGATGGCACAACGGCGACTCGGCGGTCGGAGAAGCCAAAAAGGGTGGCGGCCGCAAATAGAGGAAAGGACAGTGGCGGTTGTTCATAATTTTAGGGTTAGGGTTAGTATGGTGAGGGTGGCGGGTCCTTAAACCCCAACCATTCTAAAACTTTGGCATATTTACAATTTCGGTCCCTCCCCATAGGATCCTTTCAAATTAAGCCTCAAACTTACCTTTTAGCCCTCCACTTAGAAAATCTTTTGCAAAACAAATCCAAAAATTACCTTTTTAACCCCGAAATCTCAATTATGACATAATTAGCCCTTCCTCCTTATTTCCTTTCAAAATACATCCAAATTTAATCAATTAGTCCCTCCTCTACGAAATAATTTCAATATAAGTCCAAAAACTACAAAACGAGCCCAATTAAATATCTTTTAGATATATTATCAAATATTCTTTCCACTACGAATCCCGAAAGCATTCTTGTTGGGTCAATATTATGGTTTATACTTTGCTTTTCTAGGAAATTGTATTTTTATGTAATATCTTATGTGTTTACGGTCAAGTTTACGGCCAGAGAGGTGTTTACGGCCGTAAACACTGTTTACGACCCATGTTTACCCGGCCCATATTCTCATGTGTATATATATAGGGGTGAGGGGTGTGAGGAGAAGAATGATGAACGAGAGAAGAGAGAAACGGGAGAATATGTGTATGTGTGTGAATCTCATGTAAAGGAGCATCATTTCAATCTATTCAATACATTGAAGATTCATATTATTCTTCTTCTCCTTCTCTTCTTATTGTGGTCTGGCATCATCCGTTTGATTGGGATTCCGCACCATCAAACGGATCTGATTGATACACGGGCAGATTAGAGACTTACAATTCTTTAGACCTCCAAAAAAAATTATAATTCCAATTACAAACTTTTTCACTAAATTCTTTATTTCAATATATTCATATGCCGGAATAAAATGATACTTAAAACGCATCTTCAGATTTTAGGGTTTGTCTTGGAAACGGGGTGTTACAACTATCCCCCACTTAAATTAGATTTTGTCCTCGAAATCAACCCTTATCATTCCTTACATGCCAAACCACTCATATAACATGGCCACAATCCTGTGCACACCCTAGTCTTCCCCAGGGTAACCATGACCATCCTTCGCAAGGCCCTAAATTTTGCTAAGGAACTAATTCCTTGCAACAAGATCACATTTACTACATCTGAAATCCGTTGTCTCGAGATGGTCTGAATCCATGACAGACCACTCATACTAAATCATTATAGATGAACCTCGTGGTGGGTAACTTAGCATTACTCAGCAATCTGTTACGCTTACCATACATGAGATCCTCAAATACCATTACTGCTGGAGACCCAAAACTGTCTGAAACACTGACCTACCTGAAAACACTAAACTGCCTGAAACACTGACTGCCTGAAACACTGAATTGCATGAACATTGAATTGCCTGAAACACTGAACTGCCTGAAACACGAATTGCCTGAAACACTGAACTGCCTGAAGTAGTATGCTGCTACAAGGCTGCTTTCCAAAATCCATCGAGACCTTTCTGGTCCCAATTCCTTCGTATGTCATCTGAAATATCGGGTTCCGGCCCGACTGCGGAGCCAAAGGACTCCTTACTTAGTCTCCTCGCACGACTTCTGAACAAAATCCTTCCCTGGAAATAGTTTCCACTAGTTATCATGCCACTGAGGCCCTGATAACCTTTTGAACTAACTAATCGGGTCAATATGTCGGATCTGGGCATCACCAAATCCAAGTCTAAAAGTGATTGCTACCTGACCAATGGTAGCCTTATATCATAAATGACCTTAAGCAATCTGTTGCTTCCATGATCTCACAACTGTAGTGGCACTCTTACAGTCTCATCCCCGGACCAACTAGATCTAAGCCATTTGGGAAATTGCAAAATCTAGTCCATGGATTTCCATATCCTAACTGCTGCCCCTGAACTGGTGGGTACTAATGTTCCTTCGGCGTCCTAACAACACACTCATGCTATCTACTAGGGGTGAGCAAATAAACCGGGTAACCGTTTTTGGAACCGAAACCGCCTTGGAACCGCCGGTTCTGAAACCAGAACCGCCTTAAGGGGTTCCGGTTCCGGGTCTCATTTTTTCGGAACCGCTACTCGCTGGGTACCCGCCGACACCGATATATATATATATATATATATATATATATATATATATATATATATATATATATATATATATATATATATATATATATTACTCCCTCCATCCCAAATTGATAGTCTTTTTTTGACTTTTGAAGTCTTTTTTCTTCAACTTTGACCTTATATATATATATATATATATATATATATATATATATATATATATATTGTGTTATATATTACTTGATAAAACTTATAACAATTAGAAAACATTTAAAATAATACAATCCATTCATAGATTTTGCCTCAAGTATTATCTATAAAAAACAAAAATATTTAAGGTCAAAATTGAATAAAAAAGACTTCAAAAGTCAAAAATGGAGTATCAATTTGGGATGGAGGTAGTGTGTATGTGTGTGTGTGTATATATATATATATATATATATATATATATATATATATATATCAACATGTTAAATACTCTAACATAAATTTAAACGTGTTATTACTTTACTTTTGGACATTGAAGAGTTAAGACATTTTCATTCACAGAAACCCCACTATGATTATTAATTTAAATGGTCCGTTAATAAGATGATAGTTATTATCTCTTAATGTTGATGTGTGTTACTACAATGAGACTTAGAGGAATAAATTGGGTTAATATTAAATAGTTGCTAATAATTTTCATTTGGTTTTCAACATTATTAACGACTTTTGGTTTTGAACATATATATAAAATGATAATCATATTGATAGCTAATTTATAATGTTTATTAATAAACACTTACTAATAAATTTTAGTTAATAGTATATTGTTAGTTTACGGTTTCTATTTAATAAATTATAAAAAGAAAATTATGAACCGGGTACCTGGTATCGAAACCGGAATCGCCGGTTTCGGTTCTGGTTCCAAAATTTCAAGAATCGCCAGTTCCGGTTCCGGTTCCAAAGAATTAGGGCGGGTACCCTCCTGTGCTCATACCTACTATCTACCAACTTAGTGAATTCTACAACTACACTCGCTGACTTATAACACTCTATCACTATCTGGCTGCTAGTGAATGCTACGGCTACACCCGCAAACTTACAACACTCTAAAACTATCTGGCTGCTAGTGAATGTTATGGCTACACCCGCATACTTACAACACTCTATCACTATCTGGCTGCTAGTGAATGCTACGGCTACACCACTTACAACACTCTAACATTATCTGGCTACTAGTGAATGCTACGGCTACACCCACAGACTTACAACACTCTAACACGATCTGGCTGCTAGTGAATGCTACAGCTACACCCGCAGACTTACAACACTCTCCATATCGGGTCGAACACGCACTCGACCTAACACACAACTGAACTTGAATCCTAACTGGAGCTCTACCCTTGTTCCCGAAACCTGTTGTTTGAGAGTCTCGAAGACTGTCTGGTGCTCAGGCCCCCAACGAAAGGCCACCGACTTCTTGGTCAGTAGGGTCAAAGGAACAACAAACTCGGAAAAGTCCCGGATAAATCTCCTATAATACCCTACCAAACCCAGGAAACTCCGAATCTTAGTTGGAGACCTCGGAATCTCCAACTGCATCATGGCCTCTATCTTGGCCGGATTGACTAGTATACTCTTTTGGTTGACAAGGTGCCCAAGAAATTGCACCTTGTGCAACCAAAACTCGTATTTGGAGAACTTTGCAAAAAGTCTCTCCCTCCTCAGAGTCTCTAGCACCTTCCTCAGGTGCTCCCCGTACTGCTCCTCAGTCTTGGAATAAACCAAGATGACACCACACTCTCCCAATCCCACAATTATTGCACCGCATCTAGCCCTGCTGGCCTCTCAAAAGCTAATCCTAAATATTGGGTCTCCTCCCGAGACCCTTCAGTATAAGCAACTGATCTGATTCCCTTTTACCAATGTGCTCCAAATCAATACCTCATTCGCATGCTCTAGAAGTCACATCATTCAGGATCTTGCACCCCGAGATATTCACGATCTCCTTGCTACCATCCTACAGTATGTTCTAATACCCTACCTTCTTCATTTCCTCATCTGCTGCATACTGTGGTACCAAATAAGCTCTTTCCCGAGACTTGGCAGTGATCTCTACCATAGTATCAGTCGTTTGGTGGAGATCTAACAACTCTTGCACCAAATGTTGCGCCTTAATCGCCTGGGCACACTCTACCCAAAATATGTTCTAAAAGTCATCCAATGACATAGCAGCAACTGCTTCATCACTCGACTCACTACCAACCTCTTCCTATCAATCTCGTGCTCTATCCCTCAGGAGACAGGAAGTAAGTCAGATCTTGTCTCCTTTCGAGACAATGTCTGGTACGAAAAGTGTTGGTAACATCTGCCAACCATCTGCTGCTAACAATGGGGTCTCTAACCCCCATGACAATCTGAAGCTTCACAAGCTCTGAATTCCTTAAACATCATCGTACAGGTCCCTATCATGACTGCAATCTCAGTGCAGAATGCACTCGACCTCTCATCACAAATCTCTATAATGCCCTCCTTGATCATATTGAGGATCACAGGAGTCTTGTCAATGATACTGCACATAATCTCAGATGGAATGAACTCCCTCATCTGATCATCGAGCTTCCCAGCTACAGAGTCTGATCCTGATCCCTCGTTGACACCAGAACTACCATCTGGTCTACCACGTAGCGTCACTATACTCGGCAATATACCATCACTAACATCACAAAACTCATCAAAACTAGAGGGATCTCACACACTACAAGTTCCCTGGTCTTATCTCAGCCTTCCTTGATTCGAGTACGGATCCTTTGCTTTCAGTAGTACGGGCCCATACTACCTTCCACATATATCCATACTTTCCTCAAGAACTGCCTTGACTCTACCAAGTCCCTTCTACTGCTACTGCTCTCTACTACTCTCATCCTAGGCTTGCCTTAGGGTAATCACCATCCCGCTCTCCGCCATCAGCTGCATATGAAGTCCCTGCTTTCTTCCCCTAACTAGCTCGCAAATATTATTACATATCACTCAGACTAGATAATTATTCGAATGAGAGATCCTACTCTACAACGGTTGGACTCAAACAAGAGCTGCAAAATAGGGCTAGACCTAACCTTCTGAAATTATTTAGTCCTTGCAATATGTAACTTAACATATTCGTTTACTAGTTAGTAAAAGACAACTAGAACTCTTAAAAGCTCAAAGCAAGCAGCATTCGGGTATTGAGTACACATAATCAAGTATATACTACTCTGGCTATCATACAAACTAATCTGTACTAGCATGCAGTTCTCAATAAGCTGGTACTCATATAACAGGCACATAAGGTATCCTTCCTAGATCCTTTGCCCTAAACTAGCATGCAGTTCTCATAAAACTAATACACATATAATAGGCACATAAGGCATCCTTCCTAGATCCTTAGTCCTAATCTAGCATGCAGTTCTCATAAAGCTGATACACATATAATAGGCACATAAGGCATCCTTCCTAGATCCTTAGTCCTAATCTAGCATGCAGTTCTCATAAAGCTTATAATCATATCATAACATAAACTTGTATGGGTAATTTGGGAGTACTTACTTGAGCTCGGTTGATTGCATGCACCACACCCTTTTCTCTTTTAAAAGTTCTTTTCTTTATACTTTCTCTAAAATTGTTTTCTTTTTTTGAAAACCTTTTATAAACATGGTTTTTCTTTGGAAAACTTTATACCACTTCCTTAGTTTGAGTTCAAACACACTCGGAAGTGTGTCTGAATCCCTCAAACCAAGGCTCTGATACCAACTTGTAACATCCCAAAAAATACATCCCAAAAAATACAGCCCAAAAATTTCGTTTTTAAATCATTAATAAACTATAAGTATCATAGACCATGTACCTTAAAATAAAGTAATATCTGTCATCATATCAAAATCTAATATCAATTATCAGAGTAAATCTCCCAGGCTAGAAAATTGTGGTGTGTGCCATGCGATCTTCATGAGCCCTTCTCTTTGCTAACTGAAGTAACTGAAACCAAAACTGAAACTGTAAGCATGAAGCTTAGTGAGCTCCCCCAAACTACCACATACCATACAAGGCACATACAACAAATAACATAACTCTGGGACTACTCCCAACTGCATCGGGACGAATCCCGACACCGGCTTACCCGACATTGGGCTCACCCCGACATCCGACCACATCAGGCATTGGGCTCACCCCGACATCGGACTTACCCCGACACATACACAACGTAACATATATTATAAACACATAACATAATCACATAATCAGCATCGGGATTGCTTCGGAACACATAATACATAATATAATATCTAACATACATCGGGCTTGCCTCGGTATCGGGCTTTCCTCGACATCGGGCTTACCCCGAAACACATAACACATAACATGTAACTAACATACATCAGGCTTGCCCCGACATCGGACCGAAGCTCGGAATATAACAAAATCACATAATCTGCATGGGGCTTGCCCTGGAACACATAATACATAGTATAATATCTAACATACATCAGGCTTGCCCCGACATCGGATCGAAGCCCGGAACACTTACCACATATCATATAACATTCATAAATCACAAAGACATCACACATACTTAACTACTTCTCGGGACCGCCCCGACATTAGACCGAAGTCCGGAAATATATAAATTGCATCTGGCTAAACCCCGGCATCGGGCTTACGCCGACATACTCTACTACTTAAACGGGCCGACATTGGTGCCTTAGAACCGTTCCTACTAGAGGAAAAACTCACCTCACACTGTTGAAGTCCCGCTGATGAAACCATAGCTGCTGGATGACGGATTCTCGATTTGTCAATATCAAAATAACACCCAATTAATAATTGGGTTCCATCGAATATCCATAATCCCATACTTGGGGTAAAATACTACGTTAACCCCTTATCTTAGCTTGACTCAAGCACAGGGCCCAATCCAAGGCCCAAAAGTCTAATAATGAACCAAGGCCCAACTATGGCCCAATTTTCCAAATTGGGCCCAACCTCTACATGGTCTTGCCTTAAGGCCCAATCATTTATTCTTTGTCCAACACTTAACATTCTAATGGTCCAACATCTCATAATCATCAAGGCCCAAACTATGGCCTTTCTATGGCCCATATTTCTAAATTGGGCCCAAATCCTCACATGGGCCTTACCCTAAAGCCATTAAATCATTCGAGTCCATTTGATTGTTCTTGTATGACCCATTATTGGCCCAAAAACGAGAGCCCAATAGAAAGGCCCAACATAAAGCCCAAGTGAAATTAGGGTTTCACATAAAATGACAATTAGAGTTAAGTGTTTCTCACTTAACCCATTAAGTCCATCACTCTACTAAATAAATGATATGGAGTAGTTGGGCTTAATATACAATTCAATCCCAATGGCCCAAAAGTGGTACTTCATAATTCCAAGGCCCACATATCTAAAATTAAGGTTTTCTAAACCCAAATTGGGGTTTGCTAGTGGGGCACCACCCACTACCACCTCGGGTAGTGGTGCTCAATGGCGGCTCACATCTGCGACCACCACCTTATGTTGGTGGTTATGGTTCTTTTCATTACTCTTTTTCTAATTACAATTACAAGCTTTTAATCCACAAATAAACACACACACACACACTAACTACTCTAACACACACACACAACCACTCTAGTTGTGGCCGGCGGTGGTTGGTGGTGGCGGTGGCTTTCTTGATCTATCCGGCCAATAAACCCAATCATACATCACTGAAATAATACACACCCACTACTATGCTCGGAATAGTAACACAACCACCCACCTGTGGCGTTTGGCGGTGACAGAATCCCCAAAGAGGCGGCGACAGCGGCGACTTTTGCGATAACAGCCACCACCTCACGGTGGTGGCGACAATTTCACATGGACATCAACCCGGAAGCACACCCGACATGGCTGCCTTCAATGGGATGGCACAACGTCGGCTCGGTGGTCGGAGAATCCAAAAAGGGTGGCGCCCGGTAATGGAGGAAAGGAGAGTGGCGACTATTCATAATTTTTGGGTTAGGGTTAGTATGGTGAGGGTGGCGGGTCTTTAAACCCCAATCATTCTAAAACTTTGGCATATTTACAATTCCAGTCCCTCCCCATAGGATCCTTTCAAATTAAGCCTCAAACTTACCTTTTAGCCCTCCACTTAGAAAATCGTTTGCAAAAAAAAAAAATCCAAAAATTACCTTTTTAACCCTGAAATTTCAATTATGACATAATTAGCCCTTCCTCCTCTTTTCCTTTCAAATTACATCCAAATTTACTCAGTTAGTCCCTCCTTTACGAAATAATTTCAATAGAAGTCCAAAAACTACAAAACGAGCCCAATTAAATATCTTTTAGACATATTATCAAATATTCTTTACACTACGAATCCCGAAAGCATTCTTAAGACCTCCAAAACAAATTATAATGCCAATTACACACTTTTTCACTAAATTCTTTATTTAAATATATTCATATGTCGGAAACGGGGTGTTACAAAATTCCGCAATAGTATTCTTTAAAAATGAATACTATGATTTTCAAATAAGCATAAATAAAACTTTTCAAATAATCGTGAATTTTAGGATGTCACAATATAGACTGCAGAAAAATGTGAATTAGCAGTCATATGGACTGGGGACGCATGCATCAACACTCATATGGATTGCGTACACATATATACGTGTATGAATCAACAATCATATTGACTGCGGACGCATACATGCATTCATGCATCATCAGTATATATATATATATATATATATATATATATATATGAACATTTTAAAAAAAAATAAATAAAAAAACCGTCAATATATATATATATATATATATATATATATATATATATATATATATATATATATATATATAGTTTTAAGTAGGAACTCAAAAAATATTAGGAACCGCAAGGGCAATTTTTTGCCTTAATATTGAAAAAAAAAATGTCAAGATTTGATTTTATTTATCGACAAATCTCACGAGATGATATGACATTTTAATAATTAATTGCGAAATTTTGGTAATTTCCTGGGAAAATTAATTGTTTGGAGGGTAAAAGTGACAAAAGGAAAAAGATTAAAAGGAAAAAAGGAAATTTGGCCCATGTGGCCTCTCCAGGCGTTGACACGTGCCGCACCCTCCATCATGACAAGTGTCCAACCTTTATTGGCTCATTGGTTTATTCCACCCGCATAGTTTTTTTGTCATAACTTTTTTATTTTTTCATTAAAAAATTATGAGAAAACCAATGTTCTTAAAATTTAATTCTTTACAAAATGAGCATAATCATGAAAATTAGAAAAAAAAAATTTATTATTTGTTATTTATAAAAAAAACTCAGAAAATGTTTTTTTTTTCCAAAAATTAGAAAAAATTAAGGAATACTTCTACTCACTATTCTAATGATTTTGTAAAAAAGATTTTTTAAAAAATAAGATGTTTTAGATACCAAACATGATTTTAAAAGATTAAAAGCTTTTTAAAAAAATATTGAACATAATATGATCCAAATAGAGATAATTCAAAATGTTTATTATTTAAAAATATTATGGTTCAATATGTTTATGATCTGAAATATTTTGATTGAAATATTTAATGATCCTTAATTATTATATTTTTTATGATTCAAAATTAAATGATTTAAAAAATATAATGATCCAAATGTTGTATTGAATAAAAACTTTATTTAATTTAGTATATATTATGATCAAAATTAATATGATCCAAAAATCTATGATTCATAATATCCTTATGATTCAAAATAATTTGATTCAAAACTTTATAATCCAAAAATAATATGATTCAAAAATAAATATGAACGGAACATATGATGATCTTGAATATTCTTCTTATTTAAAAATTTATAATTGTTAAACATTTAAAACTCAAATGGATTTTTAGTTTAAAAAATAAAATAAATGAAAAAATAATAACAAAAATAAAGAAAAAACCATACTATCTTCAAGTGTATAGTAAAGATATTAAAAAAAAACGAAAAAAAGAAAAGAAAAAGTAATAATGTAAAAAAAAAATTAAAATTAGAAAAAAATGTTAAAACCTAAAATATATCTATTAAATTTGTTTTTGAATTTTTTTAACAGAATTAAAAAAAAATTGATGAAAAAGAAAAGAAAAACTCATTTAAATGACTTTTGTGGACGTTCGTCGCAAATAATTATTCCCTCGAGTTTGTATTACGTTCCATGGACGTGTGTCGCGTTCAAACGCGCCACGACCAAGTAAATGAATTTGACGTTTGTGCCCTTGACGAAATGGTTGATGGAGAATATTCCTCACGGTTTCCTACCAATTTTTGGGTTCTATATATATATATATATATATATATATATATATATATATATATATATATATATATATATATATATATATATATATATATATAGAGAGAGAGAGAGAGGTTCAAATGTGGATTGACATCTATTGTGCGGATGTGTGAGTAGTGTTATTATATGAATATAATAAAGAAAATATGTTGTTTGTTAATATGAATACGTTCAATTTTATATAACTATTGTCATTATCATAAATTCTCACTAATTAAATCATCTATAAGGTTATTATAGATTTTTTTAATTATTCACATTCTGTCAGAATGTTTTTCTGAGTCGTGTTATGTAAGAATGAAAATAAATGAAACACGTTGCGTGAGAACAAAAATGAATAATAATCAGTGAGAATGCATTAAAATAACAATAGGTGTGTGAGGTTGAACGTATTTGCATTGGTAAATAACTTATTTTCTTAGTAACGTTCATAGAATAGTGTTGTCCACACGTCTGAATAATAGTTGTCTATCCATATTATAATCTCTCTCTCTCTCTCTCTCTATATATATATATATATATATATATATATATATATATATATATATATTCTTTGTTCTATTTGTTTATTTCTGGATCGTCATATCTTGCATAAAATAAAGTTTGTTTTTGTTCAACAAACTCATATAAAAAGTTAAATACGTATTGAAATTTTAAAAAACAATAACATATATTATAAAAGCTTATAAGTGTTATAAATATAATTTTATTTATTTAATATTATTATAATGAAAAAATATACATTATATATTTGTTAAAACCAAATTAATAGAAGGGTGTGTTTGATAATCTATGACAAAAGTGGTGACCAATACCCTCTAAATGACAAATTTTTTAGCAAGTGTGATAAATTTTACTTAAGTATTTACGTAGCAACATTTTTAGTATGACAAACATCACGGTCACTTTTTTTTAGCCTAAGTTGATATCCTTGAGAAAATTATTTTTTTTTGAACTGGCAAATCTAATCTACTCCTAAGCTAACAACATCTATTCCACCTATGTCTACAACGAGACTTGAACCCTCGACCTCAAAGAGGGAGGACACCAATATTGATATTAAAATCCTCTGATATAACAATTTCTTTTATCCTCTAAAAGTACATATGTTGTTCTTGAGGGTTGAGTTATTCAATTTTAGTTTATTGGTTTTTCTAGTTTTTTCTTTACTGATTATTTTGATTGCTGAGTTTGTGAGCATTATTTAGTTTGTAGATGGAAGATAAAAAAGGAAGTAATGGTCAATTGATTGAAAATTGGTTTAAAATAATTAAAAAATGTTTTGAAAAATGATTTGGAAAAATCTAACATTTTGGAAGTTTATTTAGGATAAATATTGTTTATTTAGATGTATATGTGAAATTCTCTTGGTACTATATGGCCACTTTATTCATTCTTTTTTAGGTATCTTGTTTTATGTTTGAGTATTAAAAAAAATGAGTTTCAACTATTACTTCATAGGATATATCTATGAGAAATTAAATATCTTTTTACTTTTTATTTATATCAATTTCCATGCTTTTTTAAATGATGATATGTGTCACATTAATATTAAACAATATCATTAAATGAACATTAAATGTTACACATTTTATCATTTTATTGAGTAGGAGGATTTGTATGAACAAAAAATAGGAAGATATTTAATTTTTCTTTATTTATATTCTGAAAAGAAAATTAGATACATACCGAAAAGGAGCAATAAATATAGTAAATACATAAGCAATTAATATTAAACTTGTAAAAGATAAGTTTAATAAATATAGTTGGACGGTCAAAAAAATAAAATTCGTAAAAAAAAATTGTGATTGAGTTCAAGGTTATACATAGATAATTATTTGGAGTCTAAAAGTTTAAATATTGGTTGCTTTCTTCTTTTAACTTTTAAGTTTGTAGAAGTTTGCCAGGATTGGCATCGTATCTTAAGACCAAAAATGAAAAAGGATGGTAGAAAATGGGAATACCTCCCTTAAGTTTTAGAGACAACACTTTAGAATCTCATATTTGGCCCCTACAAATTGACGATGTGATATTATAGTCCTTCAAATGATTTAGCAACTTGAAGATTCTTTCATGTTTGGATAAGAATCATGTTCCCTTCATAAGATTAATTGTATCTTACTTTTTCCAAAAAACGATATACTTGCAATACTTTTATTTGATGTCTGATATAGATAAACCTTGTTGAATTATGACCATAATAGCTCATATACTTAATTGGTAAAAGAATAAATTACGGAAATGGTCCTTTTGGTTACGTGGTTTTCTTGAATCAAGTCAACGTCCCTATAAAATGTACTTGTCACCCTTTTAGTCCCCCATCGTTTAAGTTAACGGGATCCTTGTTAAGTCAATGTAAAATGACAAATTTACCTTGAATCTTAAAATCTCACATAAAATAAAATCAACCAAAATCAAACATGTAACTAAAAACAAACTTAACTAGTTTTTTATTAGTTTGGCCTTTTAACTTATTTACCGTTTAAAAAAAAAACAAAAAAAATTTAAATTTAAAATACATCCTTAAGTTAAAAAAAAAATTAATCAAAAACATTTAATTATTAAATGTTTATGAATCATAATCAAATTAAACATTAACATGCTCACCAACCTTCTTCCCCCACATCTCATCTCCTCTTTTTGTGGCCGCAGTAGTGGGTATGTTTCATATGAACTAAAACGAGTTTACATCAAATTAGAGTATTATGGGCAAACATATAGTATCAAGATTCTCTATATGTGAAAATTTTGATTTTTGTTAAAAAATTTGGAAACATATTTGAAAGTTTCCAACCTCATAAAGTAGTCCCAAAAACTAATCTAGGTTTCGATATGATTCCATATTTGTTAATTTGCACGGAGTCTTCAAAGATCGATGGAGGCAAAAAATCATGCCTAAAACCAGTTACATGAAGGATTTTTTTTTTTTTTTTTTTTTTTTTTTTTTTTTTTTATAAATACCATGTTTCAATGGTAAAAAAACATACCTTGTTTGGTTATATGTCTCACTGGTTGTGTTGACTATTGAAAGTGATCATTTTACCCTTATGTTTTATTTTTTGTCAAATAAAAACTATCTATTTTTTGTTAAGTAACATTTATGTTTCTATTGTGATATTCAAATTGTGACAATTATCACCACACAATATGCTAAACGATTACATTAAAAGTGAAGTCATATATGTTTGATAGGGGTACAAGTGAGGAAAGTATATACATTTGATTTTATGACCACACAAAATGCTAAACTACAATGTTATTTAGTGAAGGTCTTAAAAAGAAAAAAAACATGAAGTACAATGCTATGTAGTTCATGTATGAAAAAAAAGTACATTGCATATTAAATAGCCTTTTACACTAATTGTTTTCAGTAACCTACATAACAAATCCATCAGACCATTTTCTCCATAATTCCATTTTTAATAGCCGTTTCCACCCTTCTCTTGCAACACTATAACCTATTGACATTAGACAATTCTCAAAACAAGTACATTTCCTATATTAGTTTCTAATAAGGTCACAATAATCTACCAAGAGCTTCTGCACCGAATAGTGAACAATCTTTATTTATATCACAAAAGGAAACTGTCTTTAGTAATGTCTCAAATTAATCTAATCCCATTCACCCATCGTATATACCCATTGAAGAAATGTGGGTTCTTTTCCTTTTTCGTTCCATCAAAATTTGAATCTAATTCCAATAATCAGATGAAAACATGTTCCTAGAACATAAATGTCAACATGAGGTGAAGTATGCAACCAATCTTCAAGATTTAAATAAATTGTTCGTGATTTTCCAACCATATTCCACAATTACAAAGATCCTACTACAGTTAAAAAAAGGGAACTCAATAAGAAAGCATGTGTTCTTCTGGTATTATCTTGACAATCAAGATTATATAAACCCTAATGGGAGTTGATCATATAGGAAAGCATTGATACAATCTGATAACATCTACTTATTTGACATCAACGTCATAATGCTCATAAAGAAACCCCAGATTAAGGTCGATTCATAACAAACTTACATGTAGTAAGGAAAAAAGATCAAATAAAGAATAAATCCCAGATCATATTATTGGATGATGGGGACACCAACAAGTCGGGTAGAATATTGTCTGAATTCAATTACGGCTTCAATTATTGAAGCAAAACAAAACATAGAAATAATCAAGCATGTAAGCTAGGTTAACCAAAAATTCTACCAATAGAGCATTACATTTGAAAGTGATTCCAAATCAGATGAGAAAAATGATTTCAGAAGGGGAGAAAAGAAGCTTACCAGTTGGAGAGGTCGCTCAAGAATGAAGGAGATCGAGGCGGGAATCGAAAAGATGTTGGAGGAGGCAACATCGGAGGAGAAAGGCACTGGAGTTGGAGGATGAAGGCTTTGGTGTGACAACTGGGAGAAAATGCATCACCAACCGCCCTTAGAAATTAGTAGAAACAAACTAATGTAACAGGATAAGAATGTAATATTTACAATATATAAATAAATATATGTGATTACATCCATACCTATTTGTAAAATATGACTATTTTAGACTAAAAGGCTCGAAATAAGTATGCAAAAATTCGTGTCATCGTATGGAAACTTAAACATATTCGGAAAGTACACGACGACACGATTCCAAAAATATAAACTTCGTGTGGAAGAGATATGATTTTTATAAGAAAATAAAAATTAACCACGTAAATAATTTTACAACGTAAAAAGATCTCGAGGAGATTGGTCAAGTTTTGGAAAAAATCATAAAAAGGAGAACGATAGTACTTCTCAAAATTGGATTTTAAGACTTAGAATGCCAAAAACGGAGCTCGTATGACGGAGTTATGAGTTTTATAAAATCATTTTAGAATACCCTCACCGTAAAAAGCAATATGCTAACAATAAAAGTTGGAATTAACTAAAACAATCTAAATTAAAGTTGTAGTACTCGTCAAGACCTACGTGTGAGTATAAAGAACGTCAAAAACGGAGCTCATACGGAGAAGATACGAAATTTCTAAAAATAATTACGTTGGACGTACGGCACGCGCACCGTGTGCAGTATGAAGCTGGATTCACAAAGATGCAGATGACGTGGCCCAGCGAGAGAGTGACACGTGTCAACACCCGGATGGGGCCAAAGTGCACATTACGCGGCACATGCTCCAAAAATTTACTATAAATAGAAAGGTGCAACAGACCCATTCTTAACACCCTCACAGTTCTCTCTCTCTCTCTCTCTCTCTCTCTCTCTCTTATCGAGGTGCCACCTTTTCCTATCGATCCCCGAGCTTCCGAGTCCCAACGATGCACTACATTAGCGGTTCACGTTTTGACGGTGAGTTCATGGCCCCACTTTTATGATTTCCAAAACTTATATATATATATATATATATATATATATATATATATATATATATATATGGGCTAGGATCTCGGAGCTACTTCGAGATCCTCATGACTAAGGATCCTCAAAGGCTCAAGATCCTGACTAATCTTTTTAATTATTTATAACGGCCATATATTCTTTTTTATTTCTCATATGTGCAGAAATAACCAGTCAAAGTCACATTCTCAACGTATACTCGTCACAACCATGCAAAAGATTCGTAGGACCAAGTCAAGCAAACGGCTATAAGTAATCTCGGAGGATCCCGGAATTGCCGGAGTTCTAGTTGTTAGGTTTTGACTATATATAACACTTGTAATCATCAAACTACACACAAGACTTGGCAGAATACTATCAATTGTACTCATACTCATTCTGTTTTCTCTGTAATCATACATTTCAATCAATAAAATCATCAAGGTAGGTGATCATTATCACCTCCCAAGGTTTTATGTCGGAGATCCTAACAAGGATCAAGGGCTTTCCTTGTAAACCACTCATGTAATCTTGTTCTAATTTCACTAATCAATTCATCAACAACACCACAACCTCTCATACACTTTGGTTAATTTTCAATTAGTCGATTTTTGACCATAACAATTTGGTGCCCATTGTGGGGCCGTGGTGTTCAAAATCCCTCTGAAAATCATGTGTACTCAATCGACTCTCTCCTCCTCCTCAATTCCTCCCATTTCCTCTAAAAACCTTCCACCACCACAGGCTAGAGCTCCCAAGAAAGTATCTGAGACTCCAAAGAAGAACACCTCTCCATTCACTCCGGGAATCCAGGATCCACCTGTGTTGATTTCCAACAACGAAATCTTTGCTATGATGAAGAGACCTGAGTGAAACGTCGCCCAAAAACAGGAGGATAACAGAACGATTCTCAAGGAAGTGGAGAGAATGAGGACGGAAATCCACAAGCCTTAGGAGGCAGCACCCTCGGTCTTACAGCCCATGATCCTGAACTTTGACAACCTAGGGTCCTCAGCGATCCGTCGCGAGATTCAGGATCCTAAAAAAACCTTTATTACTCCTAATAATAGGGATCCTGGTAACTCTATCAATAATAATAATTTTACAACTAACTCGATGGATCTTGACACCGGTTTAAGCCTGATCATGACTAAGAAGCTATAGTAACTGAGACAAATGATCTCAACCATAAACAGAGTAGTTCAAACGGTACAAGAAGTATCCCCCACAAGTCATATGGTCTACAAATTCATTCCAACGATCGCTGATATTGAAGTTCCAAAACTCTTCCAGACCCCCAACATGAAACCCTACGATGGAACTACAAATCCTAAGGAACACGTGGCACAATATAGGGAGAGCATGGAGATTATTCCCATCCCCACTCACTTGAAGGAAGCCTGCTTGTGCAAGGGCTTTGGTTCCACCCTCACAGGATCCACTCTAAAATGGCTCCTTAACGTTCCTCCTTATTCGATCACATCATTTGCTCATTTGATTAATTTATTTAATAATCAGTTTTCTTATAGCAGAACATTCGAAAAGATCACCAGTGATCTCTATCGAGTGGTTCGGGATTCTAAGGAATCCCTTAGGACTTTTGTGAACAAGTTTGGCAGGGAAGCTTTGAGCATCCTCAACCGATGGGTTTTATACAAACAATCCTATGTGTCCATGCAACCCTAGATAGGGATCTATGTTTTCACTATTAGTCATACAACATTATGAACACAAAAGAAACCTAGCATGCATCTACTATTTTCGAAATTGACATAGGAGAATAGAATACATACCTTTTGTTGTTATATAGTAATAACAACTAATTCCCTGAGTTTCCTTAGCTCTTGAAAGTAAATACCACAAGTGTAGTACCTCTAATGGCTTACAAACACACTTTGAGTGAGAGGATGAATATGAGAGAGAGGAGGAAAACTAAGCTCCAAAATTCGGCCCTAGTAGGGTTTTCCCAAGGATTTGGTCAAATTCTAGTGCCTTAGGGAGCTATTTATACTTGAGGCTAGTTAGGGTTTCAAGGTGGAAACCCTAATCCCTTAGCTTAGGGCCTAAGCAAGTCCATGGACTCCTTTCCTTAAGCCCTTGGACGAAAACTCCTAGATCCTTCTAGGATTTTCGTTCAAGCCTTTATAAAGGTGATCCAATAGCCCAAAGTCTCAACTATCAAATAACTACAAAACAACCCCTATACTTTTAATTAATTCCTTTAATCCCAAAATTAATTCCTAATTAATTTCTGATTAAATACTAATTAATAATATGATTCCAAATTAATATATTATTCATATAATATATTAAAAAATCATATTTGTAACCCAATTTATTATTCTTAACAATAAACCAACCTCTCTCCTCAGCAGTCATCCTGTCTAGTCACCAGTGTGAAGGCAACCCAAAAGGACCATGCTCATAATCGGGTTAAGTACATACCAAAATAGTTATGGACTTAGACACTAATCCAACACTCTCCCACTTGGATAAGTCTAATAATTATTCTGCGTATGACTTCAGAACTTGATCAGCAATCGTAGTTTTCAAAAGCCGCTGTCAACTTTGATCTTATCAGAAGCGTGTCCTTTAGATAAGGGATCATATATTCCTCCATTCTAGATATCGTATGAACCGAGACAAGGATTTTAATCATACTCTCTGTTCACGTGTTGTTTCCCGATTTCCGATTTATGACAACTGACAATAGACTACAATTGAACACATCAAATTAATCCCGACTTGGCCAAGTGCTTAGGATGTCAACACTAAATCATCGAGGGGGGCACAGATATCGCTTTTATCCCACTTTGGGCAAAAGGAATAGATAAACTTCGACTCAATGCTTGCTTGTACTCACTCACCAAATCACACACAACAATATGTTTTATAACACCAAGTTACTGGTGCGTTTACATATTATCAATGTGTAACCGAATCGCAAGATACAACTCACACATCTCGGTTTCAAGAATATAAGATATTATCGTCTCACCAGTCACTCGTGATAAAATCCATGAAGCGATCCAAGTGAGCATGGGTTTATTCCAATACTTTAATCTTATAGCAGCAATCATGAACCCTGCAGCAAACTTTTGCTATGTCTAAACACTTTAGACAATCTACAGACAGATTCATGGCAGTCTTCTTTCATTCCTACTTTCAAAGAATGAGCGACTGTGGAGGGTTTGAATAATCTTATTATCCGGGAAGTCAAAACATGCAAAGTGAAACACAAGAATAATACTAATTCTATATGGCCTTAAACCTTTGAGTATAAATAAAACATTTTATTTAATCACCATATTGATTACTCATTATTTGTTGTTTCGGGTAATCAACTTCTTACTTGAATTATAACAACAGTTGTCCCATGCTCTTAGCATGCACAATATGTTTACCTATGGTCCTTACTTTGTGAAATAGTATAATTGAATAACATTTTCAATCACCCTCATTTCACAATTCCTAATCCATTAGTGTAAGAATACAAAACTCTCGCCACTACTAGAATATGTTAGATTCTAACATTTTATGCAACGGTCATTTCGTAATGTCACGGCACAAAAATCACCAAGACTCGGCCAATGAAATTACAAAATGCTTTATTGGAGATTGTTACAAGACAATTCCACAGTCATGAAGTCTCATATTCAAAGTACATTTCATTAAACATCCTTCTTACATAAAAGTTTCTAATCTAGACATTTATTCTCGATATCCAACTCCCAATATGGAAACATTTCCATATTTTCCATATGACAACTCATTCTAAATAGAATCTTATCTTTAATGTCAATATGGTCCATCCATGACTATGTTGGATTAGTGTCTAAGGTTGTAACTATATTTGGTAAGTACTTGACCCGGTTGTGCATGGTCCTTTTGGGTTGCCTTCACCATAGCAACATGACAGGATGATTTGTAAAGAGAGAAGAGATATTATTGTTAATATATTATGAGAGTAATATATTAAAGGAATAATAATATTATTTGATTGATACAAGTCATATATTAATTGAGAATTAATTTGGTGACTTAAAGAGGTTAATTGAATAAAGGGGCATAAACTGTCAAATGTGTGATAGTTATGTTTTGGGCTATGTATCCTTATGGATATTAGGGTGGACGGATTTTAGGGTTAGGATACCTTAAAATCGTCCAAGCCTCATATCTAGGAGGATCTTTGGATTGCTTAGGCCCTAAGTTATTCAATTAGGGTTAAGGGTGTAACCCTAGTATCTCACAGTATAAATAGACCCCTTGGGTGAGGGAAATCGGCCATACTCTTGTAAGGAAGAGCCCTAGGGCCGATTTCTCACCTCCTCTCTATCTCAAGATCATCCTCTTGCTAGTTGGTGTTTGTAAGCCATTAGAGGAGTGACAATTGTGACTCTAAGCTCCAAGAACAAGAAATCTCAAGCAAGCAACCTAAGGTATTCTTCTAGATCTGTTTTTATATGATATGATTCAATTGTTCATACTAGATCTAGAATTGTAAGCCTTGGAAACATTGCATGTTTAATTAGAGAAACCTAGATCCAAGCATTAGGGTTTGCATGTGCACATAGGAAAGTTCTTATGGCTCAAACCCATCAGACTATACTTTCAACTGTCCACAAGCAACCAATCCTTGGTGAACCTTAGATTGTCCTTGGCAGTTGTTTAATTGTTTTAGTCAAAACCGGTTCTATTTCATTTTTTCCTATAAATGCCCTAGGCATTTGGAAATTTTAGAATGGTCAATTATTACAGCGTATGCAATTGATCTTATACACGAAGCGTATGGGATACAATTCATAATGAAAAACCTGATACTTTACCAGTTTCTTACTATAATATTGTCATAATATTTCTATTTGTTGTGTTCTCGAAATACGAACTATGAAGAGGGATGTCGTAATCATAATCGTATTTTGAGAATGCAAATAATGAATATACCCTTGACTAAATACAATTAAAATTTCTCGATCTAAGCTTTTAGATTGGAAACAAAGTATAACATTCTCTCCCTTAATTATAGCAAAAACAACTTTTCTACCCCTGCAACTTTGCAAAGTGAAACTTTTGTTTTTCTATAATTAATATTGCAAACTTGCAATACATAAATAATAATCATGCTCCCACTAACATGATGATTAGATCCATTCTAGCATAACAATTATGCTCCCACTAGCTTTGACACGTATTTAGAAACCAACCAAACTGCTAGAAAACAATACTTATTGACTTCCAAAGTTCATTGTTTCTAATATGATATGATTCGATAAGCCTTTATCTAAGCTTCTCAAAATACATACCTTTCCTTAGACAACTCACATGTATGTCTATACTAATTCATAACTTATTTTACTAAGTCCCAAATGTCCAGACTAATTGCCAAATCTTACAATTCGAACTATGAAGAGGGATATTGTAATCATAATCGAATTCGAGGATGCAATTTAAATAATCTCTATCTCCTTAAAATCTCTCTTAGTGAAAGCGTTTCCTCACAATCATTTTCATGAAGGAGAGAAACCTTATGACACTTTGATTTTGTGGTGTATGTGTTCCTATCCATGTGAATTTGCCATAACCATAATCGAAAGATAATGTTTGTGACAAATTCAAACTCTTATGCACAGAACTTGTTCATTCTTAATCTCTTACCATCAAGGGTCCCACCATTGCTTCCAAGTTATCTAGCAGCTCACCTATGCCAGTCAATGTACTTTCATTGAACAAGGTGCTTGCCTTATGCAGTCTATTGAGAACTCATAGAACTCATATGCATAATCACTCAACAGGATTGGCATAGAAATAGAATTTTGTCAACACAATAGGTTACAAACCTTAAGTCGTGTGCTAGTGTTTAATAGGTTTACTCTTGATTAATTCTTGATTTTTTTCAAGATCTTCAGACTCCCACTGACCTCTTGATATATTAGATTCTCTTATCAAGAAACATTTCTTGATAAACTAATATCCAAGAGTTAGTGTGTGTCTATATCAAGACAAAAACATTACACACATTTGGTCTTAGTTGGTCCTTGTCTTCTCCAAGACATCACAACTTACCAATTTCAAACGTGCAAGAGTAAGAAAAACAATTTTCTACTTCACATTTGATGAGTGTGTGTTACTCAATTCACAATCTTGGAGTACGATTCTAAGACTTGATTTTGGAACAAAGTATGACCCATCCTTTTGATTTAACCATTTCAACAATTTTCGATTCCTCTTCTTAGCCATACTAGTACACTAAGATGTCCTTAGAGGATCAATTGTGATATGGTTCTTAATCATTAAGATGATCATAAAACCCGATACAAAAGTACTCTCCCTTCTTCTTAGATTGGAGAAACTTTTATCTTTCTGCCTAATTGATTCTTCTTATTCGTTCTGCCATTCATTGAAACTTTTCAATGATTCAAAATTACACTTAATCTTGTAAGTATAACCACAATTACTAGACCTTTTGGTAAATTATGACGAATAGTCTTATTGTTATTTGTGGTCAACTTGACTAGTGCACAACATTGTGTTCTAGTCCTTTAGTCCTTCACTTCACTCACATACTTGTGTGCTCAAGGAATTAGTCTTAATTTCCTAAGTACCAAGATTTTCATACATCACATAATTCAAATCATATGATTCCAAGTTTCTGTCCAATTGAAACTTGGCTAATGGGAATCTTTCCTTACATAGAAAATTTTGACACTACCATAAATAACATAACTAAGAATCACATCCATTTATAGAAATACACAAACATCAATTTTCACAACGATTTCATTGCAAAGATATAAGACAAATCAAAATTTATTTTATTCATAAAAGCAACAGAAAACATGTCCTTACAATGCAAAATCAACTGAAAAACTATGTAATCAAATATTCCTAACAACTCTATCATAACTTTCTAAGCTCAAAATCTGATCTTCGAATCCCTGCGATTGTGATCCATTTCTTTGTGATCAGACTCATCTTGCTCTTCCATCAAGCTTCCTCTCTTTTCTTTGATCCTGCAAAACATTCAAATGTAATCTTATCACATTATGTATTAAGAATCAATGAATAGGAACTCAATGGAGACAGATAGTGGATATTACCTGAAGTAGAGCCATACTTCTTGACTCTCCCATCTCTTAGATTCTTTAGGTCCTCTGGGCAGCTTCGTATCCAACGCCCCTTCTCTTGGCAGCAGAAACAGGTGGCTTCTCTTGGAGCGACCACAGAAACATGGTTGGTTGAACTACCAAAAAAATATGCTCCATTACTTTGCCAAATCATTTCTGATTCAACCGCAGTAAGCATGTAAGTTAGGTCAATGAGGGTTGCGTCAAGATCCATCATATAATACTCTCTTATGAACTTATCATATGATTTAGGGAGTGATTGAAAAACCCAGTCTACAGCCAACTTCTTTGGAAAAGATGCACCCAACATTGTCAACCTATCGATGTGTGATTTCATCCCTAGGACATGAGCACACACGGATTTTCCATCTTCATGTTTCATTGCCAACAGGGCTTGAGTGATTTTGAACTTTTCAATTCTTCGATCTTGTGGGTTTGGGAGAACAACATGAGGAGGTGGAGGAAGTGAAACCAAGCTAGTCCACAATGCAGGGATCGATCTTTCACCTTCATTGTGTAACAGACTTTCACTTTGAGCAGGAAAACCTTTTCCATGGGATTCGGAAAGACCATGGTTAGATTCAAACATCTACAAAACAAGAGAAAAATCAAGTTAGTTGATTGATTGAGTCCTTAATAAAACACCCAAATGAGATATTAAGGCTAGGACCCAACACAATACTCTACAACTTGGGAGAGGGATGTCGTAACCTAAATTACAGAACATTTGAAGGTAAGTGAATGACGATTCACTAATTTTCCACCATGAAAAACAAAAAAGAGATTAAGTTTTAAATGTATTGAAAAACTCCGAGATCCTTTGAGATTCATTGAACTTTTCAATGGCAAGGATCACAAAACATGGTGTGAATAACCACGCAAACTTACATGGTGCCCTGAATGTTACAGTCACCTATTCGATGTGCCCGTTAACCATACATGCTCCACTGAACCATGACAAACATCGAGTCACCCTTTGCTACCTTTGCTTAGAACCCATTTAGTGTGTCGGTTAACCACATACGCTCCACTAACGTCTTCGCAAGGGTACAAAGTGTAATTTCACGGAATTGTATCAAATTCACTTTTGCCTAAATTAACTAAGATTAGGAATTTTGTAAAAACATTTAGTTATTTTATACTTCATTATACTTTTAATGGAAAGGGTTTGCCCTATCCTACCCATTCGGCTAACGACCCTCCACCAATCAAGGAAGCGGTGGGCGAGAGTGGACACCCATTAAATGACCATTTTATAGGCCATAAACTTATACCCCTCTTATAGATCGGCTTCGTGAATGAGGCTAACTAACGGTAAGACTAGCAGTTTAAGTTATATATATATATATATATATATATATATATATATATATATATATATATATATATATATATATAATATTAGACTTTTAATGTTATATATATTATAAGGGTGTATTTTACACTTTTAAAATACTAGGTGGTTTAATTTAATAAATTACACTTTTAATTAAATATAAACCATATGATTATGGATTTATTAATTCTCTTTTAATTATACTTTTAATTAACTTAATAAAACCATAAGGGGTGTAATTTGAACTTTTCAAAAACTAGGGTTTTAATCAAATTTAAAATTTCTAAAATTTAAAACTTTTTAATTTAAAATTTTAAATATTAAAACTTTGATTTAATAATTATCTCAAAATTAAACAATTAATTTGAATTATCAAATCTTGAAGGATTGTCTATTAAATTAAACAATTAATTTAACCTAATCCTTTAAATCTCCTAAAATTCGAAAATTGGGATGGGATAATTCAAAAGATCTTTAATTATCTATTTAAACAATTAAGGGATAATTTCAAGATATGGCATTATCCAAATCCATAAAATTTGGGAATCTTATCATGGGGACAAGGCAAATTTCGAAATCCAAGAGTTAGACAACCCTAATTTCGAAATCTTGGTGGCTAAGGAAAAAGGGTTTGGGAAACCCTAATACAATTCGAAAACTAGGGTTTTGTAACCCTAATTTCGAAAATCCAAGCCATAGGGTTTATTAACCATAAACCCTAAATTTTCAAATTCATAAATTTGTATTAAAACTAATTGAAAACAAAAACCAATGGCTCTGATACCACTTATGGGTTTTATACAAACAATCCTATGTGTGCATGCAACCCTAGATAGGGATCTATGCTTTCACTATTAGTCATACAACATTATGAACAAAAAAGAAACCTAGCATGCATATACTATTTTTGAAATTGACATAGGAGAATAGAATACATATCTTTTGTTGTTATATAGTAATAACAATTAATACCTTGAGTTTCCTTAACTCTTGAAAGCAAGTACCACAAGTATAGTACATCTAATGGCTCACAAACACACTTTGAGAGGATGAATATGAGAGAGAGGAGGAAAGGTACTAAGCTCCAAAATCCGGACCTAGTAGGGTTTTCCCAAGGAGTTGGTCGAATTCTAGTGCCTTAGGGTGCTACTTATACTTGAGGCTAGCTAGGGTTTCAAGGTGGAAACTCTAATCCCTTAGCTTAGGGCCTAAGCAAGTCCATGGACTCCTTTCCTTAAGCCCTTGGACGAAAACTCCTAGATCCTTCTAGGATTTTCGTTCAAGCCTGAATAAAGGTGATCCAATAGCCCAAAGTCTCAACTATCAAATAATTACAAAACAACCCCTGTACTTTTAATTAATTCCTTTAATCCCAAAATTAATTCATAATTAATTTCTAATTAAATACTAATTAATAATATGATTCCAAATTAATATATTATTCATATAATATATTAAAAATTCATATTGATAACCCAATTTATTACTCTTAACAATAAACCAGCCTCTCTCCTCAAAAGGACCATGCTCACAATCGGGTCAAGTACATACCAAAATAGTTATGGACTTAGACACTAATCCAACACCAACATCGACATAAGGCAACTGCTGTCGAAGCCTTTAAAATGGGATTAAAGAAGGATTCTCCCATCTACGAAGATTTGGTAATGACCCCATGCTGGAGATTGAACAAAGTTAGGAGCGGGGCATTAAGATTCATCAGACTCAAAGAAGACAAGGAGATCCAAAAAAGGAACAACCCACCAAGATCTTATGATCACCTTAATAGGAAGGTTGACTCCTCGGCCCAAAGATCCTATTAGTTAAATCCTTACTCCAAACCCGACCTTCACAAGGTTAATGCCCTTGAAGATGAGGTGGAGGAAGAGGATTTCCCTAAAATTATTGACTATTGTTTTTATGTGGAAATTTCAGGTGTAATCTTTGCCAATGCAGGATCTTAGAGACAAAGCCAGGTGGCCAAGGAAAGGAGAAAAATCCACTTCTTGGAAGGACAAGTCCAAATGGTGTGCATATCAAAGAAATCATTGGGAAAAGAAAGGAAAAATCCAAGGAAAAAGAACAGGATCCTCAGAAGACCCTCGAAAGACCAAGATTCCTCCCAAGCTTATGAGGTATATTGAATATTGTTGGTAATTGTTGCAAGAACTTAAAGCCGTTTAATGATTTGATGAAAGAGCTTATTTGAATCAAATCAATTAAATGAAGTTTTATTTGAAGAACATGTTTTGAATAAAATATTTTTTTGGTCAACTTGGATATTAGAGTTTATTAGTATCTAAATTACCAACCTAGATAGAACACAATCATATTCATTTTGCATCTTTCAACATAATACAAGTATCAGAATCAGAATCGGAAATGTATTTCTTGTATTAAATTATGTTAACAATCTTGTTTATTTATGAAGTTTTAGTGCAAATACAATGCCCCATTTTAATATTATTTGTATTATGTGTGAAAATATGGCAAGATAAGAAGTCTTGTATTCCTGTGGACCAACCCTGCTTACTCTATACTATCTTTAGTATAAGAAATAGCAGTGATTTGAGCTTTATTAATATTATTTTATCCCATTATTTGATGGTTTGACAGCCAAAAAAATTGGCGCCGTTGCCGGGGATTCGATAGTACTAATTGTTTATGCCAAGATCTTTTCGCACAGGTACACCTATACCGGTTGATTTGGAGATAGAGAAATCTGCTAAACAAAGAAGGAAGCAAGCCAGACTTTTAAAGAAACAACAACAATCCAGAGCTTCTTCATCAAATCCATCAACCACATCCTCTCCAACATCCAAAAGTATCACCCCACCATCTTCACGTACTCCTACCATGGCAGACAACCATGGAGGAAATCAAAATCCTCCACATCCACCACCTGAACAAACCTTTAGACAATGGGCCACTCAAGATGTCACCCAACAACCTTTGTGCATAAATTATCCTGCAGCAATCAACTTTGAACTCAAGTCTGGACTCATCCATTTGTTACCCTCATTCTGTGGTCTTGAGAATGAAGACCCACATAAATTCCTTAAGGAATTTCATGTTGTTTGTGTGGGTATGAAGCCGCATGAAGTTACAGAAGATCAAATCAAGTTAAGGGCATTCCCTTTTTCTTTACAAGATTCAGCCAAGGAGTGGTTATATGACTTACCACCGGGGTCAGTCACAACATGGAATGAACTTGCAAGGATGTTTCTGGATAAATATTTTCCAGAAATGAGAGCTTCAGCTTTACGCAGAGAGATAATTGGTATCAAGCAACAAAAGAGAGAAGCCTTGCATACTTATTGGGAACGGTTCAACAAATTGTTCTCAAGATGTTGACAACATGGGATTACAGAATATCAGTTGTTGCAGTATTTTTGTGAAGGAATGATATCTTGAGATAGGAGATTACTCAATGCATCAAGTGGTGGATCTATAGCTGATAAGACTCCAATAGAAATCAGAGTTCTTATCAAGAACATGGCAGAAGAGTCTAAGCATACAGTCCAAGAAGAAGAATGGTACAGTGATGCACCAAGAGGAGTGAAAGAAATTTCTACCCCAAAAATTGAAAGTCAAATTTCTGAGTTGACTAAGGTAGTAATGATGCTTGCAAAGGACAAGGGCGTGCAACCACCAACAGTTAGACCTTGTGGTATTTGTACACAAGTTGGACATCCCACTGATATGTGCCCAATGTTACAAGAATATGTAGAGCCAGTTCAAGCTACAGGATTTTCAAGTCAACAACAAGGGAACTTCCAACCAAGAAGTAATCCAAATTGGCATCAACCTAATGCCAATTTTCAGCCAAGACCACCACCTTATCAACCTAGACCCCCATTTCAAAATCAAATGCATCACCAAAAAAGTTATCAACCACATTTCCAGCCAACTCAACCCCCTCATCAATCTCAATTCCAACCTCAAAACATGCATCAAGGAAGTAGTACAAGCGGACCAGGAATGTCTTTGGAAGACATTGTTAAGAGTTTAGCCACAAGTACTCAAACATTTCAAAATGAGACCAAGGAGAGCATCAAGACTTTGGAGCAAAAAATGACTCAACTCGCCACTTCTGTGAGTAAATTGGAGTCACAAGGCAAACTACTCGCGCAAACCGAGAAGAATCCAAAACATAGTGCATGTGCCATCACTTTGAGGAATGGAAAAGAATATGAAGGTCCTAAAATGATTGAAGAAGAAGAAGAGATGGAGCTAGAGAAAGAAGATGAAAAGTCAAAAACACCCTCAAAGCAAGTTCCTACTGAAGCAAAAGTCACTCCTCCTCCATTTCCTTCAAGATTAAACAAGTCAAAGCGTGAAAGGGAAGACAATGAAATCATGGAGATGTTCAGGAAGGTTGAGGTAAATATTCCTCTTATTGATGCCATCAAACAAGTCCCTCGGTATGCTAAATTCCTTAAGGAATTATGTACATCCAAGAAAAAGTTGAAATGGAATGAAACTGTTAAAGTAGGAGAAAATGTGTCTGCAGTGTTACAAAAAAGACTACCTCAAAAATGTAAGGATCCCGGTGTTTTCACGGTTCCTTGCAAATTAGGTAACCTTCATGTTCCACGAGCTATGCTAGACCTTGGAGCTTCTATCAATGTTTTGCCATATTCCATCTTTAAAACTTTAAATATTGACACATTGAAGAAGACCAGGGTAATCATTCAATTGGCCGATAGATCTTTAGTACATCCCAAAGGTGTGCTAAAAGATATGTTAGTCCAAGTGAATGAACTAGTGTTTCCAGCAGATTTTTATGTCCTTGACATGGATGATGATGACTCACCAAATTTGAGTTCAATTCTCCTAGGAAGACCCTTTTTGAAAACAGCCAGGACGAAAATTGATGTTTATGATGGTACATTGTCCATGGAATTTGATGGGAGGTGATAAATTTCAATATTTATGATGATATGAGATATCCAAGTGATATTTCATCTTTGAATTTTGTGGATGTCATTGAACCATTGACAGAGGAGTGTTTTGATTTGTCTAATCTTGATGTGTTGGCTCTCATTTTAGACAGGAATCTTCAAAAGGAAAGAGTGGAAAAACTTTCCAATCAATTTACAATTGATAAAGAGATTATGGAGGTCGTATCTTGCATGGATGAGAAGAAGAAAATGAGGTTTGATGTTCCAAAGCTGAAAATACCAATGTCTAATGAGAAACTTGTTCCTTCTATTGTGCAGACACCGGAATTGGAGCTCAAAACTTTACCCGAGCATCTCAAGTACGCATACCTTGGAGACAAAGAAACTTTGCCAGTGATCATCTCCACCAAGTTGTCAACAAAAGAAGAGGAAGAGCTTGTCACCACTTTGAAAGAGTATAAGGAAGCTATTGGGTGGACTATAGCCGACATCAAAGGGCTAAGTCCTTCGCTTTGCATGCACAAAATCCATATGGAAGAAGATTACAAGCCTTCCCGAGAAGCTCAAAGGCGTTTGAATCCTCCAATGATGGAGGTTGTGAAAAAGGAGATTTTAAAGTTATTGAATACGGGGATGATTTACCATATATCAGATAGCAAGTGGGTAAGTCTGGTCCAAGTTTTGCCCAAGAAGACAGGTATTACCGTTACAAAGAATGACCAAGGTGAGTTAGTCCACACCCGTGTGCAAAACGGGTGGAGAGTTTGCATTGATTATAGAAGACTCAATTCCTCAACCTGAAAAGACCATTTCCCACTTCCCTTCATTGATCAAATGTTGGAAAGGTTAGCGGGAAAAACACATTATTGTTGCTTGGATGGGTATTCCGGTTTCCATAAAATACCCGTTGCACCCGAGGACCAAGAAAAAACTACTTTCACATGTCCCTTCGGAACATTTGCATATAGGCAAATGCCTTTTGGACTTTGCAATGCTCCAGCCACTTTTCAAAGGTGCATGGTAAGTATTTTTTCGGAATATTCTGAGGAAATCACTGAAGTTTTTATGGACGACTTCACAGTTAATGGTAATTCTTTTCATGAGTGTTTGGGTAATTTGAAAAAGATTTTGCAAAGATGTATTGAGACCAATCTTGTTTTGAATTATGAAAAGTGTCACTTTATGGTTGACAAAGGTCTCATATTAGGTCATATTGTGTCTTCTAAGGGTCTAGAAGTAGACAAAGCAAAAATAGATGTCATAAAATCTTTACCTTATCCCACTTGTGTTCGTGAGGTACGCTCATTTCTTGGTCATGCAAGATTTTATAGAAGGTTTATCAAAGATTTTTCCAAGATATCTCATCCTATGTGTGAGCTCTTACAAAAAGATGCAGAATTCGAATTTTCCAAAGAATGCAAGCAAGCTTTTGATCAGTTGAAAGAGTTGTTGATAACAACACCAATACTTCAATCACCGGATTGGAGTTTGCGTTTTGAAATCATGTGTGATGCCAGCAATCATGCAGTTGGTGCAGTGTTAGGGCTAAGAAAAGACTGTGTTCCTAATGTCATTTACTATGCCTCAAAAACACTTGATAGTGCACAAGCCAATTATTCAACAACTGAAAAAGAATTGCTATCTATTGTCTTTGCTTTAGACAAATTTCGTCAATACCTGCTAGGTTCTAAAGTCATTGTTTATTCTGATCATGCAGCTATTAGGTATCTACTTGCAAAGAAGGATTCGAAGCCTAGACTCATTCGATGGGTATTACTCTTGCAAGAGTTTGACATTGAAATCAAAGACAAGAGCGAAAAGTCAAATCTTGTAGCTGATCATCTTAGCAGGATTGTTTCTCCCGATGAATCAATTCCCATTCATGATGCATTTCCTGATGAGAACCTATTTTCAGCAAAAGTTGCCCTGTGGTATGCCGATATTGTGAATTACATCGTCACAAATCAGTTTCCACCAGATTTGACTCGATGGCATATAGACAAGATCAAAAAAGAAGCCAAGAGGTATGTTTGGGATGAGCCATATTTGTGGAAATATTGTGCTGACCAAATGATTAGACGATGTGTGGATCAATATGAGGTACCTTTTATCTTAACATTTTGTCACTCTTATGCTTGTGGAGGACATTTTGGTCCTCAAAGGACTGCAAGAAAAGTTTTAGAGAGTGGATTTTATTGGCCAAGTATTTTCCATGACTCTTATCTCTTTTGTTCAAGCTGTGATAAATGTCAACGGATGGGCTCTTTAAGCTCAAAGAATCAAACGCCCCTAAATCCCATAATAGTTTGTGAAATTTTTGATGTTTGGGGCATTGATTTTATGGGACCTTTTCCATCATCTTCGGGTTTTATTTATATTCTTTTGGCTGTAGACTAGGTTTCCAAGTGGATGGAAGCAAAGGCTACCCGTACTAACAATTCAAAAGTTGTGATAGATTTCTTGAAGGCTAACATTTTTTACAAATTTAGTGTTCCAAAGGCCTTGATCAGTGATCGTGGTACACATTTTTGCAATCGTATGCTCGGGAGTGTTTTGAAGAAATATGGTGTCACTCATAAAGTTTCCACAACATACCACCCACAAACAAATGGACAAGCTGAGGTGAGCAATTGACAAATCAAGGGAATTATGGAGAAAACCGTGAATACAACAAGGAAAGATTGGAGTACACGCCTTGATGATGCTTTGTGGGCATACCGCACTGCATACAAAACTCCAATTGGAATGTCTCCATACTGTATTGTTTTTGGAAAGCCGTGTCGATTACCCGTTGAGTTGGAACATAGGGCCTATTGGGCAATCAAGCAGTTCAACATGGATTTAAGTGAATCGGGAAAGACGAGGAAGCTGGACATACAAGAACTTGAGGAAATCCGTAATGAAGCGTATGGGAATGAGGTTCTTTATAAGGAAAAGACCAAAGCATTTCATGAAAATATGATTACACGCAAGGTATTTCACAAAGGTCAAAAGGTACTACTTTACCATTCGCATTTTAAATTGATTCCTGGTAAATTAAGGTCCCGTTGGGTGGGACCATTTGTTGTCACTAATGTTTTTGAGCATGGTGCAATAGAAATCACATGCAAGAAAACCGGGAAGATTTTTAAGGTAAATGGTCACCGTTTGAAGCCTTATTATGAAGGATTTCAAGTAAAGAATGAAGAGGTGGAGGAAGTAATGGATCCAAAGTATCAAGATTGACAAATAGTTGGGGTCCAAGTCGAGCCAACGACATTAAAAAGGGGCGGCTAACTTGGAGGCAACCCGGGGGTATTTTTGTCATTTCGTATATTTTCATTGTATTTTCTTTGTTTTCAAACTTCCAAGTTGTTTTTCATGCTAAAACAGGGTTAAAAATCATTTTTCGGGCAGTAGTGGTTTAGCGGGTTGCAATTTGAAAAAGTGAAAAAATCAAATTTTTTTGGCCTTCTCAGAGGTTTACACGGCCGTGTAAACTTATGCCTATAGTTTCCACGGGCCGTGTAAACGACCAAACACGGTATATTAGATTCAGGAGTTTACGCTGCCATGTAAATGCTCCCCTTTATGTTACACGGGCCGTGTAAACGTAAATACAGAGCTGGACGATTTTAAGGCTAAAACTCGATTTTTTTAACTCATTCTTTTCACATAACCTGCGATTCCTCTCCTCCCAACTGCCCCCCCCCCCTTCGAAAAAACCCTTCAAAATACTCAATCTTCCTCAATTTTGCATCAAAAATCACGCTCCAAGGTATGGATTTTTTCTCTTTTCTTCATCTTCTTTATCTTCCACCTGTATTCTACCCTTTTCATGGTCGATTTTGGGATTTTTGAGCAAAACCCTAGAATTTTTGAACTTCAAAATCTCGACCTAATGTTTGAAATTTCTTGTAGGATAAGCTTGGGGATAGCTTGGGGAAGCATTGGATATCCTCTAACCACCATTTTCAAGCACAAATTGATATAATTGTTCCAAACTCTTACTTTATGCATTTAGATAGAACCATATTCCTTTTTGGGTGATTTTTGGTGAAACTTGCTAGTTCTTGTGCTTCAATTGTCCTAAATTGTGTGCAATGCTTTGTTGATTCATTTGGGTAATGGCTTCCCAGGGTAAAAGACCTAGAATTGGAACTTCACATGTTGAACAAGACCCACATGCCATGGACAACCCTTATAAATTTGGTCTAATTTTTTAGACCAATCGACAAGAAATCTTGTATGTAAATCTTGTTAGCAGAATAATAGGTGCTCAAAAGTTTGTGGACATCCAGCCCTCAAGTATTTACATATCTATAAGGGTGTCCACAAACTCTTCAAAAACATAGGATGGGAAGGTCTTTTGAATCTACATGCAGTTAGTTATCAAACACCAATGTTGGAAAATTTGTCCTCCATTACCTTTAACTATCAAACCCATCTCCTGACTTTCTGTTTGCTCAATCAAACCCATCAGTTTCATGCTGACATCCTTTGTGATATGAATGGCGCTCCCAAAGCAAGAAGGGATGTATACACAGCAAAGGGCAGAAAAAAATGTTGTTTTTGAGCAAAACTGTGCAAGTTTTTGGAGAAGCATCTCTTGTGAGTATGAGTATCAGTCAGGCACAGCCAAAGCTTCTAGCATTATCCATCCGGTCTTGAAAGTCGCCCACTGGATCATTGCTTCTCTCTTATTCCCTCAAGAAGAGATTAGCAAGGCTAATAAGAAAGAGCTAGAAGTCTTGTGGTGTATGATTAACAAGCCTGCAGAAGTCCCTCATTTTGGGTGTTGGGTGATTCAGAAAATGCTTAGAATTGCTACGAGCAATGGTGGGCAGCTACATTGTGGAGGCATGGTTTCTATTATTGTTGAGCATCTTGGCCTCAATCTACCTAATAACCCAACAAATATAGTCATGGGCCGTACTCGTCTATCAATTGATGTGATGGAAACAATGCATCTTTTCCACCGCCTTCCCACTGGGGATGTTCATTGGAAAGTAGATGGGAAAGAGTATCTACGAATAGACAGCAGAAACAAGAAGATAGTCAATTTAGCCAACGACATTCCATCAACCACTTGGAAACTCAAATCCAACTTAGGTGTTACAGTCGATCATAGTCCTCCACCCTCTCCTCCTCCTGCTCCTACTGATGGTGCCTCTAGCTCATCTCACCCCATTCCTTCTTCTGGACACAATCTTTATATGGGCGAGTTTGCACGCTTGAACCATCGTTACACCAGCCTACAACTGGAAGTCGGAGAAATTTATACGGGTGTCACTGAAATCACTTCTGATTTTTAGGACTACCGTAACTTGCAAGAAGAGAATTGGGCCCAACAAGAGCTGCGGTGGGCTGAACAGGATCAGAGATGGCCGCCCAAGAGCAGCACAACCGCAACATTCATCACCTGCTGAGCGATATCCATAGAGTTCTTGTGCTCCCCACACATCTGCAACAACCATCATCATCCAAACCCCAATGGCCTCCCTATTATCCAGCAAATTATCCTTCACAGTTCCCTCCATATCTACCGCCCGGTCCTCAATAGGACGGCTATGCCTCTCTCCAATCATCGAGGACGATGCTTATTTTAAGCTTGGGGAGGGGCATCCATCCATGCATTATCCCGTTGCATGTAATGTTGTATTTTACATTGCATTATTTTTCTTCATGTAATTTTGTACATTTTGCATTGCATTATTTTTCTTTTCATTTTTATTTTTCTTTGTCATTTTAAAAAAAAAAATTCAAAAATCCAAAAAATTTTCTTTCTACTCTATTTTTATTATACTTTTGCATTTTTGCATCTAAATTTTTGTATTGCATGATAAAAAATAAATAAATAAATAAATAAATAATAATAACAAAAAAAATAAAAATAATAATTATAATAATAATAATTTGATCCAATCCCAAGCAACCGAATCTTTTCAAAACAGTTGAGCTGGTAAATAAGTCATGTGCCTTGAAATTGGCTTGCTCTTATTATTGAAAAATCTAAAAGCAAGTTAATCACACATGAGCACATCTCCCGAAGCTATTTGTGCAAAATAGAAAATGAGAAGATTGTCAACACTGGAGCATAACAGCAGGTATGAGTTGATACTTTGGGACATATGACCGGTCTTATGAGTAGTAATGCTCAATTGAACTTAAAATACCAAATTCAAAAGTTCATAAAAAGAATGCAAAATCTCAATGTCCCGCCTTCCAGCGCTCTAAAAAGTCTTTTCCACTCATTCCCTTTTATATACCCTGCTTGAGGACATAGCTTTCAACTATACTTACGGGTCTTTGCATGTTAACATTTAGTCCCCCGAATAATGTCTAGAAGTCCCTCACGGTAATAAACCGTGAGATGTCCCATAATAGAAAAGTCAATGACGAAAATATAAAGAAATTGGCCAAATAAATAAATTAATAAGAGTGTTATGTGTTAACTTAGTTATTTGTATATGTGTTACATAAAATAAAATAAAAGTGAAAAAAAACTATTATTAAGTTAATCTGTGACCTTTGGGATTCGAACAAGTAAACTCCGATGGGTGTTTTACACCTAATCGCCTAAAGCTGAATAGTTTAGGACTGATTGAGTTGAAAATTCGTTACATGGGTTCCATAGAAAGTCATGAACATAATAATAGCAAATAAAGCTAATATGTGGCCTTTGAGGTTCGGGCAAGTAAACCCGAGGGATCTCTTTAAATCTAGCACACTAAGGTCATTTGATTTGGATGTGTTGGTTGGAAGCCCGTTACACGGATTTCAAAGAAAGCCATGAGCTTTATTTGTAAAAAAATATATATAATTAAGAAGTTTGTATATAATTCTGTTTATAGTTTAATTGAATATTGTGTTTAGGAAAAATACTTGGCTGTTAAAAGATTCCCTTGGACTTGGATTTGAATTTATGACATTGGACTGAATGTTAATTACTTCGATTGGTGTAAGTGGTTTGAAGTTTGCAACCAATCTGGATAAATATTAGGGAATTTGTATAAAAGATTTTTCAGAAAAAGATTGTTGTTGACCAACAAATAGCTGGAATCGGACATTGTTATATTTTATGAAACAAAGATGGTTGAGCATGTTTTGTCACATATAATTTCACGAGAGTAAGACCACAATTTGTTCCAAGAATTGACTTGATGTTATTGAAAAGGAATAAGTGTTGTGATCTTTGATTCTGTTGAGTTGTACTAGGGAGTGACCAAAGTCTTGTTTCCATTATCATATAATATTTTAAGACTAAAGCCAAGTTGACTCAAGACATCACAGGTACATTCTCAACTATGGTACAAAACAGGGTAATGGGGTTGGATCTTTTCATGTTTGTTTTGATTTCATGCATTAAGTTTCAAATAGTTTTAACTTTAATTTTCTTTTCTTCTATTCTATTTTATTTTCCCATGTTTAAATCTTCTTGTTCTTTCTTGAGGACAAGAAAGGTTCAAGCTTTGGGAGATTTGTTAGGTGCATTTCATGCATTCATTTTGTAGTTTTAGTTCATAAAAGTGCATTGCATGTAGGTTTAAACTCATGCATTTTGCATATTTTTCGGGATTTTTCATGATGAAATTCCATTCACACACTTTTATGATATTTTAGGGATTTTTGAAGGTTGGATTTTGATGGAGGAAGTTATAAAGAGTTGGAGACAAAGTTTCAGAAGTTTTGGAGCATTGAAGAGAGAGAGAATGAAGAAATAAAGAATTTGGCTTCACAGGAGTTTACACGGCCGTGTAAATGATAGCTTATAATTTACACGAGCCGTGTAAATGTATATACAAGAGCATTCTACTTCGAAGGCATGGAAGGATTGAGCATTCTACTTTTATTGTTTACACGACCGTGTAAATGGCACCCTTTAAATTTACACAGGCCGTGTAAACGTCTCGACAGTTTTTAAAGAAGTTTTACTCTCACATAATTCAGACAATCAGTTTAGTGGGAAGTTAGGTCGGATTTTGGGCAGAGAGAAGGCGATTTTCAGAACTTTTGGAAGTAGATTAACACTTGGAAATACTTTAATTTCCTTTTTTGTAAGTCAATTTGAAGTTTAAACTTGTTTGATTTGTAGTTTAACCTAGACATGTGTGGTTGATTTCATTATCATTTCCGAATCTGAATTCTTAAGTATGTGTTGTTAGGTTGTAACTTGAACTTGATTTGTGTTTAACATATAGTAATCTTTGATTTGATCTTAATCATGTGTTTGGTTTATTCTCTTTTTCACTTGATCAATGAATTAGGGATTTTATCAATCTAGTTAATCAAATTGTAAAATTCGTATATGTTTTATGATTTGATGTTAGTAACATACACTTAATTGATTGTAATTAAATCAAAATGAGTGTAATCAAAGATTAAATGTTCATAATCCCAAGCTTACGAGGTATATTGAATATTGTTGGTAATTGTTGCATGAACTTAAAGCCATTTAATGATTTGATGAAAGAGCTTATTTGAATCAAATCAATTAAATGAAGTTTTATTTGAAGAACATGTTTTGAATAAAAAAAAATTTTTGTCAACTTGGATACTAGATTTATTAGTATCTAAATTACCAACCTAGATAGAACACGATCATATTCATTTTGCATCTTTCAACATAATACATGTATAAGAATCAGAATCGGAAATGTATTTCATTTATTAAATTCTGTTAACAATCTTGTTTATTTATGAAGTTTAAAACTAGTGCAAACACAATGCCCCATTTTAATATTATTTGTATTATGTGTGAAAATATGGCAAGATAAGAAGTCCTGTATGCCTATGGACCGACCCTGCTTACTCTATACTATCTTTAGTATAAGAAATAGCAGTGATTTGAGCTTTATTAATATTATTTTATCCCATTATTTGTTGGTTTGACAGCTAAACATGGAGTAAATTATGTTCAACGTTTTTGTGTAATTGACACAATATCTTCTTATAATTTCATATTAGGTAGACCATGGATCCATGAAATGAAGGACGTCATTCCATCAACGTATCATCAATGTGTAATGATGTCCACCCCATGGGGGACATCGAAGATCATAGGAGACCAACAAGAATCCAAGGAATGGTACAAGACCTAGATGAAGTCCTCAACAATACCACGAAAAGCATAAGAATTAAGGCAGGGGGCACGAGGCGCAATAGAACCAAGCGAGCATGACATAAAAGAAGTACCCCTGAACCTTGTGGATCCTGAAGCCAAAGTTCTCATAGGAACCTCAATGCCTGAACAAACTGAACAGGATATTATAAAGTTCCTCAAGGCCAGAAGCATAATGTTTGTGTGGAGACATGAGGACATGACATGTATTGGAAAAAGCATAATAACTCATAAACTTAACATTGATCCATATTCCAGGCCAATACACCAAAAGAGTAGGAAATTTGCACCCGAAAGAAACCACTTTATACAAGAAGAAGTAGAAAAACTTCTCAAAATTGGCATGATCAAGGAGGTGAAGTTCCAAAGATGGCTAGATAATGTGTTTATGGTACAAAAGAAGTACAGTAAATGGAGAGTATATGTGGATTATAAAGATCTTAACAAGGCCTGTCCCAAGGATCCTTTCCCTTTACCGCACATTAAATCCATGATAGATGCAACAACGGACCATGAATTACTGACGTTCATGGATGCATCAGCAGGATTCCAAAATATCCAAATGGAGCCCTTTGACCAAGAGGACACAACATTCATAACCCCAACATGTATTTACTATTACACTGTTATGCCATTTGGTCTTAAAAATGCAGGAGCAACATACCAAAGATTGGTGAATAAGATGTTCAAGGAGAAACTGGGGGACACGATGTTGGTCTACATCGATGACATGGTGGTCAAATCCAAAAAAGTTGAGGATCACCTCAAGGATCTTGAAGCAGCCTTCGACATCCTAGACCAATATAACATGAAGCTGAATCCCTCCAAGTGCCACTTTGGGAAGAGATCGGGTAAGTTCCTGGGATAGATGGTTACCAAAAGAGGAATCAAAGCAAGCCCGGAACAAATCAAGACCATCCTTGATCTAAAATCACCAGCCTCGACAAAGGATATTTAGAGATTAACAGGAACAATGGCAGCCCTAAACAGGTGCATTTCAAGATCCTTAGAAAGATGCGAGGCTTTCTACGACATCTTAAAGAAGAAAAAAAAGATTCGAGTGGACCCAAGAACATGAAGATGCTTTCCAAGAGCTTAAAAAATAGTTAATCTCACCACCTCTATTGGTAAAACCACTAGATGGGGAACCACTCCTTTACCTCTCAGAATCCTCAAATGCAATAAGCGTTGTATTAGCCAAGGATCTCGATGGGAACCAACATCCCATATACTATGTAAGTAAAAGTCTCTTGGATCCTGAGACCAGGTGCTCTCATCTTGAAAAGCTTATACTTGCATTGGTAACAACTTCTACTAAGTTAAGACATTATTTTGAAACACACCGTATAATTGTAAGAACTAACTATTTAATTAAGAATGTTATGAAAAAACTAGAAATGTCAAGAAGAATGGTGAAATGGTCTGTGATGTTAAACACGTATGACATAAAGTATGAACCAAGATCAGCCATAAAGTCTCAAGCATTAGAAGATGTTGTGGTTGACTTTAGTGATGATGTAATAACTGAAGTTAAAATAGAAGCCAAATAGCTTCTAGAAGAGCACAACATGGGAAGGTGGAAGTTATTCATAGATGGAGAATCGAAACAAAGAGGAACTGGCTTGGGGATCATACTAAAATCATCATAGGGGGACATCCTACCCCAGACAATCATTTGTGAATTCAACGCAACCAACAAGGAAGCGGAATACGAGGCATTGATAATGGGACTACAGTTAGCCAAGGATCTTCAAATTAAGGATCTTATGGTATTCGTCGATTCTTTACAACTAACTAACCATTTCAATGGATCCTACATAGTAAAAGGAGAAAAGCTAGCTCTATATCTCCAAATCTCAAAAACCTGGCCTCATAATTAAAAACATTCAACCTAAACAAGGATCTCAAGGTTCGTTCTAAAATTCAGGATCCTCGATCTAACCCATCATGGAATTCCTCCAAAATGGCATGATCGCTAAGGAAGAGAAAGTGAGAGAGCATTCAGAACAAGGATCTCAAGGTTCGCTCTAATACAAGGTAAGTTACCTTATAGGTCTTCACTCCTTCTGGTTTATCATTCGACCGAATGTTAAACTTATCAACATGCCTGGCATGAAAAAGATTTAGCCTTTAAAATTCCACGGGAAGTCTTCGATCATCAAGAATGGTGAGCTCAAAGGATTGAAAAACATGGAAGTACTTGGAGTTGGATGAGATATGAATATCCCAATACCCATCATGAGGAGGTTCTGCATAGGTGAGACATGGAATGTTTTCTGAATCCAAAAGTATTCGGGTAGGATTCACCCAAGAGTTTTGTAGCTCTCCAATCTTGTTTCCTTTAAACCATGGTTGGGGAATCATCA
Organism: Lactuca serriola; assembly: GCF_051521515.1. Lineage (NCBI taxonomy): Eukaryota > Viridiplantae > Streptophyta > Magnoliopsida > Asterales > Asteraceae > Lactuca > Lactuca serriola. The sequence continues at coordinate 258,831,376 of NC_136412.1, read as the reverse complement.
GAGTGAATTGATGAAACATCTTCCTAAAATTTTTGCAAGTGAGGAGGATTTTGAGGCCAAGGAGAAGCAGGAGGTGTTGAATGTCAAGGAGAGGATGGTTGAGGAGTTGGTTCTTTGAAGTGTTCTGAAGGAGATTGATGTCGACGAGGAGTGTTGTATTGGTTTACCGAGGGAGTTTTTGACTTTGAAGATTTTGAGGATGAAACATTTTCAATCCTTATTCCCTGATTTGGATTACTTCCCCTTTTGAGGAAGCAGGCTCCATCTTCTCCACAAACCAAGCTTTTAATTGATGAAGCTTCTGGAAGGTGGTATTGAATTGGGTCGCCATCTGAGCACTCACTTCCTTGTTGTTCGACATGTCAAGATTGAAAAGTGTTTAATAAATTCTCGTGGTAAGACAAAGGATTTCATCAACACTTTCTTTTGCTATAAGAGATCGCCTCAACCCTTTGATAGTGTATTGAAGAACTGAATAACCCGTTTCATAAGTAGTGTGAGTCTTACTGATTAGTTGCTGAGACTTGTTTTCTTTATCTTGGATGGTTTCCTGAAGCTCATTCTTATGATCCTTCACCTCGTTGATAAGAGATGTGGATTTCGAGATGAATTCCCTATGATTAATAGTGCTTTGACTGTCAAGCTGACGAATTCCTATTTCCAAGCGTAGAACCACAAGAAAACTTCTCTCTTGTTTCCAAGGCTTGAACTTGGTCAGCCAGTAATTGCTGAGCCGAGTCTGCAGTTGTGTGCGAAGTTGATGTCGTGACTGTGGCTAGAATTTGACCACCCTTCGACTAAATATCAATGAATTCTTTTCTAGAAACTGCCAACTTTTTTTTGCTTTGGCTTAGAGGTGGAATGGCGTGACCCAATGGATTCTTCCTCACCAAGAACCATAATAAAGTCATCGGAGGGTTGAGGTTGTTGGACTTCATCGTGATTTTCACCATCTAACCCGAAGAGTGGTTCAAAACTTATTTCAATCTTTATTCCTCCTTCATTTGAATCGTTCAATTTAGTGTTGGTTGGAGGAGGATTTTATCCATTGTTATTGTCTTCGATAGCTTGAACCCTTTGAAATATGTGTTCCATATCAGATATCCATTTCTGAATTATTAGAATGGCATACACAGTTTTAGCATTGTTGATGGCAATGACCTAATACTTGGCAACATGAAGAAGAGGCTACTCCTTTTGTTATTGTTGTTGAACTTTCCATGCTTTCCTGGCCTGGAGTTCCCTTTTGAAGGCTTCAAATTTCCTTAACCCTAATTCAATTGTTGGTCGATACCGAGACCAGGTATCATCAGAAGCATATTCGTCAATTCCTTCTCTCACCAAGGTGTCCCTCAGGTCCATGGATCCTTGCACAATGGTGCTCACCATGCCTATGCCGCTTGGTCCTAATATTGACGGTGAAGGATTTCAAGAGCTTTCTCGGTGTCCTTGGTCTAAAACCAAGGGTGTCATCAACTTTATTCTTGCAAGGGTCTCCGACAAAAGGACCTTACAGTGCAAATTGTGTTTAAAGTGTATGTGTGATACGAAGTAAAATAAAATTGAATTCATCAGGAGTTACAAAGTGCAGACACGAAGTCCTAGAGACCTTAGGGCAATTATTGACATCCGGATCCACTTGGGATCCAGATTGGGTTTTGTCTCCATATTATAATGAAACTAATACACTTACTGTATCAGAGTGCATGGAGAGGGTTGCTTCAGGTGATTCAGTATGGACTTGAATGGCTGCTGGAGTCTTTTAAGAGACTCCAACATCTGCCTTGTTTCGCTTTTGTTAATGGGTAGGGTTAAGATTCAACTTCTTCCTTCTAAAAATGTCTTCAGAATCCGAAGGCTCATTCAGACTATTATCAATCACATTTACTGGTGGATCAAGAGCCTTGGGAGGAGAAAGTTGAACACAATGTGTTGACTCTGTGGTGGTGGATTTTTTTTTCTTCGAAGCACCCACACCCTTTGATACAACATTTGAAGGAGTGGGTTTGATAGCCATGGATTTGACCCTTTTTGGCTTGGGATGCGGGACTTGGATCTCAGTTAGTTGTGGGGGGATTGGAGGGGTAGAGCGGTATGGGGCAATACCGCTAGTATCCACAATATGATCAGCTAATTGAAGATTACTGAGTCCAATAGACTCGAGGATGTATATAGGAAGACGTTTAATGGGACCGAAGAGAGATTGGTCTTTGGAAGGATTGTACCTTTTGAAATCTCTACATGAGAAGAGGTTGGTATCATTGTCGAGACTGAGCTTTGCATCTTTGTGTAGATCGATCAAACACACAGACCGATACCTTGCAGAGGTGAGTTCCATCATCCATTCCTTCGGGGTCCCCTTGCTAACATATTGGAGGAAATCATCCTAGAGGATGTTTCCATAGTTCATAGGGTTTCCAGTAAAGATGCTCCACATGATTTCGAGTAGTGGCTTGCCCATGTTATCAATACCACCAGTTATTCCAGACAAACATTTGATAACATAGTGGCAAACGTATTAATAAACAGCCGGTAATTTGCCCTTCTTAAATTAAGCTACCATTTTCAGTTTAGATTGGTACACCATCTGGTACAAAGCAACAAATATGTCGTTGGTACTGGGAGTGTAGAACTCAGTGAATGGTAAAACTAGTCGGTTGATGGCTTCCAAAAACTTTTCTTTGGTTAGAACAACCAAGGAATCATCGATCAATTGGAGATGAATTTCTTGCAGTTTGTCCAAAGGCCTCAATGCAGAAATGGCACATTTGAATAAGATCGCTTGTGGTACTGCTTCTGTAAAGGAATCAAACGCACCAAATAGTGGATGTTTTGGAAGCTATTTGATCATAATTTTGATGGATACATTGTAGATTTCATGATCATCAAAGATTCCTCTATAGTTGCTTGTTGCGATGCAAGGAGTGATGTTCTTGATGGTTGATCTAGAACCAATAGGTTTAGCAGAGCAGGAATCCTTGGATTGTTTCATTGAGGCACCAAATTTCACCATTGTTATTAAAAAGATTTGAAGAACTTGCACGAAAAGTTTTTTTTTGCGAGAAGATGATGAAGAAGAAGATCGCCAAGAGAGTTCAGAAAGCATAAACTTTCCTGGAGAAGAAAAGGGGTTTTTATACTTCCGTATTTCAAAATTGATTAACATCAACTTATTGACAACTGGTAAAAACCTTTGGGTTTTTATCTTTATCGGTTAAAAAAATAAAAAATGTTTCCGGAAAAGAGGGAGCATTAAATGAAGTTGCAGGTGCGTGGTGATACACCAAACAAACATCTGATAACATAGTGACAAACGTATTGCCAAAACCGGTAATTTGCCCTTCTTGAATTAAGCTAGCCCTTTCAGTTGAGATTGGTACCCCATCTGGTACAAAGCAGCAAAGATGTCGTTGGTGATGGGAGTGTAGAACTCAATAGATGGTAAAACTCGTAGGTTAATGGCTTCCAAAAACTTTTCTTTGGTTAGAACAACCAAGGATTCATCGATCAATCGAAGATGAATTTCTTGCAATTTGTCCAAAGGCCTAAATGCAGAAAAGGCACATTTGAACAAGATCGCTTGTGGTGCTACTTCTGTGAAGGAATCAAACGCACCAAATAGTGGATGTGTTGGATGCTATTTGATCATAAGCTTGATGGATTCATTGTAGATTTCATGATCATCAAAGATTCATCTATAGTTGCTTGCTGCGATGGACGGGGTGATGTTCTTGATGGTTGATCCAGAACCAGTAGGTTTAGCAGAGCAGGAAGCCTTGAATTGTTTCTTTAAGGCAGCAGATTTCACCATTGTTATGAAAAAGATTTGAAGAACTTGCACGAAAAGGGTTGTTTTTGCGAGAAGATGAAGAAGAAGAAGATCGCCGAGAGAGTTTAGAAAGCGTAAAATTTCTTGGAGAAGAAAAGGGGATTTTATACTTTCGGATTTCAAAATTGATTAACATCAATTTAATGATAGGTGGTAAAAACCTTTGTGTTTTTATCTTTATCGGTTAAAAAAAATAAAAAAAATGTTTCCGGGAAAAGAGGGAGCATTAAATGAAGTTGCAAGCACATGATGATGCACCAGACAATCGTGGGGTGAATGGTTTTATCCGTTGAATAAAATGGGGAAGTGGAGCGGATGTGACCCTAACAGTTGCTTAATGGTATTGGTTGAGTAAAATTCGAAAAATATTTCTTTTAAGGAAAATCAAATTTTTTATCCTTTTAACCAAAAATGGACCTGGTTGAGAAAAGTCCTTTGAAAAGCAACTATTGTTCATGTGCGACAAATTAAATGAGAAGAATATAACATTTTCCTTTTGAACTATTGATGATTCAGATTCATTAAATAGCACACAATGAATTTCGATAAGTCTGATGAGAGATGACTTTAGATTGTTGAGTAAGTCTACGGAAGATGATACTGAAGAGCAACTTGATCACAAAGGTTAGAAATACAAATAATAAATAGACCCGAGAAGTACATAGATCATAAATGATCTTTGGTATACAGAGCATACCAAGGAGCAACTTATGAAGAATGCACTACATCAGTTATTCTAGAAATAGATAAGGTAAGTAAAATGCTTCAAGAGATTGATTATTTGAAATTTTTGATTAACAGAGAAGAAGCAAATTTAACTACACCCGAAGATTATGATATCCTCGGTCGTTATCCTTTCAATAAGAACTGAGGTTCTGGGTTCATCATTCCTAACATTTCTAAAAATCCATTAATTTTTATGGTGTGGAGTGCTTTTGTGAAGACATCAGTTATTTTTTCGTGAGATGGAACAAAATTTTGTTCAATATTACCTTTGAGGATATGATCCTTGATGAAGTGATACTATAGCTTAATGTGTTTCATCTTTGAGTGATGAACAGGATTATGTGAAATGACAATTGCACTCTCTAAATCACAATAGATGGGTACCTGTAGCATGCTATATTCGTAATCCATAAGCCGTGTTTTCATTCAGAGGACCTGAGAGCAAAAACTGGCTACGACAACATATTCAGCCTCTACGGTGGAAAGTGAAACACAATTTTGTTTCCTTGAGGACCAACTCACTATTCGTCCACCTAGAAATTGACATCCTGCTAAGGTGTTATTTCTATCAAGTCTGAACCCTGCATGGTATGTGTTAGTGAAAAAGACTATAGACTGAAGTCATTTCCCGTTGGATACCAGAGACCTAATGCCTTACTTCCTTTGAGATATTTAAATATCTGCTTAACAACGGTCAAGTGTGATACTTTGGTATCAGCCTGGTATCTAACACATAAACCTGTGGCAAAACTGGTCTACTTGCAATGAGTTACATCAATGAACCAATCATTCTTCGGTATATATTGTGATTGACTGACTCTCTGGTATGGTCAGATGAGATCTTGTACCCGAAGGCTATGGAGACCTTTGCCGAGGAGCAGTTGTTCATTAAGAATTTCTTTAACAGTTCAGTAGTATACTTTCTTGATGGATGAAAATTCCTTGAGAGACCCACTTGACCTGAAAACCTAGAAAAAAAAACTTAATCTCTCTATTAATGCTCATTTGGAATTTTTTGGTCATGAGCTTTGCAAAAACATCCACCATTCTTTGATCAGTTGAACAGAAGATAATATCATCCACGTAGATTTGCACGAGCATCAAGTGTTTTTCATTTACTCGTCTGAAAAGATTAGGACCTATCACACCTTGTTGGTACTCGGAGTTGACAAGAAACTCTGAAAGAGTTTCATACCAAGCTCTTGGTGCCTATTTTAAACCGTAGACCGCTTTCTCTAGCCTAATGCAATGGTTGGGAAAATCTGAATTTTTGAAGCCTGTAGGTTGCTGTAAATACACTTCTTCTTTCAATTCTCCATTGAGGAGATCACTTTTGATTTCCATTTGATGGACTTTAATGTTCTTATGTGCCGCATATGCGAGAAAAATACGTATGGCTTCCATTCTTGCTACCAGAGCATATGTTTCATCATAATCAACTCCTTCTAGTTGACAATACCCTTTGGCAACCAGGCGAGCTTTGTTGCGGATCACGACACCCAATTCATCTAGTTTGTTGTTGTAAACCCATCGGGTTCCAACTACAGTATGGCCTTTAGGCTTCGGTATCAGTTTCCAAACCTTGTTTCTTTCAAACTCTGCTAGTTCCTCTTGCATTGCAATAATCCAATTAGGCTCCAGAAGTGCATCTTTCATTGGTTATGGGCTCAATTGATGACATAAACACTTCATAGTGACAATGATTAGTTAAATCAGAAGAAGAATAGGTTTGTATACCTGGAGATGGATTTTCGATGATTTGACCAGGTGGGTGATCTTTCGTCCAGATTTGTAGGCGATATTGTGGATGTTCAGCAGCTGCATTAGAGGGAATATCCTTTACTTTAGATGAGTCTTCGGGTCTATCTATTGAAGGTTGTTCCACTCCCCCCCCCCCCCCCGGGGTTTGTGTGCATCCCGTAGATAAGCTTTGAACTATTGGGATTAGCTCAACAGCTGAAGATGGAGGTTCCTCCTGGACTGCTGATGTTTCCAACGGAACCTATGATGGTTCCCGTGAACCGATGAGTGATTTACTATTCTTAGCTCCCCTACGGTATCAATGTTTTCAACTTCTTCATCCTCGAAATCTTCAGAGACAGTTGATTGATAGGTCACTTTGTAGACAGGTACCGGAGTAGCATCTTCAAGTACTCGAACCTCAATGATTGTGATTTCCAAAGGATTTGAGCTTTCCCCCTCAACCGACGAAGTGGAAGTATTAAATTAAGTTCCTTTAGATATAGTTGGTCCAAATGCCTCTAAGCGTTGTTGTTGTGCTAACAGAGACGCCAGTATCTCTGAAAGATGTACAGTCTCTGTGAGATCAAAGAGATCGTCATAGTTAACTTCAATTATGTTTAAGGGCCCAAATGAAGGTGGAATGTCATCTTCCATGATGAACTTGGTTTCTTTACTTGGAGCAGTACTGCGGACATAATATTCACCAAATTTAAAGCCGAAGCTTTCAATTATTAGTATTGTTCTCCTGATAAGATCATGATATACAACCTTGTTTGTTGAGTAACCCAAAAATATGCCTTCATCAAATTTCGGTGCAAATTTGTTGAGATGATCCTTGTTGTTGACCACAAAACACCTACAACCAAAAATATGAAAGAAACATACATTGGGTTTTCTGTTTTTTAGACCTTCATATGGAGTTTTGTTGAGATGTTTGCAAATGATACTTCCATTTTGAAAAAAACATGTTGTTGCCACCGCTTCAGCCCAAAAATAGAGAGGTAAGATAGCAAAGTTAAGCATTGATCTATAAGCTTCGGCCAACGTACTGTTCCTCTTCTCCATTACTCCATTCTAATGTGGTGTGTATGGTGCTGAGAAGTTGTGGCTAATTCCTTTGGATACGAAAAATTTATTCAAAATTGATTAGTAAACTCGGTGCCATTGTCACTTCTTATTATTTTAACAGGCAGCTTGATCTGTAGCTCTATCTCTTTGATGAAGTTGATTAGAATCTACAATGTGTCTGACTTCAGTCTTAGAAAGAAGACCAAGTGAAACGAGTGTAGTCATCAACTATAACCAAAATGTATTTTTATGATGAAGTCTGGCTACAGTTGAAGGACTGCAGAGGTCTATGTGAAGGAGCTCCAGATGTTCAATAATTGAAGATTCAATTATTAAAGGATGAATTCCTTTGGTTACCATAGTCACACGCTGGACACAAAGTATCGTTGTTGAAGTTCAGAATTGGTAGTCCTCGGACCAGTTCTCTAGTCACTAAATTGTTGATGTATCTGAAGTTGAGATGTGCAAGCTTCTGATGCCATAACCAACTGATCTCGGAAACTGCCTTCGACAAGAAACATAGTTGTGGTTTGTCGATCATTAGAGGAATATCTAGTGGGTACATTGTTCCTTAGGATTTGGATTTGATCAAACACTTATTTCTATCATTTGTCATGATGTAACAATACTGGTTTTTAAATTCTACCTGATGACGTGCTTTACAAAACTAACCGACACTAATCAAGTTGTGTTTTAAGCCCTATATGTAAGCTACTCGTTGAATGGAGAAGCTTCCCGTAGTTAATACACCATATCCCCTTATTATCCTGTTTGCATTATTCCCGAAGGTGATGTGTCCACCACCACTGACTGGCCTGAAGTTACGAAGGTATTTTAACTAACCTGTCATGTGCAAGGAGCAGGTTATATCAATCAACCATTCTTCTTCATGTTCCTTCTCACACATAGCTTGCATAATCAGTTGATTAATTTGGACACCCAAACTAGTTTGAGGCCGGTAGTAACATGGGAAGCATTCATATCAAATGTATGCATATGGGAATGATGAAGAGATTTTTCTTTCCATATTTGTTTGTGTCCATGATGTTTCACAATCTTTTGGACATTTCGAGTTGGGATTTGACGTGTACCTTTAGACAGTAGGTAGAAGCCAAAAGTGAAGTTCTTTTCATTGACCCACAAACCGTACTTGGTCAAAGGTCAGGAGGGTGAGGTTTGATTCTTTTGCATGCTCCTTGGGCTGCGCCTTACTGAAAAGTCCATTATATTTGAAGATGTCTTGCTAAAAGACTTAAACATAGGTTTTGACTTCCTGATTGGTTGATGGGATTTTGAAAAGTGTGGAGTGTGCAAAATACCCTTTATCTTTTATTCTTCTAAGGAAGTTTGTGACAAGGACTCGACCTTTTTGTGAATGGGTACAGTGTTGTTGATTTTGAAAGATTTAGCCACTGTACATGCTTTTTGACAAGATCCATTAACTGCAGTGTCATTTTGAAAAGTTTTTGCAGTGGTGAATTTGTCCACATTCCTTTTGTTTGAAAATTTGGATTGAGTTTTGAAAGATTTAATTTTTGACTCAGCTTCTCGCCTTTCAAATCGGGATCTGACTTCGTTTTTCAGATCCATTTTGCCTCAAGTTTTGGTGTGACTACATCAAAAGCATTTACTTGTGGTTCTTTGAGGTTCTTTGATCTAGACATTGACCTAGGGGTTGAATCATCAGAACTATAGATTTCATGATTTTGGGAGCACTGTCCAAACTCAAAATTATTAATGGGAACTTCATGTGTGAAAAGCTAAAGAGTTGATGGGGACTTAATTGGGGTTTGCATGATGTCATTTGTTGGTAATGAAGATTGAAGTACTGCAGAGTAAGTCAATGGAAAATCTTTGTTGTCACTTGTCTTAGAGGGCAAATATGGTTCATCTAAGATTATTTCTTTATTAACAGCAAAAGTTGAGAAAGATGGAGGTCCTTCCATAAAAATTTCCTCATCCATTATAGAATTGGACTGGGAATCAGGACTAATCGTACCGATGACATGCAAGAAACTTTCTAAGTTTCCTGAGGATTCTGGATGAATCTCCTTGATCACACAATTGTGACTGAGGTCATGAATTTTACCGAAGTGACATCGAATGTCTTCGGGAAAAGTGTTGTCATTGACTAGGTAACGAAAGGTCCAGTCTGGTGGGACATAAGAACGTTCGCCATCAAAACGATGAGGAAATTTCTCTTCGGTAGAGTACCCATTGGACCATCCCTAATTATATGTTTTATCAACCGTCCCATTATTAACTAAGTTTTCAATGGCCTTACTTTCTTTGAACAACTTTTCAATTAAACGATTTAGATGTACAATTTCCTTGCGGGCTAAATCATGTTGATTGAAAGCAATTTCTAACTGAGTCTCACTAAGTAACCTATCATACTTGTCTAATAAAAAATCATTTTCTAACATTGTGACCTTAATCTTCTTGTCTTCTAGTCTTCCTGTCAAGTGATACAGATCTTGGGTCGCTATGTCTTTTTCATCTAAGGTTTTGTTGAAGTCTGTAAGGACAACAACACATGTTTCATTAAGTCTTTCTAAGTGAGATTCACAATCATGCATGCTATTATTATTAGACTAAATCATAAGTTTTACTTATTCAACGATGTTAAGGGTACCTTTCCTTTCCATGTAGCAGTAGTTCTTCTTCAGGTTGGTTGATCCATCTTCTTTGCTTGCTACCACCATGCATATCTTTCCTCTCTTTATTTTGTTGTTAGGCTCCTCATCTTCATCACCCGAAGACCAAACCTAATGATCCCTACGAACTTGAGCTACACACGCTTTCGCTCGTTCCTTTTCCTTATCTTCCATCTCCTGAGCCATTATAAGATAGAATGCTTTGTCTCTCACCAAATTTGCTTTTCAGACTCTTGCAAATTGATTTTCCGTGTGACGTTTGTGACATAAAAGAGCTCCATCTTTGTTGTTTTCGGTAGCAGTACCGGAGTTTGGTGATTTGTTAGTCTGCAGAATTTCCTTGTAATTGGAAATCATCTGAGGACCGTTCTGAGGCTGAGGTTGGCGATGCGGGTTTTCGGGATATCGTTGATGATTGTTCTGCGGGTTGAAGTTTTGGTTGAAAGGTGATTTAGTGAACTATTGATTTTTGCGAAAAGTGGGTGATGGGAGTCGATTGAACATCTTGACTGACGAGGGCTATTGTATTTTGGCACTCTTCCTCATCATCTAGTTCTACATCTACCTCATATGACTACAGTGAGTTATCATATGGATGTTGATATGATGACTCTCCAGGATAGGGATATTGTAGTGCTTTCATGGCATACTCAGGCTCTTGAGCCATTAAAGCAAGTGATCCACCCATAACTGCACATTCTTATAACATCATGGATTCTTGAGCCTGAAGTTCACCGTAGAGTTTGAACAGTGAGAGAGTGTGGATCTTCCTATCTCCTTGAACTATCATTATTGCAATCGTCCAATGTCTTCCTAACCCATTCAGAAATTGCAGATTTGTTTCATGGTTGCTTCTGACGGTACCAACATTTGAGAGTTTAGTGATTATGAGATTAAATCTCTTAAAGGAGTCATCAATACTTTCACTAGGTAGATCATTGAGGTTCGTGAACTCGTTGAGAGCAGTGGTGAGCTTTTTGTCTCGTGCTTGTTCAAAACCTTGGTAGAGGTTTGTTTGTAGATCCCATATCTCTTCTGCAGATTTACAGTTGATGATGTTGTCAAAGTTGTCTGGAGCAACGCCACATGTAATTTCGTAGAAGGCAATTGCGTCTTTCTCCATCTTATCGAGGTCATCGTTGATAGGTTTGTTCATGGCCGCTGGATCACCTCCAAGTCTTGCTTGAGCACCATCAGCTGCAATGGGTGTGAGAATAGGGACATGAGGTCCTTCTTCTATAGATCTCCAAACATCTCTTCCAAGTCTCTTTAAATATCTTTCCATTCTTTGGTACCAATAATGATATTTACTTGCAACAGTTATTGGACCTCTATTAGAACCTCCAATACTCTTTGAAATGTTAAAAAAATTACCTTGTGCCATTTTCCTATTTTAATGACCTTTTAGTGGTATAGAAGGCCTTTTAAATCAGAGTTTTGTTTGAAAAAGTTTTGATTTTCTAAAAGGAGTTAAAAGGAAACCGCTCTAGGTCTAATACCAACTGTTGAGAGAAGAAACTTAATAAAAGTTAATAGCGAGATAATATATTGTGGAATAGTAAGTTAATCTCAATGGATCTTTGATAGCTCAACAATAAAAGTTAGATTGTAGAAAAGTAAGGAATGTAAATAGCAGCAAGTTATATCAATAAGCATACACAAGTAGACACTTAGTTGAATCGTAACATGGTTTGCACTCAAACCATGTTAGTAAATGATGAACAACATAAGTGAAGAAGGACTCGGATAAAGTATCAATCAAATAACTTTAGATAGTATAGAGATGAAGAGATCTTATATTGACAAGTTCAGAATTGATAATTAAACATGAAGCGGAACCCTCTATTTATAGAGGTCTAAAAGATACAGGGAAATGATCAACAGTTACAAAGTGACTGACTTGGGTGACTCTAAAAGGTACACCGGATAATACTAAGTTTACACGCATAGCCAGTAAAGATAACTTGTCACAGTCTTCATGTTCAAATATGTATTTGGGTCTTTTTCTCGTCTTCAGGTTCCAAACAGTCTTCAACAATCTCCACTTCGGTTCACAAAAGCATTGGTCTTCGAGTCCATTTTTAGCTGTCGATGATCACTTTCTTGTATCAACACATCAATTTTTAATTTAATTTTAGAGTTATAACACCCTTTGGAAAGTTGGAATGCATTGGTGAAAGGATTAGGGTTGCATGCATTAAGATGTCCATTTTTACGTAAGTCACGACGTGACCATTTGGTGGTCACGATGTGACGAAGGGACATTCCTCGACTGTCTTGGATTGGCTCTGTTACGATGTGAAGGTTTGGCTATAGAGACATGTCGATGACTCGGATTGTTTATGAGTGGAGCTAAGTTGAGTTGAATCGTAACGGAGTTAGGGACCGGGTGGAATTTATTTTCAGGACGTGATCGTAAGATGCTCACGACGTGAGGGTCAGCTGAAGGAAAGGCTGACCGTTGACTTTGACCATGACCGTTAACTTTTGACCTGGTTTAATTTCTAGTCAAAATGACTAAATTTTGGAAGTTAGTCTAAGATGGGACCTTATTTGATTCGATAGGTGTATCGTAGTGCCGTTTGCGTGGCAGTGAGCTGTGTTTTAGTTGATCCTATCAGACAGGTGAATCTTCTCACTATAATATGTAGGATGCTAGCCGTCTTTTTGACTCTTGCATTGTATGTTGGGTAGGCCCTAATTTTTATGTTGGGTTGGGCCAGATTTATATGTTGGTTTGGGCCCGTATTGTATGATGGATGGGCAGGGCCCGTCTATATCTTGGTCGGGGCCTGGTGTGAAGGGTGGGACCCGATAGGATGGGTGGGGCCCGATGTTATGAATGAGATGTATTATTTTGGGGAACTTACTAAGCTTTGTGGTTTGACATTTCCAGTACTTGTGGTTCGAAATGGAAGGGCTCGGCATGATTGTGCAGCATTCCGCTTGATTTCATTCCACATAAACATTGATTTTACTCTGATGTTGACAATACTTCACTATGTTTGATTTGGAACAATTTTCTTGTATTTTTTGGTGTTTAAAAAGTGAAACATTTCGTCACTATTTTTGAGATGTTACAAATTCGCTCAACAATAATGATGAAATGAGCACTCTTGATCAATCTATCAATAATGACCTAGATAGAATCAGCCCCACGTACCTTCATCAGCAACTTCGTAATAAAATTCATGGTGATCTCTTCCCACTTCCACACTGGAATGGGTAATGCCTGCATTTTGTTGTGGGGTCTCTAATGTTCGTCCATGACTTTCCAAAAAGTCAGACTTCGCTCCATAAACCATGCTATCTACCTCTTCATGTAAGGCCACCAGTAGCTTAATCTCAAATATCTATAAATTTTTGTGGCCCCCGGATGGATTGTAACCTCCGACTTATGAGCTTTCTTTGATAATATCTGCTTAACACCACCAGCAACCGGAACCCATATTCTACCACAGTAGGTCAATAATCTATGACTATCCCTGATAATTAATGAGATATGGCCCTTAATTCTTTCTTTGTTCCAATTCTCTCTCTCTCCAGTCCCATTATTTTTGCCTTCATGATTCGATCCAACAATGGTGAAACAATTACCATCCTCAAAAATACATCTCTAATGGGTGTAATCACTTCCTTGTGACTCAAGGCATCGGCCACAACATTGGCCTTCCCATGATGGTATAGAATCTCGCAGTCATAATCTTTCACCACATCCAACCATTTGCGCTACCTCATGTTTAAGTTTGGATGATCCATCATATGCCTCAGACTCTTGTGATAAGTAGAAATAGTGCACCTGGCCCCTTACAAATAATGTTTCCAAATCTTGAGGGAAAAACCCACAACCCCTAACTCCAGATCATGCGTAGGGTAATTTGCCTCATGAGGCTTTAAATGTATTGATACATAAGCAATCACGTGGCCCCTCTTCGTAAGCACTATGCCCAAACCCAAAATAGATGCATCGTAGTAAACCACAAAGTCATCCATACCATTGGGAAGGGTTAAAAAATCAGAACCTCACATACACTCTATCTCAATGTCTCGAAAGTTGCATGCCGATCAGACCCCACCAAAAGGTAACATTCTTTTTTTGTCATATGGGTCAAAGAAACTTCGAACCTCAGATGGTGTCCTTGGAACATCCTACCGTATCACTGCCTCAATCTTGATTGGATCGACCAATGTACCCTTCTAGTTGATGATGTTCCCTAAGAACGGGACCCCGTGTAATTAGAACTTGCATTTGGTGAACTTGGCATATAGCATCTCCCTTGTCAAGGTCTCCAAAACCTCCCGTAGATGCTCCTTATGACGCTTCTTGGTTTTAGAGTAGAAAAATATATCATCAATAAAGATTATCAGTGATTGATCCAACATCGACCTGCACACCCGATTCATGAGATCCATGAAAGTTGTCGGTGTGTTGGTGAGCTCGAATGGCATCACCAGAAACTCGTAAAGGCCATAACGAGTCATGAAGGCTGTCTTCTGTACATCCTCATCTCTGACCCTCATCTGATGATAACCTGATCTCAAATCAATCTTGGAGAACCAAGATGCACCATGAAGTCGATCAAATAAATATTCTATCCTTGGAAGTGGATAATGGTGTTCTTCATCTCCAGCTTTTTCAATTCCTTATAGTCAATGTACATTCTGTACGGACCATCCTTCTTTTTTACAAACAGAGTTGGTGCTCCCCACGATGACCTGCTCATTATGATGAATCCCTTGTCTAACAGCTCCTACAGATGTGGATACAAGTCCTGCATTTCCAGAGGAGCTAAGCGATAGCGTGCCTTGGCTATCGGGGCCGCACCCAAAATCAGATCAATTCGAAACTCAATCTATCTCTTAGGAGGCACTCCTGAAAAATCCTCAGGAAACGCATTGGGGAACTCCCAAACGATGGGTACGTCATCTATCGTGTTCTTATCCTCCTCTCGTGTATTCACCACATAAGCTAGGAATCCGGACCAACCCTACTGAGTATACCTCTTAGATCTCGCAGCTGAACAAACAGTTGGCCCATACTAAGCACCCTCTCCATGAATAACTAGCTCCCCCCTCCCACATGGGGCTCAAACTCTGACCAACTGGTGCTCACAAACAATAATATTCCCATTAGGGCCCAACCAGTCTATACCCGCAATAACCTTCGACCCTCGCAGAGGAATCTAAACCAAATCAATTGAACATCTCTCACTGAACATATTCAAAACACATCCCCAACAAACTCTCAAAGCACTCACTGAGCGATCATCGACAATCTCCACCTCCAACGGATAATACAAAGTCCTTGGACCATCGCTAAACTTCTTGCTAAGCTCAAGAGAAACAAATGATCGGGTAGCACCCGAATCGAATAGAACATGAGCAGTCATACCATTGACTAAAAACGTCCCTATACATGATCAGATAAAACATAATCATAAACAAAGAGAGCAGTAAAAGACATGGTAAAGATACATACCAGTAACCACATCTATTGTTGCTCAAGCCTCTTCGGCTGTCAATTAGAATGCCATGCTCTTCACCACCAGAGCCTCCACCTTGAGCTATCGGCCATCAGTAATCCTCAAGGTAGCTGGTGCGGTCTCACCACTGCTCCTCCAATCAATTTTGGGAAATAGGCCGTCTTGTGGCTCGTTTGATTGCAATGTAAGCATATTAGTGCTCCTCGAGTGCAATCCCTACTAAAATGACCAGTCTAGCTGCAATTGAAGCAGCCCCCTTCTCACACTATCTTCCCTCATGAGTCATCCCACACTTGGCGCAACATCCCCTTCCATGATGGCCTCTCTATTGAGAATCAAAACTCTTTGGCCTCTTGAACTGGTCCACTATTGTCTGTACCCGATAACGCTTGCGCTTCGTCCGAAACTGTAACTCAGTCTCCTGCTCCTGCTCTCTAGCTATCATTTCATCCAAGCTCTTGCAGCTCAACATACTCACAAAATCTCAAATATCATCCATGAGCATGTCATGATACCTCGTCTTCTTCATCTCCTCATCTGCATCGTACTGCGGAACCAAAAGTGCTCTCTCCCAGAATTTGGTGATGATCTTCGTCACAGTCTCAGTAGTCCGGCGAAGGTCCTAGAACTCCTTCGCCAACTATTTCACCTCAATATCAGGTGTGAACTAAGCTCTGAACCTCATCACAATATCATCCCAAGTCATGGTCGTCATGGCCTCAACTCTCAAAGAGTGTCCAACCTCCTCCCACCAATCGTGGGCTCCATCCCTCATAAGGCAAGATTTAAATCCTACATTTAACCCCTCGGGGTAGAAACTCTTCTGCCGAGCATTCTCCTTGTCAGCGATCTATCTTCGGCTAGCAGTAGTTCGAGTACTTTGGTTCATCTCAAAAACTAGCAACCCGAATGGAAAAATTCACTTCAGGTACTTTAGTTCGTCTCGAAAACTAGCAATCTGAATGAATAAATGTTGTTTTTCTTCTATATCCTAATAAATTTGTTACTTATTTTAATTATTAGTAATTATTTTCTAATTAGAATTATGTTCCCTGTTTTTGACAACCAACTTACTTTTCTATATTAGAATTGGACTAGGGTACTGCCTAAGTGCATTTTAACTAGTTAAGTCGGTTAGGTTTATAAATTTAAAACTAGCAGCAATAATTTTCCACTATCAAGTGGATATTTACTCGTTATTCACGGATTTCTAAATTGACTAGTTTTCGGGTATAGATAACTAATCCTTTGATTTTTGATACTCTTAATTGTAGTTATCAAGTGAACTAATTATCCTAAAAATCAGTGTTCAATTCATATTATGAGAGACTCGAATTACTAGCATCAAAGATCATGCAACTACTACCCTAGGTTTTGATCAAAAACTAGTCATACAAATTAATAATTCATAAAATCATATGATTCAAGCATATCAAGCTAGATTGTTCATCTAAACCTAAAAATACACATCAATAAACAGAAAAGAATTAAACTTTCACACATAAGGATCTTTTATCAATCAAACATAATAAATTTAAAAAGAATAAATAATATGAATAGAAAATTAATTCATAATCTCAATGATTCACCTAGTCTAACACAAAACAATAGGTTTTTGAAGCCCTAACTCAAAAAGTAAAACATATGAAAATCATAATGAAATGGTAATCGTGGTTGGAACAACAAACCGAATGATTTAAGGCATGAATTGGCTCATTAATCCTTCAGATCTATGGTCCATATCAGCTTAACGGCCCTCCGACCACCTTTTAGACCTTCAAAATGGTAGATCTGAGGTTTATTTTCGTAAGGAACGAATTAGGGTTGAAGATATGTCATTAAAGATCATTTTTGGCTCTATTTACGGGTTTCAACATCGCCACGACATGGAAAAAGACCTGCCATGCATTGGGAACTGGATTCAGAACGTTCACGATCTTTTTAATTTTCCATGCCGTGGAAATGGCTTTTTCACAAACACGAAATTTGTCCGAATTTTTGTCTAGTTTTAAGAACATCTTGAATATCGTCAATTGGAGTTACGATTCATGAGATATGACCAAAACACTGAAGAGAGGTCAAGGTGTCTAGCAACATCTTTTTTGCGTCTTTTAACTCCTTTCTCTTCCTTTTGCATTCCAAAATTCCATTTTAACTGTAATTGAACATTTCAAAGAATATTAACTATCATCTGTTTTAAAATATAACATTTTTACTCAAATATATTAGGATAATGACCTAAAATGCATAGTTAAATAAGGTCATATCATAGTTGTCTATGTGACTCTTTCATTGATATGCTGGGTTGGGCGCGCTTGTATGCTGGGTTGGGCCTATTTGTATGTTGGGCTGAGCCCGTTTGTAAGCTGGGTGGGGCCCGATATGTGGTTGGGGCACGTTAGGATGGAAAGAGCCCAATATGTGGGCATGGCCCGATGATATGTATGATATGTGATATTTTGGGGAACTCACTAAGCTTTGTGCTTACAGTTTTGTGGTTTAAACATTTTCAGTTACTTCTAGTTCCAAAGGAAATGGTCCGACTTGAGTGCATAACATCCCCCAATGATTTATTGCACTAATGAAAGTTATTTCACTCTGATGATTGTGATACATTTACTATGATTAATGTTGAAACAAACATTGTTTGAGTTTGATGATTTAAAAATGAAATTTTTTATTAGTTTTTTTCGGATGTTACACTAGAACATTAGACTTCTGTGGAATAAGAAAAATGAACATGCCTAGTGTATCTTGTGTTAATGAACATTTTTTAAAGATTTTTCTAGGAATATACTTCTATAAGACCGATTTATTGCTCTATGTCAACTTTTTTTTGTCTTTAAAAAAAAATATCAAACAAAAAAGTTCGCATTTTAAGAATGGTTCACAGGAAAATAAAGGTTCGCAAAATATTCTGATATTATATATATATATATATATATATATATATATATATATATATATATATATATATATATATATAGAGAGAGAGAGAGAGAGAGAGAGAGAGTTAGTTTCAAATGTTTTTAGCAAGTATTGTGTGCCTAAATGCACCAATGAGAATTAAGGAAATAATTAAATCACTAATAAATAATAAAAGGGTATAAGAGTAATCTACACTATAATTAATTATGGTAAAAGAAAACAAAATCAATCAATATCCCACTAATTTAGGTTACCAGTTTAATATAATACCACTACCGATTCCCCTACTTCTCTAAAAATCATCGTTCTCTCTTCACAGACCAATAAATCCTTATCCTCTCTTTATTTCGACACCACCAGAGCAGTAGCACCACCCCACAGCACCGTAGAACCACCAACTTTATGGATTGGAGAAGAGAATGGGTGGAGTTTGCCCTTTCGTCGGTGATGACGCAACATCATGAAATTCCAAAAGAGGATCCCAATGACAGAAATAGAAATCAAGGTGTTGAGGCAGTTGACAATGATTTTACCATACTTAATTCACCTACAAGTGAGATAAAGATAACCGATACAGGTAACAACGATTATACTTTAACCCTTTTTTCTTAAACCCTAATTGATGAAGCAACCTATTTTAATGGATGTTAAGTTTTGCTGAGTTGTACACTCCCTTAAATTCGCATCAAATGAAGAATGAGGATATCTGTTTTTTTTATACTTTAAGCTTTTGATTCTCTATTATTTATATATGTGTGCACAAAAGGTGTTTGAGGAAATGCCTGAAAGAGAATTTGGCCATGTTGTATGTATTCTGTCAAAACTTTCTGAATGCTTATTATTCTGTGAAGATTTGATTTCAATCTTCTTATTTGTCAAGATAGAAAAGTAAAAAACATTGTTAGATAGGAAAATTAAAAAACATCTTGGTAGAATATGTTATCATTCTCTATTATATCGTTTCCGGTAGAATATGTTACAAATTCTTTTAGAATATTCAAAACCATTCTGCAAGAATACTTTATTCTATAAGAATATTTATTGTTGTATTCTATTATAATGCATTGAATTGTTTAATTTTTGAAACATGATTATCTTTTCTTTGTGGATTTAGGTTTTGAAGAGGCTAACATTGATGTGGGAAGGAAGAAAATATATAGAACGAGAGTGTATTATACCAGAATGTGTTATGCTACAATGTATAAAGTGTTGCTTAAAAATAATATTCTTTCATAATAGATTAATGTTTTTGTTAGATTTTGATGTTTTTTTTTATTTTTTCTTTCAGAATGTTGTTATTATTCAATGAATCACAATCATACGATGTAATTATTTATTATATTATTAGTTCAAGAATTGATTTGTGTATTCTTTCAGAATGTATTTACTGGTTTATGGTTAACATTCTGTCATTCTGCCAGAATAAAATCGAAAAATATATTCACTAGTTTATGGTTGACATTCTATCATTTTGACAGAATAAAATCAGATTTTTAAATTTGAATTAATTTAAAATATTCAGATTTTTAAAAAATAAAGGAATTAATCATCCCTAAAAATCCAAAAATTTCCTTTTTTAATATAGGTTAATTGACTAAAATGCCCTTATGTTGAAATTTGTGTGATTATATGGTACATATTATCCTGTTCTACTATCATAAACCCTCAAGTCATGACATTTGATTATATTTCATCCGATGGTCTAGATCTGTGCATTCTGGCACCCAATAATTACTAAAAACAAAATAACCTAAACCTATATATATATATATATATATATATATATATATATATATATATATATATATATATATATGGGTGTTCATGGTTCGGTTTGAAGCCGTGAAAGCGGCCAAAGCGGACATCAGTTTGGTTATGCAATTACTATTTCTATTGATGGTTTGGCTTGGTGCTTCAAACTTTTGAAACCACAATAAATGGTTTGGCTTGCGGTTTAAAAATTTTCAAGTCATATAAAATCCGACCAGACAGTAGATATATATATATATATATATATATATATATATATATATATATATATATATATATATATATATATAACAACTTCTTTATATGTAATTTAGATAGTTTTATTATATATTAGTTATTATATATAAATAATAAAATTTAAAGCCTTCATAACAGAAGTCGAGTCTTATGAACAAAATATATCGACACAATCTTTGTGTTGTGAAGCCCAAACTCTGGTAGTTTTTATTTCCTTTTACGTTTGACAAATTTTATTTAATAGTTGTTTTGATAAAATTAGTTTAATGGATTGATAAAGAACTGCTACTGTAAATGCATGTAGGGTTTTCAAAAGATTACTAGATACAGTGAATGCATGCACCTTAAATAGCTAAACCCTAATAATAAATAACGGGTGGACAGGTCCAACCCAGATACAAAACATATTAAGCTGTAAGCCATAATGACGCAACGCTTAAGGCCCAACACTTAACACCTGAGAAGCCTCGTTATACCAACGATATAATCTTTAGACTATCATATACACAAGCTAGAGATTGATCATCTCTCCTACGCTTAAGGGTACAAAATTTATCTATGGTTTAAAGAGCTAATTACGTCTTTCACATGAGCTAAGGTTTATACACCTCGCTTGGACGCACGAAATCCAGCTATGGGAAATAGATAAGGGGATCATTTCATGATTCAGTGGCTTGACAACCCTCTTATCTTTGACCATAAGTTGAGATCCTTAAGGTTTATAACATTTTCATGCTATCAAAAATCGGGATCCTACCCCAGTAATTACTTATGGTTTATAATATTTTCATGTTATCAAAAATCAGGATCCTACCCCAGTAATTACTTAAGGTTTATAAAATTTTCATGTTATCAAAGATTAGGATCTTGCCCCAGATTTTACATAAGATCTATAACATCTTCATGTTATCATACGTTGGGAATTTTCCGCAGAGTATATAATCGAGTTGTAACGTTTTCATGTTATTATAAGTTAGGATCTCTACCATGAATTATATCACAAGTTCGGATCCTCCCCAGAACATAACATCAACATGTTATCTATTGAATCTATGGTGTTACACAAAATTTTTGTCAAAGTCCATGACCTAAACAGTTTATCCTAAGGAGAAATTTACCCCATGCGACCTGAGATCCTTATCTTTAAGGATCTCTAAGGATCATTGCTCTTAAGGATCCCTATCAACCTTCATTCGTAAAAAGCCTCATTATCGGCAGTAAACTGGAGTTCTCTCCTAAACTGAGATTTATCCTCAACAAATTTCAAAGCTTAAGAAAAAACTTGAAGACAATCAAGTTCCATCTTTCCTTGTTCTTAACTTTGAAATTTTAAGTAAAGGATCCTAAACTTTCCGGGATCCTAAATCAATCACTGATTTATGAACTTTCATGTTTTAAATTGACATCTTTAAAGAAGTTTTGAAGATTAGGAGTTAATCATCAAACTTCTGAAGAAACTTTCAAACTACTTAAAAAGTTAGTTCTTATCAAACCATTTTGTTTTAAAAATTGTCCACTGTTTTTAGGATCCTAACTATGCAACGATCTTAGTATTGTATTTTGCAGGAAACAAAGAAAGACAAAAGAAAGATTAGCCATTATATTCAAAATAAAAGGCTTACAGCCTTACATTAGTCAAATGATTACATCAAAAAACTAACCTAGTCACCTAAAAAAGGCCTAGACCTTATCCTAGTGATCATCAACTTTCTTCTCCCCTCCCTTAGTAAGCTATAATACAGGATTGTAGTTGGTGGTAGCAGGCTTTCTAGTCATCTTGGCCAGTGCGTCGAGCCAACCGTCCACGTCCCAGGCACCAACATTTTTAAGATCCTCCGTAAGATGAATATTGGCCTCCCAAACAGCCACCACATCGCCGACCTTCACGTCAGAGATCACCTCCTCCTTTTCGTGTACGTGCTCCTCCTCTCTCTCGGCCTTCTCCTTACTGAGTAGCTCCACCCTCCTCAGAAGATCCTCGTTGGTCGCCTTCCACATCTTTTCCTGACCCTGGAGGGCTTGTTCAGCCCACTCTACCCGAATCCTTAGGTCGGCGGAGACAAGATCAGAGACCTATGATAGAGATGTAGTGAATCAGCAAAAAACAAAATGAAATATGAAGCAAGAGTAAAATCAAGACTTATAGCTTGGGAGAAAGAGACCAGCTGTTAGAGAAAAACTTGACAAACACACTTGAACAAACGTTAGAATAAGTTTATATTGTGGAATTTAAAGTTTAACTCAAAGGATCATAAAGCTCAACAATAATAAAAGTTAGAGTTAGATAGTTAGATGATTAGACGTGGAAATATAAGGAAATATAAATGACAACAAGTATTATATCAAGTATACACTTAAGTTGATTCTTAACAAGGAATGCAATCAGACCAGGTTAGTAAGTGAGATCAAACTTAGTGATTAAGTCATGATTCACTTGCTCCGTAGGAGAGATTTAGATCTATTATATTTCAGATCATGTTTAGTTGAGTTTTGAGAGTAAGAAGTAGATGAGAGAGTAAGTTATGAATTTCAAGAGTATGAGATTGAAGATGCGTAGATGTATATTCATTCAGAAAGAGAGAACTCATTTTTATAGAGTCTCAAAGATTACAAAGGTCCTATTTGTTTAAAGTTACCATGCAAGGCACATTGGATAAAAGAGAGTACAATAAGAAAAACAGATAAAAGAATCAGACTAAGTGCTGATGACGATGACTGAGGTTGCGGTACTTGACTGCGGATGAGAGAGTGGTTGTAGATAAGTTAGAGGTTGAGGTTTGAATGAAGTTTAAGAGGGTCACTTCTATGTTTGAACACCAACTTTTGGAGAGCTTCCTCAGCTCCAAGACTCTCCAAAGATAAACCTGTGGATTCAACAGTTTTTGTATAATCAATTTTTGCAAAATCACAAACAATGTCTCTCAAAAATGTGCTGGCCCTTTCAAATGCAATTTTCATCTGGGGATCCTTCTCTAACTTGTTCCGAAACACACTTGCTATCAGAAAGACTTCATCCGGGTTCATACAGGGAAAGTCAGCTTAGGTTCGGACATAGTCCTAATTTCTTCTACTGAGAGTATACTGGATGAAATCTGCTTTCATGAATTTTTGAGGCTTGAACTTCTTGACTGCAGTGGGCCTGTCATTCGACCAGATTTTCTCAATTGTAGACCCATGCTTGGCAAAAATATGTAGTGTCTTTCAAATTCTAAAGGCAACCTCTTATCATTGAAAAGATTGCGGTCAAAAGATTCAAATACTGTGAAGCATTTTGCGTTGGGAGAGATGGGAATGTCCCAATAACCTTCATGAGGGGGTTCTACGTATGTGAAGTAAGACTTGTAATCGTCATCAAGTAATCTTCTGTGTGTATTGACCCAGGAGTTGATGAGGGATTCATCCATTGTGATGTCAAAGTCATTTTCCCTCCAGATCAAGTCAACAAATTTAGTTGATTTCCAGTTAGCTTTCTTTTGTTTGGTTGCGAGTGAGTCGAAGGAGTGTTCGGATGACATATGAGAGGCTAAGTTTTTGAAATGGGGGGTGTCACCGGTCGTTTCGCATAGGGATGAGATTCTCGAATTCTTTGTTGTTGCGGTGGTAACTGATGGCTTGGACTCTTTTGAGGAGAGGGAACATGTGTTTTCTTTTGTGGAGATGGTTGTGGAGTAGGATCTATTCTTGAATGATGGGATGCTGATGACTAAGATTTGTTTGAATGGGAGAATTTAGATGTTGGTGCGGATGAGAATGTTGATGAGAGATGCAATCCGAGTCTTGGTCTTCACTTCCCCCTCTTGAGGATGGAGCAGTTAGTACTTCCTCAAGCCATTGCTTAAGACCATCAATCTTCGCACACACTTCGTTGAATTGAGCTTTGAGTGCATCTGCAAGTTGTTGAGTTTTTGGAATTGTGGTGTTGAAAAGCAGTTTATGGATCTACTTGGTGAATTTTAGAATTTCCTGGCCATGAAAGTTGGATAATAAAGAACGGCGTAAGTTGTTAATGGTTGACTGCAGGACTGAAATGGTGGACTCATACGCATTATGAGTTTCTTCGACAAGTTTCCTGGATTGAGTTGATTGATCTGCAATTATCGATTAAAGTTCTGACTTGATTGTGGATACCTCTGAGATGAGTCGCTTTGTCGTTGCCAAGAATTACTGATGATCAGCTTTGCGGTTGGTATCCAGGGCTCGAATACCCATTTCAACTTTAACTGAGATTCACTATGTAGTAAGACGTTCTCTGGCTTCTAGTCGTTCAACGCGGTCAATGAGGAACTGCAGTCCAGGCAAATCTTCTGATTACGGTTGAGTAGATTTCACGACAGCTAAGATCCGATCAACTTTGTCTTGCAAACTCAAGAATTCTTTTCTCAATACAGCTAACTTCTTTTTGTTCTTCTTCTCCTTAGGCTTAGAGGTTGAGCGCTGAGAACCGCTTGATTCTTCGTCTTCATCAAAAATCATGAGATCATCAGAGGGATCAGGTTGGTTTACCTCATTTATGTCGATGTCGTCAAAACTGAAGGTTGGCGCGGAACTAACTTCAATCCCGGTTCCATCATTTTGTGATTCTCTAACATTTTGAGTTGGAGGGGGCTGAGATGGACCTGCACCACCATGAATGGACAGAGTATTGCAGATTGTCTCAGCCATTGCAGACAACCAATCCTGGACCTTTAGAATTATGGTTATAGTGTTTGCATTGTTTATTGCATCAACCCAATACTTGGCTATAGTGAGAATTTCCTGCTGCTTTTGTTGAAGTTGCTTGGTTTGTTGATCTTTCCTTGCTTGAAATGACCTACGGAAGGTGGCATACTTCTTGGCTTTGAATTCAGTGGTTGGTTTGTAATGTCCCCAAGAATTATCAGATTCATTACCGTCAATTCCTTGAATACGCACCGAGTGTCCCTCGGGTCCACGGATCCTTGCACATTTGTGCTCATCGTGCCTAAACCACCTATATTAGATGTAAGCAGAGTAGGATTACTAGAGCTTCCTCGGTCTCCTTGACATGTGGTCAAGTGTGGCCTCTTCTCTGTTCTGGCATGGGCTGAAGAATTGCCATGCGGTTGGGAAGGTGTATTGAGTGTTTGGATTACATGATCTAGAATGGAGCGCAACTCCTATTCCTCAAAGAAATGAAGTTTGGAAGCCCTGGAGATCTTAGGGCGAGAAGAGCCAATTAAATCCTCTTGGGATTTAGCTGGGGGTGATTCTCCACTTTTGGATGAAACAGACACACTTGTTGTGGCTAAGTGGTCATGAAGGGTTGAAGCAAATGGGTCTGCGGCAACCCCAAGGACTAGCGGAGCCTTTTGAGAGACTGTGGTATCTATCCGGTCATGCATTTGGCTAGAGGTGGGTTTTGTTTTTCTTTTCTTGAGAACAAGAATTGGTACGGAGTCACTATCAGAGTCATCATCTATATTCACTGTAGGAATGCGATTGGATTCATCATCTGAAGACACAACATGTCTAAGTTTTCGTTTCTTGGAGGGTTCAGCTTTTTTGGATGCTTTACTTTTCATGGATGTTTCACCCTTTTGGGGTGTTACATCTTTCCTTGCCTTGCTGTAGGGGCCTTTCTTGGATTTAACCAGCTGTTTGAGCCTTTTTGCTAAGGGAAGATTGGATAAAGTAGTAGAAAATGGAGCTGCGGAACGCTCTAGTTGATTGGGTGTTGTAAAGGCTAAAATGTTCTAACTGAGTAGAGGCGGGGTAGAAAGGTATGGGTCAATACCTTCCATAGCCTCTATATGATCTGTGACTTCTTTGGTCTCAAGTCCAGCAGTAGTTAAAATGTGAATGGGTAAGCGTCTAATAGGTCCAAAAATATATTGATCTTTAGAAAGTACGTACTTTTTAAGATCATGAGTGACGAAGAAGTTGATGTCATTCCCCATGCTGATCTTGGCGGCATGATGAAGATCGGTGATGCAGAGAGACCAGAACCTTGCAAATGTGAGCTCGGTTGGGTTTTCCTTTGGAGTTTCCTTAGGGATGTAATGGACAAAATCATCCCATAGGATTTTACCGTAGCTGATATCGTTTCTCGTGAAAATGCTCCATACTAACTCGAGCAATTTGAGGCCCATGTTGTTAGTGCCTCCGGTTATCCCTGATAGACTGCGGATCACAAAGTGGCACACGAACTACCATACCGCTGGGAGTTGATTCTTCTTGAACTCGCCAATGCCCTCAATCTTCTTTTGGTATCCCATCTGGTAAAGTGTAGACATGATGTATGTCACACTTGGTGAGATGAATTTGGTAGAGGGATGCACCAACAGATTGATTGCAGTAAGAAACTTGTCTTTGTTCAGGATAACTAAAGAATCATCCACCAAGTTCAGATAAACCTCTTGCAGGTTGTTGAAGGGTCGATATGCTGAAAAGGCACATTTGAACAATGTTGAGATGGGAACAACATCAGTGAATGAGTTGAATGGTCCAAATAGCGGATGATTGGAAATGAACTTGATCATGAGACGGATGGGGTCATTGTAAGCAGAATGAGCGTCAAATACTGCCCTAAAATTGCTAGATGCAATTGAAGGCGATTGGCTCGTTGTAGCAGAGTCGGAACCAGTTGGTTGAACAGATGCTGATGCCTTCGATTCTTTCCTTGAGACGCCTGATTTCACCATTTTTTGAAAAAAATTGAAGAACTTGCAGAAAAAGTTTGAAGTGCAAGGGGGTGAAGAAGATGAAGTTCGTCTTAGAGAGTTCAGAAGGCATAAAGCTTTCTTGGGGAGGAAAAGAGGGTTTATAAGGGGACGGATTTCAAAAAAGCATCGTTTTTACCCTAAAGAAAGCGGTAAAGGGTGAAAACCTTTTTTATTTAATTAAGAGAATCATTATCAGCCACAAAAGTATTAACGAAACGTTTTTTTTATTTTCCAAAAATGTGGCATTTAATGAAATGTCAGGCCCAAAGTCCCACGTCTGAAGAACGTGTGGTGAGGGGCGATAGTCCGTTGAATAAAGGTGGAATTTGTATTGGATTTGACATTTTAGGTAAAGGTGAAAACACAGTCTAAGGAAAAAGATTTCTTTTATGGGAAACTATTTTATTTTGGCATCATACCTAAAATAGGTCTGACAAAATGTTTATTTGAAAAGAAGAACTGAAAGGATAATGTGCTACACAATGAATGTTTTTTGAGAATGTTTTTCTTATTTAATGAAAGATCATTAAATAACACACAATGTTTCAAGAATTTATGAAGTAGTTGAAAGTTCAATCAATGTGATTGCGGATTGAGAGATCATTGCGGATGGGTTCATCCTTGAAATAGATGGTTAGATGATTGCAGTAGAAGAAACTGAGAGGAACACGTGAACAAAATCAAAAATAACAGACAAAACGGAACCTGGGATTATAGGTATCATATGGAATTGCGGCACATAACATATACTGCGGTACATAAGATGTACTGCGGTACATAAAGTATACTACACTATGTATGATAGATATATTCAATTGGGACCGCAATGTTGACCAAGTATGGTATGCGGTACCTATCCATTCAAAAAGAATTGTGGGTCCCGATTCATCATTCCTAACATTTGGAAGAAACTGTTGAGTTTTATAGAGTCAAGTGACTTTGTGAATACATCAGCAATCTCTTCATGAGTGTTAACAAAAATTAGTTCAATGTTACCTTTCATAATGTGGTCTTTAATGAAGTGATACCGTAGTTCAATATGCTTCGTCTTAGAGTGATGAATAGGATTATGGGAGATCGTTATTGCACTCTCTGAGTCATAGTAAATCGGTATCATCAATATCCTATATCAGTAGTCCATGAGTTGCGTTTTCATCCTATATCAGTAGTCCATGACTTGCGTTTTCAGCTTTTGCGGTAGACGGTGAGACACAACTTTGTTTCCTTGATGACCAGCTGACGAGTCTTCCACCCAAAAATTGACATCCACCTGAGGTGATTTTTGGATCCAATCTACATCCAGCATGATTCAAATCAGTGAATGCTTGTAGGCTGAAGTCGTTTCCTGTGGGGTAGTAGAGGTCAAGATCTTTGTTGCCCTTAAGTATCTGAGAATCTACTTAGCTGCGGTCTGAAGTGATACTTTCGGATCGGCCTGGTACCTTGCACATACACTTGTTGCAAAGACAATATTTGGTCTACTTGCAGTGAGGTACATCAGCGAGCCAATTATTCCTCTATAAGTTTTGTGTTCTACTGATTCTCCGGAAGGATCAGCAAATATTTTCTATCTGAAGGCCATTGGAACCTTGGCTGAGGAACAGTTGTCCATTGAGTATTTCTTCAGCAATTCAGAGGTGTATTTATCCTAATAAATGAATATCCCTTGAGGGACCTATTTTATTTGAAATTCTAGAAAGAACTTAATCTCTCTATTCATGTTCATTTGAAATTTGTTGGTCATGAGCCTTGCAAATTCATCCACCATCCCCTGATCTGTGGATCCGAAGATGATATCATCCACATATATTTGTACAAGCATAAGGTGATTACCGTTCGCTTTTGTAAATAAAGTGGGATCAATCACTCCTATTTTATATCCAGAAGTGACAAGAAACTCAGATAGAGTCTTATACCACGCCCTTGGTGCTTGCCAGACCTGCCAATCCGTATCTGCATGTCGTGTATTCCTGTCAGACACGAATTTACACGACACTAATTTGGTAAACACGAACACGACACGAATTAACATGTTAGGGTTATCAAACACGAACACGACACGTAAAAAATTCGTGTTACACGTGACACAATACAAATAGACATGTTTTTTTAGCTGTGTTACACGAAAAAACACGAATAGACACGTTTTTAATGGCTTTTTTAAGCTAGGGCTATAAACTATTTATTGACTTTTACGAGATTGGTCCCTAATATAATATAAATACACAATTTAACCCTAAAATATATATGGGTATATACGTGTTTACGTGTTTGTACGTGTCACGTGTCAACACGAATTTGTATTGTGTCTTATACATGTCTAAACAGGTAAATTCGTGTTTGAAATGTGTAAGACACGAAACACGAATTTAAAATATGTATCAGACACGAATAAACACGAGACACGAATTTCTAAAACACATACATGGAAAACTCATATCGTGTTCGTGTCGTATTAATCGTGTCGTGTATCAAATTTCCAGGTCTAGTGCTTTCTTTAGACCATAAACTGCTTTCTCAAGCTTGTTGCCGTGATCTTGGAGTTCATGACATTCGAAGCCAGGAGGTTGTTCAAGATAAAGATCCTCTTTTAATTCACCATTTAGGAAGGCACTCTTTACATCCATTTGATGTACTCTGATGTTTTTGTGAGTTGCATATGCTAAGAAGATGCGTATGGCCTCCATTCTGGATACAAGGGCGTAGGTTTGGTCATAGTCAACATCTCCAAGTTGACTATACCCCTTGGCAACTAGTCTTGGCTTGTTCCTGATGACGACACTGGATTCATCCAACTTGTTCTTGTACACCCATCTAGTATCAACGATAGTGTGACCTTGCGGCTTTCGAACGAGTTGCCACACCTTTTTTTCTTTCAAATTCTGCCAGCTCTTCTTGCATTGCTGTTATCCAATCGGGCTCCATTAAAGATTCTTTGATCGTCCGGGTCTCAACCAAGGACATAAACGCTGCCTGGTGACAGTGATTAAATAAATATTGAGGATCGAGTTTGGATGCTTGCTGATGGGTTTCCGATGATTTGACTCGGTGGGTGGTCCTTCGTCCATACATGTAGATGGGGTTGCAGATGGTCAGCGGCTGCGGTAGAAGGAATGTCTTCAATATTAGAAGACTCTGCAGTTGGAGACGGCAGTTCTCGCTGGACTTGATAGCAGCCCGCAGAGTTATCTTGGACTGTTGGGACATGATCAACATTTTCTTGAGCAATAAGGAGAGGTTCCCCCTGGATTGCGGATGGAAGTTCCCCTTGAACCTGAGAAGGTTCCCCCTGGATTGCAGATGGGAGAGTGATAACCCTTGTGTCGGTTCTTGTGTCAATGTCTTCAATATTTTCATCATCTGAGTCCAAAAAGACATTTGAGGGCTGAGATCCTCTGCAGAGAGGAACTGGAGCTACATCTTCAAGTACTGTAACCTTGATGGTTGTCACCTGATCCGGAGATGAACTTTCCCCTCAACCGGCGAGGTGGAAATATTGAGTTATACTTCATCAGATAGAGTAGGACCAGAGACTTCGGCATGTTGCTCTTGAGCTTCCGGTGACACAAGAACTTCGGATAACTTAGCAATCTCTACGGGGTCAAAGAGATCATCATGGTTTACTTCAAATAAGTTTAATGGATCCGAAGAAGCAACAATATCACTTTCCAGGATTGCTTTGGTTTCGGTTGATGGAGTAGTGTTGCGGACGTAATGGTCATCGAATTTGACGTCGAAGCTTTCGACTATTAGTGTTGTGCATCTAATAAGAACCCAGTAGGCTACCTTGTTTGTTGAATAGCCCAGAAAGATGCCTTCATCATACTTTGGTGCTAACTTGTTAAGATGATCTTTGTTGTTGATCACAAAACATCTACACCCAAAGATGTGGAAGAATCAGACATTGGGTTTGCGGTTGTTAAGGCCCTCATATGGAGTTTTGCTGAGACGCTTGCACACAATGCTTCGGTTTTTTACAAAGCATGTCGTGGCCACTACTTCGGCCCAGAAGTAAAGAGGAAGATTGGCAAAGTTAAGCATAGATCAGGCTGCTTCCACCAGAGTTTGGTTTTTTCTCTCTACTACCCCATTCTATTGTGGTGTGTAAGGAGCTGAGAAATTGTGACTCATACCCTTTGAGATCAAGAAATTGTTTAAGAGATGATTGGTGAACTCGGTTCCGTTATCACTGCGGATGGGACGTACTGGCAACTTGATCTGCAGTTCGATCTCCTTGATAAAATTGATCAACACCTGCGGTGTTTCTGACTTGAGTCTCAGAAAAAAAAAACCCATGTGAAACGAGTAAAATCATCCAAAATAACCAATATGTATTTCTTATGATCGACCGCAGAGATCAATATGTAAAAGTTCCAGTGGTTTAGAAATAGAAGAAGTCGGATGACTAGCTTTGGACTATTTGCCACATTCATAGGCTGGGCAGAGGGTATCATTGTGATATTTTAGAATGGGGAGACCTCGGACAAGTTCCTCGATAACTAGGTTGTTGATATAGCGAAAGTTGAGATGAGCTAGCTTGTGATGCCATAGCCAGCTAACTTCTGATGTTGCTTTGGATAAGAAACATAGCTGCGGTGTAATGCATTTGTTTCCGGGCTTGCCATTTTTAGCAATGTAATAGTCTAGGTTAACCTTTGTAACCTGTTTTGAAATAATAAGAGTGTATTATTTGAGTATTATGCATTTTGTGCTTAATTGCTTAATTATGTGGTTTGATTAATTAAGAATAAAAATAAGCGTCAAAATTTAAGTGTAAAATAACTTAATATCTTTGGATAATGTTGTATTAGTTGAAACAAGGTTTCCGAATATATATAGAACCCCCAAATCTGACTTCGTATGAGGAAGTTATGATTTATCGGAGTTTCGACTTAGCGGTATGCAGCCTGAAATACTCGATTTGAGATCGATCGGTTTTTAGCCGAAGCATTCTAACGAGGATCGAAGGTCTCGTTGTTGGTATCGAAGCGATAAAAAGTTAGGTGAGAACGGACGTCAAACGAAGAAGTTATGAATTTATAACGAAAGTTTCTGTCCCGGCCTATTAAAAATAAATAATAAAAATAAAGTCAAAATTAGCCGACGGAGTCTAAACGAAAGTTGTAGAGCGTAGTCTCACCTTCGCGTGGATATAAAGAACGTCAAAAACGGAGTTCGTATGAAGAAGATATGAATTTCCAAAGTTTATTAATTAATTTGTATTTATTTTTAATCTTTAAATCCGGCATTATTCGAAGGGGAGTCAGCGGTCCGATCCGAAGTACGCCCCGCGTACTCGTGTACGCCCCGCATACACCGAGGATGTCGACACTCGCAGCAAGTGGCTTCGGATGACGAACGCAGTGACGATTTCGGACCTGTACGCCCCGCGTACGTGCGAGGCTTAGCCTCTATAAAAGGCTTGCGAGGGCAGCTGAGAGTTTTGTTCATTTTCTCTCTTCTCTCTCCCGTTTTGCATCGATTTGCATGCCAGAAATTCCCCGAAGCCCCGGTATCATTCTCGAGCCCCGAGGCAAGTCCCGAGATCCCGAAGATCCCGAGAAGTGCGGTTCCCGAGTCGAAGCTCTGCCCGCGAGAAGTTCGATTTTTGTGAAGATACTATGCCACGAGGAGAAGCCCTGAAAATGTCATGGGAGGAGTTCTTGGAGCAACTAAGGGTGCAGTATTGTTCAGAGATAGATCTGATTGATCTGAACAATGAGTTCCAAAACTTGAAGAAGGGGAAGATGAGCATAGACGACTATGCTACTGCATTTACTGAGAAAATGAAGTTGTTTCCGTACCTAGTGCCAACGGAACTCTCCAAGATAGAGAGGTTTGCTAATGGACTGCCTGCCGACTTTGGTCCGACAGTCAAGATGGCAACTACTCTGAAAACGACTGTTCGTGCAGCTAAGAATGTGGAGGCCCAGCAGAAGGAAAAGGGTCTGGAAAGGATAGATGTTGGTGAAAAGAGGAAGTTCGATGGAACTTCAGGGTCCAATAAGAAAAACAAGTTCTCGAAGTCTGGTTCGAGGGGAAGTGGAGGTGAAGCGAAATGGTGCGACAAATGTAAGAAGAAGCATCATGGAAGATGTGAGGTGGCGAACACATGCTACAAGTGTGGAAAGCCAGGGCACTATGCCAATGAATGTACCCTCACTAAGAAAGTTTGCTATGGTTGTGGTGAGGAGGGACACATGTCGAGGGACTGCCCGAAGAAGAAGGAGGCAGCTAGACCCAACATTCCACCAAAGCCAAAGGCGAGAGCATTCCAGATGACGCTCGAAGCTGCTAAAGATGAAGCTGATGTCGCTTCAGGTACCTTTCTCGTTAACGAATTGCCTGCCCAAATTTTATTTGATTCTGGAGCCAACTACTCCTTTATATCGCATGAATTTGGTAGAAAGCTAGCTTTGCCTGTTGTTAGACTAGATGATGCCTTATTAGTCGAAGTTGCTAGTGGCAAGTGTGTACCTGTTAGCCATCGTATGAAGAACATCTTAATTGATCTGAATGGGAATAAGTTCCACGAGGAATTATTGCCTATAGAACTGAACGGTTTCGACATCGTTTTGGGAATGGATTGGCTTAGCACCAACGACGCCGAAATTTTATGCAAGAAGAAAATATTCAAAGTAAACCCGCCTGGGAAAGATTCGTTTATGGTGTATGGGGACAAACGCAGAGTGAATTCTGGAATCATTTCATTGATGAAAGCCAGAAAATGTTTGACCAAGGGGTGTACATCATATCTAGCATTCGTGATTGATGCTAAGAAGGAAAAGAAGGTGATGCAGAATATTCCAGTTGTGTGTGATTATCCGGAAGTATTTCCCGAAGATCTTCCTAGATTACCACCTGATCGACAAGTGGAATTTCGTATTGACTTGTTGCCAGGAACAACGCCAATTGTGAAAGCACCTTATCGATTAGCACCGACGGAGATGAAGGAGCTAATGATGCAACTTCAGGAGTTATTGGACAAAGGTTTCATTAGACCTAGTTCATCACCCTGGGGAGCTCCGATGTTATTTGTAAAGAAGAAAGATGGAAGTATGAGAATGTGCATTGATTATAGAGAGCTGAACAAGGCAACAATAAAGAATAGATATCCGTTGCCAAGGATTGATGACATGTTTGATCAATTGCAAGGTTCGAGCTATTTCTCGAAGATCGATCTAAGGTCAGGATATCATCAGCTGAAAGTAAGAGAGCAGGATATAGAGATGACTGCATTCAGAACTAGATATGGACACTACGAGTTCTTGGTTATGTCGTTTGGACTAACCAATGCTCCGGCAGCATTCATGGATTTAATGAATAGGGTTTGTAATCCTTTCCATGATAAATCCGTGATAGTGTTCATAGACGACATTCTGATTTACTCGAAAATCCAAGAGGAGCCGCATGGCAGACACTTGCGAGAGGTGTTAGAAGTCTTGAAGAAGGAGAAACTGTATGCTAAGTTCTCCAAATGTGATTTTTTGATTCGTGAAGTCCAATTCTTGGGTCACGTGGTCAACCAAGAAGGGATAATGGTTGATCCAGCAAAGATTGAAGCTGTGACAAAGTGGGAGCAATCGAAAAGTCCCACGGAGATTCGAAGCTTTTTAGGATTAGCCGGATATTACCGAAGGTTTATCCAAGGCTTTTCTTCGATTGCTAGTCCATTGTCAGCTTTGACCCACAAGGGAGCTACTTATGCTTGGAGTGATAAGCATAAAGAAGCATTCGAGAAGCTAAAGAAGAAGCTATGCGAGGCACCGATACTTTCTCTACCCGATGGAGTTGAAGACTTCGCTGTTTATAGCGATGTGTCTGGGGTTGGATTGGGTTGTGTTTTGACCCAAAGAGAAAAGGTGATAGCATATGCGTCTCGACAGTTGAAAGATCATGAAAAGAATTACCCGACTCATGATTTGGAGTTGGCAGCGGTAGTTTTCGCTCTGAAAATATGGAGGCATTACCTCTATGGCATGAAGTGCAAACTCTTCACTGATCATAAGAGTCTCCAATATCTCTTTAATCAGAAGGAATTGAATATGAGGCAACGACGCTGGCTAGAATTACTTAAAGACTACGACTGTGAGATACTTTACCACCCCGGTAAAGCTAATGTTGTTGCTGATGCTCTCAGTCGGAAAGTCAATCTTGAAAGGAAAAGGCCAAGAGCGTTGAGAATTGAAGTTGTCTCGACTATTGTGGAAAGTATAAAGAAAGCTCAAGAGGAAGCTTCTGAAAAGAATGACCGAAAGGAGGAACGTTTGGGCAAAACGTTGGTGTTCGGTGTAAACAGTCACGGACTGAAGGTCTTCCAAGATCGGATTTGGGTACCTAAGTCCGGAGGAATTAGAGGTCTTCTAATGGAAGAAGCTCACAAGACCATGTACTCGATTCATCCGGGTAGCACTAAAATGTATAGGGACCTAAAACCCTACTACTGGTGGCCGACGATGAAGCTTGATGTTGCAAAGTATGTGGCTGAGTGTGTGACTTGCGCGAGAGTAAAGACACAACATCAGAAACCGTATGGGAGTTTAGAACCTTTGCCTGTGCCAATGGGTAAGTGGGAAGACATTGCTATGGATTTTGTCACTAAACTGCCCAGAACAAAGAATGGTCACGACATGATTTGGGTGGTCGTTGATCGATTCACTAAGAGTGCGCATTTCATAGCGGCCAAGGAGAAATGGTCTATGGAGAAGCTTGCGAATTCTTACATGAAGGAAATTGTGAGGCTTCACGGTGTTCCGTTAACGATTGTGTCGGATCGTGATAGCCGTTTCACCTCACGATTTTGGAAAAGTCTACAAGAGGAATTGGGTACAAAGTTGTGTTTAAGTACAGCTTACCATCCGCAGACTGATGGTCAGAGTGAAAGGACGATACAAACACTTGAAGATATGTTGAGAGCATGTACCTTGGAATTCCTAGGTAATTGGGATGAACATTTACCTTTGGTAGAATTTTCCTACAATCATAGTTTCCACTCAAGCATTAAGATGGCACCTTACTAAGCTTTGTATGGACAGAAGTGTCGTACGCCGTCTTGTTGGCTTGAGGCTGGGGAAAAGCACTTTATGGGACCGGAGTTGGTTCATCAA
This sequence comes from Lactuca serriola, assembly GCF_051521515.1. Taxonomy (NCBI): domain Eukaryota; kingdom Viridiplantae; phylum Streptophyta; class Magnoliopsida; order Asterales; family Asteraceae; genus Lactuca; species Lactuca serriola. Next base: position 258,795,148 of record NC_136412.1, on the reverse strand, counting down.
ACTGCTGAAAAGTTAAAAATAATTAGGGAAAGAATGTTAGCAGCTCAGGATCGTCAAAAGAGCTATGCTGACAAGAAGCGAAGACCGATGACTTTTGAGGTTGGGGATTCGGTTTTGTTTAAAGTCTCGCCGTGGAAGGGACTTATAAGATTTGGTAAAAGGGGAAAGTTGAGTCCAAGGTTTATTGGACCGTTTAAAGTTCTTCAGAGGATTGGGAACCAAGCTTACAAGCTCGAACTACCAGAAGAACTGAATAGAATTCATAACACTTTTCATGTGTGTTATTTGAGGAAGTTCACGGGAGAAGTTCCCGACATAATTCCAATTTCTGAATTGAAAATTGATGAGAACAAAAGGTTAATTGAAGAACCAGAGGCAATTGTTGACCGAAAGACTAAGAAGTTGCGACGCAAGATGGTTGGGTTAGTACTTGTCCGATGGAAACACACGAATGGGCCGAATCTCACCTGGGAGATGGAGAGTGACATGATGGGTCACTATCCGCATTTGTTTGTTGATGTGTGATTCCGGGGACGGAATCATTCTAAGGTGGAGAGAATTGTAACGCCTGTGTTTCCGGGCTTGCCATTTTTAGCAATGTAATAGTCTAGGTTAACCTTTGTAACCCGTTTTGAAATAATAAGAGTGTATTATTTGAGTATTATGTGTTTTGTGCTTAATTGCTTAATTATGTGGTTTGATTAATTAAGAATAAAAATAAGCATCAAAATTTAAGTGTAAAATAACTTAATATCTTTGGATAATGTTGTATTAGTTGAAACGAGGTTTCCGAATATATATAGAACGCCCAAATCTGACTTCGTATGAGGAAGTTATGATTTATCGAAGTTTCGACTTAGCGGTATGCAGCCTGAAATACTCGATTTGAGATCGATCGGTTTTTAGCCGAAGCATTCTAAACGAGGATCGAAGGTCTCGTTGTTGGTATCGAAGCGATAAAAAGTTAGGTGAGAACGGACGTCAAACGAAGAAGTTATGAATTTATAACGAAAGTTTCTGTCCCGGCCTATTAAAAATAAATAATAAAAATAAATTCAAATTTAGCCGACGGAGTCTAAACGAAAGTTGTAGAGCGTAGTCTCACCTTTGCGTGGATATAAAGAACGTCGAAAACGGAGTTCGTATGAAGAAGATATGAATTTCCGAAGTTTATTAATTAATTTGTATTTATTTTTAATCTTTAAATCCGGCATTATCCGAAGGGGAGTCAGCGGTCCGATCCGAAGTACGCCCCGCGTACACCGAGGATGTCGACACTCGCAGCAAGTGGCTTCGGATGACGAACGCAGTGACGATTTCGGACCTGTACGCCATACGCCCCGCGTACGTGCGAGGCTCAGCCTCTATAAAAGGCTTGCGAGGGCAGCCGAGAGTTTTGTTCATTTTCTCTCTTCTCTCTCCCGTTTTGCATCGATTTGCGTGCCAGAAATACCCCAAAGCCCCGGTATCATTCTCGAGCCCCGAGGCAAGTCCCGAGATCCCGAAGATCCTGAGAAGTGCGGTTCCCGAGTCGAAGCTCTGCCCGCGAGAAGTTCGATTTTTGTGAAGATCTTCCAGATCTGCTGAGGATTACTACTTCTGCAAGTCGTAGTGTTGTCCGATCGTCTTCTAATCAAGTGAGTGTATACTACCTTTCATAAACACGATAATAATACAAGTATGGTTCGATTGTATTAAGTATATTGTTGTTTATATGTGTGAGTGTGTAGTTACTTTCTTCTAACGCATGATTATGAAGTATTTTATACGAAATACGTGTTATGTGTAGAATTTGTTGTTATGTGTGTGAATGTATGTTCACCCTCTTCCATCTCATAGATCTGAATTGCTTTCTATGAAATACGTGTTACGTGGGTATGCCTCATCTGTTATGTGTAATATATATTGAATGAAAATGATATACAGGTTTCAAACTATGTATGAAAGTATATATTTTATCTACTAATATGTTGGGTAGAACATGGGTAGATAGTTGGTGTGTAATAAACAGATGAGAGGCCTCGATGTTGTTGTTGTTGTTGATCTACTTATTCAGCGGAGTATGGATAACGACCACGGACTCTTTCTAGACAGTCCAGTGGAACGCTAGCAGGTTCATAACCTATAGGTGTTGTGAACGATGTGTCCACCGGTGTACTCTATCCCCCTCATGGTTGCCTTTAGGATATCTATTGTTAAGGAAGCCCCTTAGCAGTGATGTCCATCCCGATGAAAATCCTAGATTAGGTCCCTTGAGATAGATGTTATTTTAGGGACGTAAAGTGAGGATAACGGGAATGGGTAATCGGGATAGTGATTGGTTGGTGAAATTAAATATAATTTATTTATTGTGGCTTGAAAACCCTATATGCTCACCAGGCTCCCAAGCCTGACCCACTCAGTTTTATTTGTATTACAGGTAGTGGCGCGAGAGCATAAGATGGTTGAATCATCAAGTTGTTTTGTTTACAAGTCTGTATATGTATATATTTGTTGAATGACTTGTAATGTTATCGTTTATGCTTTATGGTCTGTATCGGAACATGACATCCCGAGTTTTGATTATATAATGAAAAGGCATCTCTTGATGAAATGCTTTGATAAATATTATTTTATCATGTTTTGTTTTGGGAACAAATTCCGCAACACTTTTAAATCAAAAGGATTTACTCGGAAATTATTTTAAAAAGCATAAATGAAATCGGTCTTTTCTGGCCGAGATTTTGGGGATGTCACATGCGGTTTCCTTATGATCAGAGAGACGTTCAAAGGATACATGGGACCTTCGGATTTGGATTTGATCAAGTAAATGCTTCTATCGCTTGTCATTACATAGCAGAATTCACTATCAAATTCAACCTGATGGCCTGCCTTACATAGTTGGCCAACACTGATGAGATTGTGTTTAAGACCTTCCACATAAGCGACCTTTTGGATAGAGAAATTTCTAATAGTAAGAACACCATAACCTCGAATTATTCCATTCACGTTGTTTCCGAATGTGACTTTTCCACCATTGCAAATTGGCTTGAAATCCCGAAGGTACTCCAACCTTCTGGTCATGTGCAAGGAGCAGGCATTGTCGATTAACCATTCTTCTTCTTGTTCCTCCTTGCACATAGCATGAGAATTACACGGTTAGTTTGGGCATCCGAACGAGTTTGGAGCCTAGGACAACGGATGATTTTCTAGTTGATGCATGAGTCGAGGTTGCAGGAATAGGTTTCGTGTCAACTTTTATGCCAAGTCCTGGGTATTTGTGAATTATTGGAGTGTTGTGAGATTTAGAAAAGTTATGAGGTTTTTGAAAAGAGCGAGATTTGACATGAGATGACCCTTTTTGATAACTACATTAATATGCATAAATTTTATCATTTACCCTGACACTTTGCTTGGCCAGCAGTCCGGGTGAAGATAGCCCTGTCAAGAATACCCGTTACCCAAATTACCTGCCCGATTTTTTCGGGTAACGGGTAAATCGGGTATCGGGTTAATTTTTTCGGGTAAGTGGGTAACCCGAATTTTTTTCGGGTCGGGTAAAGGGTAAGTTGTTTGGGTTCTGGTATACCCGATTACCCGAAATATATATAAGAAATAATGTCCCTTTATGAGTTTATCTAACCCTCCCAATTCCCAAATCCCAATTTCCCTCGTTCAGGCTCGTTCTACTTTCCCCACGTCAAAATACCCTCGTACCTCATCCGCTCTTCGTTGGTATTCGTCACCAATGGATGACTATATTGAAGTAGAAGATGAGACGATTGAAGTTGACAACCCAACCAATGATCAAGTTCCATAAGAAAAATAGAAAAAAATAAAGAATTCAACCCAAGATCGAAAGTTTGGAAAGAATACATGATATCTCAAATATTATTGAGTAAAAAATCTCAATGTTCAAAGTTTAGCATGTCATACTTATTTCATTACATTTATTTTTAGGTACCATTAAAAAATTAAAAAAAAAAATAAAATCGGGTAATACCCGAATTACCCTTACCCGAATTACCCATACCCGAATTACCCGAATTTAATTTGGGTAGGGTAACGGGTAAATTTTTTTATATGAAAACACGAATTACCCGACCCGAATTACCCGAAACCCAAAAATTTTACCCGATCAACACCCCTAGGTGAAGAAGTAGGCTTGTGACCAGTCCGAGAGAAGTGAGATCTGACTGTGGTGCTATTGGGATTTGAAAAGGTACGTTTTACAGAAGTGGGAGCACATGTAGATCTCTTGGAAAGTGATTTCTTAAAACTTTGATGTGATTTTAAAAGTGTTGGAGTTGGTAAAATCCCCTTCCATTTTAGGTCATCTGAGGAATAGATTTGAAACCCATTGCTTCGAAAACACTTTACTTTGTTTTGGGTTGTGTCATATGTTTTTGAAATCGTTTTAGAAACTGTACATTCTCATTTGTTTGTTTTCTTGACTGAAGAATTTTTTGAAAAGTAATTTGAGAAAACAAGCTTTTTTGGACTCTTAGATTTTGGAATTTTGACTTGTTTTTTATTTTTAAAAAAGATTTCCCGGTTTTTGCCACGGGATCGAATTTCCTCTTTGAAAGCCTTTTTAGCCACGGTTTTTGGAGAACCACAGTCATTGACGTCCAGCTGCGGTTTCCTAGAAACCTTTGATAATTTTTGAAAACGAGGACTTGATTCATCCGAGCTAGAGGATTCAGTGTTTTGAGAGCATTGACCTACTTCAAAGTTTTCTATGGGTATTTCATGATGAATTGGATGAATAGTCATAGTGCTCTTGACAATGGTCTGCGGTAAGGAAGATTAGACTACCACAGAGTAAGTCTACGTTGAGACTTTTGTGAGACACTTGATGATAGGCAGATGGACAGACTGTTGTTCATGACTGTAGTGAGAGATACCGCGATCTAAGGGCAAAGCTGGAAAATCCATTGAGACCTCGGGTCCTTCCACAACAATTTACTCATCAACAACTGATGAAGTCTGAGAATTGGGATAGATTGTTCCATAGATAGGAGTTTGATCACTTGAGTGACCCGAAAATTCAGGCACAATTTCCTCAATGACACAATTGTTACTCAGATCATGAAGTCTACCGAAGTGATCTTTGATATCTTTGGGAAACGTTTTGTTATTGACTAGGAAGTGGAATTCTCGGTCAGGAGGGACATAGGGACGGTCCTTGTTAAATCGGGGTGATGAGTCCTTTGCGGTAGAGTACCCATTTGACCGACCCCAATTGTATGTGTTGTTTACGGTTCCATTATTTTCAAGGTTTTCAATAGCTTCACTTTCATTCAAGAGTTTTTATATTAAAAGATTTAAACGTACAATTTCAGTCTGAGCTAAATCTCTTTGGTTCAAAGCTATTTCTAACTGTGTTTCACTCAATATTCTTGCATCTTTCTCTAACACTGAGTCCTTTTCTAACATAGCTACTTTGAGTCTTTTGTTATCCAGTCGTCCTCTTATGTGAAACATCTCTTGGGACGCTATGTTCTTCTCATATGGAGCTTTGTTATAGTCTGTAAGGACAGCAACACACGTGTCATTAAGATTGTCTATGAAGGGTTGACAGTCATGCATGCTATAATTTAGAGTTTGAATCATCATCTTTACCTGTTCGACGATGCTTAGAGTCCCATCCTTTCCCATGTAGCAGTAGTTCTTTTCCAGCTTTGTACTTCCATCCTCGTCCGCAGTTGCCAGCATGCAAATCTTGCCTTTTCCCTTAACGTTGTTGATGACTTCATCCTTATCTCCGGATGACCAAACTTGATGGTCCCTTTTTACATGGGCTACATATGCCCTTGCTTTTTTTCCTTTTCATCCAATTCTTGAGCCATTCTAAGATAGAATGCTCTATCTTTCACCACATTTGCTTTGCAGTCTTTGGCAAAATGGTTCTCCTTGTTGCATTTGTGACAGATTACAATATCACTTTTATCTTCTGAAGAGGTACCAGAGTCAGTTGAATTGATGGGCTTTGGTGCCTCTTTGGGTTGAGTGGTCTGAGGTTGTGGTGGTGGGTGAGTGTTTTTGGAGAAACACGAATGATTGTTTTGAGGATTGATGTTGCGGTTGAAGGGGGGTTTGTTGAACTGCTGATTTTTTCGAAAATAAGAGGGTGTTAGTCGGTTGAACTGTTGGCTAAAAAGAGCAATTGCATTCTGTAATTCTTCTTCATCATCATAGTCTGAGTCAGCTCTGTATGACTGCGAAGGATTATCATACGAGGGAAAGCAAGATTGAGTATGTGGTGCTTGTGCTATGAAAGCAAGTGGTCCTCTGAAGTCAACACAATCCTTAAGTACGATAGATTCTTGTGCTTGCAATTCACCATAGAGCTTGTAAAGAGATAAAGAATGGATCTTTCTCTCTCCTTGGACTATCATTTTAGCAGTCGTCCAGTGTCTTCCCAAACCATTAAGAAATTGAAGGTTTGTATCATGGTTGCTTCCAACCGTGCCAACATTAGATAACTTAGTGACAATCAGATTGAACCATTTGAAGGAGTCTTCCAAACTTTCATCAGCATGAGCTTTAAAATTGTTGAACTCATTGACTGCGGTTGTGAGCCTCTTATCTTAAGCTTGTTCTGTACCCTCATATAAGTTCTTGAGAACATCCCAGATCTCTTCTACTGATTTGCAGTTTATGATAATGTTGAAGTTTTCGGGAGCTACTCCACATGAAATCTCATAAAAGCAATAACGTCATTTTCCATTTTCTCGAGATCATATTTGGTGGGACGACTCAGGGCTGGTTGACCTCCTCCTAGTCTGGTTGTGGCGCCATCGGTTTGAACAGGTGTAAGAACAGGGACATGTGGCCCTTCTTCTACAGATCTCCACACATCTCTACCAAGTCTCATTAAGTATCTCTCCATCCTCCGAGACCAATGATGATATTCGTTTGCCACCAATATTATAGCTCTACTGGTGGCAATGAACCGAAGTTCTCTCCTAAACTAAGATTTATCCTCAACAAATTTCAAAGCTTAAGAAAAAACTTGAAGACAGTCAGGTTCCATCTTTCCTTGTTCTTAACTTTGAAATTTTAAGTAAAGGAACCTAAACTTTCCAGGATCCTAAATCAATCACTGATTTATGAACGTTCATCTTTTAAATTGACATCTATAAAGAAGTTTTGAAGATTACAATTTAATCATCAAACTTCTGAAGAAACTTTCAAACTACTTAAAAAGTTAGTTCTTATCAAACCATTTTGTTTTAAAAATTGTCCACTGTTTTTAGGGTCCTAACTATGCAAAGATCTTAGTATTATATTATGCAGGAAACGAAGAAAGACAAAAGAAAGATTAGCCATTATATTCAAAATAAAAGGCTTACAGCCTTACATTAGTCGAATGATTACATCAAAAAACTACCCTAGTCACCTAAAAAAAGGCCTAGACCTTATCCTGGTCATCATCGACTTTCTTCTCCCCTCCCTCAGTAAGCTGCAGTACAGGATCCTAGATAGGGGGAGCAGGCTTTCCAGTCATCTTGTCCAGTGCCTCGAGCCAACCGTCCACGTCCCAGGCACCAACATTTTTAAGATCCTCTATAAGATGGATATTGGCCTCCCAACAGCCACCACATCGCCGACCTTCATGTCAGAGATCACCTCATCCTTCTCGTGTATGTGCTCCTCCTCTCTCTCGTCCTTCTCCTTGCTGAGTAGCTCCACCCTCCTCAGAAGATCCTCGTTGGTCGCCGTCCACATCTTTTCCTGACCCTGGAGGGCTTGTTCAGCCCTCTCTGCCCGAATTCTTAGGTCAGCGGAAACAAGATCAGAGACATATGATAGAGATGTAGTGAATCAGCAAAAAAACAAAATGAAAAATGAAGCAAGAGTAAAATCAAGACTTATAGCTTGGGAGAAAGAGACCAACTGTTCAGAGTAAAACTTGAGAAACACACTTGAACAAACGTTAGAACAAGTTTATATTGCGGAATTTAAAGTTTAACTCAAAGGATCATAAAGCTCAAAAATAATAAAAGTTAAAGTTAGATAGTTAGATGATTAGATGCGGAAATATAAGGAAATATAAATGACAACAAGTATTATATCAAGTATACACTTAAGTTGACTCTTAACAAGGAATGCAATCAGACCAGGTTAGTAAGTGAGATCAAACTTAGTGATTAAGTCATGATTGACTTGCTCCGTAGGAGAGATTTAGATCTATTATATTTTAGATCACATTTAGCAGAGTTTTAAGAGTAAGAAGTAGATGAGAGAGTAAGTTATGAATTTCAAGAGATATGAGATTGAAGATGCGTAGATGTATATTCATTTAGAAAGAGAGATCTCCTTTTTATAGAGTCTCAAAGATTACAAAGGTCCTATCTGTTTAAAGTTGCCATGCAAGGCACATTGGATAAAAGAGAATACAATAAGAAAAACAGATAAAAGACTAAGACTAAGTGCTGATGACGATGACTGAGGTTGCGGTACTTGACTGTGGATGAGAGAGTGGTTGCTGATAAGGGAGAGGTTGAGGTTTGAATTAAGTTTAAGAAGGTCACTTATATGTTTCAACACCAACTTCTGGAGAGCTTCCTCAGCTCCAAGACTCTCTAAAGATAAACTTGTGGATTCAACAATTGTCCTTTTCCGGAATCCCCGAGTCATCACTGTCAAATCCATGGTTGATCTTTTAGGAGGAAGAGAAGACGAACTCTTCTTCTTTACCACCAGCTGATCTTCTGACTTGGTCGTATCAAGATCAGTAAGAGTGAATCGGGCACTGGAGCGAGTGACTTTGGATCCTTTATATCACAAAAGACTATTAATGATCTTTATCACAAAAAAATAACTAAGGGTCCTTACATGTCGACATGAGGTCAGTGGCGGAAGAGCTCTCCCGCAAGGAACTTTGATTGAATCGGAAGGATCTCCCGACTTCATACAAGGCCAAGAACTTCTCAATCTTCTCTTCAGAATCCTCAGCTATGGGAACAAGTTCCTCGAGTTTGAAGGCTGCAAAGAAATAAACAAAATAATAATAAGATTTCGGGATCACAAGGAAAAGCATTGAAATCCTACCATTCTTAACCCATTATGTGGGTAAGAGATCCCCATTGGTAACAGAGTCACGTTTCACAAAGAGGTATCTCCCTTTCCAAACTCCATTGTTGTGCTTGGTTTTCAAGACTAGAGGGGATCTAAGAGTTTTGACCTTGAGGAGGAAACAAGAATTACCAAAGGTTGTGAGGTCATACATTCAATACAGTTCAGAAAGGCTTATTTTGAGGCCTTTTGCATGGTTTGCATGGTCGATCCAATATAGGATCCTCCAGACAATTGGCATGGCCTGGATATACGAAATCCTAGTCATCCTAAAGAACTCGGAGATGATCCCAGGGAAAGGATATCCCAAGCCCAAGGAAAAGGGTACTCAGGAAAGCACACCCAAGGGGGAGACATAAAATCAGGCTGAATGAGAGGATTGAAGGGCCTAAATACAGCTTTGGGAGGAAAGGCTCCACTAATTCTTAGATACTCAATGTCATCATCGCCAAATGAACATGACTCCTCATAAGAGAGGATCCATTGGTCGGTAAAATCGTCATCAGGAAGGGCCAAAATGCTTTTACGAGAGACAACCATTTTTCGACCCATGGTAGAAAGAATAAAAGCCTGGAAGAAAAAGAATTGCCTTCTAATCGCAACATAGCACGAGAAAAGCAAAGAAGAACGGATAGAAGATTATGAAAATGATCACTCGTATTTATACTAGACCAATGAATATGATTTTACTAGTAACGGCTAGTAAACTATCCGTCGCATTTCAAATTACCTAGCTGCTAAGGGTTAAACTAAAAATTACTATTCTCTCTCCTTTTATCTATTTACTTTAAGTTATTCCTTTAATATTTATGAAACTAACTCCTACATTTTCAGGAATAACTTGGGGGCAATTGTTAGGGCCAGGATCCTTACAATTTTCAGGATCCTCAAATATCCAGGATCCTCGGCTACCTCAGGATCTCGGCTAATTACCGTTATTATTTTTATTAATATTTATAACATTCATATTTTTGCTATAACTAACATGTATGCAGAAGTAGTTAAGGGAAGACCAATTTTCAACAAAGAATCATCTCAACTATGCAAAAGACCCAGAATACTTGGCCATAACGTTCGTGAAGCTAGTCATAGAGGATCCCAGGAATATTGGACATCTTGTTAGCTAGCTTAGACTATAAATTGAAACTTGTATTCTGCAGACAACACACGGTTCTAGAACCTAAGCTTACACTGCGAAATTGCTTACTTATTTTTACTAAGAACTCCTTGTAATCACCATTTTATATCAATAAAATCATCAAGGCAGGTGATCAATATCACATCGCGAGGTTTTGTGTCGGAGATCCTAGCAATGATCAAGGGCTTTTTGTAACATCCCAATTTTCAGGTATGAATTTCAAGAACTTTTATACATCATTTAAGACCTACTTGACGAGTTGGAGGCCCCAACTCGTCGCGTAGAAACTAATCAGGCTGCGTGGTTTATGGAACCTACTCGATGAGTTGGAGGACCCCAACTCGACGAGTTGAGGTTGTGCATGAAACCCCTAATTTTTAGGGTTTTCACTCTATTTAAAGGAACTTAAGTCCCCTCACCGGCCTCCTTTATCACTTTACAGTCCATAGAAACCCTAGTTCGAGCCCTATACCTTCTTGAGTGTGTGTGAGAGCCTTGGAGAGTGATTTTGGTGTGGTTGTGAAGGAACTTAGGTCTTGAAGAGGTTGGAGAAAAGGGAGAAGCAGTAGATCCGACATCTACTATGTGTTAGCAACCATTTGGAGGTAAAAAGTATTTACCTTGGTTTTCCATTTCATAGATTTCCTCTTATGAGAGTATATGGTTATTTTTGTTGCTAAATGGAGTCATTCTCGGGTTTGAGCTTGTCATGAGGACATGGTCTCAGATCTGAACTCCTCTAGGACCCATGGACATAAAGTTGTCGACTTTATCTAGTATTGACCCTTCTTCATGCCCTAAACCTCTTCCTAAGCTTAGTTTTGGTAGTTTTAGCCTCTTGAGGCCTTACATGCATGTAAATTTGGCAACTTTACATGATAACTATACCCTAGGGGGCTAGATCTACAGTTTGGAGCCTTGGGTTCGCTTAAAAGTGTCTGGATGAGAAAAGGGCTGAAGGAACTCCACGAGCGGCTTAGCCAACTCGAAGAGTTAGATAAGGGTTTTCGTACTTTCTAGATTCTGAGTGAATTCAGCGAGTTGGTGAGATAACTCGACGAGTTGGTTAAGGTTTTCCCGATCTTCTGGACACAACATGGACTCGACGATTTGTTTGGAAACTCAACGAGTTGATTCGAGTTTTCACAATTTCTGAGTTCTGAAGGAACTCGACGAGTCAGTAAGCTGGACTCGACGAGTTGGGTCAACATTGAATATTGACCTTGACCCTGACCGTTGACTTTTACTTTGACCAAGGTTGACCAAGTTTTACTTTTAAAGGTATTTTGGTAATTTGGTATTTTATGGAATTATTCATATGGTGGTTATAGGCGGTTGAGTTCGGAGCTGTGATTGGGAGTTGGATATTGTCACTACAACACTGCTTGTGAGGTGAGTTTTCTTCACTATACACAAGGGTCTAAGGCACTAAGGTCGGCCTTTTGGATTGTTATCCGGCTTTATTATTAGTGAGACCTATTAGATAGGTATCCTAGTAGATAGGATGTTTTTATGTGGTTATGATTGGTTAGATCGGTATCCTGGTAGATAGGATGTTGCTATGCTTAGTGATCTGTAGATCGGTTTGACTGTCTGTAGACAGTTATGTGATTATCTGATATATGTGCACATGATTAATTGATGGTTGAGGCTTTTCTGCTTTGTGAGAGAGCCAACATACCGGGGCATTCCAACCCGATGGTTGTGTGCCGAGAGTATTCCATCCCGATGATGATTGGACTCATAGTATGTGGGCATTCCAACCCGATGGTTGTGGGCCGAGGGTATACCATCCCGAGGATGATTGGACCCATAGTATGATGGCATTCCAACCCGATGGTTGAGGGCTTGGGGCATTCCAACCCGATGGTTGATTGGGCCTATAGTATGATGTTATTATATGTGTGTTATCTATTATGCGGGTATTTTGGGGGAACTCACTAAGCTTCGGGCTTACAGTTTTGGATTTAGTTTCAGGTACTTCAGATGATCGCGCGAAGGCAAAGGCTTAATCGTGCACCTCCTCACAATTCATGATTTTTATTTCTGGGATACTCTGATATGAAACTATTTTGAAAACATTTTGTAATAAGTAATGGTTTTTCGATGCTTGAAAAAGTTTTAAATTTTTATGAATTTTATGGAGGTTACAAGGTGGTATCATATCCTTGGTTTGAGCGAATCGGATGAACACTCGTGTGAATCCATTGTCAAACTAAGAAAAAGATTTTAAAAATGATTTTCAAATATTGGTATTCAAAATACTAAAGGAGGATGCAGAGTGTACGATCAACCAGAGCTAGTAAGTAGACCCCAAAATTCTATGCGGTTATTTGATACTGTGATATGTTAGACCAACATGCTAGTGATAGGCTAGGGATCTTCAGGAATTGCATGATAGAACTGCCTGATTATATGATGCCTGAGAGCCTAGGGTTTTCTTTATATGAAATTGACATCATTAATGTGGTTGCTTAGTGTATGCATCATAGTTGTACATAATTAAGATCTTAAATCCTGAGAATGTTTGGTTTGGACTTATTTCCTATTCTCGTTTGATGAAGGGCTTAGGGTAGGATCAAATATTCAAATGTCTATACACTACTAGAAAAACAGCCTTTTACGACGCTCATTGCGCGTCATAAAAGGCTTAGACGACGCGCAAATGCGCGTCAAGGAAGGCCCTGTCATAAAGAGAGACGACGTGCATTTACAACGCGCGTTTACAACACGCAATGCGTATCAAGGAAGGCCCTATCATAAAGGAAGACGACACGCATTCGCGTGTCGTAACCTTACGACGCGTGTGTTAATGACAAGCAATGCGTATCAAGAAAGGTCATGTCATAAATGAAGATGACACACATTTTTGCGTATCATAATATTAAATGTTTTAAATAAATATTATTTATAGATTTACTAATTTTCAAATTAAATAATACATTAAAAATCTCATACTACAAAATAAAATACCATAAATAACAAAGATAATTCATTTCACTAATATGTCAAATACAAATAATTATTCCAAAAGTGAGTAAATGTTATAAAAAAATGAACTCATTTATATACAATTGCATTATAGGATTTATGTAAGAATATAAAAAACATAGAATAAAGAGATAAATACAGTTAAAGAATGAACAGCAGGTCCACTGAGAAGATGTTGTGCATGTCTCATAACAACTGCCAAAGCTACTGGTGATGGTAAGCCACGAGCATTAGAAGGCAATTTTGTTGCACTACTATCTGATGGGTGATGCCCTGTAAAATATCAAATAAATCATGCAAATAATTAACAAGGGATATTTATCATCAAGAAATATTTTTATCAATACTAAAAAAAATAGAAATACAAGAGGTGTATCACATAATGAAACAAAAAAATGAAAGAACAAGTGTCACCTGCATATTTGGTTGTGATACACCAATGGGGGTTTGACTTTGACCCCCTACCCCAATGGAATTCAATGTTGGCTATTTACTAGTGGTCCCACCAGTATTTTCCAATTTGTGACCTGAAATAGATCAAAAATATAATTAAAAAAACAAGTAACAACAAAAATATAAGAAAACATTGGAAAGGATTTTGGTATTTAGTCTTACAGACCTTGACCATTCTGGTATAAACTTGAAAACTTTGTTAATGAATGATCTACAGAAAAAAAAAATAGATTTTTTTTAATGGTAATACTAAATTTACAAACAATAGTAAATTAGAAAAAATAACCAATAAGTTTTAGTAGTTTAAACCAACTTAATGTCAAGTATAGATTAAGGCTATAACCTAACTACAGTTAAAAGCATGAGGTATAAAGTGGAAACAAGGAAGTGGGAATACAATACGATAAGCACATACTCATAAAAGCAACTACGAACTTTGTCACATCCATGATGAATTGATATAAGTAGGAAAAAAAAGCATCAACAAACTGAATCAAGCAACTGAGGGCATACATGTCTTTTTAGAGATGAATGTGGTTAGATTAAATGAAAGAAGCAAATACAAACCAGACAAGAACATACACTTATGGTATAAAATATCAATGTTATTTGGTATAAGAACAAAAACATTCATCTCATTTGCATTATTTAACAAATCATTGTGTCGTGTCACTCTCTCCTCATGTTACATACACCTATTTTTTATGTCGTCAATGACCATGACCTTGTCAACTGCCATATCATACTCATCTATTTAATTTTTACCCATTCCACTTTCATCAGGTATTAAGTATTAAGTATTAACCAACAAACACCTACCTTTAGTTTTTCTTTCTTCTAGCAACGCATCACAGACCAATCCAAATTCCAAAGTTAAAAAGCTTAAAGGTCCTTGTAAACCAGAATCTATTAATCAAGATTTTCATACACCGTTGTTTCAAGAGGAAAACTGCAGGTAATCAATGTCCTACTTTTTCTGTTGATGCTATACTACCATTATCTCTAATATAATCAAATTAAATGATTGGTAAGTATTTTGAGTTACTTACCTTACCTCTTCATCATCATCAAGACAAAGACATGCAATGACATGTAGACTACTGATCCACCTTTAAACAATGCTTCAGGTACCTATCATCCAGAAAAACAACAAAACAGACAAAAATTTACACCAATCCCATCACAAACAAAACTAGCTGCTATTATCACAAATAACAAATATAATATCCTCCAGACAGTATTAAAATGTAGCAGCATCAAAACATATTATAAGATGTAAAAGTTAATAATACGAAGAAGTAAGAAGTAGACACCCACTCAGATAAACAAGGTCAACTCAGGCCTACTGTAGACATTCTCCCCTTCATCCTCTAAAACAAGATAAGCCGCGACAAGTGCATCCAGAGCCCCAATATACAACGAATTGTAAATCTTCCAATACACCTCCCTCACCTTCCTGGCCAGATGAAACAGCCCCTGCAAACAGTAATAATACGTCTCCTTGTTTTTCATCATCCATGAGATCCTTTCCTGTAGCAACGAGGTTGATTTTGCCAATTTTATTGGCCTATGCATCACATCAGAACATCAAAAAAACAAATCCATATCAACATGTTGCAACATAGTAATAGTAGGGAATGCAAAAGAACAAACATGATATATATATATATATATATATATATATATATATATATATATATATACCATCCCCAAAGGGTACAGTACTATTTACTTCCAGAGAGTGATTTTGCACTATTATGATAAAACATCTCCTCGCATTGATTTCTGAAATAAAGAGAGAATATTACCTGTAAAGTAATGTTCCAAATGGACTTGTAAAGTTCAATTATCAAACCTGTCATTTTTATACCAAGATTAAATTCAAAACCAAATTTTAGCTTGACTATCCATCATTATACCGTAACTGAGAACTGGGGACAAAAATAGCCTCAGGGGTATTTTGGGAAAGTTCCATTTTAATTAAGTTTTTGTATGAAAATATGATTGCAGTTCGTGAATTACCATAATAACACCTCCATTGTTGGCGTAATTCAGGAAAAAGCCTACAGGAGCATTTTAGGAAAAATGCTTTTATTATTTTTGTTTCACGGTTTTAGACTATGAGTCAAACTCTTTTTCTTTTAGTATAAATATGCTACGTTATAGGTATTTACAAAGAAGTTTTTCAGCAATAAAAGTCTAAATGGGTCCCTCAAGCTCACAAGGTCATCAATTTCTTTAAATACACCAGCAATATTCCCAAACCCCGACTTTATTTAACAAATCTCTTAGGTTCCAATATAGAAGGCATGAAACCATTAAGCAATATTAAAAGTTTAAACAACCATCTTGGTCTTAAATTCCCTGTTTCCTATTCAACAACTCTCTTAGGTTCTAATATAGCATTATAATAATACATTGTCTGATTAAAAATTACAGTCCTGCATTTCCCTATCTTAGTCCCTAAATTTCTTAATAAAACAAGCATCCCCAAAAAAAATTAATAGCAATCTCCTCCTACAACTATAACCATAAAAAAAGGATTCTCCATAATCGAACCAAAATTTCCTACAAATCTTTTAAATCCACCAAATCAGATCTTCCTATCTTTTATTATTAAAATATCAAAATCCAGAAAAAAAAACGATAAATTAGTAACCAACACAAATTATCCAACCTAGCATTAGATCGATGATTCGTGGTTTTACTTTTACTATGATGCAACTCTCATTACCTGGGGATGTAGGTGCATACCAAAACACTGAAAATTCATCATGTGATAATATTTATATATGTTTTAAACTACACTACAGAGAATACCGTTTTTCAGGATTTAGACAAAATATATTTCAAACAAGAAGCATCAACTTTGGCGTTATTGCTAGCATTTGAAACACCAAAAATTGAGAAATTGAGCATGGCATGGATTGAAGACTACTACTCTAGAGAATATAGATTAGAGATTCAAATGCAGCCACCTTAGGTACTAGTTGCTTCTTTTAAATCATATTCTCCTAAAACCTAACCTCATTCACTCACTATTTCATATTTGTAATACCATGTATATTTTTTAATAATTTGTTGAAGACACTTAGGAGATTGCTATCAGTTAACAAGGTGGGACACCAACTTTACCAATATCATAGGAAGAGGAACTATTACTGTAACTCCATAATCAACAAAAGGGTTGTTTGGGGATCAAAAGATTTCACAATTCTAACCTGCATTTTAAAAAAATAAAAAAGAGTTAAATTAAAGGCACAAGAAAAAAAATAGGTAAACTCAAGTGAATAAGGGTCTCGCTGAGAACAGTTGCCTTCTGTGTCCCTGAGAACATGTACAAGAACAAAACTTCATAGTATTAAACGAAACTGCCAATAAAAAATATATATTATGTTAATAAAGCAAGTAAATTACCTAAGTGCCCTTGCTATCTTTTTCTGTTCTTCAAGAGGATCAACACTTGAAGCTTAACCAAATTAATTTCTAGGTGGCAAGTTTAGAAAGTTTGGTCATATAAGCGGTGTCAACTTCCCCTGCTTCAAGGGCACTAATTGCAATCGAAATGACATTAAATACACCAGCAATATTCCCAAACCTCAGCAAATAACAAGAAAAACAAGTTCAAATAGTCTTTCTGTTTTCTGATTACGTGTGTAATTTATGTTACAGTGAGTGATACACGATGCTTGCTGTGAAATTACAGTTGCCTTTACCAATCAACCTCTTCTTCGTTTAAGGAACTGGTGAGTTTTTGCCAATCAACCACCACAATGATGCTGAAAACCCTAATCGGAGAAAATTGTTTCAAAATAGTAAAACCTTCAGAATTGTTGATTTGAGGTCAATGAGATTTAATTACCTGTTTGAAACTTGGGATAAGGATATCGGAGATGCCTTTTGGGTTGGAGCGCAAAGCTTGAAGAGACATCAATAGATTCAGATTTGACGTATATACCATACCAACATATTAGAACAGTGGATAGAGAGGGAAGCAGTGGATTGGCATTTGTCAAACAACGATTCAAAAGGAAGTATGGATTTCTTTGATGTATACGGCGTTGTTCCGGGATATATTGATAGGTGAAGGGGATACGAGAGAGTTAAGTGGAGGTGTACACGAGGTTGCCAGACCATAGGCTGTCGGACGTGAGGTTGCCAGAAAGGCCAAGCGAAGCGAGGTGATATCATCGATTATTGCAGAGGCTAGAGAGAATCGAGAGAATTTGAGAAGCATCATAAGTCGTAACAACGATAGGTACATTCTTCATGTTTCTTCTCTTTTCGTCTCTGTCTCAAGGGACTAGGGCTTGAAATGTATTGATCTTCAGAGTGACACTAGAGCAGAGATCTGATGAGACGATTAACAAGTAAGGTCAAGAGTAGTGGAGAAGCAGATAGGAGAGGATGGAGAGGGGAGAATCGATTGTGAAGATTAAAAATAGAAATAAGAGTTATACGTGTAGCAAGGAAGTCACAACCCCTAGGGCTTTGTCAGGAGTCGGTTCCACGTTATTATATGGAATATCTGATATCTTCGTGGTATATTTTAAGTATGGAGGTTACGAGACGATTTGAGGCCAGATCCAGGTCGGGATCAGGAGGTGGCAGCCAGTATAGGCCAACGTTGACAGAGGATCGTGTTAGGGAGATCATCTGAGAGGAGGTGATTGAGATAGT
Source organism: Lactuca serriola (assembly GCF_051521515.1). NCBI lineage: Eukaryota > Viridiplantae > Streptophyta > Magnoliopsida > Asterales > Asteraceae > Lactuca > Lactuca serriola. The sequence continues at coordinate 258,776,823 of NC_136412.1, read as the reverse complement.
CTAGGGTCAGATTCTGGAGATGTTTAGGTCTATCAAGACCACAATGATGGAGTACTTTGATGACAGATACGCAGCCATTGCTGAGACAGCTGCGGTTGCAGTGTCCGTAGCCGTGGCGGTTGTAGGTGCGGGGGTAGGTCAGGCCTTTTAGTACTCGGACTACGATAACATGAGGCCCTCGTCCTTCAATGGGGTTCAGTACCCGATCATAGTCATGAGATGGCTATCGGACGTGGAGGGATGCTTTTTCACATGCTCATATCCTACTAACCAGAGGGTCAGGTGTGCTCTAAACCTGTTGAGGTCCGGAGCAAAGGACTGGTGGAGATTTATGACAGTTTCGTTTTCTAATGAGCAGAGAGTTGCAGTTACTTGGGATTAGTTCAGGGAGACGTTTTGCGCTTGCCACATTCCACGGGTTGAGTGAGAGCGGCTGGCACAAGAGGTTTGGGAGATGAGATAGGGTACGGAGTCGGTGACGGAGATCACCCGCATGTTCACTGAGAGGGTGATGTTTTGCTTGGAGTTTGAATCCGAGCAGGCTCAGATGACTCGTTCTCTGAGCATGATCAAGATTGAAATCAAACAGTTCGTTGCTACTCATCGTTGTGATACTTTACTGGAGTTACAGGAGGCCGCTAGGCGGCGTGAGCTTGAGATTGAGTTGCAGTTGAGAGAACAAAGTCAGGACCCGACGCAATCACAACCTGCGTCAAAATGATTTAGAGCCGCTGACTCTATGAAAGGGATCCAGAAGGGTCGTACTTGTGGGAAGTGCGGCAAGGTGCATGATGGGGTTTTTCTTCTTCAGGGTGCCACAAGTGTGGCAAGCAGGGCCACATTGCTAGGGATTGTAGGCAGCAGACTCCAGCTTCTGGGGTCAAACTTTGTTACCAATGTGAGCAGGAGGGCCATATGAAGGCGCAATGTCCCTTACTAGCTGCCAGACCGGCGCAGGCTGCAACGCCGGCTACACTGACGATTACTGATAAGGGTCAGGGTAGAGAAGAGCCCCCGAAGGCTCAAGGACATGCTTTCCAGCTTATGGCTGAGGAGGCCAGGACAACACCGAATGTGGTGGTAGGTATGTTTCTATCCTTTATCTTATTAATTATTTTTGTTTTATGCTTATGTGTTTGTACCTATGTTAGGTACGTACTTAGTGAACTCCTTACATGCGTTGGTATTATTTGACTACGGGGCGAGTCGGTCACTTATCTATCAATCGTTCATAGGGAGTTCGGTTTGCTTGTAGGAGAGCTAGTGTCCGTTGCGAGTCACTATCACTAACGAATACGATATTTCTGCTTCTTCAGTCTATCAGGGTTGCGTTCTGGAGATCTTCGAGTTATCCTTCCCGATAGACTTGATTCTGATTCCCATGGGGGATGTATGTGTGATTGTGGGTATGGACTGGCTGAGTCGTTTCGGTGCCATGATGGACTACGAGGGTCAGCGGGTGGTAGTTCAAACCCCAAGTGGGGGAGAACTGGTTATCTACGGCGAGGGCAGCAGATTGGGTTTAGGGTTTTGCTTAGCTGCCAGGGCTCGACAGTATATTCATCACGGGTGTGCGAGTTATTTGGCGTATGTGGTGGATACGTGGGTTAGGGATCAAGTTTCAATTTCGGATGTTCCGGTTGTTAGTGAGTTCGTTGATGTGTTTCCGAAGGAGTTACACGGAGTGCCTCCGGAGAGGCAGGTCGTGTTCAGGATCGACCCAGTGCCAGGTACGGCCCTATCTCCAAGGCGTCGTACCGATTGGCACCAAGTGAGATGCAAGAGCTGTCATCTCAGACGTAGGAACTGTTGGGCAAGCAGTTCATCCGTTTGATCAGTTCCCCGTGCAGAGCGCCGATTCTCTTCGTCGGGAAGAAGGATGGTTCACACCGGATGTGCATTGATTACCAGGAGTTGAATAAGTTAACGGTGAAGAACCGTTATCCACTCTCGAGGGTATATGATTTTTTCGATCAGTTGCAAGGAGTATTTTTTGTTCTCCGAGATAGACCTGAGGTTTGGATACCACCAGGTCAAGTATAGGGAAGAGGACATGGAGAAGACCGCATTCCATGCTTGTTATGGACATTACAAGTTCGTGATGATGCCGTTTGGGCTCACCAACACATCGGCAATATTTATGGACCTGATGAATCAGTTACGCCGACCGATGCTCGATCGCTCAGTCATCGTGCTCATAGATGATATCTTGGTGTATTCCAAGACAAAAGAACAACATGAGGAGCATCATCGCGAGCTTTTTGGAGTTTGAGGCAAGAAAGGATTTATGCCAAGTTCTTGAAGTATGAGTTTTGGTTACAAGAGGTTCGGTTCCTTTGAAATCTCGTTAACCAAGAGGGGATTTTGGTCGATCTGGCCAAGATCGAGGCAGTTATGCGATGGGAGGTTTCGAAGTCTCCCTCGGATATCAGGAGCTTTTTAGGATTGGCAGGGTACTACCGGAGATTCATACAGGATTTCTCCAAGATTACAGTACCCCTCACTCGTCTGACGAGGAAGAGGGTGGGTTTTCGGTGGGGCCCTGAGCATCAAACTGCATTCGAGACTCTGAGACAGCAACTCTGCGAGGCGCCCATTTTGACACTCCCTGAGGAAGTTGAGGATTTTGTGGTGTTCTGTGATGTATCTATCACCGGATTAGGAGTAGTCCTCATGCAGAGGGGATGGGTGATAACCTATGCTTCGCGGCAGCTAAATCCGCATGAGTCAATATATCCCACACATGATCTAGAGTTGGGAGTGGTGGTGTTCGCTCTCAAGATCTGGAGATGTTACGTCTACGGGGTCTGCTATACCATATACACGGATCACAAGAGTTTGATACACATTTTAGATCATCCGAACTTGAACATGAGGCAGTGTAGGTGGCTGGACGTAGTCAAGGATTATGACTATGAAATCCTCTACCATCCGGGTAAAGCGAATGTTGTGGTAGACACCCTGAGCCGCAAGTCAGTTGGATCTTTTGTTCCAGCTACATATATGAGGATATATGTGGATTCTCCACTCATGAGCTTGATTAGGGAAGCTCAGGTTGAGGATGTCTGGCAGGAGAACTGGAAGCTTGAGAGGATCAGGAGCGAGATCACCCGATTTGTGTAGGATAGTCGATGATTGTTGACCCATTGTGCTCGAGTTTGGGTTCCGATGTCTGGTGGGGTCAGACAGATTTTACTGGAGGAGGCTCATAAGTCTCGCTTCTCTATTCACCCAGGGGACACCAAAATGTACCGAGATCTGAGTTTGAGTTAATGGTGGTCGTGCATGAAGACGGAGATCGCTTGGTTTGTCGAGACGTGCTTTATCTGCAGGATGGCAAGGCCGAGCACCAGAGGCCGCATGGCAAGCTACATCCTCTGGAGATTCCCATGTGTAAATGGGAGTAGATCACAATGGACTTTATCACCAATTTGTCGAGGACGACAAAGGGATATGATGCTATATAGGTCGTCGTGGATCGATTGACCAAGAGGGCCCATTTCCTGGGCATTCGAGAGAGTTCATCGGTTGAGAAGTTGGCCGAAGTATATATCCGCTAGATCGTTGCTCGCCATGGGGTGCCGGTCTCTATTGTCTCAAACTGGGATGTTCGATTCACCTCTCGTTTCTGCAAGTAGTTCCATGAGGAACTGGGCACGCGGCTGCATTTTAGTACAACTTATCATCCGCAGACAGACGGTCACAGTGAGCGGACCATACAAACCCTCAAGGATATGTTGCGGGCTTGCGTTATTGACTTCGGTGGGAGCTAAGACTCCTACCTACCCCTTGTAGAGTTCTCCTATAACAACAAATTTCACTCCATCATTAGTGCTCCACCTTATAAGCTGTTGTATGGGCGGAGGTGTCGTACCCCAGTCTGTTGGGGCGAGGTTGGAGACAGGGTGATGGGTCAGACCGAGGTGGTTCTACAGACTACCGAGATAATTCAATAGATCAGGAAGCGGTTGCGGACTGCTCAGAGTCGGCAGAAGAGTTACGCCGACCGGCGCTAATCTGAGTTGGAGTTTCAGGTTGGTGACATGGTACTACTAAAGGTCTCACCCTAGAAAGGTGTGATTCGCTTCAGGAAGAGGTGGAAGTTGGGTCCCCGCTACATTGGACCCTTTTGGATCATTTTCAGGGTTGGCAAGGTGGCGTATAGATTGGATCTCCTGGAGGAGCTCAGTCATATTCACAACATTTTTCATGTCTCGCAATTGCGAAAGTGCATATTAGATAAGGACACAGTGGTGTCATTAGATGATATTCGGGTCGATGAGCGCCTGAATTACATGGAGAGGCCAGCGGTCGTTCTGGAGATAAAAGTGAAGGTTCTACGTAACAAGGAGGTACCTTTGGTAAAGGTATAATGGGAGCATCGAAGGGGATCCGAGTGGACTTGGGAGCCAGAGACCGAGATGCGAGAGCATTATCTGGGGTTGTTCACCACAGCAGGCTTCGAGGATGAAGCCTAGTTCAAGTGGGGGAGAGTTGTCAAATGCCAATTTTTAGGTATGAATTTCAAGAATTTTTATACACCATTTAAGACCTACTCGACGAGTTGGAGGCCCCAACTCGTCATGTAGAAACTGATCAGGCTGCATGGTTTATGGAACCTACTCAACGAGCTGGAGGACCCCAACTCGATGAGTTGAGGCTGTGCATGAAAACCCTAATTTTTAGGGTTTTAACCCTATTTAAAGGACCTTAAATTCCCTTACCGGCCTCCCTTATCACTTTAAAATCCATAGAAACCCTAGTTCGAGCCTTATACCTTCTTGAGTGTGTGTCAAAGCCTTGGAGAGTGATTTCGGTGTGGTTGTGAAGGAACTTGGATCTTGAAGAGGTTGGAGCAAAGGGAAAAGCAGTAGATCTAACATCTACTCTGTGTTAGCAACCATTTAGAAATAAACAGTATTTACCTTGGCTTTCCATTTCTTACATCTCCTCTTATGAGAGTATATGGTCATTTTTGTTGCAAAATGGAATCATTCTCGGGTTGGATCTTGTTATGAGGACATGGTCTCATATCTGAATTCCTCTAGGCCCCATGGACATAAAGTTGTTGACTTTATCTAGTCTTAGCCCTTCTCCATGACCTAAACCTCTTCCTAAGCTTAGTTTTGGGTGTTTTAGCCTCTTGAGGCCTTGCATGCACGTAAACTTGGCAACTATACATGTTAACTACACCCTAGGGGGCTAGATCTGTAGTTTGGAGCCTTGGGTTCGCTTAAAAGTATTTGAATGAGAAAAGGGTTGAAGGAACTCGGCGAGTTGCTTAGCCAACTCGACGAGTTGGATAAGGGTTTTCCCACTTTCTGGATTCTGAGTGAACTCTGAGAGTTGGTGAGATAACTCGATGAGTTGGTTAAGATTTTTCTGATCTTCTGGACACAACATGGATTTGACGAGTTGTTTGGCAACTCGACAAGTTGACTCGAGTTTTCATGGTTTCTGAGTTCTGAAGGAACTCGACGAGTTGGGTCAATATGGACTGTTGACCTTGATCATTGACTTTGAATTTGACCAAGGATGACCAAGTTTTACTTCTAGGGGTATTTTGGTAATTTGGGTTTTTGATGGAATTAGTCATATGGTGGTTACAGGCGGTTGAGTTCGGAGCTGTGATTGGGAGTTGGATATTGTCACTACAACACTGCTTGTGAGGTGATTTTTCTTCACTATACTCAAGGGTCTAAGGCACCAAGGCCGGCCCTTTGGATTGTTATCTTGCTTTATTAGTAGTGAGATCTGTTAGATCGGTATCCTGATAGATAGGATGTTTCTATGTGGTTATGATTGGTTAGATCGGTATCCTGGTAGATTGGATGTTGCTATGCTTTGTGATCTTTAGATCAGTTTGACTGCCTGTAGAATGTTATGTGATTATCTGATATATGTGCATATGATTGATTGATGGTTGAGGCTTTTCTGCTTTGTACGAGAGCCAACAGACCGGGGCATTCCAACCCGATGGTGGTGGGCCGAGGGTATTCCATCCTGAAGATGATTGGACTCATAGTGTGTGGGCATTCCAACCCGATGGTTGTGGGCCGAGGGTATACCATCCCGAGGATGATTGGACCCATAGTATGTTGGCATTCCAACTCGATGGTTGAGGGCAGGGCGCATTCCAACCCGATGGTTGATTGGGCCCATAGTATGCTGTTATTATATGTGTGTTATTTGTTGTGCGGGTATTTTGGGGGAACTCGCAAAGCTTCGGGCTTACAATTTTGAATTCTGTTTCAGGTACTTCAGATGATCGCAGGAAGGTGAAGGCTTGATCGTGCACCTCCTCACGTTTCATGATTTTGATTTCTGGGATACTTTGATATGAAACTATTTTAAAAACATTTTGTAATAAGTAATGGTTTTTGGATGCTTGAAAAAGTTTTAAATTTTTATGAATTTTATGGATGTTACACTTTCCTTGTAAACCGTTGGGTCACTTTCCTTTATCATTTGTAGTTACATAATCTATACATCACAACCTCTCATTCAATTTCGTTGATTAACACTTACGTAACTTTTGACCAAAACACTTAATAAGATCACAAATCTCGGTGGGATTCTTATCGGTTAAAAACACTCCACTTAAGGAATTAGGAAGTCTCGTTTCCCAAGGAGTCATGCCTTAATGAAGTAATGGAGAAGTTGGTAATCGTTGATTCCATACTTTGCATAATGGGCATAAAGTTTTTTGAACCTTTCTCAGTATGCATGAAAGGCTTTTCTCTTGTGTTGCTTGATCCCAATAATCTCTCTTCTTAGGTTTGAGGCTTTCATTTATGGGGAATATTTGTCTAAGAAAAGGCATGAAAGGTCTACCCAAGTGTTGACCATCCCAGGTGGAAGATCATAAAACCAGTCTTTAGCTCTGTCTTGCATTGCAAAGGAGAATGCCCTAAGCTTGATTTGATCCCCCGTCACATTGTGTGGTTTCATGCTAACACACACAACATGAAATTTAGTGAGGAATTTGTAGGGATCTTCATTTTCAAGGCCTCTAAAGGTTGGGAGTAAGTGGATGAGCCCAAATTTTAGTTGAAGGTTTGTGGCTACTGGATAGATGATGTAAAGAGGTTGTTGAGTGACCTATTGCCTTGCCTATTGGCGAAGGGTTTGCTCACCTGGGTTTGGTGGAGGAAATTGTTGTTGTTACCTTCCTAGTTTTCCATGGTAGAAGTAAGAGTTGAGGTTTCTGTGAGTGTAGAGTCTGGGATGTTGTGAGTTGGTGGGGAGGGTTGAGTGGTGTTTCTGGATGAAGTTGATTGAGACGAGAGTTAGGGAGTTTCTATTTCGGTTTTAAATACACTTGAGAGGGGTACGTCCTCCCAAATGTTAATGAGCGGAGGGGTGGATGGCGAGAAAGTCCTGAAAACATGATGCTTCTTGCAAAGCTTTACTTGCTTTCGTAACCTCTTTGCAATCTTTTATATCTTTGTGTCAATCGGTAGTGATATACCTATACGAAAAGATCTAGGCATAAACAATTAGTAACACCATGTCCCCGACACATACACCAATTTGTTAGGAGTGTCAAAATCAACAAATAATAGGGGTACAAAATGACTCCAAATACACTGTTATATTGCACTAAAAGGTAACACAAGGCAAGCACGGTCAATTCATAGAGAAATGAGACAAATACTTATACTTGTTTGGATAAGGAACAAAGTAGTCATAAAGAAAAGGGGGCTTGAATGCAATGATTTGAAAAAATGATTAAAGAAACAAATAAATAACTAATTAACTAAAGTGAATTTATATTTTATATATAATCCAACCTTATGCTTGACAACTTAGCAATGTGATTCAAAGATCATATGGTCTTCGCTTAATTCTACCTAAGTTGGTACTTGAAAGTGTTAACAAGCTCTAACACTTCCCATTCACCAAGTTGTTAAATTCAAAAAAAAAAGCTCTTTGAAAGTAACCCAACCTTCTAATTTATGTCTAAACAAGCTCGTAGATAGAAATCAAAAGGTTGCATTAATTTTGATGTGAATGTTCCCAACAACACTCAATACTCCTCACAAGCTCGGGAATGTAAGAGTGTATGAATAAGATTTACACTAAATTCATTCAATAGAAATCATTTTAGTGATTTTTACTTGGTCAAATTCACAAAACAATTACAAATTTTGCAATTTAGATAACCTGAATGATCTAACCCTAATTCAAATGACCAATAATAACTAAAATTAGAATCAAACATTCGATTGAAGCGAAATCAAATTCATTAGACAAAAATTTAAAGCAAACATCAAGTCTTATGATTGAATCACAACCAAGAAGTCAAAACATAAAGTCGGAGAAACTAGAGTTCTACCCACACATAGCTACAACAAAATCCCAAATCTAGAAAATGAAATTAAAATGCTTACAAAGATGAAATCTAATGTTCACAAGTGTTAATGAAACTCAAACTGCTCCAGAAAATAGCATCCTCTACTCCAGAACTCGATAGATAAAATAATGAAGTCAGTGGCCTAATTTTATGAAAGATGAGAAAATGACACTAAACCTATGTCCATGTTTCCACGACCCGTTGAAATTTATACTGCAGAAAACACCACTCATGGAGACTCACAAAGTAGGATGCTCAAATTAGTTGAGGCTTTAAAGTACATTGTTGATATGGATCCAAATCCCCATTCGTGGAAACTCATGTTTTAATTTTCACAGCCGTGGAAGTCTCTGTATGGGTACATTCTTCAATTTTTCTACGATTTCTTCCTCCCTGATCTGAAAGTCGTGAAATCTTTTCTGCATCTTCTAGTCACCTCCCTTTGCGAGATCCCACCTCTAAAAGTCACCGAAATATAATAGAATTGTACGAGTGAAATTATATCATGAATTGTCCTGAAAAACATATAAAATGCATGAGTTTAAGTCTAAATGCAATGCAATGATATTGAATAAAAGTGCAAAATAAGAGCATAAAATGCACACACACACACACAGATATATATATATATATATATATATATATATATATATATATATATATATATATATATATATATATATATATATATCATGAGGTCCAATAGAGAAACATTATTAACAAGGAATCAAGAAACCAATCGTGAGCATCGAAATTTAAAGCGATCAATGCCCAAGGGAATGTATGTGCACTTGTACATTGGACGCACATACACCGGATTATACCATATAACCCACCTCTTTACTAAAAAAATCCACCTCTTTTTTCGTTTAAATTTTTTTAAGCCACGTTTTTTATCGGAAAAAAATGAATATACCGTTGTTCATAATTTTTCATCATCTTTCCATAGAGATCCGTATTGATATATAAAAAACATTTTTTTTCGAAAAAAAACTCACTTTATTTTGTTGTGTTTTCAGTATTTAAATTTATTTTTATCCAAAAAAACTAATTATACTAAAAATTTTAATTTTTTTGTCCTCTATTAATTAACATCAACATCGATTAAAAAAACAAAAAACATCGATCGGTTCAGATTCACAATATCGATCGGTTTAGATTCACAATGTGAATTCGAATTGTAAATATTTCAATTTTAACATATATAATGTGAATCTGACTTACTATTATTCATATTGTGAATTTGTTGTGAATCTGGTTATGAGCAGATTCACAATATAAAAACTAAATTTCGTTTTTTATACATAAATATAAATCTATGTTTAAAGAGTACCAAAAAAAAGTAAGTTTTATTATAATCTGGTCAATTGTAAAAATCTACAAACCTTCATTTTGTCGTTGATCGTTTTAAATTCCGACGTTTTATATTGATTCATTAGTTGTTTGATTAATAATTGTTCTCTATTTGAACTTTCACTCTCTCTCTCTCTCTGTGTGTGTGTGTGTGTGTGTGTGTATATATATATATATATATATATATATATATATATATATATATATATATATATGGCTAGGTTATTTAGTTTCTTACATTTATGTGTGTTAGAATGCACCAATAGAAATTAGTAAATTAAATAATTATTTAATTAAATAAATATAGATATCGAATGATTTCCATAATTATATGTATATTAAATAATATCCATAATTATAATTCTTTTGATGGAAACTAATTAAATCCGTCATTAATGTCAATAATAACAGTTTTTCAGAAAGAATTTCGCATCTAGGTTTTTATATATGAATCTTTATTTTGTTTCAGGACTCACTCACTTAAAATACAATAAAGTTGCATGGAATATAAAGAACAAGAGTGTATTCTACTATAATACACTCTCATTCTGCTGGAATACACTCTCATTCTTCTAGATATTAATTTATTTTGAAAGAATATTTTTGTTGACATTAATTACGAATTTAATTCGTTTCCATAAAAATGAGTTATAAGTATGGATAACATTTAATATACATATAATTAATACTAAATTTATATTGGTGCATTCTAGCCCACAATAGATGTAAGAAACATTTGAACATATATATATATATATATATATATATATATATATATATATATATATATATATATATATATATATATATACGGTGAGGTTCAATAGAGAACCATAATTAACCAAGGAACCAATCTTTTTTTTAACTTTTAAAACTTATTTTTTATCAAAAAAAAAAACTAAAAATACAGAAATTCATAATTTTTTATCCTTTTTCCAATAATATAAAATTCGAATTTTTTTTACGTCAAATTCACAATGTGAATCTTCGAAAATTCACAACGTGAATCCGAAAAATATTTTTCACATTCACAATGTTAATATATGAATCTAGATATTTTTAGATTTTTTTTCGATAAAGAATAAGCTCTAGAAATTGAAAAAAAGATTTTGGTTCCTTAAAGTTCCATAATTATAGTTCTCTATTGAACTTTTTCATATATATATATATATATATATATATATATATATATATATATATATATATATATATATATATATATATATATATATATATATATATATATATATATATATATAATCAAAGTCAATGTTAAGTTTAACTACAAAAGTATTCCATAGAATTGAAAAAAAAAATTATAAATTATATGAAGGATATTTATCAAGCATTTAATATAATTAAATTATAAATTTGGTAATTTACAAAAACACTTTTGAAAAAGATTAACATTAGAGATGGTTTTGAGAAAAGATTTTTATTAAATAAAGGTGAGTATAAAGTTATTTTTAGAAAATATAAAAAAAAAAAACTTTAAAATTTGCATTCACTGAAGATAAATTTTATGAGTCGTATTAAAAAGATTATTTATTTCAATTTATACCATCATATTCACCTATTGTACTCTATTAAAACTTTTTAAAGAAAGAACATATGGGAGGATAATGAGGGGGTATAATTGGCAATAAAAAGAAGAGATTCTCATGCCCGACAAAAAACGATGGATACGAGAAGCTCAAATCGAATCTAAAATGCGAACCCATTAAAATCATTTTCGTCAACAGATACTTTTGTAACGGAATCTAACGGCTGTCACTTAATAGTTTTTTAAAATTAAGACATCGTACCTTTTTTCTTTTTCTTTATCGTCATTTAGGCGATAAAAAGGCATCGTGTTTTCGGGGTTATTATTATTATTATTTTTCCATAAAATCATTTTAAAGGTTTTTTGGAAAACAAAAAAACCCTAAAAATCATAAAAATGCATAAAAAAAATACCTAGAGATCATAAAACTTTTTTTTTGACATTTTTTATTAAAAAATCACAGGTTTTTAAAGAAAATCGGTGAAAAAAAATGAAAATTTTTTTTTATAAAAAAAATTAATTTTTTATTTGTTTTTTCAGCGAATTTTTATAAAAAGCTGCGATTTTTTATAAAAAAAAAATTCAAAAAAAAAGTTTTGTTATCTCTATGTATTTTTTTATGCATTTTTATGATTTATAGGGTTTTTTTGTTTTCCAAATAACCTTTCCTTATATATATATATATATATATATATATATATATATATATATATATATATATATATATATATATCCCTATTCTAATAAAAGAATAAGTTTATTCTCATTTTGACATATGTCATCCTATTAGGTCCCCTAATTAATATCATGCCACTTGTCAACTTATTTATTCTCCACTAGTTTATAACCCGTGGGAACCACGGTTATACAATTAATTAAACTTTTAAAATAAAAACTAAAAATTATTAATCAATTAATTTAAATAAATTATTAATTAAGAGATTTTTTAGTTATATAAATTTTAACTATTGATTTAAATAAATGTGTGAAATTATATCATTTTATAATTTGTATTAAGTTTATTTTAATTTTTATTCTAATGTTATTAATTTAATGTAATTTAAGTGGAAAATTTAAAATTTAAAATTTAAAATTTAAAATGAAAAATCAATAGATTACAAATGGCATGCATTAATTAGAAGATATCTCTATACTAATAAAAGAGTAGTTCTTTTGCCATGTGTCATCATATTAGACCTCTTAATTAATGTGTTGCCACTTGTCAATCTATTAGTTCTCTATTTTAAATTTATTAGACATCATCATTAATGTGATGCTATTTGTCAATGTATTTATTCTCTATTTTAAATTTTAAATTTAAATTTTATATTATTGTTTTCATTAATTAACAAATAAAAAATGTCTAATATATATTAAAAATTAATTTTACATATTTATTTGAATTGACGATTATAATTTCATATAACTAATAAAAACATCTTTTAATTAATAATTTATTTAAAATAATTGATTAATAATTTGAAGTTTTTACTATAAAAGTTTAATTAATTTTATAACCATGGTTCCCACGGGTTATAAACTAGTAATATAATATGGTGACACATGGTAAAAGGAGAATAAAATATGCATTAATTCGGGTGCTTAATAAGATGACACATGTCAAAAGGAGAATAAAACTATTCTTTTATTAGATAGGAAGATTTCAAATTTCAAAATTTAAAATTTTCATTCTAATTACATTAAGTTAATAACATTAGAATAAACATTAAAACAACATTAATACAAATTTAAAGGTCACATATTTATTTAAATCAACATTTATAATTTTATATAACTAAAAAAATTTCTTAATTAACAATTTAATTAAAATAATTGATTAATAATTTTGATTTTTTTTACTATGAAAATTTAATTAGTTTTAAAACCGTGGTTCCCACGAGTTATAAACTAATATATATATATATATATATATATATATATATATATATATATATATATATATATATATTGTAAAAATTTTGAAATCACCAAACTAGTACGGCTTGGAAATTGGAAAATTTGGCAAGAGTGATGTGGAATTGTGGATTGTGGCATAGGGTTTTTAACTTTTGTTTTTGGGGGCAATGTGCGAGGGTAAGTTGGTCATTTTGTCCTACGAGACTTTCGTTAGATAAGTAAGGGGTCGTTTGATTTGCACTTACCTAGTCTGGTCAGAGCTGACTGCTGACCCGGTCAGTAGTCAGACTGTTTGATGGGCCTCCATTGTGGCTGACTCGGTAAGTAATCAATGACCAAGGAGCTGACTCGGTCCAAAAAAAAAAGAGGCTGACCAGATTTTTCTTCTCCTACGCCCTAACACAAATCGCCGCTATTCTTCCTTTTCCTTCAACATTCAGCGCAACGCAGCAACAGCTCCATCGATTCAACCCAACGCAGCAACAACTCCATCGACGATTCCCTTCGGCTTCCGGTGAACCTCCTGCGCCGACGATCGACTGCAGGTACGCAGCAACAGCTCCATCGTGCTTTTTTTTTTTTCTGAAATCACAAAGCCCCTTCAATGTTTGCTGACAAATCGACGATTACCTCCAGCTTCCGGCGAACCTCCTGTCCGGCGAAGTAACAGCTCCGGCGAAGTAACAGCCCCGGTGAGGAGATCGACTGTAGGTACGCTAGTTCGTGCCTTTTTTTTTTCTGAAATCACAAAAGTTGCTGTCAAATTGATGATTTTATTCTGAATTTAGTGTTTGAAATTACTTCTTTCATTATTTTTGGATTCAATTAGAACAAAGGGTTGGCATAGGTGTATGTGTATTACCAATGTTTGCTGTCAAATTAGTGTTTGCTGTCAAATTAGTGTTTGCTGTCAAATTGTTTATGAAATCTGATTTTATCTATATGAAATCTGATTTTATCAAATTAGTGTTTGCTGTCAAATTAGTGTTTGCTGTCAAATTGTATTACCAATGTTTGCTGTCAAATTAGTGTTTGCTGTCAAATTGCTTGTGTATGAAATTTGTATGAACTAATGTGTGAAATCACAGCCCCTTATATAGTTGTTAAATCGAATGAATTGTTTACTGTGTGTGTATATGATATGTTTATGTGCATATGTGTGTAAGATCAAAATGCTCAAGAGAATGATTAGAATTTGTTACATAGGTGTATGTGTATTACCAAACTGATATATGAGATATTGTCTTCAAGTTATGTACTGTGTATATGATATCTCCCAAGTATTGTCTTCAAGTTGTATTAACTTTAGGTTAAACAAAAAAAATATATATTTTATCTTATTGACATCAAGCAAATAGTGTTTGTCAATGTATTTATTCTCTATTTTAAATTTTAAATTTAAATTTTATATTATTGTTTTCATTAATTAACAAATAAAAAATGTCTAATATATATTAAAAATTAATTTTACATATTTATTTGAATTGACGATTATAATTTCATATAACTAATAAAAACATCTTTTAATTAATAATTTATTTAAAATAATTGATTAATAATTTGAAGTTTTTACTATAAAAGTTTAATTAATTTTATAACCATGGTTCCCACGGGTTATAAACTAGTAATATAATATGGTGACACATGGTAAAAGGAGAATAAAATATGCATTAATTCGGGTGCTTAATAAGATGACACATGTCAAAAGGAGAATAAAACTATTCTTTTATTAGATAGGAAGATTTCAAATTTCAAAATTTAAAATTTTCATTCTAATTACATTAAGTTAATAACATTAGAATAAACATTAAAATAACATTAATACAAATTTAAAGGTCACATATTTATTTAAATCAACATTTATAATTTTATATAACTAAAAAAATTTCTTAATTAACAATTTAATTAAAATAATTGATTAATAATTTTGATTTTTTTTACTATGAAAATTTAATTAGTTTTAAAACCGTGGTTCCCACGAGTTATAAACTAATATATATATATATATATATATATATATATATATATATATATATATATATATATATATATATATATATATATATATATTGTAAAAATTTTGAAATCACCAAACTAGTACGGCTTGGAAATTGGAAAATTTGGCAAGAGTGATGTGGAATTGTGGATTGTGGCATAGGGTTTTTAACTTTTGTTTTTGGGGGCAATGTGCGAGGGTAAGTTGGTCATTTTGTCCTACGAGACTTTCGTTAGATAAGTAAGTGCGTTTCCAAGAGACAAAATTCATAAACACAAGATAAAGATGTAAAAATGACATGTAAATCAAGTAATAGAAGTTGTACTTTTTATGGGAAGGCGTTACCAAAAGATTCTTGTGACGTATAAAATGGAAAGGAATGGGGCCAAGGTTCATAGTTGGGAGAATCAATAGGGCACGTGTCATGTCGAGAAACAGTGATTCCCACTACCCCATCAAGCACTCCCTACAGCTTGCTGTACTCAATTCATTCAACCAACATTTGACTTTTGACACCCTAAATTTTATATACAAAATCTAACTCATTCAAACAACGTAAAATTATGTAACTTTTAATTTCATCCGTAGCCGTGTCAATGGGTGTAGCAATTTGGATGATGGTCAACACCCTTCAAATTTTTAGGGCCTTGTTTTTTATATATACATTTTTATATTAGTTAGCTTTTAACCACTAAATTTTAGTTATAAAGCTTCGAATCTAAAAAATAATACACATCGTGAGTTGATGAATAAATATAGAGATTTTTAAGCTTGAAAAAACATTTATTTGAGAAGGAAATCATTCCACATTGTTGCTCAAATAAAAAAAGGACGAAAAGTCTGTATAAATAAAAAAAAAAAATAAGAATCAAATACAATCCATTTAAATAAAACGAGTTAATTAATTAATTGACATGCTTTTAAAACAAATATTTTTTCTTTGTTTTTAACGAAGCCATAAAAAAACAAATTAGTTCAAATTTTATTATTAGTGAGCCTTTATTAGTTCCAATTATATTATTAGTGAGCTAAGTCTTGAGTCTAGTTTTAGTTTGTTTAGACTTGTTTTGTAAAATGAGCTGATATTAAGCCGAATTTGAGCATGGTGGATTATTCACAATCCGAGCACGAATTTTATTTATAAGGCTTGAATAAAGCTGAGCTCAAGTTTTTATAATTTTAAACGAGTCAATCTTGAGCTTGATTATCGTCAAATCTCTTTTTTTTAATCTAGGGCCTGGAATCGATTTAAATCAGCCTTGATTTCACCGATATTACATACAAGACGTGAATTCTCAGAACTTTTTAGTATATATTTAATATTGTTGGACTAGAGCCATTTATTGGTTTTTTAAAAGCGACTAGTTCTGTATATTAATTGCGAGTGATTGAAAGTCGATGCCAACAAACTTCATTGAATCAAAATTTAAAAAGGGCCATTTTAAATAATATTTGACACCATTAACCATCCGATTTGCCAAAAATAATATCATGTCTCATTGTATAAAAGAGAAACAACAACACGAGAAGTTAATATATATTTTGATTTTATTATATTACAAGATAATATGATAAAACATTTATATATTTATTTTATTCTTTTGAAGAAAAGACAAAACTATCCTTATCAATCTACTCTTGTAGCATGTGGATGGATTGGATGATGTGGTGTTGTCATGTGTGACCTCCTCACCAGGGTATCTTTTGTCCCATTCCCATATTCCCTTTCTTTCTCATGGGAATCTTCTTTAACATTATTTCTTACATATCTTGTAAAAAATTAAAATTTCTAACAAATTGGTAAAAACAAAAATAAAAATTACAACAATTTGTTAATTTCAATCTGTTCCTTGTGGTCTCGACCCTTGATCATAGACACATAGCATTAGGTGTTATTATTGGAATATAAGTTAGATGCATTACAAAGAATCACGTGTTTTTTTTTTGTTAAAAATACATATAAAAACACTACACATGAAAAGACAAAATACAATAATACATTGTAAGAGGAATTTGAGTACATGGGACCATAAATACTTGGAATTATTGAAAAATTCCCATGCGAGAGAATAAAACCTTTTTCCATGAAAATGAATACGTATACATACATTGAATCATACCAATACCATATATGTGTGTTAATATTGATTTGATATTTCTATTAGCTTTGGTGTTAAAAAGAACTTATGATTTATCATCATGTTTGAAAGAAAAAGTACTAAAGACACTTGTACTTAAGATTTGAATTTAGTAGATGATCCAAATAGATATCCACAAATAGTTTATAAAAGTCATATTCAAATAAATTCATCGGTTGATAATGTGTTATTGTTTTCTTTTTCAACGTCTTTATTAAGTGGGTAGCACAATGCATGGTGTACTTTGAGTCCAATGAATTCCACTCACTCACTTGCTTTGATTTATCTTTTAGCAACCTTCTATTTTCGTAGATTAGTTACAGTAATAGTAGCACCCTTATAAAATATCTAACACTATATAAAACTCATTTGAGATATAAATTATGTACTATATGTCCTATTTTTAAAAAAAGAATCGATGTCTTCTTTGTTTGGATAGGATAAGAAAAAGAATTACTATGGGATCCACTCATGATCTCACTATCTTGTTGGATTGAACGGTTGGAAATAAACAATCCAACGAATTATGTTGTCTATATTTATAAAATAGTCTTTGAAGTGAATCAAATCAATAAACAAAATCCATATGATATAAAACTTTATATCAAAAGTATAGTACTCTATTTTAAAACGAACAAAACCATTATACAAGTCATATTAGTCAAACAAATATTCGTCTCTTATCCGTTCAATACACTCTAACAGCTTTCACTGATTATTATTATTATTATTATTATTATTATTATTATTATTATTATTATTATTATTATTTCTTTAGACAAAATTACATAAAGTCACAAATATTCATTTATCAGGCGCACTTGAAAACACTGAACTGAAGTGATGGTGTATTGGTGTTGGTGTTTTGTGATGTGACACTGAAGAAAACAATTTTTGGTTTTCCTAACATTTGTCATGGATTTGGAAAATTAGGTAAGTTATTAGAGATGCTTCTTGACGATTTAGTAGACGGATTGCCATCTTCTAATATGTAAACCGGTTTCGATTTAGACACAACCGCTTTGTTTATCATCATATTGAGTTTCCCCAACAATTACGCATTTACCCAACGAAGTTTCAAGAATCTTTGTTCATTATCCTGAAAATCATTAATTTTTTTTTCAAGTAACGGGGTGTGTGTTGTTCATTATCTTGGTTGTGTTGTTCATTATATAAATTAAGGATAAAAAAATCATTTTATATGGGTTAGGGACCAACCATGTAAACAACTGAAACCAAAGGGACCATCTTCATCAATAAAAAAAAAGGTTAGGGCTGAATTTGTGGTTTTTTCTATAAAACACAAGGACCATTTATGTAATTTAGTTGATTAACAAAGAAGCAAAAAAAATTAGGTAGAAACAAGTGGAACTGTACAAGAAAGATAGATTCTCGAAAGTGTCGGCCGGAGGAATCGGTTCGCCACATACGATTACGATTTACGAACGGTGTGGCTTCGGTTGTAACTGGTGGGTCCCACCCTAAAGATTCCCCTTTCCAAACAAAAGCCACCCGTCCATTTCCCAACTTTTATATCCCCTACAACACGCACTGTCCCCTAAAAACTCATTCCCAATCATCAACCGTCCTTTTTACCCATATTACCCTTACTCACCCAACATATTTACCACAAAAAGGGTATTTCTGTAATTTGCACTCCGATCATGACCAAAGCTTAAAAGATGATTACGTACATAGCTTTACACTTGTTGGTACCAACAAAGATATTGGATTAAAAAAACAAACAAATTGTAAAAAATAAGTACATGATAAAAAAGAAAGATAATATCCAGAAACAGAAAGAAAATTATTGTGCAACAGGAAAAATGATTGAAGCATGGATTCTTCTTTTTACATGCTTACACAAATCATGAAGGACAGCCAGCAAAAGGGTAACTTTTTTTTTCTCAAGATCATGCATGTAGTAGTGACTTGTACGTCATGCATTAGACGTTGTACCTGGTCAAGATTTGACCATTCTTGAACTAGAAGTAGGGATTCCAAGAAAAAAAGGTTGCCAAAAGAGGAACAACTCAAGAAAAGCAGAAGACTGCTTTCGGTTCTTTAAACCACTAGGCGCAAGTGTGTGTTTGTTGGTGTATGAGAGAGATTTATGAATGATGTTAAACAAAATGTGGGTTAACATTCTATGATACATCAAAACATATATATATACACATGATTTTTGTGAACAAAAATAGTACAAAATCTTAACAAGAAGAAAGAAAGCATCCATCCTGTTGATTTGAGGTGGCTATTGGCTAAGGCTTATTTTTGTTGTTTGATGAAATGAGGTGACAGAAGCTTTGTGACTGTGAAGCCAATGAAGGTGTCGAGTTTAAATAGTTCCTTTAACTTGTCATCACATAAAATCCTTCGTTTGTCGGATGGATCCTGTGGAAATAGCAATGTACTTTCATTTATTTGTTTATTATAAAGTTATTAACATCCAACTTTATTTTCTTCTTATTAGCTATTACAATTTACAACCTTCTACTTTTGGACTTTTTCTTATTAAGACATTGTACTTTAAAAATATAACTAATTATAGCAATGTGCATTCAATTTTTTTTTCTAGGGTTTAGGTTGAAAATATTCACCATGTACTCATCTAGATTTAGTTACTAAACTTTTTTTTGGACACGCATATGATCATTTTAACTTTCAAACTTGTACTCCTTACCCCTCTTTGGCCAATTTTGCTTTACAAATTTGCCCAAGTTTTAATTTTTGCTACAAATTTGGTCTCAACTTTTTCTTTGGGGGTAAATTTGTATAACTTCTTTACAACATTTCTACAAAAAAAAAAAAAAAATGGCAACTTTGTAGAATTTTTTTTACAAATACATGTAAAAACATTTCTTGACATTTTTTTTTAAAACTTGTTACAACTACATCTTCGTAAACATTTTTACAACTTCGAAAGATTTTTGTAAAAAATTTGTAAATAGTTTTTACAAATTTTGTAAAAGGAAGTTAGAAAAAATAATTCTACGTGGTTGGAAAAAAAATTGAAAACAACCTTTGTTTTTACAAATATTTTACATCTTTTTTTTACGGCATTGTAAAAAGCTCACAAAAAAGCGTAAAAATTTGTAAAAACGAAGTTGTAAAAAAAGTTCTTGTTACAAAAAAAATTGGCTAAAGAGAGGTAACTCGTGAAACATGTGATGAAGATAAATTTTGAAAGCTAAATGATCATGGTTAAAAGTTGTAAGGCAAATTTCAACCTAAAACCTTTTTCTTATTAGGATATTATACTTTGAAAAATCTATTCAATTATAATATCAGTGATAATTGCTTTTGTAGTTGGATGACATTGCTATAATGGATAGATTTTTCAACGTACAATTTTGTAATACAAAGAAAAGAAAGTAAAATGCTAGAATAAACAAATCAATGGAAGTACATTGCTATTTCTTGCATTTTACCCTTTCAAATAAACTCAGATAAAAAGAGTAAGTACTAAATTCACACCTGAAGATCATTCCTTTTGATATATTCCCAAATTCTCTTCACAACTTCAGAACGAGATAGTTCAATTTCACCTGTACCAAAGAATTGCACCAGTGCTTCTGACATTGGAAGTGGAATAACAAATCCAGAACTCTTTGTTTTTTGCTTCTTTTCCTTTTGCTCTGCTTCATCTAAAAAAGAACAAATATAAAAAAGTTAGTATTTTATCTATAAAAATAACCAGCTACAAGTATACAACATCTGTTAATCTGTTATTAATACCTTCTTTCACTCGTTTATTTTGTTTCTTCTTCGCTAAAGGCTTGACTGAAACTGGAGTTTCTGAATAAAAACATGTAACTAATTATCTGACAAAGTAGTATAAATCACATGACTTGATTCATCTTTATCTTTATATAATATAAACATAGGATAATAGTTAATACTTAATAGTTGATACCCTGTTCTTCTTCTATTGGCCATATATGTTTGCTAAGTGCTTTATTCATTTTAAACATATCAATGGATTTCACACGGAATAATTCGTGTAGCATTTCATCACATAAGATTTTTCGTTTGTTTGCTGGATTCTGTAAATCTTTCTCTTTAATGTAAGCCCATATCTTCTTCACAACCTGAAGCATCAAACAAAGAGAACCTCAGTTAAAATTGTTGATTTTACAGAAAAACTTGAAAGCATAATGTGAGTGATGATATACCTCAGTTCTAGCCATTTCCGACTCTCCAGTAAACTTTTGAAGTTGAGGAGAAAGTGCACATGGTTTGCTAAAACCGCCTCCCTTTTTCTTGTGCTTACTTGATAAGACAATTAAAGTAGATTATGATTTATTAAAAAGAAAGATGTGGAGATTAATCAATCAAGCTACTCTGAATAGAAAACAGTTGATCAAGATTGCACAAAAGGTAAGTAGTATGATAGCCTTTGATTAACAAGATATATCCTAATATGCTCAAATGACCTTTTTCCATGATTTGTTGATCCATATTATCTTTGGTGAAAGTCTGCCTATCATTAAGACTTAAGAGAGTTCATTTATGAATTATCTTGGAGACTTGGACAATTCCTTTTTGGTAATCTCTAACACTATTTCAAGATAATCGAATCACATTCATGCTTTCAAGAACAAGATTCAAAGCTAGTTGCTTCACTGGTTTCTCTTTGTTTGACAACTATAACTTCATCAGAACACCATCTTTCCCTCTTAATGAGAAAAATTCAAAACAACATTTACAATTAAACCTAGACACGAACCAGCATTCGACAAACAAGACCAATTATATGTTACTCACAAAAGCTTGGGAATATTGATCAACAATTTCACATTTTATATCAGGGAAACTAATCAGGTTCAATTTCAAATGAAATAAATGCAGCTACACCAACCCTATAAATTAAACAATAACACATAAAGACGCTTACCTGTCTATCTTCGTCGATTCGGCATCACTTTCTTCCTCTTGTTGGTCATCATCTCCTTCCTTGGAGGCACTTCCACCATTAACGCTCTCTTCCACCTTCGCATTCCCCGATTCCTCAGCGTCTGCCTCCGCGTTATCATTCGTATAGTGAGACTCAAGATACAAATCAATTTGTTGTCTAATGTAGGGTTTTCTGTCGGATAAATCAATACCCAAATCTTGTTCCATTTTGCGGCGGACGGTGGCGGGAGTGGCGGTATCGAGGTCGGATGTTCGTAGAACATGGTGCAAACGTTCCAGGAGTTCGGAATCCGTCAACATATTGGATTGGATTGGTTTGGAAAATGGAAATGGAACAGTGGGTGTTTGATTTTGGGCAAGGGTTTGGCATGCAGACGAAGCAAGGGATGATTAGAACGAGGGGTCTGAATGAAACTAGGTTAAGTGGGGATATTCTCTAACCCTGCAACTCTGCACACATTCAAGAAACCTTTATTGGTAACCAACAAAAATGCAATTTTTTTTCTTTCTTTTTGGATCATCTCGTGTTTTGATTTTTGTTTATGTTTTTGGATAATGTTGTGTTTTAAAATTTTGTATTTTATTTGCATCGTGTGTTTATAAGAACTATGTCTTATCCTGTTGCATATGCAACATATAAAAGTAATACATTACGAAAACTCATATAATATAACAAATAGATAAGATGGTGATAGTCTGATAGATGTATAAGGGCGAGAGAAAAAAGTACCCCACATGCATATGGTCTAACTCATATTTAGCAGAATTTTTGAACTTAGTGCTTCTAAATACAAGATCAAATCTCTATGAATAAATATATTTTTTTATCATTTTGTTTACATAGTACATGACTTGTAATGTGTTATACAAGTAATACAACAAGAGTTATCTAGGATGAGGTCCGTAGGCAATTGCTACAATTATGGATAGAAGCGTCACACATGTCCAAAGATTGTTGGTTGAAGAAAAAGTTTGTTGAAAGCTACAGGATAACTTCCAAAACAAGAGATGGAGGATGAATGGCATTTTGACGCACTCTATGTCATAAGAAAACAAGGTACCATTCATGGAAATGATGGGAAGTGTATTGATAATGAGAATGGCCAGATATTGATTTGAAATGCATGAGTGACGATCAGAAGAAACTACGAGGCTAAGGAGTAGAAAAGGGCTAAGGAAGTTGTGTGATACTTACAGCCAACAAAACATTATTGTCGATCGTTTAGATTGAAAACACAATGACCATGTATGCATCTTCATGGTGTTCCTTGGAGGATAAAGTATTTAGTAGACTCGAACAACATAAAAGAAATTCTGCAACAAAAGATAGGGAGAAAATTGCACGTATTTGATCGAGTGTTGATGCACCTGAAGATCCAAATGACACTAATGCTGGTGAGCAAGTAGTTACTCAATCAAGCAAAGTGGGTGAAACTATCAAGCAAAGTAGGTGAAACTGAATCACTTCCTCCATAACATAGGTAAACGGAAATAATCTTGAATCCAGATTCTAAGTATGCTAATGTAATCATATCATAATAGTGTAAAAGAGACGAAGATGTGTGAAGAAGCACCACAAAACTCAATTTGGAATAAAGTGATGAAAGAAAAGGTTACAACATTTGAGCATAGTCATACGTGGGAACCGGCAAAACCAAGATATATCAAACCCATTTATTGTTAATGATTCATACAAAATAAAGTGTCGTCCGGATGCATTAATCGAGAGACACAAGGATTGCCTAATGCTCGAGGGCTCTCACAATGATATATATTATACTATGATGAAATGTCTAGTCCAATATCATAGTTCATTATTGTATGGGTCGTGCTAGCCCTTGCGGAAAGTGAAGACTAGAAATTGTGGCAGAGGGATATGAAAACGCTTTTTTGAATGGAGAGTTGGATCGAGGGTCTACATAATTAAATCAACCAAAAGGTTTATGAGGATGTAGTTAGTCCTATTTATGTGAGCAATCTGAGAAAATATTTTTAATGGATTAAAGTAGACACCAAGATTTCGGTATGGTAAGATTGTTAAATTTCTTACTTGAAGCAGTGATTCAATGACGCAAAGTAACTCAAGTTTTTTCATCAAATAAAGAGAAAGAAAATTGGCAATTGTGTTGGTCTATATGGATGACTTGATCATTATTAGGGATGACATAATAGAAATTCATGAAATAAGAGAAAATATACCAACGTCGAAAAATATACTTTAGGAATTTGGCATATTGTAGTGCAATCCAGTCTCAACATTGATCGATCCAAATGTCAGGATCTATGCACACAAAGGTGAAGAGTTGGATGATAGAACGATGGAGCCAAATGACAGGATATGTGCACACGAATACTAGTTACGGGTCTAGGTTGGGTCGTGTAAGAAAAAAAAAAGATTTAAAGTTCCTACAATTGTACCTAAATGAGGTCTTATATCTTGATATATTTTCACAAATGTATCATTACTAAAACTTGAGTAAATTACATGAATGGTCTCTGTGAATTTGGGTAATTTGCATGATTGGTCTCTAACATTTTTTAACTTGGACGATTCCTATGGTTTGCTTTTGTTACGTCGTTGGTCCCTAACATATATAAAATGACTAGTTTACCCTTACATTTTATTTTTAAGATTTTTGAAAATCTTTATCATTCATTTATATTTTTATTATTATACAATTACTAAGGACGTACAACCATCCAATGCACATGTATAACCATATTACCGCACCACCTGGTCCCTTATGTATTTTCCAACCAAATAGCCTCCTCACCTCATTTGGTTTCTCTAGTGAGCTCAAAGAGTAGTTGAATGGGCCTACCCTCACCATTCACCAATTACGGATTACACCACCTCTTCAATCCATAAATTTATTTCTCCTTCACCTTTCTAATTTTACTAGTGCAAAGAATAGTTCTTATCTACGACACTTCTCGGAATGCCACACCCATAATACCCTCACCTTCTTAGTAAGAGAGGGAGAGAGAGAGAGAGAGAGAGAGAGAGAGAAAGAGAGAGACATATGGAAGCTATGGTTGTCTTCCATTCTTAAGAGCTTCACCAACTCTTTGAAAAACCTATTATAGGTCTAGATAGATTCATCAAGCTCGCCGGAATCCATGTGGTTAGAAGCTTAAGAACTCAATCATTGATCGAAGTCGAGTGAGATGTTTCTTGTGGTTGGCCTTCTTCGTATATCTATCACTTCCCCTGGCTCTCATCCTTTATTTTACAATAATTCATTTATATATGGTTGTCTTCCACTCTTAAGAGATTCACCGGCTCTTTGAAACACCTATTATAGGTCTAGATAGATTCATCAAGCTCTCTGGAATCTGTGTGGACGGAAGCTTAAGAACTCGACCATTGATCGGAGTTGAGTTATGAGATGTTTCTTTTGGTTGTCCTTCTTCTTAGATATATCACTTCCTCTGGCTCTTATCATTTCTTTTATAGTAATTCATTTGATTATGGACGTACTTAAGCCGATAATGGACTTTCAGGCAGCTGAGTGAGGGGTGAGAGATGAGTAAGGGTTGGCGTTTTGGGGAAGTAGAACTTGGATAGAATTGTCGATTTGCTTCTCATATGGGGTTTCAAATATCATCTTCTTCATTGATCTTCTTCTCATATGGAATGCCTGGGTTGTTTTCAACTGAACTGAATCTCTTACAAGAGATGAAGATGATAGTTGTAATAATGGAGGTTTCCAACAAGACCTGCAACTAAAAACCAAGTTTCTGATTGAACTTTCATCTTTCCCCTTTTTCCTTTCCTCTCGATTTTTCAATCTCACACATTTTTTCCTCTTCTTCCGAATCTAGATCAACTATCCTCCCAAGTTGAGATCGACGATGCCTCATTCTTCTCTCACTGGAAACCTAATAACTGTTTTGCCTACCGTTCCGATGAATAGAAAACCCAACACTGTTCTTGACCTTACGTTCTCAAACCCCATCCCAGATCTCAAAAGAAATTCTGACGATATAAAGCCCAACACAATTTTGCAGTCAATCAGTTTGTCTCATCTTTATATTCTTTGATTACAATCAACATTCAAGCTTAATTTTACTTGTTTGATTTGTAGTCAATCAGTTTGCTCCCAAATTGAGATCGATGATGCATTCTATCTTCATTGTTCTTGTTTTTCTTTTATGAACATAAGGTAAAATAATGTTTGATTGTGGGATTGTTCTTGATAATCAACAAGGAAATAGCAAGGTTACATAAGGATGTGTGGTTGTTACGGAGGTGGTGGTTGTTGTCGGAGATAGCGGTGGTTACCGGTTTTAGGTGGGGTTTGTGTAGAATAGTGCGTCCCATTAAATAAATATAAAAAGAAATAAATAAATAAATACATCAATAATAAAACTAATTAAAAAGGGAAATATCTAATAAAGTCATAATATTTTTTGTCAGTTTACGGTTTAATCCCAAATTAAATTTTGTTTACAAAGAAAAGACAGATTATCGGCTAAAACTTCGGAATAACCCTTCGTGGCCGGTTTCACTGATTTAGCCACTATCTCGTTTTTTTCGTTAATTGATCCAAATTTTGGGGCTTTTTCATTATTTTTTTTCTAATAACCAAAATATTGAGACTTTTCTGAAGATTACCTTTAAACTAATGTATATTATGATGGGTATTATGCAAAACATATAAAATCATATGTGTGCATGCAACCCCAATACTAGATCTATGTTTTCTCAAATTGAACATACAACTTTGAACAACAAAATAGAAACCCTAGAACACTAGCATATAATCAAAATATACAAATAGGATTGGAGAAACATACATTTAAGATTGTTATTATAAACAATCTTGAATCCTTACTTGAAAACCTTTGGTAGCAAGTGTCACAAGTGTCGTGCCTCTAATGGTTCACACTCAAACCCTAGCAACCAAGGGACTTAAGAAGAAAGAGGAGAATAGAAGCAAAAAATTGGAATTTCCTCTAAGGAATAAGGCATGGACGAAATTAAACCCGAAGAGGGGTTTATATAGGTGTTAGGAAGATATTGGATAAAGCATGTATCTTCAAGATAACATTAATCTCTTAACTTCCTCTGTAAGGCATCCACGGCACCCTTAGAGCCCAAGGAAACCCTAGAAACATTCTATATTTCGTTCCCCCTCTTTATAGGAGGTTCTAGAATTCCTCAATGCTCAACTATTGAACATTGTCACATTTAGTCCTCCTATTTTTAATTAATTCAATTAATCCCAAAATTAATCCAATTAATTTTTGGTTAATTATTAATTAGATAATATTATTTCCAATTAATATATTATTCTCATAATATATTAACAAATTATTTATTTTGATTTCTAATTAATTTTATTAACCATATAATAAATTAATAAATCATTATCTCTCTCTCTCTCTCTCTAAAAGTTATCATATTCAATTGCTAGGTTTGAGGGCAACCCAAAAGGACTACGCTACCACCAATTCAAGTTTATACCAGTTATAGTTATGGGCTTAGACACCTAATCCAACATATTATATGATCTAAGTTAATATGTACCATTCCCCATCTTCTTTATTGCGCTCTTTCTAGGCTCATTGTGTGTTTTCTCGTCATCGTCTAACCCAACAACAAAAAGCTCACTCATAAGCATCGTTAACTCCATCGATTTTCCAAAACCATCTGCTCACAACTCTAAGATCATCTTTTAATCTCCAAATAAGGAAAGGAGAAATGTTATTTTTTACCCATGTTGATTTTTTAAGCACGATGGTTCATTCTTCATGGTTTTCTAGCCCTTTTGTAGGAAAACGAGGGTCAAGTAAGACTTGAGCCAGGGTATCAGTCGTTAAACCTTGTGGGATTCATCTTTTGTTTTTAACAACAGTATGGCCAACACCATTAGTGTATGGGTTGGAATCATTGTTCGATTCATGGGTAGCTAATAGGAACATCCGAGTGTTGGAACCATGGTTCGAGTCATGGTTAGGTTATAGGAACATCCACATGATCAGCAAAGATTTTCTCCTTTCTTCAATTGGAGATTGTGTAGTGACCCAAAAATCAAGGGTAAAAATTTCATTTTTAATATAGCTAAAACATTGATACCATTTATTTAAAACATTTCAAATCATCATTAAGTAAAACATTTATCAAAGTCCATCCCAAAATCATTCATGACGGAAATCGTAGGTGTGTGCACTGTGATCAGTTCGAGCCCTTCCTTTCCAAAACGATGATACCTGAAACAATAAAGAAAACCTGTAAGCACGAAGCTTAGTGAGTTTCCCAAAGCATACCATACACACAATCCACATAACATATATCCTGTTAGCTATAAAAGCTACATGTACCACATAAGCCATGCATACATAAAACCTAAGAAAGCCATGGGCTACCCCACATGGACTTACATCCAATGTCATGGGCTACCCCACATAGTCTTTACCTAGGACTGCCATGGGCTACCCCACATGGTCTTTACCTAAGACTGCCATGGGCTACCCCACATGGTCTTTACCTAGGACTGCCATAGGTTACCCCACATGGTCTTACATCCAATGCCACAAGCTCCCCCCGGGGTCTTCCATGCAAGTATCACAAAGACAACTAGCATAACACATATCATATAAGCACTAGCATACCACTTAGCATAAAGCTAACTACCATACCACATATCTCTACTACAACTAGTATACCACATAACATAAAATGGGCCGGCCTTGGTGCCTTAGACCCATTGGTATGGTGAGAAGACTCACCTCGCACTGCAGAAGCTTCCCGCATGAATTCTTTAGTTGTTGCCCTGCCAGCTTCCCGAGCTGTCACTACCAATCAATATGCCCACTTAGAAATTGGGTCCCATACCATAATCCTTAATCCATCCATGGGGTAAAATGACCCTTTTACCCCTGGCCCAATATGATCCCAAAACTAAGGCCCAAACCCAAAACAAAAGTCCAACATTATAATGTCCATAAAACCATCAATAGCCTAATTTTCCAAATTAGGCTCGCACCATTCTAATGGACCTTATACTTTTTATCCAAAAGTAATTTCAAAGAAGACAGATAAATCTTCATATTACCCTCCTAAAAATGAAAAAATTAACGGTTATAAAAATAGACAAACAAAAAGTAAAAATTAGTTTTTTGTAAGTGAAGTTAATATCGATAACCTCATTAAACTTTTGAAGCAACTCTTGTGTGTTTTTTTCCAGAAGTTTCTTTGTGTCACAATCAAATAACGTAAGTGACACCACGTCGGTAAAGTCTTGTACTATAATGGTGATTTTGAAACTATAACCATTGATATAAACAAATTCAATAATATAAAATTAGAAATTTTTTATCGAAGATTATAATAATATGTATAAAAGATTTATTGAAAACCTTGGAACAACAGATACATCTTTGTTCATGCAAGTTGAAGTGTAATAATAAAAAACTTCTTTATCCTGTTTTTGATTCGTGCCACTAGCTTTGTCATCATGCATTAAATCGACTTTTATGGTTTTTCCTTGACAAACATAGGTCAACACATTAAAAAATCGATATAAAGGGTATAATTTTGTTTCTGTAACTAAATGAATGAAATTAATATGTTTAAAGTAGATTGATTAATTTTTTTCATGACCTCTCAACAAGAACACAATAATAACAAATAATAAGAACATAGTAAATGCAAGAAATTGAAGAAGAATAAGGAGAATAGAGTAAAGTAAGAGCTTGGAAAAAAGAATTGGTGAAGAAGATTGCTCAAGAAGAACACAGTAAATCATATGACTCAATCCAAAATCATAAGAATAACAACTTCAGTGTAATCGTATATATATATATATATATATATATATATATATATATATATATATATATATATATATATATATATATGGTGTTTTTTAATAAGTAAATCATTATCTTCTAAAATTTTTGGGATCCTAAGATATCATCTTGGAGATTTTCGGCTATTCATCTGGACAAAAAAAAAAGATATCAACTATATTAATTCAAAACTTCAAATTAATTGACTTTCTTATTTAATTAGTTTTAAAATTCAAACAATTATCTCAAATTGATTCATTTTATGTGAGATATACTGAGAGATAAATTATGAATAATATTGACTTTAATTTTGACTCGTAAATAATTTGTTTATTTAGTGGGATTACATTAGATTTTATAGGTTAATAACTTAATTATTAATATGCTTGTTTAATGAGTTTTAAAAATAATAATAATAATAAAAAATAAAATGTAAACATGTTTGAATTTGGAAATCAAAAACTAAAAATAAGGGAGTTAAATTAGGAACAATATTAATTAGAGAAACTGATATCATGTATATAAATAGAACGATATGTTTCAATTGATAAAATAATTATTGGATTTAAAGATTCTATAAATATTATAGATTTTATAATTAAATGTAATTGTATTTGAATTTTATTTGTAGACGATGATGTCAACAATTTGATCTAAGGGTGGAAAACTTAGGATTAAAACACAATCAAGGGCTCTGATTGCTTCATTGGTGAATTAAAAGTTCTCTTTTAATAATAATAATAATAATAATAATAATAATATATATATATATATATATATATATATATATATATATATATATATATATATATATATAATATCAGGATGATAATAACTCAATCCCTGTCCCGAACCCGATAACGACCTGTTGCCCGACCCGAAATGATCGGGTTTCGGGTTTCCCCGTCGGGTTCGGGCTTTTTTGTCATCCCTATTTGAGAACCATGTTTTATTTCTTATCTTCTCACATTTCTTGTCTATTTGCTTCCTCATGTTATTTTTTGACCATAGTTTTGTTGTTTTTATGGCAGTCATGCTCCTTTTCTTTTGTCTAGCTTTGTTGAAGGTTAGATTTTTGCTCGGATTTTTGTTAGTTTTTTTACCACCATTTTGTTGTTTTTGTTGTTTTTATTATTCACTAAGCTTGCAAAGCTAAACTATTACTCATTGTGCCTTTCAAAGATCAAATAGAGCCTATAAGAGTAGAGTTGGTAAAGGTAAAGAGGTAGCCCGGAGATAAAAGAAATGTTAGGTGTTGGTAATGCCCAACTAGGATATTTGCATAGTTTTGGGTATACGATCATTTTGGTAACTACTTGTATTCTAGCATGTTAATATAAATGTACACCTACTTGTTTTGTGGGTTGAAAAATTAATCTTGTTGGTTGTATTTTGTATTAATTTGCCGGGTGTTACATAGTTCTCTATGACTAATCTTAGAGGTCTTAATTTCTTCCTTGGTATCACTTTTACCCGTGATCAACATGGTATATTCTTAAGTCAATATAAGTATGACTCTAAGATCCTTGAGAGGTTTAATATGCTCAACTGCAAACTTGATCATACCCTAGTTGACATGTTGGCCAAGATTATTGTGATGCCTCCAGCACACCGCTCATGGACCTAATTCTCTATCGGAGTCTAATCGGTGGTGCACCGATGCACTCTAGGAGACCCAAACATCAATACTTGGTTTAGCAAATCTATCTTTATGTGAATGATCTTCATGAGCCACACCTCACGATTCTAAAACGGAGCTTCAAAATCTTCTTTCATGAGCTTCATCACCAGCCCAACACATATTATGACAATGGTAGTGAGGTCTACATGTCTTCCAACCTGGTTGAAAGATTTTAATCAAACATACTGAGATCAACATTGACTTTGTTTGGGACAAAATTACGATTGGTCAAATTCGAGTGTTGCATGTGACATCTTTGTCTCAATATGCCAACGTATTTACCAAATGACTTTCATCCTCTCTCTTTCAAGACTTTTGTTCCGATTTAAATGTTTGGAATCATCGTCTCAATCAAACTGCAAGGGTGTTTGTGTAGTTAAAATGACACGCTACTATTAAATTTTTGTAAAGGAACTAAGTAAGATATAACTTTCTGTCATGTGAGAAAGATATAACCTTATTCATTTGATTTATATTTGGAAGTTAAACATTGTAATATTCAAGAGTCAAAAGTAGATAATTAGAAAATATTTTTTAAACTATATATAATAATAAATAATCTTTATCACAACCTGAAGCAACAAATAAAGCAGAACCTCAATTACAACTCGGTGCCAGTTATTCCTAACAAGTAATGGGCTTTAAGCATGATAAATAGTGAAAGAAAATTCCAATTGTAATGATTAAATATGCACAAAACAATCCTCATATAAGTGAGGTCACATAAATTTAGGATGTTAGTGAAGTGTTAAAAGATATACATACCCTCAACTAAATCCAATAAAAAAGCATGTGCCTTGACTCAAATGTGCAGCATTAGCACCACTACCACTTTCAACCTGCATCAAAATAATGACATACAATAAAGTTCAAAACTTTAAGTAAAAGAATGAAATAATTTCATGCATAAAAACATACCTTAGTGTCAAGAAACTTCATTGAGTATACTTGCCTTTTCATGAAGCTATTCTCGCCTCTTTTTAAGCCACACAATGTTAGTTTACATTTTACAAATCCTACAAGATGTCATCTTCACTATAATCAGAATCACTTCTATCAAACTCAACATTTTGGGCTTCTTCCTTTAGATCTGATGCTATGTTCCCTGGTTTTAAAACATCTTTCAAATCCCTAACAATATATGGATCCACCAATTTCCAAAACCATTCTGAATTGCTTCCAAGTAAACCTATCCAAAACACTCTCCCCTTGCGTTTGACCTTACAAGTCAAAGACTTTTTCTGTAAGGTTTTAACAATTCGGTCAACTCCATCTTCACTTCCTTTGACCTTTAATAAAATATCTCCAGATGATGTCTTGTAACCCCCATACATGTACCAATATGCAAGAACCCGAGGTGATAACCACCTATGGATTAATTTAGGAATTGCAGGTTGCCCCTGTGGCCAAAACTGGTCTGCATAAAACCCAAAATAAGAGTGGGGTATAGTGGTAAATTGTTCATTAGATGAATCCAACCACTCATGGTACTCATAGGAAATATGTCTCTTTAACACCTTATGTACACCAGAGTCCTCATTGAACTTGAAAACAAGTGTATGATTCTTTCCTTTTTCATCTGATTCAATCTGTACACCACCCAATAGTAATCCCACCAAAGCTTCTCGTTGTTCTTTACTAAGCTTCAAGATTACAGGGTTCTTAACAGCTTCTTCATTCGAACTCAAAACATGTTCAAGATTCTCAATCAAATCGGGTTCAATGTGAAACTTTTTCTCCTTCATTAAAGTATAAATCTTTTCTGCTTTTGCATACTCTTTACCATCTAAATACCCTCTTAAAATGGTGTTGCAAGATTCAGTGTCAACACCCACAGCCTCATGACTTTGCATTTCGCGTAGTGTCTTTTCTGCTTTTTGTAAATTCATAGAATCTACAAGTGATTTGAGATATATATTGTAAAGGGTACGATTAGGAGGACATTTCTCAAGGGACTGAAGGAAAGTATACTCCAACCTATCGTGCATGCGTAATGTTAAATACATGTTCATTAAATCAAGAAACGGGGGCATTAATGTCTTTTTACCACTTTCGATGAATTCTTTCATGACAGATTCTGCAAGCTCATGAGAGTTTGATTTACACAAAATTTCTATGATTTTATGAAATCCTGCAATGCTGGCTGAACCTAATTGTTCTTGCATGCCTCTAAATACCTCGAATGATTTCATATGTTCTCCAATTCTTGAATAGACTTCCATTTTATACACAAAAGCTTGAGAGGGAATTGTGGGAGTGATATTAAGAAGCTTTTCCCATGTCTTTTCGGCTTCATTTATATCCCCTTCTTTTGAACAAGCTCTCAAAATAGAGATAAGCACTTCTTTGGTCTCATCAAATCCAGATAACTCCATCTCGGCTCTTAGTGATGTGATTCTTTCTTTATCTATCTTATCTTGATGGCTATGAAGCCAAATAAGCCCACTGTAGATATCTTTATGAATCTTGAATCCAGATGTTACCATTTGATGAAATATGAATTCTGCTTGATGAAGATAGTGTTTTGAAGAGTCCTCAGGCTGAGTTAGAAGTGCTTTGAAAAGAGAATTGTGCAGGCTGAGGCGGGGACTATAACCTCCTAATTGAATCATTCGATTGTAGATTGCAAATGCTTCATCTAAACAACCACGATTTGATGAACTAAGGTAGGAGATTATGAGAATATGGAAGGTGTATTCTGTAGGGATTAGTCCGTGATTGATTATATCATCGAATATCTCTCTACATTTCAAGTATTTTCGCTCCTTGCCCATGTAATCTGCTAGCTTCGTAGCAAGAGAGAAATCAAAACGAAACCAGTGCTGTTGCATCATCCATTTGTAGACCTAAAATGATCCAACAAAATGGCGTCACACATAAAGCAAAATAGTTCAATAACTGGAAGTTAATTATCTATAAGAGCGAGTAGAAAACAAGCACAAAATCTTGCACAATCAAGAACTATACCTGCAGTGTAAATAAAGGAAAACGTGAACTGAAAACTGAAAAGAACAAAAAAAGATGAACTCTTACCCTAAACCCAGTCTCATTTTCACGAATCCGCATACAATGGACAGCTACATAAGTCATATCTTCTTGATTAACCCACTTCCGCTGAGCATTCAGTATTCTAATAAGCGTAGCAGGCTTATGCGCGGGGAGCTCCTTACACAACCACGCCAACTTAGACCTCCTCCACTGTTCAGGCAGCTCATCCAACTCTTTCACATCAAGAGACGGAGATAAATGTTTATTCTTGGAATCAACATTCGACACGAAAGAGGCATCGAAGTTAAAAACTTCGTTATCTTTATCAAAATCCAAGTTTTCGTCTTCGCCCGCCAATTGCTCGACGAAATTACTGACAGATGACTGTTCCGCGGAACGAGTACAAAATAGTGAAATTCGAGGTGGGTTTACAACATGGGGTTTAAAGAGGGGGAAAGTGCGTTGGATGAGGAGATAACGGCGGTGGTGGTGAGGGAGGGAGGTAGAGAGAGAGCGGAGAAGGGATAAGGCTGTGCGCATGGGTGTCGTGTAGCTTTTACCAGGGGAGGGAATAGAAGAGAGAGGAAAGATGAACGGTGATAGCTCCCGACTGGTGGTGCTCAGTTGCATCTCCTTGGGTCTTTGTGCTGGGAATTCTTGGCGGGTGTGAAGAAGATAAACGGTGGGGATATGGTCATGAAGGCTCGAGCTTCGAATTAGTTTATCAAGGACTGACCCAAGCCCGACCAGATGTTTAGACGACGAGTTCATATCAGTGGTTTTGAAAGGAATTATGAGTCATGATTAATGAAATTATCAGAACCCATAGTCTTCAATTAGCTGTAACAAATTGGGTTAAAGAATAGGGTTTTTGTCATACAGGGGTTTGGAAGTAAATTATTAATATAATTATATTTAATTTATTTACAAGTCATTTTACTATCATATTTATATTAAAAAATTAAATTATTAATATAATTATATTTAATTTATTAACTTAAATATAATATTAAATTATATTTTTTGAATTATCACATAGTTAACTCCCAAATACGTTGCCATTAAATTGCCACAAAATGTAAGAAAGTACATTGTCATAGTCATTAAAACAACCGCAGTTCATTAGACTATTAGACTATACGGAGCGGACAACGCCATTAGTCATTTTTCTCATGTGGAATGCAAAAAACGCCTTCAACACCGCCTACATATTGCGTTTTTGGGCGTTATGGCAAGAGGCGTTACCATGGTAATAGAAGAAAATGAGCTTTTTTGAGTTGTTTTTGATTGGAAGGTCATATTTTTTACCGTTTGCAAACGGTAACAATTTAAAAAAAAATTATTATTATTATAAATACACAAAAAATTATCTTCGTTTACCTTCATATTTTCAACAAACTCTTTCAAAAATCCTCATTTATTTCAATATCAAAAATTTCATTTTACCTTAATACTCTAAATAATTAAAAAATGGAACTTTTGATCCGTTTCATCCATACAATCATGATATCGACGAGTATGATATGTTCGTGGTTATGATGTATCAATATGTTACTGATATGATACCACCAGAGCCAACTCCACTACTGACCAGACGTACAACGTTAAACAGAGATCGTGAAGAAAGACATAGACGTCTACTACACGATTATTTTGCGGATAACTATGTCTACCAACCAAACGATTTTAAAATAATATTTTGTTTGTGGAAAAATGTGTTTAAACGGATAGTCAATGCAATCGAAAGCAGGTACCGTAATTACAGTTGTTTCAAAATTTTAATATATGTTATTTAGATTATTAAATAACTGTTTTAAAATTTTATTATATGTTCTTTAGATTGTTAAATAATTGTTTTAAAATTTTATTATATGTTTAGTATGAATATTTCCAATTGAGGTATGATGCGAGAGGTAAACGAGGTTTTACAAGGTTGTAAATATGTGTTGCTGCAATCAAGCTTATGGCTTTGGGGGAATCGTTTGATTCTATTGATGACTATACGAGAATGTCAAAGCGAACTGCACGAGAAAATTTGTATAGATTGGTAAGAGGTGTTATCGAAACCTTCAGTGACAAATACTTGTACAGACCTTCATTGAATGACATGCAACAACTATGTGTTGCGCATGAAGAACGACATGGTTTTCCAGGAATGCTTGGAAGCATTGACTGCACAAAGTGGATATGGAGAAATTGTCCTATGGCGTGGAAAGGTCAATACACAAGTGGTCATCTTGGATCGTCTTAGTCAGTATTACAGGTTGTTGCGTCACAAGACTTATGGATTTGGCATGCTTTTTTCAGAGTTGCGGGTTCGAACAACGACGTAAACATTCTTGATCGGTCACTAATATTTCAGGACCTTTTGACAGGAAAGGCACCAGATGCTCCTTTCACAGTAAATGACCATGAGTATAAGTTCGGGTATTACCTCACGAATGGAATATACCCACCATATTCCACGTTTGTGAAGGTGTTTCGACACCCGATAAAACCAAGCGATAAATTTTTCAAGAGAAGACAAGAAGGGTCACGTAAGGACGTGGAACATGCTTTCGGAGTTCTAAAAGCAAAATGGCACATAGTTGAACGTGCGACACGAGCATATGAGTTGGACAGTCTACGAGATATTATGTATGCATGTATCATTATACATATCATGGTGATTGAAGAAATGACAAAACATTGTAGAGTATTCGTCTACGGAGCATGGACACATTCAATTTCAACCATGGACAGCAAAATACTTACATTGAGTCGTTGATATTCAAGACCAGCGAAAACACAAACAACTTCGAGAGGACTTGGCATATCATATCTATGATGACACTTAAGTTGAGTAATTTAGATCGAAAATGTAATTTGTTTCGTCTTTTTTTTTTCGATTTTAGGTTTTTAAATGTGTTTTTATCCTTAGTTGTAATTTTTTATGTTGTTTTGAATTTACGATTTAAATTTTTATTTTTACTTTTTAAATATTACTTTTAATTTATTATTTAATTTATATTATAATTATAAATATTATGACAATAAATAAAATAAAGAAATTTGAAATATAGAAACTAAAAACATCAAAAATAAATAAAAAAAAAATAAAATAGAAAATAAGAGGTGTTATTACATGTTATTTGATGTTGCCTATTTTCACCTTTGGTGTTATAACACCCATCTATGACTATGATGATGATGTGGCGACTTTTGGGTGTGGTAACATATAATAACTAGGCGAATACCCGTGTGTTGCGCAGAATACAACAATATATTTGAAATCTTTACAAATATATGTTTTTTACATATATCACTGACGTTTTTGTTAACTCATATATAATAAATCTTATAATAAGTTGGTATAAACATTGTTTGTTTTAAATTATATGATAATGTACATGTTTTTTAAAATTCTATAATCTCAACTGTCTTGATGGCCTCTACCCACGGGTTACTGATGAATAAAATTAAAAATAATATATGGTTTAATGTTATTTATACTTATTGTTATTATTAATTAATTTAAAAAAAATTATTTGCTTAAGATTTTAATTTCTATCATTATATTATTTAAGACATCAAACATTTTTCTTTTGTTTATAAAGATAACAATATAATATTTGTTTATAATGTTACTTTTAATTATTGTAGTTGTAAGTTATTTTAAATAACATGTTTAGAAACTCTTAATTATTTTAATTTGGTTTCAAAAATTTGACTTTTATTAAATTTATTTGATAAATATTGCTAATTTCTTTGATTGTAATCATTTAAAACAACAAACATTATTTTTTGTTTTTAAAGATAACATTATGATTTTTTATATAATATTACTTTTAACTATTCTTATTGTAAGTTATAT
Organism: Lactuca serriola; assembly: GCF_051521515.1. Lineage (NCBI taxonomy): Eukaryota > Viridiplantae > Streptophyta > Magnoliopsida > Asterales > Asteraceae > Lactuca > Lactuca serriola. Next base: position 258,738,284 of record NC_136412.1, on the reverse strand, counting down.
TTAAGCTACTTATGTGAAAATTCTTAAGGATTATAAAAAATAGTTTCATGGTTTTTTGTTGATTTAGGATTACAATTTAGGTTTAATACTATAATGTTTAACTTTTAACTATTTATAGAATAGTCTCTCGATTTTTTTAAGTTTAACTAAAATTTTGGTTTAAGTTAATCATTTAACATTATGTGACAACCGTCAATTTTCAGTCAAGTCAAAGTCAACAAGTCAAACCGATCAACTCAATTTGCCATGAGTACTAGAGTTTACGTTAAGTAATTTCTAAACAACTCTCTATTCTAATGAGAGATCATAAATCGAAAAGTGCGTACATCTAGATCTCCTTAACCTAAAACGGTGGTACGTGGAGAGCCAAACCGATAAAACAATGTTACATACTCATCGGGAGTATGCAAGATCCTTAAACAAGGCTTAATGGGGTTTACGGACCTTGCAGTGCGAAGCCGGACACTCAAAAAGGTCACCAATGAGACCTCTCTCAATCATGTTCACTCCATCTCTTCTTATCAGAAATCTCTCCCAAATCTCTCTAAGTATGTGAAATCTCTCCCAAATATCTCTTTATATGTGAAATCTCTCCAAGAATGTCAAATCTCTCCCAAATCTCTCTAAGTATGTGAAATCTCTCCCAAATATCTCTTTGTATGTGAAATCTCTCCAAGAATGTCAAATCTCTCCCAAATCTCTCTAAGTATGTGAAATCTCTCCCAAATATCTCTCTGTATGTGAAATTTCTCCAAGAATGTCAAATCTCTCCCAAATCTCTCTGAGTATGTGGAATCTCTCTCAAATCTCTCTCGAAATCTCTCCTAACTTTCTATAATCACTCGGGGCATCCCGACCCTCGAATTCGGCGAAAACAGCCCAAAAACGGAAGTCTAAGCGAAAAACGGACTTAAGGAACCGAAACCCCTCTTAGGAACCGAAACCCCTCTTAGGAACCGAACCCTCCTGATGAAGAAGGCTGCTGAACCGAACCGAAGGTACTGTTCACTAACCGAACCGAAGGTACTGTTCACTACAGTTCATTCGCTTCGAACCCTCGCTTCTGACCTTCGGACCGAGCCATCGCCCTCGTTCCTTCTTCTGGCTCAGCCTCTCGCTTCCGAATCAGCACCAGCCTGACCGAACCTCGGCCTAGGACCGAGAGGCCTCGCTGGGAAGCCTTTCTCTCCCGGTTTTCGATTAAATTCGCGTTTAAGGCCCGTTTTTAATTATTTTAATGCGGGGTTTTCACCCAAAATCATATTTTAACATAATAAACCCTAAATATTCACAATTTAATCATATTTTCATAAAAATCTTTATTTAAATAATAAAAGCAAGTGGGTAAAGTACAAAGAGGTGGAGTGTTGACTTTGCTTTACTTTATGACACAAACAACCACTCCCACACCCACTCTATGACCAGCCACACCTCCCCACCTTACCTAGGTCACATCAATGTCCTTTCCACTCAATCATCACCCCTTCCCACGTTTTTGAGAGCTGGATATTCACCCTCTCTCCTCATTTCTCTCATTTCCTCTCTTTTCACCAAAAAGAGCAAACTCTTTTCTCTCTCATTTTCCCTCTCTAGAACTCGAGATTTGAGGGCTGATCTTTGGATTTTCCTCCACATTTGGTAAGAATAATCCATTCTCTTTATGATTATCTCAATTATTTCCACTCGAATCATGGATATCTTACACAAACTCTCTCATAATTGTGTTAGATCTTCGAATCTTCAAGTGATTCTTCAAGTGTTCTTGGGTTGAACACTTCTCTTCTTCAACACTTACCTACTGAAATCACTTAAGGTGAGTTCATACCCCTACATTTTCATGTTTTCTCAAGTTTTTAGGGGGGGAATACAAGTTAAAACACTAAGAACATAACTACACTTTTCTAACAGCCTTCATCAGAAAAGTTCAACTCCATTCACGGACTGTTTTGGACATCTTAAACATTTTTGTTTTCAAAACTGTTTTAGTTGCATGTAGTTCCACTTCTTAGCTTTAAAATGACTACTTGCACATCTCCATACGATTTTTCTACAATTTATGGTGATTTTTACAAAACTGCCTATCATTTCAAACATCATCCGGACCAGTCTGAGATTATGGACTTTTTCACACAAGTAAGAGGTCATTAAAAATTATAATAAAAATTATGAACAAACTAGACTCATTTTCCAAACTCTCAGAAGTTGCAGAACTTGATTTGGACATTTTATGATTTTTCTACAAATTTACCAATAACAGTTACAGAAAATGTTATTAACAGAAAAACACTATAAATTTCATTTCACCTTGTAACATGTTGAGCAAGGTATACATCATTATGTGATTATGTGTTGTTGCAATATATGACAATTTTGTATTCTTATATAGACATACATCATAAAACAAATGGATTTACACCTCCACAAGTATGGTAAATATATAAATGATATTACAAGGCTATATCCATTAAAATATAAACATTGGTAAATTATGACAAGTAAGGCTTATGCTCACTACCCACACAAATAATTGATAAACTATAATAGATATAGTTTAGGGTTATTTATATAACAAACACATTATTAAAGGTTTTACACATACAAAAGAGTTATTACCACTATGGATAATTATGATAAACTATAATAAGTATAGTTAAGCCATTATACCCCCACAAATGAACACGCTAGTTATAATCGGTATAGTTATGGTAAATATATATTACAAACAAAGTGATAAACTATAATAGGTATAGTTTATGTTTCATCTACCCTATGAACTTAATTACAAGAAAGGAATTCACCATCACCACCACTTTTGATAAGCTATAATGTGCATAGTTCATGTTCGCTAATCACTATTACTATCCGATGAACTATGATATGTATAGGTTATATTCACCATCACCACCACTTTTGATAAGCTATAATATGCATAGTTCATGTTCACTAATCACTATTACTATCCGATGAACTATGATATGTATAGGTTATATTCACCATCACCACCACTTTTGATAAGCTATAATATGCATAGTTCATGTTCACTAATCACTATTACTATCCGATGAACTATGATATGTATAGGTTATATTCACCATCACCACCACTTTTGATAAGCTATAATATGCATAGTTCATGTTCACTAATCACTATTACTATTCGATGAACTATGATATGTATAGGTTATATTCACCATCACCACCACTTTTGATAAGCTATAATATGCATAGTTCATGTTCACTAATCACTATTACTATCCGATAAACTATGATATGTATAGGTTATATTCACCATCACCACCACTTTTGATAAGCTATAATATGCATAGTTCATGTTCACTAATCACTATTACTATCCGATGAACTATGATATGTATAGGTTATATTCACCATCACCACCACTTTTGATAAGCTATAATATGCATAGTTCATGTTCACTAATCACTATTACTATTCGATGAACTATGATATGTATAGGTTATATTCACCATCACCACCACTTTTGGTAAACTATAGTATGCATAGTTTATGTTCACAGTCACTATTACTATTTCACGCACTACACTAGGGTTTGGTTCCGGTTTTTGGATTTAAGTCCACATTAAATTTTCACATTGTTAGACTTCAACTATAATCGTTGAGCGTATATGCTTGAGTCATACAAGAATTTAGTCTGGATTGGCTTAGAATTGGTGGTGCCCGCCTTATCTCCTGTTCCTCGTTGGGTTGTGGACCTAGGGCAGACCCATTATATTCAATGTTTTATCTAACCTAAATCTTATATAACTTATATACGTTGGACGATTATAGGGGAAATCTACGGGTCAATCTAGGGTTCATCAACACATCATATAGGAATATTCTGTTTACACTTAACCAAGAAAATATTGGATTTTCTGGAAATCAAACTCTATCGATTTTACAAGGAAAACGGTTTCTACTTCAAACAAAACTCTTATGAACTCACCAACTTAATTGTTGACACTCTTTCAAACTACTTGTATTCTCAGGAAATCAGTGAAACAGGAAAACTTCAGCGCTTTGAGGATGGGACGTTAAACCGTCAACAATTTATTTTTGTCATCATAATGTAATTGATTTTGAAACATGTAAACATATACTTTGGTGTAACTTTTTCAATTATATTTATGATGGTTGTATTTACTTTGAGCACTATTATACACGTTGTTGTGATACTGTACATGAAGTCCTCCACCCCTGGACGTTTCCGCCATCCTTGGTTTGGGGGTGTGACACATTATATTGAATTTAATAATTTAACTATTTTGCATAAAATCATAAATTATACAAAAATTGTGACTTTAAAATGAGAGTTGCTCACATACAACAAAATATCTAAACTAATAAGTTAACTATAATATTTTAAAAAGTTAAAGTCATAATTTTATAAATAGAAGTAAAATATAATGTTTTAATATTGTAGTTTAGTTAATTTATAATTATAAGTTAGTTTTTGTATTAATTTAACATTATTAACCAATCTACAATAATTATTAGAAAGAAATTGAAAATTCATGGAGGTTTCAAATGCATGTGGTGCAAGTAAATTTGTCTCATTTATAAATATACCAGGCGAATGCCCGCGCGTTGCGCAGAAACACCTATATAGTTGAAGTTTTACAAATATATGATTTTTTAAATATAACAATAACGTTGTTGTTGAATTTGATATAATAATTTGTATATACTAAATTGATATAATATATTGTTTATTTTGAATTATATGATAATATATACATTTATTATAACTTCATAATCTCAATCGTTTGAATGACTTCTACCCGCGAGTTACACATGAATAAAATTAAATATAATATATGATTTGATGTTATTTATAGTTGTTTTTATTGTTAATTAATTTTTTTAAATTTATTTTCTTAATGTTTTAATTTCTATCATTATAATTATTTAAAACATCAAACACTGTTTTTTATTTTAAAGCTAACAATATAATCATGTATATAGAGTTGTTTTTAACTATTGTTATTGTAAGTTATTTTAAGCTACTTATTTGGAAACTTTTAACGATTATAAAAATATATTTAAGAAATATTTTAGTTAAATTGAGATTATAATTTAGTTTTTGCTTTTATCACTACAATTTATCACTTTTAATTATTTACAAAATATTCTTTAGTTTTTTTAAATGAAACTGAAATTTATATTTGAGTTAATATTGTAATGCGCAGAAACACCTATATAGTTGAAGTCTTTACAAATATATATTTTTTAAAATATAACACTAACGTTGTTGTTAAATTTGATATAATAATTCGTATATTAATTTGATATAATATATTGATTATTTTGAATTATATGATAATATATAAATCTATTATAATGTCATAATCCCAATCGTTTGAATGACTTCTACTCGCGAGTTACACATTAATAAAATTAAATATTATATATGGTTTAATATTATTTATAGTTGTTATTTTTAACTAATTTTTTAAAATTTATTTGTTTAGTGTTTTAATTTCTATCATTATAATTATTTAAAACATCAAACATTATTTTTTGATTTTAAAGGTAATAATATAATCATTTATATAGAGTTATTTTTAACTATTGTTATTATAAGTTATTTTAAGCTACTTATTTGAAATTTTTTTACGATTATATAAATATATTTAGGAAACATTTTAGTTAAACTGATATTACAATTTAGTTTTTGCACTTATCACTATAATTTATCACTTTTAACTATTTACAAAATATTATTTGGTTTTTTTAGTGGAACTGAAATTTATATTTAAGTTGACACTGTAATGTTATATTTAAATTAAAAATTTAAGTATTTTGTTCAAACTGTTCAAAAATTGTGGAATTAAACTGATAATGGTTTACATGAAACAACATTTTAAATCTAATAAATCAAGTATAATATGTTAAAATTTAAAGACATAACTTTATAAATAGAACTAAATATATTATTTTAAAATTGAAATTTAGTCTATTTATGATTACACTTTAGGTTTGATATTTATTTAACCTTATTAACCAACTTACAATCATTATTAGAAAGACACTACAATTTATCACTTTTAACTATTTATAAAATTAATCTTTGAGTTGTTTAAGTTAAATAAAATTTGTATTTAAGTTGAGCCTATAATGTTATATTTTAATTAATAATTTAAGTATTTTATACAAATTGTTCAAAAATTATACCTTTAAAATGATAATGGTTTACATCCAACAATATATTAAAACTAATAAATTAAGTATAATATGTTAAAAGTTAAAAAACATAATTTTATAAGTATAATTAAATATATTATTTTAATATTGAAATTTAGTTTATATGTGAATACACTTTAGATTTGATATTTATTTAACCTAATTACCAAATTATAATTATTATTATAAAGAAATTGAAAAGTCATGGGAGTTTCAAATGAATGTGGTGAAAGGAAAAAAAGAATGGGGGTTTCAAATGCATGAGATTCAAGAAAAAATGTTAGCTTTATAAGTATGTATGATATAGATATATAGATATAGACTAGATGAATATCCGCACGTTGCACATAATAAAATTATATAGCTAACCTTTTACTAATCATGTAATTGAAAATATTTATGTCATTTCTATTAACTAAAAAATAATTATTATTATATTTAGACATTTGGTTAATGTAACATTATAATTAATTTGAACAATAGATAATATAACACTTACTAAAATTGAATCATTTAATTGTATCAACTCAAGTTTTCTGTGTGTATAAAATTAGTTATAATTCTCATCTATTTTAATTAACTAGTGTTATTGTAACACCCTGATCCTCAGGTATTAATAATGATATTTTGGTTTGGATTTTAAGAGCCTACTCGACGAGTTGGCCTCCCTACTCGTTGAGTAGTAGCGGGTTTGTCCGCGAAGTTTAATGACCTACTCGCCGAGTTCATTATGGGACTCGACGAGTAGATGCTGGCAGATGAAACCCTAGATATCAGGGCCTTGCACCCTATTTAAAGGGTCATTAGCCTCCCCTAGCCTCCACTTTACAGCTCCTTACCTCCCAAAAACCCTGATTCGAGTGTGAGTGTGTTTCTTGGTGATTTTAAGCTTGAATGAGGGATTTGGTGAAGGAAACACTTGAGGAAACAAGCTAGAGGAAGCAAAGGACTCGTGGGGATTCAAGATCTACTTCTGTGGAGCATTCCCTAAAGGTATTAAGCTATTCCTTGGCTCATTTCCACCCAAAACCCTCTTGTGCATGGATTCTAAGAAAGGGCTTTTGTGTTTAAGTCAAGATCTGAAGTTGTAACTTCATATATGGACTCCTTTTGGCCTTTAGATGCATAAAGTTATCATTTGAGCCTAGCATGTGCCTCCCCTTAAGTGTATGAGTCCATTCTAAGTTTAGATTGCTATTTGAGAGCTTAAAAGCCTTGCATGCACGTAAAGTTTGCAACTTTACGTGAGAAGCATACCTTAGAAGCCTGGATCTGTAATTTGGAAGCTTTGCATGGCTCAAATGAGTCTGTATGGTCTCAGATCTGTAGGGACTCGGCGAGTCATATGAAGAGAGACATGGACTCGACGAGTTGGATGAACAACTCGGCGAGCCCGATGAATTCTGCCATAAACTCGACGAGTTGGATGAACAACTTGGCGAGTCGGATAAAGATTGTCGTAGACTCGATGAGTTGAAGGAACAACTCGACGAGTCGATTGAGATTTTTCCCCCATCTGTGGAACGTCCGTGGGCGTGTCGAGTTGCAAGCGGTGAAACTTGACATGTAGCCCTAGATTACCAATCGAACCTCGTGAACTAGACGAGTCACCTAGGTGACTCGACGTGTTGACTATTTTCCCCGAAACTCGGCGAGTCGCTAGTTGCACTCGGCGTGTTAGGGTCAACATGGACTGTTGACTTGATCTTAACTAAAGTGAACCAGGGCGGACTTTGAGGATAATGATTGGTTATTATATGTCACTTTTTAGGCAGTTGAGTGGAGCAGCTCGTGGGGTATATTTGGTCGCAAAGTGTCAATTCAGCATTCGTGACAGGTGAGTTTTCTCACCATACCTATGGGTCTAAGGCACCAAGGCCGGCCCATTATGTGAATATGATATATGTGCTAGACATTCTGTGTTTTGTTATGTGATTGCATGTTTTGTATGAAGACCCTGGGGGAAGCCCGTGCCATTGGATGTAAGACCATGTGGGGTAGCCCATGGCAGTCCTAGGTGAATACCATGTGGGGTAGCCCATGGCATTGGATGTAAGGCCATGTGGGGGAGCCCATGGCAGTCCTAGGTGAAGACCATGTGGGGTAGCCCATGACATTCTCACAGGTTTCATGTATGCATGGTTCATGCAATATGTGTGTAGCTTTTATAGCTAATAGGATATGTGATATGTGGATTGTGTGTGTGGTATGCTCTAGGAAACTCACTAAGCATTTCGCTTACAGGTTGTTGATTGTTTCAGGTACTTCAGAGCCTAAGGGCAAAGGCAAGTCGTGATGACGCAGCGTACACTCTACCTCTCTTTTTGTGTGTTTGGGACTCTCTGATGTTTTCAAAAAGTACAACGAAATTGTAATAATTGTGAATTGGAAAACAAATGGTTTGGAAATCTACGGATTATGGGATTTGTTTGTTTAATTAAAAATGAAAATTTTCTTGGTAAAATTGGGTTGTTTCAGTTATGAGTAAGTGGAAAATAAAAAACATTGAACATTAATAATCATAACTTAAAAAACTCTTGAGTGTAGTGGAAAATAAAAAAGCATGAAATTACATTAAATTTAGAATCAAAATTACATTTAAAATACAAAACTCTTGATTTGTAATAGGAGTGTCAAACATTTGAGTTTTATGTAATAATATAGTATAAATATTGGCAATTATATGTTATAATAACAGTATTATTGGAATACATCATTAAAATAATGATTTTTACACTAAGTTGTAACTAATTTTATAATTATTTTAAGTATACGATAAGATAGATATAATAAGTTGTGTTTGAATTGAATTAAATAAAGTTTTTAATTTAATAATAATTATATGTAATTTTAAATGATTTTGAAATAATTTATTTAAGTATTTTTATTTCATTTATTATTATTATTATTATTATTATTATTATTATTATTTCAAATCACAATCATTTTTTAATATAATATAATCTATTTTGTAGTTTTACTTTATTTCAAACTATTATTATTTTTACTTAATTAAAAACTATTTGTTTGAAAATTTTTCTTTATTATATTTAAAAAAGTTATCGTTCTTCAATACTTTTACTTTTATCATTAAAAATATAAAATATTTGAAAGGAATCAAGGGTCCAAGTAAAATAGTGATTTGAAACTCAAAGTTATAACAATTGTTAAGTATTAAGACTAATCTTAAAAAAACATATTAAGAGTGGGTTAGGGAGTGGGGAATGTTACATTTGAAGTATATTTTTATCCAATATATTTTCTTATAAAAGTATTAAAATTTTCTTTATTTTTACTTTAACTTTACAGTGAAGAACAAATAGGAAAAAATTGACTAATTTAATAAGATATAATAAAGTACTTATTTTTATTACTATAAAAATATTTTTAAAAATGGATACATACATATAAATTTTGCAAGAACATAATGAATGTATTTTTATAACACGAATAATCTTTGGTTTTCAACAATAAAGTCATATCATATTTAAAAACATTTGTTCTAATTCGTCATTATCACCAACAGTTTGGAATAATAATTGTAAACTCTTTTTAACAAAATCAGTTATCAAAAGTTACATCAATGTTATTTACAACAAAATAAAACGATAGAAACTAACATAGGATATAACTAATAGCATAAAATACATGTTGAATAATGTTCTCTTTGATAGAAAAATGGATTGTCTTAACATAAAAGAGAAAGACGGCATAAAGATACATACATGTTAAAAAAGTTAATTACTCTAACCGATAAATAGCTTAAAAGTTGATTTACCAAAAGTTCATGAGAAGTAATTATCAGTCTCACTTCATCATCTTGAAAGATCCATAACACATAAAATTAAAAAATTATCTCAAGTATACCTTTACACACATACCCAAATTTGAAGCTTGGTTAATATATAAAACTTTACATATACCAAAATTACATTTACATAGCATTTACACTTCGAAAAGTTGCAATTGCTCTTTTAAATCCATGGAACCACTCGCATAACTCTTCAAACTTTGTCAATGTTCTTATATAGGCTAAATATTTCATTTAACCCGTCAATTAAATAGCATGATTTGAAGAGTTTTGGAAGTTACAAATCATAAATTAAATTATATAAGTGGAATAGTCTTTGGAGTTTTAAATGCATGAGGTTCAAAGAAAAATGTTAGCTTTATAAGATACTAGGCGAATACTCGCGCGTTGCGCTGAATACAACAATATATTTAAATTTTTTACAAATATATGTTTTTTAAATATATCAATGACATTGTTATTAGCTTTTATATAATAAATCTTATAATAAGTTTGTATAAACATTGTTTGTTTTGAATTATATGATAATGTAGATATCTTTTAAAATTGTATAATCCTAAGTGTCTTAATGACGTCTACCTGCAGGTTACATACGAATAAAATTAAATATAATATATGATTTAATGATATTTATAGTTGTTGTTAGGATTAATTAATTTTAAAAAGTTTCTTTGCTTAAGATTTTAATCTCTATCATTGTAATTATTTAAAACATCAGACATTGTTTTTGTTTTTAAATACAGCAATATAATTTTTGTATATAATTTTACTTTCAACTATTGTTGTAGTAAATTATTTAAAATGACGTATTTCGAAACTCTTAATTATTTTAATTTAGTTTCAAAAATTTAATGTTTTTAAAATTTATTTGATGAATATTGCTAGTTTCTATGATTGTAGCTATTTAAAACAAAAAAACATTTTTTTGTTTTAAATAAAATATTACAGTTTTTTTTATATAATATTACTTTTAACTATTTTTATTGTAAGTTATTTTTAAGCTATTTATTAAAAAATTGTTAATGATTACAAAAGATAGTTTCGTGTTTTTTTTGTTCATTTAGGATTACAATTTAGGTTTAACACTATAATTTATAATCTTTAACTATTTATAAAACAATCTCTCGATTTTTTTCAAGTTTAACTGAAATTTTGATTTAAGTTAATTGTTTAATATTATATTGAAATCAATAATTTAACTATATTTCATCAACTCATAAATTATACAAATGTTGTGATTTTAAAATGATAACTGCTCACATACGACAACATATTTAAACTAATAAGTTAATTATAATATGTTAAAAAGTTAAAGTCATAATTTTATAAATGGAAATATAATATGAGATTTTAATATTGTAGTTTAGTCAATCGTTTGAATGACTTATGCACGCGAGTTATAAATGAATAAAATTAAATATAATATATGGTTTAATGTTATTTATAGTTGTTGTTATTGTTAATTAATTTTTTAAATTTATTTGCTTAATGTTTTAATTTCTATCATTATAATTTTTTGAAACATCAAATATTGTTTTTTTATTTATTTTAGAGGTAACAATATATTCATTTATCTAGAGTTATTTTTAACTATTGTTATTGTAAGTTATTTTAAGCTACTTATTTGAAAACTTTTAACAATTATAAAAATATCTTAAAGAAATATTTTAGTTAAATTGAGATTACAATTTAGTTTTTGCATTTATCACTACAATTTATCACTTTAAACTATTTACAAAATATTCTCTGGTTTTTTAAGTGGAACTGAAATTTATATTTAAGTTGATACTGTAATGTTATATTTAAATTAATAATTTACGTATTTTGTCCAAACTGTTCAAAAGTCGTTGCTTTAAACTGATAATGGTTTACATACAACAATATTTTAAATCTAATAAATTAAGTATAATATATTAAAAGTTTAAGACATAACTTTCTAAGTAGAAGTAGAGATGTTATATTAAAATTGAAATTTAGTTTATTTATGATTACACATTAGGTTTGATATTTATTTAACTTTATTAACCAACTTATAATCATTATTAGAAAGACACTACAATTTATCACTTTTAACTATTACAAAATATTTTTTGGGTTGTTTATGTTCAACTAAAATTTATATTTAAGTTGACCATGTAATGTTATATTTAAATTAATAATTTAAGTATTTTATACAAATTGTTCCAAAATTGTATCTTTAACATTATAATGATTTACATCCAATACTATATTAAAACAAATAAATTAAGTATAATATTTTAAAAGTTAAAAAAACATAACTTTATAAGTAGAAGTAAAGATATTATTTTAATATTGAAATTTAGTTTATATATGATTACAATTTATGTTTGATATTTATTTGAAAAAAACATCATAAATGGTCCCTGTGGTTACCTAAAATCTGAAGTTTAGTCCCCGTGCTTTAAAACCTCATAGATGGTCCCTGTGTTTTCAAAACTTTTGATGTGTTGTCCTTTTTGCTAACTTCGTTAGTTTTCTACCGTTAAATGAAGGATATTTCCGTCATTTAACTATCCAAGGACCTTTTATGAGGTTTTCTTTTATTTTATTTTTTTAAAAAGGAAAAAAATAATTAAATTTAATATCCAATGGGTCTCTCTCTCTCTCTCTCTCTCTCTCTCTCTCTCTCTTACAGACACACTCATACCTGCAACAACCTCACCATTTCCTCTTCAATGTCCTTGTTCATCATTAACTCCAAATCAAACACCTCTACCGTCCACTCCTCTTGGTCCACCGACTGCACCCACCGTGGCAAATCCACCACCCCACCGTACCCAATCCCACCATGCTCAACAATCGTCGGACATTTCATAGTCAAAAGCTTCAACCTTATCGTCGGCACCCCCCCTCGTTTACTCAACCTCCTGAGGATTAAACCCCACTGCTGGTGAACACACCTCCGATGAAACATCATTCCCTTCAGCAACCCACTACCCTATTATCTCATCCATGAATCGATCTCAAAGAAACCCAGATTGATGTTGATTTTTCCGACGAATCTGAGTCTCCTATCTTTTTCCCTTCAATCGATTTGCAGTCGTCAACCCTTTCATCTAGGTAAAGCAGAAGTCGTTCTTGCACCCACCAACTTGATCCACATCGGGTATACACCCTTTAATTCCTCCTTCTCAGATCAGCTCATCTGAATTCAGTTTTGTTGACCTTTTTACAGACACACCTAGACCAAGTTTTCTAGTATGTGCAACCAACAATAACCCAATTAGGTTTGCATCTCTGTGTATCTTCTTTCTCCCAACCCCTAAATCTTTTCTTCTTCTTCTCTTTAGGATTTGATTGATTTGATTCCATATCTGGGTATCTATCGGGCGAAAACCACTCCACATCTGGGTATCTATTAGAGCTTCATTTGTTTTTTTGGTTCCAAATCATTTCAGAAACAAAAGCCACACATGAAATCTGGGATTATTTTGGATCTTGTCCCAAAACAGCCCCTCTTGATGTGTGAATTGTTTGATGCAGGTGGGTATTTGGTGTATAAATAAGAACAAAAACAAGAAGAAGGGAGAAAATGGGAAAGGAAGGGTTCAAAACAATGAATAGTTTTGGGTTTTATTTTTCTGGTTTCTTTGTATGTTTGTTTGCAGAAGGGTTGGGATGTATTTAATTCTCTTCCATAAATGATTTCAGATTCAAAAAAGAAAAATTGTTCCAGAAACGATTCTGAATTCACTGGTTTGGGGGTTTGTCAATGTAGGAGAAAGGGTGGGTGGAAGGCTTCCAATGCATTGTAGACGACATATGATTGATCCTTGAGGGTTACTTTATCGATTATCTTGGTAGTGGTGGTGGTATGTTTATATGTGTGTTCTTGATTATTGAAGAACAAACCAATATATGTGTTGGTTGCTTACGCGCGCACGAGAGAGAGAGAGAGAGAGAGAGAGAGAGAGAGAGAGAGCTTTTATATATTTAATTATGTTTAATTTTTTCTTTTTTTTTAAATACGTGAAAACATCATAAATGGTCCCTGAGGTGGTGAAATGATGAAAATACCCTTCAGTTAATGTACAAACTTAACGGAGTTAGCAAAAAGGACCAAACATCAAAAATTTTGAAAATACATGGACCATCTATGAGGTTTTTAAACCACGGGGACTAAACTTCATATTTTGGTAACCATAGGGACCATTTATGATGTTTTTTCTATTTATTTAACATTATTAACCAACTTATAATTATTATTAGAAAAAAAATTGAAAAATCATAGGAGTTTCAAATGAATGTGGTGAAAGGAAAAATGCATGAGAGTTTCAAATGAATGTGGTGAAAGGAAAAATGCTTCCTATATTTAAGTTGATCATTTAATGTTATATTTAAATTAATAATTTAAGTATTTTATACAAATTGTTCCAAAATTGTATCTTTAAAATGATAATGGTTTATATCCAATACTATATTAAAACAAATAAATTAAGTATAATATGTTAAAAGTTAAAAAAAACATAACTTTATAAGTAGAAGTAAAGATATTATTTTAATATTGAAATTTAGTTTATATATGATTACACTTTAGGTTTGATATTTATTTAACATTATTAACCAACTTATAATTATTATTAGAAAGAAATTGAAAAGTCATAGGAGTTTTAAATGAATGTGGTGAAAAGAAAAATGCATGGGAGTTTCAAATGAATGTGGTGAAAGGAAAAATGTTTCCTTTATAATATAACTAGGCGAATGCCCGTGCGTTGCGCAGAAACACCTATATAGTTGATGTCTTTACAAATATATGTTTTTTTTTTAATATAACAATAACGTTGTTATTAAATTTGATACAATAATTTGTATATACTAAATTGATATAATATATTGATTATATTTGAATTATATGATAATATATACATTTATTGTAACTTCATAATCTCAATCGTTTAAATGACTTCTACCCACGAGTTATACATGAATAAAATTAAATATAATATATGATTTGATGTTATTTATAGTTGTTTTTATTGTTAATTAATTTTTTAAAATTTATTTTCTTAATCTTTTAATTTCTATCATTATAATTATTTAAAGCATCAAACATTGTTTTTTATTTTAAAGGCAACAATATAATCATTTATATAGAGTTGTTTTTAACTATTGTTATTGTAAGTTATTTTAAGCTACTTATTTAGAAACTTTTAACGATTATTAAAACATATTTAAGATGTATTTTAGTTAAATTGAGATTATAATTTAGTTTTTGCTTTTATCACTACAATTTATCATTTTTAACTATTTACAAAATATTCTTTAGTTTTTTAAATGGAACTGAAATTTATATTTGAGTTGACATTGTAATGCACAGAAACACCTATATAGTTGAAGTCTTTACAAATTTATATTTTTTAAATATAACACTAAAATTGTTTTTAAATTTGATAAAATAATTTGTATATTAATTTGATATAATATACTGATTATTTTGAATTATATGATAATATATACATCTATTATAACGTCATAATCTCAATCGCTTGAATGACTTCTACTCGCGAGTTACACATCAATAAAATTAAATATTATATATGGTTTAATATTATTTATAGTTGTTGTTATTGTTAACTAATTTTTTAAAATTTATTTGCTTAATGTTTTAATTTTTATCATTATAATTATTTAAAACATCAAACATTATTTTTTGATTTTAAAGGTAATAATATAATCATTTATATAGAGTTATTTTTAACTATTGTTATTATAAGTTATTTTAAGCTACTTATTTGAAAATTTTTAACGATTATAAAAATATATTTAGGAAATATTTTAGTTAAACTGATATTACAATTTAGTTTTTACATTTATCACTATAATTTATCACTTTTAACTATTTATAAAATATTATTTGGTTTTTTTTAGTGGAACTGAAATTTATATTTAAGTTGACATTGTAATGTTATATTTAAATTAACAAATTAAGTATTTTGTCCAAATTGTTCAAAAGTTGTAGCTTTAAACTAATAATGGTTTACATGCAACAACATTTTAAATCTAATAAATTAAGTACAATATGTTAAAATTTAAAGACATAACTTTATAAATAGAAGTAAAGATATTATTTTAAAATTGAAATTTAGTCTATTTATGATTACACTTTAGGTTTGATATTTATTTAACCTTATTAACCAACTTACAATCATTATTAGAAAGACACTATAATTTATCACTTTTAACTATTTAAAAAATAGTTTTTGGGTTGTTTAAGTTAAATAAAATTTATATTTAAGTTAAGCCTATAATGTTATATTTTAATTAATAATTTAAGTATTTTATACAAATTGTTCAAAAATTATACATTTAAAATGATAATGGTTTACATCAAACAATATATTAAAACTAATAAATTAAGTATAATATGTTAAAAGTTAAAAAAACATAATTTTATAAGTAGAAGTAAAGATATTATTTTAATATTGAAATTTAGTTTATATATGATTACACTTTAGATTTGATATTTATTTAACCTAATTAACAAATTATAATTATTATTATAAAGAAATTGAAAAGTCATGGGAGTTTCAAATGAATGTGGTGAAAGGAAAAAAGAATGGGGGTTTCAAATGCATGAGATTCAAGAAAAAATGCTAGTTTTATAAGTATGTATGATATGACCTGTTGCCCACACCCAACAGCCTTAGGTGTGGACAACATGTTATTACATGTTATCATACCCAAAGTGTTCACTCCATCATCATAGTCATACTTTTGGTGTTATAACACCCAATGTGGAAATGGACAACATCAAATAACATGTGATAACACCTTCATTTTCTATTTATTTTTTATTTTATTTTTTTGAAGTTTTTAATTTCTATTTTTCTAATTTGTTTTATTTTTTTAATTTATGTCATAATATTTTTTAAAAAACATATAAATTAAATAAAACATAATTAAATTAAATAATTAATTAAACATACCATTTTAAAAATAAAAACAACATTACAACGAAGAAAAAAACATTGACCGAAAACATAATAAATTTAAAAATATAAAACCGATACACTATTCTTCACCTAAATATTTCCGCTCGATCTTTGCCTTCATTTTTCGGAGCACCTCTGCCCGTCTCGGTGGCATATTCTCTTTAGTTTGAAGAATTGTCAAATCTTTCGCAATGCGATCTTTCTCGGCTTCACGATGAAGGAACTTCAAATGCTCCCGTTACAACTCATATCTTTCACGCGCGATTTCGTTGTGATCGTCAAATTTTTGTTTCATTTCCACTTGCTCTTGATGTTTACTCTTGCCTTCCTCCGCATGTCGTTGAGCCCATCTCGCTTTGTCGTGACTTATCGGATGTCGAGGCGGGGAGATCTCTTCGATGTCGTTGAAGTCGTTCGATATCTAATCCGTGTCCGCATTGAGGTTGATGTTTGTGCGTGCGTCCGAAACATCGAACGAACCCTAGCCACAAAACTTCTTCGATTGTTGTTCTGTAACGCATTTTATTTCATTTTGGGTATTCCTTGACAATCCCCAAAATCTTGTCATGCTCGAAAACGTGACCCGTATCGACATGATATTGCTCCATCGCCACTCTATAAACGTCAAATTCGGTCGCACTACTTTGCTTATGCGATGAAAGTTTGTTGTAGATGGAATTGAACTTGGTTCACTTCTTTCTTATTTGAATCCATATGCTACTCAACATATTGTTATTGCGATAATTTGCATCCTTCTTCAAAATGGTCCGAAATTTCCCGATCACAACTTCCTAAAAAGCACCTTTTCTCATACCATTTCCTTGCATTGGATTTTTTGATGCCCCGAACCATATAACCGCTAACGCGTATTCTTCCTCCGCATTCCACCATGTTGGAGGTTTGTCTTCCGATTGCTCCACCACGACCGCTTTCCCTTTCCTTTGTGCTTTCCATTTGTTGGCCGTTTTTTCAGATCCCCCCTCGTACTTGCGTCCCGGGTACCGTTTTCTTGCGTGGATGGTGGTTGTGTGGTATTTTGTTGCACCGTAGCGAATGTGTTGAAAAGGTTTTGTGGAAGAGTTGTAGGGAATTGTGGTGGGGTGGGGCGGGATTAAAAAAGTTGTCTTAAGTGTTGAGGATGTTCACGTACAACTCGTATTGTGCAAAACCGAGAGGCGGAGATGTATTTGTGTTTGTGTTTGGAGGAGGAGTGTTGGGGTTTTGATTAATAGTGATGGAATGAGAAACTGTTTGATGATTTAAAATAAGATGAGAGGAATAATTTGGATTGTAGGTAATATATATATATATATATATATATATATATATATATATATATATATATATATATATAGAGAGAGAGAGAGAGAGAGAGATAATACATATATAGAGAGAGAGAGAGAGCTAGGTTCAAAGTGGATTAACATCTATTGTGCGAACGTGTGAACAATGCTATTCTGTGAGAATGACAAAGAAAAAAATGTTGTCTGACAATGCGAATACGTTCATTGTCATTATCACACATTCTCACCAATTAAATCGTTTATAAGGTTATTATAGGCTTTTTTTATTATTCACATTCTGTCAAGAATGAAAATGAGTGAAAAACGATGTCTGAGAACAAAAATGAATAAAAATTAGTGAGAATGAATGGAAATGACAATAATTGTGTGAGGTTGAGTGTATTCACATTACTAAACAACTTATTATTTTAGTAATTCTCATAGAATAACATTGTTCACACGTCCACACAATAGTTGTTCATCCACATTATAAACTAGGTATATATATATATATATATATTATACCTTAATATGTATATTTGGTCAAAGGCTGAATTTTAAGAGGTATAAGCCTTAATGCATTATGTACACTCATTTTATGCATCATAGAATCCTAAATCTTAATTTGGTCAACATTTGAAAAAGTCATAATCCATATGTTGAATTTATCAATTTTAAGATAAGATTGACCGAGTATTCCATGACCATTGAATTGGTCAGCTTCTTCTTATTGACATCCCCAAATTAGTTGAAAGTTAAAGGGGTTTGTTACTTCAAAGTTTCATATTTATAGATCTTTCAAATTCTAGATTCAATGTTATTGATGGTTTTTTTGTTATTAGATCTATAAAGATTTTACTTACAGTTATTTATTTCTTTTCCCTGTCTCTGTCAAACATCTAAACCTCTTCTTTTTTTGTGCAGGGAACCAAAAATGGTTCGATGAAGGATGGTGTCTAAAAAGAGTTTTTCTCAGTCACCCACATCAGATACATCTATTCATTTTGAACTTTGAATACACATCCCATTCTTTACCTCATCCTAACCCTAACCCTAGACACAATAGTAGAGCTACCCACCGGACCATTCACGCCCGAGCTCACACCCATAACCCCACATCTCATATCAAGCACCAATACGACTACTCTCTATACCGACTCCTCCGCCATTCGTCTATCTCTAAAGTGCTCCAACCCATCGCCGCCCTCCATCACCAACATTTTACCAGTCACGAAACCACCTTTAATATTAATGATAAGCGCACCACCATCATTGTCTTCTTCATCTCTCTATTCATAAGAAAAACCCTAACCATGTATGTGTGTTTACAACTCCGAAATGAGAGGAAATGAAAAGACGAACCCAAATAAAAACCTGGTCAGCTGGAGGTTAGTTTTTCACACTGAGCTTTTATTTTTCTCCATTATTCTGGATTTTACATGTTTGTTTTGTATTTTTCATATGTTTACAAGTAACGCATATTTTTAAGCCATCAATTCATCAATCTTTTAAGCAAATTAGATTAGTTTACAATGCTTAATATGTGGCAACCCCGCTTTCTATTATAACAAATCTGTGAGAAATTGATTATATATTTGGGTTTTTTTTTTGTAGATCTGTTCCATTTGGTGTTGGTATGTCACGCTCTGCTTTTTTTTTTTTCCGAGATATTGTCTCTATGTTTGTGCGTGTTTAGCTGTTTATGTAAATCCGATAGTAGCTTTACATAGATATCTTCTTATCTTTTCGATTTCTTAGAATCTCTTGCATTTGTTAATCGTATTTTGTGGAAATTGATAAAAACCTGTGAAAGTATAAATTTTTTATAATAAGTGAATACCTGCTGTCAAATAATAAGCTGTCATTTTTTTGTGAAAATTGTCTCCCTTGCATCTAAGAAATCAATTTTGAACCCAGTGTTATGTTTGAACATATTGACAAGAAACTGACTTTTCAGGTATCTCTTTTTCAATTGCAATCTTTCCGATATTATTACTTCACTTTGTTCATTTCTTATATCAAATGTTGACACTATTTGACTCCAAGCATTCCAAGGATGTTTCTGGTTTGAATTGCTCTATTATTATAGTTTTAACACCAGGAGATTGTTTCTTTCAGAAACCTCTTAAGGTTGAAAATATCACTATCAAAACTCCAACTTTACTGTTATATGTGGTTTCGTACACTCAATACTTGGTGGTTTTATTTTGTTTGTTGTAGAAAAAGGATTGTTTTATTCTTCAACCACCCACCCTTTACTCTCAATCAGTTCCTGTACCCCACCCATTCTCTTGGTCCGTTCCTTCTTTTTGCTATAGAAACACACACAATCACAAACATAATTCATTGCTATATTAGATAAGTTGACATATTCGTTATGAATTAACTGCTATGTTTCTTTTTTTTTTTGTTTTCACAGATTCACATATATGTTTCCTATTATGGTCTCACTGGTCTCATAGGTCCATTTTACCCCTGTCGTCTATAATATTTTATTTTTCTAAAAGTAATCGGCCGTTATACCCCTACTACCTAAATTTGTTGTTGTGTTTGTGTGTGTATATTTATTCAGTTTAAACAAATATATAATCTTGCTTTCAGTTTCTTCCCAAAATAACATCTTACTTTTAATTAAAACCATTCTTTTATTGGGTTTGGGAAATTTATTTGAAGTCTGATTCGTGCAGGGGAAGATTATGGACTTTTATCAGATGGTCTTAGTGTAAGTACTACATCTTTTGGTGTTTGATTGGAGATTTGGACAATTTTACCCCTTATATTGTTAATTTGATTTTTATTAATTGTTTTGTTTGGTTTACTATTTAGTTGCTGGGATTTTTTAAGGGCTCAGCTCTTTTTGCATTCTTGGTTGGTGGACCTTTGGTTTGTGGTTTTGTTGGTTGTTCAAAGAAAGTGTCGAGTAACCTTTTTTTCCTAATTGTTTATGTTGTTTTTCTTTGGAAGTATCTTAATAAATTTTTGATCGATAGATTTGGTTGAAAGTAGCTGGTGAAACTCATTTCATGTGGCTACTAATTGATTGGTATAGGGGAAGGGAAGGATTGTCGTATTAGGAAATGGTTAAATCATTAGATGTGGATCGGTTGAATTTTTTTGTATTTTTCTCTTTATTTTGGATTATAATTTTTTGAACTTTTTTATTTATCAATTTGTAGAGGCTTGGGTCTCTTAGGAAAAAAACAACATTTTTCCCTATTTTTTTATTTCATGCAACTGTTGTTAATGAAAATGCACATAATGGCATTGTTATTTTGTTATACCATACGAAATTTAAGGAATATCATACTACTTTTGATTTTAAAAGTACATTGTAGTAATCGTAAAAAATATAAGTAAAGTGCCATGAAAAATACATATAAATGATAATATAGATTCCAGTTGGATGTAGTAATCATAAAAAATACAAGTAAAGTGCTATGAAAAGTACATATAAATGATACTACAGATTCCAGTTGGATGTAGTAATCGTAAAAAATATAAGTAAAGTGCTATGAAAAGTACATATAAATAATACTATAGATTCCAGTTGGATGTAGTAATCGTGAAAAGCGTAAGTAAACTGCTACGAAAAGTACATATAAATGATACGATAGATTCCAATTGGATTTATGGACAACATTTTTCTCTCCATCTTTAGTTATTGGATTGTTGAATGTCTATGGACTTCATTGATCTTTGAATCCTAAATCATTTGTTTGTGAACGGCTGATGTTATTTGGGCTTAATCTAATTATTTTAGAATTTAATATTAAGTCGGGTTTTTCTGGGTCAATTGCCACAGGTTCAACTGTTTTTTTATTAATTCAATCGTTTCATTTGGGGTAGTAAATATGCAAAGACCTTCTTCTACTTGGCTCGGTCTCTTCACCAAGTCACGATCCAACTGGTTCGACCGATCGTGTTGACTTGGGTCTTATAACACTCATAATTATTAGTAATTCAATTTATAATAGACTAAAAATATTTAAATTTTACATGAAAGAAAATTAGAAATGTGTACCCTATTATATATTTTTAATTTTAGTTTAAGATCACAATAGTTAGTTTTTAAAAAAAATAAAAACATGGATAGTTTGAAAAATTTATTTTATGGTTAAACACTAAAAGTTTATTATTATTTTTAAATAAAACACCACATTAAGATTTTAATTATATTAAAACTGAAATAATAACATACAGTTTATTTTTAAACAAATCAACAATATAACTTTACTTAAACCCAAAACACAACATATATGATAGATACTTTTAGTGTTGAATGATATTTTTTATAGTGTATTTTTTCGAATTTGACATGCTTCAAATTTTTTACAGAAATGCAACTATTCGTTGTCTACAAGCAAGAAACTAATTGTCGTTGTTGCATCGCGTGAGTACCAGGCTAGCAACACTTTTATTTTTAACCAAAAATAACAACATAAATTATAGATATATATTTTAATGATACATGATATATTTTCGGTGCATTGCATCTTCTTTTATTTAAATATGTCATGTTCTGTGAAGAAAACTACATGCTGATGCATTGCACGTTCTTCGTAATATGACATGTTTTCGAAAGAAACTAACCACAAAAAATAACTATTCTCCGAAAGAACTATTCATCGCACCCACATTAAATGTCCACCGTTGAATTGAAACTAATAATTGTCCGCCGAAAACATACTTATGTCAATTAAGTCCCTATCAATAGGCTTCATACATTAATGACATCGTTGAATTGTCACTAATGTTTGGTCCCTATGGTTCCAAATCGCTGAATTGAAACTAATGTTTAGCGATCTTACTAATATATTATGTCTTATTTTTAGTATGACATATTTCCTAAAATAAAGTAATTATATAATTGAAAGTAATTATTGTCTGCCGAAAAGAAACTAAATGCCGAATCATACATGTTTCCAAATAGAAATAATTGTCGAAAGAAATTATTTGCACCCGTCGCTTGGCGCGGGTAAACGGCTAGTGTATATATATATATATAGGTCTAAAAATTAGATTTAAAGTTGAAAAAATAAATTTGGTTTTTTTTACCGTTTTTAAACAGTTCAAAATATTACCGTTGAGAATTCCGATCAAAATTAACTTGTTTCCGACCGTTACCACACTACGTTTCATAACCTAACGTCGGATAACGCGGGCGTTATACCAATGTTTTTTTAGTGCAACGTCGTATTAACAGGAAGTCTCGTTGTCTGCTCCCACCCGTCTTAACATTTCCTTTACATGAAACAAAGTACAATGTCATGTCCTTTAAATCTAACTAAGTACATTGACATTGCCAATAAAACAAGTAATCTACATTGCCATTCCTTTGCATTATAAATAAGTACATTGCCATTTAATTAACATAAACAGAGTACATTGTCGTTACATCACCATATACTAAAAATTACATAAGAATGACAATTACCACATGATCAAAATGCCTACACACTAATTACAATGCATTTTCTAAGACAACTTAGGCACTATTATCATGATCGTTAAGAGAGCAAACAACAAACTAATATAGCATTTAGCAATGCAATCACTTGTTTATGTTGTGGGATAATTAGCTTGTAAAGTTACTTTTGTCATCTTCACCTTCGTAACAAAGACTTGGCGGGTCAAACCACTTGAAAAACTTGCATTTTCATTTAGGAAATCGCCAACAAACATAAATTATTTAACAAAAAAATGATGAATTTACGACGTCGTCACCTAAAAGTCAGGATAACCCCAAAACCTACACCTAGGGTTATTCCATGTTCGTGAAATCGATATTAGACATAACACACTACACCTAGGGGTGAGTATTAGGCAGATTTTCAGGTTATACGTTTTTGTGTTGGTCACCCACCACGAATAAAAAAAAAGTTTAATCCATAAACCGAATTAGATGTCCATCCAACCCAAAAAACATAATCATAACCATTTAACCTGAAACTGTCAGACTGTTTAACCGAACGATGTTCAAACAATTTATTTATTTATTTTTGTTTAAACTTTAAACCAAACAACATGCACCTCTATTATTTGGAAATTTCATGGCATTTACTAGTATTTAACTTTAATATAACCACCACCCACCGTCACCAATGTCACCATCATCACAACCATCACCGTCATTTTTTCCATCGCAACGATAACCACCACTTTCTCCATCGCCACCACCACCACCCACCGTTGCTGCCACCACCACTACTTATCATCACCACCACCCACCACACTTCCACAACCACCCACCGTTACTTGCAACAACATTATTTATTATTTTTATAATTTATATAATATATATCTTTACATATAAATTATAAAACAAAAAAAATTAAAAATTAAAAAGTCAATTCTATCGTTTTATATTATTTTAATTTCATTTTTTTGTCAACAAAACAAATATGACATTGAATTTCAATTTATTTCCTACCAAGTAACAAAATATGAATTTGGATTCGTGATAGATTATAATTGACAAAACTGTAAATTTGGTCCTTGTGGTTTGCAAAAATCTTTGGATAGGATCCAAAAGGTTTCCGACATGCATAGAAGGTCCAAAATCAAGGTTTTTCTGGGTTTTTGGTCCAAAAAAACATGAAAAGACGGTTTTGCCCTTTTATTTTCCTTTTTGTATTTTTATAATTATTAAAATACTATTTTAATTTAAAAATAAAAAGAAAAGAAAATAATTATCCCCCACCCACTTACCTCCACCTCTCTCTCTCTCTCTCTCTCTCTTTCTCACACACACACACACACACACACACACCCGAAGAACTTCTCATCCCAATCCCGTCATCTATTGGCAACCTTGAAGACCTCCAAGACTTGATTTTAAACTCCATCAAACTCATCAGAAAAGTCCCGGGTGAGCTTGGGAGCTGCCGGAGTCTCAAGACTCTTTACTTGTTCGACAACAGATTCCTCGGAGTAAACAAAGACCTCACCGGAGGAAACAACGGCCTCGCCGGATTCTGGTTCAACATACTAATTTCACCACCACCATTATCACCCCCTCTTTATACCCACCGTCGGTAGAACCCTCTATCCTTACACACTCACGCACATGATGAAAAAAGCACATCGACTCGCTCCTTGTTCATCCTTAGTTCCCAATTAAATCTGCAACAACTCATCTTTCTCCTTCTCATCTTACATTCTCAATTTCAAGATCAATTCCATATCCCCAGGCTAGAGTACAAAGAACAAACCGATTTCCCAAACCCTAGATGATAATACGATCGAATCTAACATCAAAACTCTTGTAACTCGCTTTAATCTGATTGTCTTAGGGTTGAAGTTTGAAAGCAAATATGTTCAAGAGTTCTTCGCCTACAGGTTCATCATTTTCTTCTTCTAAGTAATCAGAATGATACTTATAACAATACTTTTTAGAAATTTTGAAACTCTAACATGTTTTTAGCGATGTAGTTTTTGATTCTGGGATTTTTATGGTTTGTTCCAATTTATAAGATTTTCTCCATTGAAGTGTTCTTGGGTATTTTTCCAGATTTCAGTTGATTCCGTGTTGGGATTATATTTGTGTTGGATTATCGTGGGTTAAATATGTTAAACGGTTTTTTTATTGAATTAGTATGTTGAATAATTATGTTTCTGATTTGAGATGAAGTTTTGATGGAGCATTGATATTAATTTTGAAAGACTGGAGCTATTTTCTATAGTAATCAATGTTTACACTTTATTTTTATTATGGATTTTGTGATAGGTTTGATGTTTAAGTTCCTTGTGTGTGTGTATTTTGAGTTGCAGGTGTGTTTATGTTTAGAGAGAGGGAGAGAGAGAGAGGAGGAAGAGGAGGAAGAAGAGGAGGAGGAGAAGGAGGAGGAGGAAGAGAGAGAAGGGGGAGGACTCCGGTAGGGTTGGTAGAGAGAGAGATGGGTGAGCCAACTTAATTCCTTTTTTTGCATTAATATTTATAAAAGAAAAATAAAAAAAATTAAAAAAAGAAATTTAAAGGGCAAAACAGTCAATTCAAGTGCTCCATGGACCAAAAATACAAAAATTTCCTAAGTTTAGGACTAAAAACCCAGAAAAACTTTGATTTTGGACCTTCTGTGCAAGTCGGAAACTTTTTGGGCTCTATCCAAAGATTTTTGCAAACGATAAGACCAAATTTGCATATTTGTCATTATAATTTCTTGATTCCACGTTTTCTGAAACATTCGGCGAAGATAGTCCAAGCACCCCGACGAGATTGACTTAAATTTGGATTGTGAAGAGTGAAGATAGTCTTACGAATGTTCACAACCAACCATGTTCGTTTTCAACTGTCCGCTGAAATGAACCTCATTAAACCCTACCGGAAAACTCTTCACTTCTCCACCCTCACCTCCTTGCCGCCACCACCGACGGCGCCTGATGTTCATCTTGTCGGAAAGGCCATCACCATCCTCAAACGCCACCATTTAATCAACCTAGATCCCCTATCGTCCCAATTTACCCCTCAATCAGCTTCTTATTTACTCCTCCAAGCTCAATCTGACAAAACCCTAATCCTATCATTCATCAATTGGGCTCGCCGGCGTCCCTTCTTTGATCTTCAATGTAGCTGCCTCTCTCTTCACATACTCACCAGATTCAAGCTCTATAAAACAGCTCAAATCATCGCCGAAGACGTAGCCATTAACACCCCTGGCGATGAAAACGGAGATTTAGTTTTCACATGCCTTAAAGATACATACTCCGACTGTACTTCAAGCTCTGCCGTCATCGATTTGTTGGTAAAATCTTATTCTAATTTGAAGTTGGTCAAAAGAGGTTTAAACACAATCCATTTAGCCATATCTCATGGTTATATGCCAGGTGTATTGTCGTATAACTCTGTTCTCGATGCAATTATTAGGTCTAGCGAGCCGATTAAAGTAGCAGAGGAAATGTATCAACATATGATAAGAACTGGAGTTTCACCTAATGTGTTCACTTATAATATACTGATTCGTGGCTTTTGTGGGGTTAGGGATTTGGAAAAGGGTCTAGGGTTCTTCGCTGAAATGCAGAAAAATGGTTGCTTGCCTAATGTTGTCACTTACAACACACTAATTGATGCTTATTGTAAATCAAGACGACTTGATGATGCATTCAAGCTGTTCAAGACAATGCCTAATAAAGATTTAGAGCCGAATTTGATTTCTTATAATGTCATACTTAACGGATTAGCTCGAGAAGGGAGGATGAATGAAACAGATGAAGTTCTTGAAGAGATGAAACACAAAAGAATCATCCCTGATGAAGTCACTTATAATACTCTTGTGAATGGGTACTGTAAAGAAGGTAATTTCCACCAAGCACTTGTTTTGCATGATGAAATGACACGAAATGGATTATCTCCTAATGTCATTACTTACACTTCTTTGATTAATAGCATGTGTAAAGCTAGAAATCTACACAGGGCTATGGAATTATTAGAACAGATGCGAGTAAGAAAACTCTTTCCAAATGCTAGAACATATACAACGTTGATTGATGGCTTCTCCCAACAAGGATTCATGGATGAAGCTTATAAGCTATTAGATGAAATGAAAAAGAAGGGTTTTTCTCCATCCATTGTGACTTACAACACTTTGATCAATGGCCACACTGTAAATGGGAAGATGGAAGATGCTTTAGGAGTTCTCGATGATATGAGTAAAACAGGATTAACCCCAGATGTTGTAAGTTATAGCACAATTATAACTGGTTTTTGTAGAAATCAAGAGCTAGATAGAGCTTATGAAACAATAAGCCAAATGGTCGCGAAAGGTGTTTTACCTGACACTATCACATATTCGTCGCTAATTAAAGGTCTTTGTGATCAAAGAAAACTAACAGAAGCTTGTGATGTGTTTCAACAAATGTTAAGAAACGGGTTGCCACCTGATGAATGTACATACACAGCTTTGATAAATGCTTATTGTGTGGAAGGAGATACTGTAAACGCCCTCCATTTGCACGATGAAATGCTTAAAAAAGGTTTGCTCCCTGATGTTGTCACTTACAGTGTGTTAATTAATGGTCTTTCCAAGAAAGCAAGAACCCTTGAAGCAAAACAGATTCTTTTCAAGTTGTATTATGACAATGGTGTTCCAGATGATGTCACTTATGAGACATTGATAGAGAACTGTGGCAACATGGAGGCGAAGAGTGTGGTGGCTCTAATAAAAGGGTTCTGTATGAAGGGGTTAATGAATGAAGCAGATAAGGTGTTTGATAAAATGCTTCAGAGAAAGGAGGAGCCTGTGGAGGCTGTTTATAATGTTATGATACATGGGCATTGTAAAGGTGGGAACTTGAGGAAATCTTTTGATCTTTATAAGAAGATGGTGAGTCATGGATTTATTCCTCATACTGCTACGATTATTGCTTTGATTAAAGAACTTATACGAGGTGAAATGATTTTGGAATCGAGTGAAGTTATAGAAAATGTGTTGAGAAGTTGTAGGATTAGTGATGGTGAAGTTGCAAAAGCTCTTGTTGAGATAAACCATAAACAAGGAAACATGGATGCTGTGTTTAAGATTCTTTCTGAAATGGCTAAAGATGGACTTCTTCCAAATAGTGGCAAAACTGCCTATGCTCAATGACATTTTGTAACAAGTTCAAACATTTTCATGGTTTATCATCTTTTATATAGATTGTTATGAATAACATGACTAATAATATCATCTGAGATTAAATTCCCCAAACTTGAGTTAGTTTACATACATAACTGGTTGCAATTACACACTACTACTTATTACGAAAAGGATTAAAAATATTTTCTAGAACAAAGTTACAACGAGAGGAAAGACAAGAAAAAAAAAAAAAAAAAAATTACAACCTTACAATTAATTTCATCTTGAAGAAAGTCTCTGGTAAAGATCATCAGCTAACACCTGCCTCAAACTTTCTCCAAAATTGTAGTAATAATTCTCACTCTCCAAAACCCTAGCAACACCACCACTCTCCTCCGGCTCCTTCCACACTTCTGGTTCAGGTTCCCTTGCAATCTGACACAAATTATGCAACACACAACAAGCAACAATCGTCTGAGGTGCATGATTCAATCCCACATTCATATCTTGAAGAATCCTCCATCTTCCCTTCAACAATCCGATAGCTTCCTCCACCACTTTTCTCCCTTTCATCAACCCCTCATCGAAAGTGTTCTGAGCTGGATTCCCTGTCCGGTTCCATGAAAATGGAGTTAGCAGGAATGATAACAAGGGGTAGCACCAGTCTCCGACGATGTAAGGCCTAACAGGATGCCCTTTCACGTTCACAACTTTCTCCCATACAATGTCGCCTGAAATCAACCTGTTGTAGAGCAAACTATCGCGGAAATGGGTAGCATCGTCAAATGCGCCTGGAGCTTTCACGCAAACATCCCAGAAGATTTTCTTGTGATCCGCGACTACTTGGAGTTGAATTGATCGGAATCCGTGTGAGTTGGTGTAGATGCTAGGGTTAGGGAGGTTGGAGGGGAGGCTGTGGAGGCGGATGTGTGTGTTGTCAATGGCGCCACATATGTTGGGGAGGGATGTGATTTCGGCGAACGAGGCTGTGGTTTCCTGGAGACGGCGGCGACCGGCGGGGATTTTGATGAACTCAGGGTAAAGTTTAGTGGATAAGAGGCGGGTGACCATGTTAGTGATTTTGGAAACGAGGTAGGGTTCAAGGGAGTAACGTTTAGCGACGATTTTAGCGGAAAGGCCGAGGGAGAGACGGGAGAGAACCATGGCGACAGCGTAGTCGGAGGGAAGGGAGAGGTTTGACTGAGCGATGTAGGGTTTGAGTTTGTCGACGACGGTGGTGAAGACGGGGTACGATAGGCCGTACATGGAGCGCCATTGGGCGTCACGTAATGGAGCTTCCATTGCCCAGATGCGTTCGGTGGAGAGGGCGCGGAAGGCGGCGACGGAGTATTGGGAAGTGGTTGAGGGAGATGGAGGTGGGGATGGGGAGGAGCGGGGTTTGCGGGTAGTGGAGATGTATGAGAGGACGGAGGCGATGGTGAAGAATAGAAGAGGGGCGGCGGAGGTGGATGTGAGGAGGGAGGAAGGGGTGGCTGAGGTAGCGGAGGTGGAGGAGTCGGAGAGGATGGAGGTGGTAGGGTCGAGTTGATTTTGAAGGTGGAGTAGGTTGGACAGCATAATCAAGAATGATTGATCCATCTTCTTCCCAAAATTTACACTCTTTCAAATCGAATTGATAGATTCTAAATTCCCCTAATCAAATTGATAGATTCTAAATTCCCCTATGTGAAACCCTAATCGGGTTCATGGAGGAACACGGCTATGAAGTCGCAGAGATCGCCGTTGAAGATGGA
This sequence comes from Lactuca serriola, assembly GCF_051521515.1. Classification (NCBI taxonomy): domain Eukaryota; kingdom Viridiplantae; phylum Streptophyta; class Magnoliopsida; order Asterales; family Asteraceae; genus Lactuca; species Lactuca serriola. The sequence goes on along the minus strand of NC_136412.1, from coordinate 258,707,733 downwards.
TAGCGACGGCGTTGGGGGAGGTTTCGGGGGTGAACGGCCTTTTGTATAAATACGGCAAGGTGTACTTTTAAACCTTCTAGTTTCATGGATTTCACTTTATGACCCACAGAAATCATCATTTGTGCTTTTACAATGAAAAAGCTAGGCTCAATTTATTTTGGTAAACCTTAAGTCGGTTTTGGCTTGTTATTTGGGGAAAACTCCAAATTTTGTTTTGTGGTTTGCTGTTTTTTTTATTGAAATAAATCGAAAAAAAAAAATCAATTTGCATCCGACATTCAACATGAGATTTATTTGTAAATTTAGTTAACTTGAAACATTATTAATTTAATTTAATTTAATTTATTTTTGACATTCCATACGTTTTAATTATTGAAAAATGGGTCTAAAACCCATCCCATCCACCATTAGCTCTTTCTTTCTTTCTTCGTCACTTTCTCGTGTCACAACACTTGTGCCACCCGGAGTGGAGGCGTATGAGCTTCACTAAGAGACGCTAAGATTTTGGAACACCGATCCCTAGCCCTCGCTAGGGGAGTCGCTAAAAATGTCTCGCTATAGGTTTAGCGAGAAGAGAGAGAAAGACTTGCAATGATTTTAAATCTGTGGTTGGTTACATTTTTTATTTTTTTCCAAAATAAAAATAACACTAACATTAGATGCTACAACTCCTATCATTTTGCCACCACTCTTTTCATCCTATATGACTAAAATAATCTTATGTGGAAAGGTGCTAAAAGTTTTACCATTCTCTTTAGGTTTTAGCCTTATTTTGTGATTCTTCCCTATAAAGTTCGAATGCCCCTCCAATTTTGTCGACCTCTCAAACCTTTTTTTTTTGGTGAAACAACAAACTAACTAACATACTCCTAAATAACCACCTATGTTTCTCATGACCTCTCATATGAAATGTCACTCCTTACCGCTAGACTATTTACCATTTGGTCTCAAACTCTTAGGAGCTCATTGGGATTGTATTTCAAAATAATTTATTGATTTATATTGGCATTTTTAAAAACCAATAAATAATTTTTTTTTGACAAACTCAAATTCTTTTAAAATAGCTTTGTTAGTTATAAAAATAAGATTTTAAAAAACATGTAAAATTGGTTTTTTAAAACTCTCTTTAGCCTTTTAACCATAATAACTTCAAACGAAAATTTTAAATAAAATATTTTTTAATTTATTGATTTATTGGTTTTTGTCACCATAAAACCTAATCTAAACAATTTTTTAAAAACTCATTGTGCTACGGACCCACCACCATAAGGACACTTTTGGAGTTCAAAACACTCCTTTTGCCATAGGTTGGTGTGCCCTGAGAGAGTAAATTAGGTCATCCATTATACATTTAACGAGTCACGAACCACAATCACCATCACGAACAACGAATGAGTGTTAGTGTGCATAAGATGACCACAAACGAAAATCATAGAGTAAAGAAGAGAGATGCCTGAGAGAGAAGAAGAAGGGGATTGGCCGTGGTCCTTCGTCCTCCCCACCACAAATCACCACGACTACGAAGGTCCGGGCTGTTGTGTACGGACAACGCTCGTGGCCACGTAGACCACGAGCCCCTTCGTCCTTGGTATATCGGAGGGCCTTAGATGGGATCATATATATATATATATATATATATATATATATATATATATATATATATATATATATATATATATATATACTAACTTATAAAATAAATCCTACTATTTCTATAAATAGATCCAATAAAATAATATTATTTTTTTAAGACGTTCAACTCTCTAAGCGTAAAGTACAACTAATCATGAATAAAATAATATTAAATTTTAATCTGATTACCTTTGAAATCTTATCTCTTTCAAAAATTTGACCCGATCTTTTATGCAATTAAAGTAAAACAAATAATCCATTATATAGGCCCTTTTATTTGTAATTTTTTTAAGTTTTATTTATTATTTATGCCCTCTAATCGAAATTGACCAGTCAGTTGTAAAATCAAATACTTTGTTTAATATTAAGAAAAAATATCTATGTATGATTTATGACTAATAGAAAATTAGTATTCCATTTGTTATTCATGTTTCATGAAATATGGTTGTATTAATTTTATTATTTTTCGGTTTAAAACTTTAAATAGTAAAGTGGATAATAGGATATATCCGTTTAGACTTATTTGTATCAAACAAACCGGGTTGTTAAGATTAACTTTGATTCTCCCTTTTATTAACTTTATCAATGCCAATAAAGGTATAAGCAAGTCACTTTGTATGGATGTGTCTTGATTTCTAAAATGAAGGACTATAAACCTACACTACACACCAAAATATTTATTGTAGCACCTGATTCCTGGTACGTAAATCTTATTTGAGTATTTCTCTTCCTTTAGCCTTGGACTCGGCGAGTCACAGGTCCGACTCGCCGAGTAGATGCAGGACCCGGGACACGTTTAAGTTGTCGACTCGGCGAGTCCATATCCAGGACTCGGCGAGTCACAGCTGTTGGATGAAACCCTAAGTTTCAGGGGTTTGCACCCTATTTAAGCAACACCTCCGCCCCAGGCCAGCCCCCATTCTCTCCCCAGAGCTCCCAACCCTCGTTTATGCTTGTTCTTTGAAGAATTGAAGCTTTGTTGTGTGCTTTTGAAGGTTTTGAAGGAGGAAGGAAGTAGATCCAAAAGAAGGGAAGCCATCCAGGCATTATTGTGTTCTTCCAGCAGTTCCTTTGAGGTATAACCCGTTTTCCCCATGATTCTATGCTTAGTACTTCATTTAGGTCTTTCTTGGACAAATCCCCAAGCTTGTATGTGCATTATATGTCGTAATAAGATGTTTGGCCTCTAGATCTAGGCAAGATTGAGCTCCAGGAGCTCAGATCTGTTAGCTTTATGGCCTCATGTTGCTTGTTCACCCTAGATCTACCCTTTTGAGGCATTTTGAGCCCTAAAATCCATATTGGTGAATATCCACACGTAAAGTTGGAAACTTTACGTGTGATTCGTGTCCTAGAAGTCCAGATCTGTGAATGGCATGGACTGGAATCGAGCAAATCTGTGTATTTAGTGGGTGCATGGCAACGACTCGGCGAGTCGTTCATATGACTCGGCGAGTCTGTTCGCGAGTCTCCGAGATTGTCCCCTTTTCGTAGTGTCGAGTGAGCAGTGAGTCACGGGGTGTGACTCAGTGAGTCGGAAGCTGAACTCATCTATGGAGGTACTCGGCGAGTCAATGCCCTGACTCGGCGAGTTCAAGGCAATCTCCTTAGATCAAGAACAGACTCGGCGAGTTGTTCATACAACTCGGCTAGTCTTAGCATAAGTGTTCATCGGATGAAGATGAACTCGACGAGTTGTTCATACAACTCGGCGAGTAGGATGAAGGACTTGAATATCAGTTTAGAAGGAGAACTCGTCGAGTCGTCGCCTAACTCGACGAGTAGGAACGGGATCCAGGTCAATCGTTTGGGTGGTGACTCGGCGAGTTGGAAAGCCAACTCGGCGAGTCGGGTCAACTGAAAGTTGACTCTGACTTTGACTTAGGGCATGGTCAGGGGTAAAATGGTCATTTTACCCAAAGGTCAGTGAGCAGTGTTTGATTGAGTATGTTGTGGGAATTGCAGCCGGATGATTTCCGGAGCAGCAGCAGCAGCAGTAGGCAGTCAGTTCCCGATCAGATCAGCAGCTACTTCGAGGTGAGTTACCTTCCAGTAGTAGTGGGTCTACGGCCACAATGCCGGCCCACCAGTAGGAGTTGTATGTTAGATGATTGTCTTTGTGATATCATCTAGGTTTGCTACTACCTGATATGTTGTATGCTGGCATGATATGTATATATGATAGTTGTAGAGTTCGGTTGTTAGGACCGAAGGGTAGGTCGGACACCCCAGATATGTTTGACAGTACGTGATGATATGATTGCATGCTGGCTTGTTATGTTATATGAGATAAAGGTAGTAAGAGGGGACTAGTCCCCGAAGATCGGTTGTTAGGACCGATGGGTAGTCAGCACCCCAGAATGGCTTGACATGGGTAGTCAGCACCCCAGAATGGCTTGACATGGGTAGTCAGCACCCCAGAATGGCTTGACACGGGTAGGACGGCACCCCAGAACGGCCGTACCGGGTAGTCAGGCACCCCAGAATAGCCTGGCAGTAAGAATGTTATGTGTTTGTATGGTATGTGGTACGATGGGGGAACTCACTAAGCTTTGTGCTTACGGTTTTCAGTTTTGGTTTCAGGTACCTCCTCAGCTAGGGGAAAGGAGCCGGCACGGTAGCAGCATGTCACACACACACACACTCTCTGGTTTTCGCATTTATGAGCTTCACTGGGATTTGTACTCTGATATTTTGATTGGTTGTATGTTTTGGCTTTCAGACATGGTTCACTTTATGTTATGGTTGATCAAACGATGTTTTTAGCTATTAATATTTTCTAAAGTAATGTTTTTAAACAAAATTTTTGGTCGTGAAAATTTGGGTCGTTACAAGTTGGTATCAGAGCCTTGGTTTGAGGGATTCAGACACACCTTTGGGAGTGTCTGAACTCAAATCGAGGGATTAAAAGATTTTCTAAAAGAAAATGTTTTCTAAAATTGAGAAAAGAGTTTTGAGAAAGAACGAAGTGTGTGATATGCGCGACTGGCCGAGCTCAAGTAAGTATTCCCCAAAGTACCCATACAAGGTTATGTTATGTTTATCAGCTTTTGTAGAACAACATGCTAGGATAGGACTAAGGATCTAGGAGTGATGCCTTATGTGCCTGCTTTATGTGTTTCAGTTGTATGAGAATTGCATGCTAGATATTGAGTAGACAGTAAGTAGGATAGCCTGATTAGGTTATGTCTGATAGTATGAGCTTAGCACTAAATACTAGCTCAGTTCCTGAAAGTAGATAGAGTTAATTGAGATTGTTACCCTTATCTGAATGCTGCTTGCTTCGTGCTACGTGGGACTCTGAATAATGGGTGTTAGCCATTAGGCGAATGCGTCACGTCACATGTGATCAGGGTTGAATAATCTTAGAGTGCCGGATTTGATCCTACTACGCAGCTCTTGTTTGAGTCCAACCGTTGTAGGGACGAGTCGGGTACTCGAAGGATTATCTGAGCCTCGTCACATGTGATGGTATTCGGGTAATGGCTAATTGGCATTACAAGGAGGCCAGCAACAGCTGAGGACTGGTTAGAGTGGAATTAGAGATTTCCCTAGGGCAAGCCTAGGATGAGTATAACAGTGATCAGCAATAGTGAAAGGGATCTGGTGGAGTCGAGGCATTCCTTGAAGAAGGTACGGATAGATGTGGAAGGTAGTATGGGCCTGTACTACTGAAAGCAGAGGATCCGTACCCGAACCAAGGAAGGCCAAGATAAGACCAGGGAACTTGTAAGTAGTTGTGATCCCTCAGGAAGTATCAATATCGCTAATGATTGTTGTGATGTATTGCAGAATGGTGGTACTTCGATCGAGGCCGGTAGATGGCGGTTCAGGAGAGGGGTCAGGTTCGGGATCAGGTTCCGAGCCGGTTGATGAGGGACTACGCGAGTTCATCGCGTCAGAGATCACCAGAGGAATCCTTGAGTCGACCCCCATTCTCTTTGGGTCGATCAAGGAAGGGATCATGGAGTTGATGGAGGATCGCCTTCGGGCATTCAGGAGTGATATGGCATCTAGCCAGTCAGGATCTCGCACACTGTCCTTCAAGGACTTTAGGGGCAGTGGTGCACCGGATTTCCATGGGGTGAAAGACCCCATTGCTGACAAGCGATGGATTACAGACATCGAGTTTGCCCAGTTGACTAGCTTCTGCCCCGAGGGGTCGAAGGTGAGGTATGCAGCAGGGTGTTTACGGGACCGAGCTCGGGATTGGTGGGAGTCAGTGGGTGACTTGTTGGGAGCCTCAGCTATCGAGGCTATGACCTGGTCGGACTTTGTGACCAAGTTCAGGGCAGAGTTTGTGCCGGCTGTTGAGCTTCAGCAGCTGGCCAGGGAGTTTCTAGACATGAGGCAGACGACAGAGACTGTGGCGGAGATCATCGCCAAGTTCCGGGAGAGGGATTTGTTAGTGCCCCAGTATGCTGGTGACGAGGACATGAGGAGGACTCGTTATCATGATATGCTACGAGCTGACATCCAGGAGCATGTTAGCTTTTCGGCTTGCCCTACCTTGGATTCTATGATTGCCAGGGCAAGGGAGAGGGAGATAGATTTGGAGCACATCCGGAAATGGAAATTAGAGGAGGGTCAGGCAGGAGGGGCTTCGGGGAAGAAGCCCAAGGGATCAGATGGTAGGCCGAAAGGCCAGTTAAGACCGAGCCGCTGCAGGAAATGCGGCATGCCGCACGAGGGGGCGTGCAGGATGGGATCATCAGGCTGCTACAAGTACGGCAAGACTGGGCACATCAGCAGGGATTGCACTGCTCCGGCAGCAGTCATTCAGACATCAGAGTTGCTGTGTTTCCACTGCAACCAAAGGGGCCACAAGAAGGCCAATTGCCCCCAGTTGACAGTCTCAGCGCCGGTGAAGGCGCCAGCTCCAGCAACCCTGCGGATCACGGATGGCTGACAGGGCAAGGCAGAGGCTCCAGTGGTGAGGAGCCGAGCATTTCAGCTGACTACCGAGGAGGCACGCGCCGCACCCGATGTGGTGACGGGTATGATTCTTTCCCTCTATCTTATTTTTATGATGTTATGTTATTGATATGTGCTCTGTATGTATATGTATGCATTAGGATCGTTCCATGTGAACGACCTCCTAGTTCAGGTGCTATTTGATTCGGGTGCATCCCGATCATTCGTTTCCCTTGCGCTTAGCAAGACGTTTCATGAGTCATCAGGCGAGTTAGATTGCCCTTTGGAGGTGGAGATTGCTGATGATCGATCAGTGCGAGCATCGATGGTATTTCGAGATTGCGTGCTGTGTTTGTTCGAGGAGCGCTATTTGGTAGATTTGGTTCCCATTCCGTTGCGTGGGAACAAGGTGATTATAGGCATGGATTGGTTGAGCCCTAATGGGGCGGTGATAGATTGCGCGCAGCAGCTAGTGCGGGTCAGGACCCCAAGCGGGGGAGAGTTAGTGATTCATGGTGAGAGGCCTCAGTATGGACCCGCTGTATGTTCAGCAGCGAGGGCTAGGCGCTACCTTCAGCAGGGATGCGCAGGATATGTCGCGTATGTGATGGATACCCGGGAGGCGGGTAAGGCGACAGTGAGCGGGGTTCCGGTGGTCCGAGATTTCACAGATGTTTTTCCAGAGGAGCTTCCTGGGATACCTACGGAGCGACAGGTTGAGTTTAGGATTGACCTTGTTCCTGGTGCGGCTCCGATAGCCAAGGCACCGTATCGGTTGGCTCCTCCCGAGATGCAGGAATTGTCTACGCAGCTGCAGGAGCTGCTAGACAAGGGATTTATTCGTCCGAGCAGTTCGCCCTGGGGAGCCCCGATTCTGTTTGTGAAGAAGAAGGACGGGTCGCATCGGATGTGTATAGATTATCGGGAGATGAACAAGGTAACGGTGAAGAACCGTTACCCGCTTCCGAGGATTGATGACCTCTTTGACCAGCTTCATGGAGCATCTTGGTTCTCCAAGATTGATTTGCGTTCGGGTTATCATCAGATGAGGGTCAGGGAGGAGGATATGCAGAAGACCGCGTTTCGGACACGCTATGGCCATTATGAGTTCGTGGTGATGTCGTTTGGGCTCACCAATGCTCCTGCCGCGTTCATGGACCTCATGAACCGCGTGTGCAGACCGATGTTGGATCGGTCTGTGATAGTCTTTATCGATGACATCTTGGTTTATTCCAAGACTCGGGAGGAACATGAGGAGCATCTGAGGGAGGTGTTGGAGACCCTGAGGAGGGAGAGCTTGTATGCCAAGTTCTCCAAGTGTGAGTTTTGGTTGCGCGAGGTGCAATTTCTTGGACACCTCGTCAACCAAAACGAGATTCTGGTCGATCCGGCCAAGGTCGAGGCCGTGATGAGATGGGAGGTTCCGAAGTCTCCATCTGAGATTCGGAGTTTCCTGGGATTGGCAGGCTACTATCGGAGATTTATCCAGGATTTCTCCAAGATAGTCGTGCCCCTGACGCGGCTGACGAAGAAAGCCGTGGTCTTTCGGTGGGGACCCGAGCAGCAGGCTGCATTTGAGATGCTGAGACAGAAATTGTGCGAGGCGCCGATCTTAGCCCTGCCAGAGGGCGTAGAGGATTTTGTGGTTTACTGTGATGCGTCCATTTCTGGGTTGGGCGCGGTACTGATGCAGAGGGGGCATGTCATTGCCTACGCTTTGAGGCAGCTCAAGCCTCACGAGGCGAACTACCCGACGCACGATTTGGAGTTGGGGGCGGTGGTTTTTGCCCTCAAGATTTGGCGGCATTACCTCTACGGGGTTCGATGTACCATCTACACGGACCACAAGAGTTTGAGGTACCTCATGGATCAGCCGAATCTGAACATGAGGCAGCGTCGATGGTTGGACGTGGTGAAGGATTATGATTGTGAGATCCTTTACCACCCGGGGAAGGCCAATGTGGTGGCCGATGCGCTTAGCCGCAAGGCGGCGCTGATCAGGGATGTTTGCATGAGGATGACCGTGGTGACTCCCCTGTTGGAGCAGATTCAGGAGGCTCAACAGGAGGCTATCAAGGAGGAGCATCGGAAGAGCGAGCGTGTGGTGGGTCGGGTTTCCTCCTTTGATTATGATAGCCGAGGACTATTGACACTACACCGTAGGGTGTGGGTGCCGTATCACGGAGGCGTGCGCCAGATTTTGATGGAGGAGGCGCACAAGTCCCGATTCTCTATTCATCCCGGGGCGACGAAGATGTATAAGGATCTTCGTCTAAACTATTGGTGGCCCTGCATGAAGCGGGATGTGGCATGGTACGTCGAGCGATGTTTGACCTGCAGGAAGGTCAAGGCCGAACATCAGAGACCGCATGGCAAGATGCAGCCGTTGGATATTCCACTGTGGAAATGGGAAGATATCACGATGGATTTTATCACGAAGCTTCCCAGGACCGCACATGGAGTGGATTCGATTTGGGTCATCGTGGATAGATTGACCAAGAGTGCTCACTTTATCCCGATTCAGGAGAGCATATCGGCCGAGAAACTGGCCGACATCTATATCAGGGAGATTGTGGCACGGCATGGGGTGCCAGTATCGGTGATCTCGGACAGGGATGTGCATTTTACTTCCAGATTTTGGAAGAGATTCCATGACGAGTTGGGCACTCGTCTGCATTTTAGCACTGCCTTTCACCCGCAGACGGATGGTCAGAGCGAGCGGACCATCCAGACTCTGGAGGATATGTTGCGGGCGTGCGTGCTAGACTTCGGTGGTAGCTGGGATACCTATCTTCCCCTGGCCGAGTTCTCCTACAACAACAGCTATCACGCGAGTATCGACCGCCCTCCCTTCGAGATGTTGTACGGACGGAGGTGCAGGACCCCGATATGCTGGGGTGAAGTTGGCCAGAGGGTCATGGGGAGCACCGAAGTGGTGCTCAAGACGACCGAGAGGATCCAACAGGTCCGGAGCAGGCTTCAGACTGCTCAGAGTCGGCAGAAAAGTTATGCCGACAAGCGTCGATCCGACTTGGAGTTCCAAGTCGGGGATATGGTTCTCCTGAAGGTGTCGCCCTGGAAAGGCGTCATTCGATTCAGGAAGCGGGGCAAGTTGGGCCCGCGATTCATCGGACCGTTCAGGGTCGTAGCCCGGGTGGGCAAGGTAGCGTATAGGTTGGATCTGCCAGCCGAGCTCAGCCAGATCCACAGCACTTTCCATGTTTCTCAGTTACGGAAGTGCTTAGTGGACGATTCTGCAGTAGTGCCTTTGGAGGATATTCAGGTTGATGACAGCCTGAATTACATTGAGCGCCCAGTCGCAATCCTCGACAGGAAGTCGAAGGATTTGAGGAACAAGAGGGTGGAGCTAGTGAAGGTGCAATGGCAGCACCGCAAGGGTTCGGAATGGACTTGGGAGCCGGTGGACGAGATGATGGAGCATTACCCCGAGTTGTTTCAAGGTCGAGCAGCAGACTTCGAGGACGAAGTCTAAAATAAGTGGGGGAGATTTGTAGCACCTGATTCCTGGTACGTAAATCTTATTTGAGTATTTCTCTTCTTTTAGCCTTGGACTCGGCGAGTCACAGGTCCGACTCGCCGAGTAGATGCGGGACCCGGGACACGTTTAAGTTGTCGACTCGGCGAGTCCATATCATGGACTCGGCGAGTCACAACTGTTGGATGAAACCCTAAGTTTCAGGGGTTTGCACCCTATTTAAGCAACACCTCCGCCCCAGGCCAGCCCCCATTCTCTCCCCAGAGCTCCCAACCCTCGTTTATGCTTGTTCTTTGAAGAATTGAAGCTTTGTTGTGTGCTTTTGAAGGTTTTGAAGGAGGAAGGAAGTAGATCCAGAAGAAGGGAAGCCATCCAGGCATTATTGTGTTCTTCCAGCAGTTCCTTTGAGGTATAATCCGTTTTCCCCATGATTCTATGCTTAGTACTTCATTTAGGTCTTTCTTGGACAAATCCCCAAGCTTGTATGTGCATTATATGTCATAATAAGATGTCTGGCCTCTGGATCTAGGCAAGATTGAGCTCCAGGAGCTCAGATCTGTTAGCTTTATGGCCTCATGTTGCTTGTTCACCCTAGATCTACCCTTTTGAGGCATTTTGAGCCCTAAAATCCATATTGGTGAATATCCACACGTAAAGTTGGAAACTTTACGTGTGATTCGTGTCCTAGAAGTCCAGATCTGTGAATGGCATGGACTGGAATCGAGCAAATCTGTGTATTTAGTGGGTGCATGGCAACGACTCGGCAAGTCGTTCATATGACTCGACGAGTCTGTTCGCGAGTCTCCGAGTTTGTCCCCTTTTCGTAGTGTCGAGTGAGCAGTGAGTCACGGGGTGTGACTCAGTGAGTCGGAAGCTGAACTCATATATGGAGGTACTCGGCGAGTCAATGCCTTGACTCGGCGAGTTCAAGGCAATCTCCTTAGATCAAGAACAGACTCGGCGAGTTGTTCATACAACTCGGCGAGTCTTAGCATAAGTGTTCATCGGATGAAGATGAACTCGACGAGTTGTTCATACAACTCGGCGAGTAGGATGAAGGACTTGAATATCAGTTTAGAAGGAGAACTCGTCGAGTCGTCGCCTAACTCGACGAGTAGGAACGGGATCCAGGTCAATCGTTTGGGTGGTGACTCGGCGAGTTGGAAAGCCAACTCGGTGAGTCGGGTCAACTGAAAGTTGACTCTGACTTTGACTTAGGGCATGGTCAGGGGTAAAATGGTCATTTTACCCAAAGGTCAGTGAGCAGTGTTTGATTGAGTATGTTGTGGGAATTGCAGCCGGAGGATTTCCGGAGCAGCAACAACAGCAGTAGGCAGTCAGTTCCCGATCAGATCAGCAGCTACTTCGAGGTGAGTTATCTTCTAGTAGCGGTGGGTCTACGGCCACAATGTCGGCCCACCAATAGGAGTTGTATGTTAGATGATTGTCTTTGTGATATCATCTAGGTTTGCTACTACCTGATATGTTGTATGCTGGCATGATATGTATATGTGATAGTTGTAGAGTTCGGTTGTTAGGACCGAAGGGTAGGTCGGACACCCCAAATATGTCTGATAGTACGTGATGATATGATTGCATGCTGGCTTGTTATGTTATATGAGATAAAGGTAGTAAGAGGGGACTAGTCCCCGAAGATCGGTTGTTAGGACCGATGGGTAGTCAGCACCCCAAAATGGTTTGACATGGGTAGTCAACACCCTAGAATGGCTTGACACGGGTAGGACGGCACCCCAGAACGGCCGTACCGGGTAGTCAGGCACCCCAGAATAGCCTGGTAGTAAGAATGTTATGTGTTTGTATGGTATGTGGTACGATGGGGGAACTCACTAAGCTTTGTGCTTACGGTTTTCAGTTTTGGTTTCAGGTACCTCCTCAGCTAGGGGAAAGGAGCCGGCGCGGTAGCAGCATGTCACACACACACACTCTCTGGTTTCCGCATTTACGAGCTTCACTGGGATTTGTACTCTGATATTTTGATTGGTTGTATGTTTTGGCTTTTAGACATGGTTCACTTTATGTTATGGTTGATCAAACGATGTTTTTAGCTATTAATATTTTCTAAAGTAATGTTTTTAAACAAATTTTTTGGTCGTGAAAATTTGGGTCGTTACATTTATTTTCTTTTGTATTGCGAGGGTTACATTTATTTGCTGCCGTAAAACCGATCGATAACAATATGCATATGTTTTGTGTTACTTGAAATCTAACATGTTTCCGTATAGAACTTATTGCCGAATGAGAAATTATTTTTCGCCGCCGCTTTGCGCGGGTCTACGGCTAGTATATATATATATATATATATATATATATATATATATATATATATATATATATATATATATATTGTGCAAATTGGAAATTTTTTAGACTACATGGACCAAATTTATAGTGTTCTCTTTTATTTGTATTTGTATGTATTTAAGTAAAGGTTGATGATTTTACCACGGAGCTTTTTTATCCATCCACTGGGAAAATATGGATGGACAATTATACCCTCGTTTTAGAGATATATTAGGTTTGGAAAGTTCAATCAAAACACACTCAAAACACTCACGATGAAACGAATTAATAGTTCTTCTTCCATCACCTCTGTTTTGTGTCTGGCTGGTGGAAATTGTGCACACACATTTACTACATGGATGTCAATATTCCAGTGTGGTTTTGTTAAATATTAGGGTATTCCTTAATTTCATAAATTAGTCGATAGTTTAACCCTTTGAAGAGCATCAACTGAACCTCGATCTTACAATTATCGTTCATGTTTTCCCAGGTGAAGTCTTGATGTTATTAATGTTTCTAATCATTGTGGTTTTTTCATCTCGGGAACCGCCTTCTTTGCCTCAAACAAAAATAAGAAAGTGATTATTGTGTATAATTTAAAATGAGAATCATGAACTTCATGATTGGAAAATTTACCATTCTGCAATCGATGTGATTCTCATTGGTGACTTTCTGGAACAGAAGGATCTGCAAAGACTATAAAGTCAATCCACGAGCACGACCAGTGGCTCGATCCTACATAATCATTGACTCCAAAACCTCACTACCCCTACTAAACTACTGATGTAGGCGTTATTCGTTTGTATCCCATGATATCCCACTAATAAATAGCTTGCCAATATCGATTGCATATTATGTACACCGAAATCAAAGCATCAAACGCCTAATTCTGCAAACGATTTCACTACGAATAAGAAATTCATAAGTGAAATGGCAGATCAAATTAACACAAAACCTCCATTGGATTGTAGAAACACCCAGATGTAATGTCGGCTAAAGAAGCAACGCCGAAAGAGGAAGAAGGTTCGTTTCGTGCGTGCGTGTTTCGGGCAATGCGTCGTTAACACTTTCCAAAGTTAGGAGGGTATAATTGTCTACTCGCTTCTTTTGCAGTTGATGAATAAAAAGGGTTAGTGGTAAAATTAGCTTCCTTAAGTAAAACTATAACGTTGGTTCTCGTGCTTTCCTCAAAACATATGGTTGAAGGCGTACCTCTTTATATCTAAACACCCGAGTTCGATTCCGATCTATTTGTGTTCATTTTAAGCAAGTTTTCTTTTTCAAAAACAAATATTTTTCATAATTTAATTGCCCATCTCATCCTTTATAGTCTCCTTTCAAGACAAATTTTTATATATCTTTTATTCTATATTATAAAGCAGATAATTCAAATTAATGTGGGTAGAGATATATTGTTATTTCAAATCATATTATTCTCTAAATTAATGACAATTACTACTATAGTTATAAATTTCCAACAACTTTTTGTATTCCTACTTATACATATTTTATTATCATAAAAATGGTTAACCATTTTAGTAGATATATTCACACACAAATCACATATAAAATTTAAAAAGAACCTGAAGCAAAAGAAACAATTGATCGACAAGCTTTTGAAGTGTTGATTAATTAAAATGATTGAAGGATGGTAAGATTATGTTGGTTTTATTAATAAATAATGTATGATTTTTTCTTTTATGGTTGGTAGAACATGAAATAAAATAATAATAAATGTTATTTTTAGGAGATTGATTTATTAAAAAGATTTTTCTATGATTATATGTAGTTTCTATACTAAATAACATATGAAAAAGTTTGATGTGATGTATAGTAAATTTGATTTAATTTATTTTTATAGTTTATTTATAAACAACAAAAAAACACAAATGGTCTAAATCCTTTGTAAATACACAAAATTGTATTGGGAGTAAACTTTAATTACAAAATTATTTTTTATTGTTTTGTAAATGAGCATTATATATTTAAAATAAGACAAAACTTTATAAATAGTACATGTGATTTCGTAGAATATCAACTTTTGTCTTTAAAATTTCATGTTTCATGAAAGGTCTTTATGGTTTCAAATCCTATCGTGGTTCGTCCTTGTTCATATAAAAAGACTTTTATACATTTTTAATTTTTTTATCCTTTTTTTTAGTTAATTAAAAATTATATAAATCTCAAATTATTATTATGTAACGTCTGGTTCATGTTATGTATTTATATTTATAATTTATTCAATTTTATAGAGCAACTCAACGAGTTGGTGGCCCCGAACTCATCATGTTGATATGATGTTGTGACATCCCCATTTTTACGGCCAGAAAAGACCGATTTAGTTTATGCTTTTTAATAAAAATCAGAGTAACTTCTTAAGAAAAGTGCTGCAGAACTTTGCTCCCAGAAAAAAAAAACATGATAAATATGTTATCAAAGCATTTCCGAAGAAATGTATTTTATTCCTTTTAAAACCTTGGGATGTCAACGTCAATACATAAACATAAGCATAAACAGAACTTACATTCATTTACACTAGTGATCTACATCTCTTTAATCCCTCAGTGAAGTATAGCTTTATATCAACACCTGTGATGCAAATAAACTGAGTGAGTCAGGTTGAGAAACCTGGTGAGTACATAGGGTTTTTAACCCACAATAATTAAGTTATTATGTTTTATCATCAAACAATTAACCCAATTACCCATCCCCCATTATCTTCTTTAATTCCTAGGGATATACCATAAGAATCATCTATCACTCATTCCTAAGGATTTTCCTAAAGAATAGGCACGAAGTCCACCGTTGCCAAGGTTATACAACATACACTAAATCTATAGCTTCCAGGGTTCATCCAATGGGTGCTAAGTCCATAGCTCTCATTTATCGACAATATTATTTGCGGGAGTCCACCTGCAATACATGTCAATGGGTTTTTAGAGTACACCGGGTGAACATGTCATTCACAACACCTACAGATAGCGAGCCTGCTAGTGTTCCACAGACTGTCTAGAATAGTTTATGGTTGTCATCCGTACTCTGCTAGATGATGGGGCCATCATTTGGGTAAAGGTTTCTCTCATTTTCACTTCTCACCCTCATCTCATAATCTATATTACCTTTTATCTCATCCTCTAACGCATCCTTCATTACACACCAACTATTTCATCTACCAATGTTTTACCCAACATATTTGTTGATATAAAATACATATACAGTTCAGATATGAAGAAATAGTTTAGATATGTGAAGAAAACACATATACGGTTCAGATCTGAAGAAAAAAAAGGTCTAGATCTGAAAAACAAAGTTTAAATCTTTCATCATATCTTTCAAAGCATAAAATACATATACAGTCTAGATCTGAAGAAAAGTTCAGATCTGGAAAGGAAGAAGTTTAGATCTTTCATCTAGCACAGATCTCAAGTATAAATCATTCATATATTAGGTTTAGATCTAAAAAGTTCAGATCTGCAGTGAGAAAGTCTAGATATGAAGGAAAAAAGTTCAGATCTGAAAGAAAATGGTTAGATATGACAAAAATACATATACCATTCAAATATGAAGAAAAGTCTTAGATTTAAAAAGAAAAAGTTTAGATTCGAAAAAAAAATCTAGATCTGAAGGAGAAAGTTCATATCTGGAAGAAAATGTTTAGATCTAAAGGAAGACGTTCATATCTGAAAAGAAAGAGGTCCAGATCTCTCGTCCAGCAAACATCTCAGGTAAACAGACAACATATATTTATACACATAACATATAATTTATATAAAATACTTCATATCTATGTGTAAGATGAAAGTGACTATGCACTCACCTGATACGGAGTGAATCGGACAACACCTCGCTTCTAAAAATAACCTTCTTTGACGAAACCGAGAAGTTTGCTTGAAAACCGGGCTTCGTGCAGGCATAGTTTCAAACAGAAAAACACTTTTTCTCGGAGACTCCAGGTTCTCCGAGGTCTTCTTCTATTGCTAGAAATGTACCTAGGCTTTGGGGGTGTTTGGGTGAGTTAGAGAGAGAAAGAAGTTAAAGAGAGAAGTGAGAAAGGTGTGAAAAATCCGGAACTCTCGTCCCCCTTTTATAGCCCGCGAGGCCTCGGATTACGCTGGGCGTAGATCGGATAAGGTGCGAGGTGGCGGTCTCCGGGTGGTGCGAGGTGGCCGTCTCCAGTACCGTTGAAAAAGTCAATACGCGGGGCTTAGAGTCCTCGTACGCGGGGCGTACTTGGTACGCGAGGCGTCCGAAGTCTATGTTGGGCGTAGCCTCGCATCCAGCTTCGCAATTTGCACTTCCGACTTCTAAAAAACATAACTCTCGCATACGAGCTCCGTTTTCGACGTTCTTTATATCCACGCGTAGGTGAGATCATACTCTACAACTTTCATTTGGACTTCATCGGTTAAATTTCGACCGATTTTAAATTTAATAGTATGAGAATATTACACTGTTAAACGACCGTGTAAAACTCATAACTTCTGCATACGAACTTCGTTTTCGTCTGTCGTTTCATCGTTGAGCTCCTATTGACGAGATCTTCGATTCTCGTTTAGGTTGTGTCGGCTAAAAATCGTTCGATCTACAATTCGAACTTCGGGTTGAGCACTGCTAAGTCGAAACTTCGAAAAATCATAACCTCTTCATACGAAGTCAGATTTAGGCGTTTTTTTATGGACGCTCTCGGTATCGTGGTAACAATATATATATATATATATATATATATATATATATATATATATATATATATATATATATAAGATACTTGTTTATTGCTAACAATTTTTCGTTAAAAATCTATTACGGTTAACAACATTTTTACATTCATGTTTTTCTTACTTAATACCATAATACTACAAACAATTCTAAAAGAATTTTCATGTAAATGTAATTAAAATCATTACTTAATACCATACTAAAACACAATATTCTTATAGGTAATCCATGCAAATGATATATACTATTACAAACTATTATTAGAAATTGTCCATCTAAGTGGTACATCGTGAGCCACCAATTTCAATTATTGTTTAGTTGTTTACTCATGTCCTTAACGAATCTACATATAAAATAAATCACACTCAACATATCTCTGTTAGAATCACCAATAAAATCATTTCTTAACGAACAAAAATTGTACCTATATGGTTGTTAAATTGCATTTTCTTGCCGTCTATTTTTTTTTTCAATCGAATAATATTACATTAACAATATGGTTGTTGATTACATTTTCTTGTGGTTTATTTTTTTCAATGAGTTAAACCTTAACGCTCCTTACTTAATGTGCATTATTTGCAACAATATTGTTTTTATTTATTTGATTGAATGACTTCTCTTTTGTAATGCTTTTTAGTGGACATTCTTTGCAATATTATGGTTTTTTTTTTATAGGAGTGTTTCTTTTTATTTACGTTCGGGGATCATTATAAGTTGAATGTTTGCCTTATTCTATGCTGACATTTATCTTAAACACATGTAATGTTGACGACATGGTGCTGAAATACCAACAATTAATGTCGACTTCATAATGGTATACTCATATATATGCTCCTCGAAACACAATCAAATCAAGACCATAATGATTGACCAACAATTTGTAGGACCTGACAACTACATTACAATAATCAGAAAAAACCTAAAGATATGACTCTTGAATAGATGGAAATAGATATACTCATTAGCATTTAACAAGCAAAAAATATGACTATGTGTGCATGGTTGAACTTTACGTTGATTACTCGCGTGAAATTGCTTCCCACAAACAAGTTTCATGCTTAGTTACATGCCGACGTTAGACTTTTATAAATATTTAAAGCGAATAATAAATCACAATCGTGAAAGTTTTGTGGAATGTCCTTTATGTCAAAC
This sequence comes from Lactuca serriola, assembly GCF_051521515.1. Taxonomy (NCBI): domain Eukaryota; kingdom Viridiplantae; phylum Streptophyta; class Magnoliopsida; order Asterales; family Asteraceae; genus Lactuca; species Lactuca serriola. The sequence continues at coordinate 258,689,522 of NC_136412.1, read as the reverse complement.
TTAAGCTAGTTTGACACGAAACGTTTGTGAGCGTTTGAAAACTTCTAACTTCTAACGTTTAACAAAACTTTCAATTTTAAACAAAAAACTTCTTTTAGCACTACAAGCTTCTATAGTTTAGTTTAAACAAAACGCTCCAAATCAAAATGCTACTTCACATAGCTTTAACAAAACGCTATCAGCTACAGGCTACCGTTAATAGCTAGTTTTGTCGAACATGTCCTTAATATACACAAGAGTCCGTATATGCTGGGTTGTTGGTTTAAAATGCAAAAAATTATATATAAAAGCTTCAAAATTAGTTATTTTAACGAATTGGTTAAAAGATATTGAGATGACATCGCACCAAGTCTTTCGATTGGAGAAAGACCATGACTGACGTGGCTTGCAAATTTTCATTACGTGGCCTTTCAAACACCTCCATGTGGAGGCTCAAATGAAACTCGATGGGGAGGCTCAAGTCTAGGGTTCACTTTGATCATAATTAAAGCCCTAAATTACCAATTGATCAAAAATTCCGAAATCTACTCAAATTGCGGAGAAAATCGCGGGCTTTTAAATTCAGAATTCGGATTCTGCTATACCACCATCTCAAATAGTTGATTCGTCTTGCAACCATGACTGAGGTACCATCTTATTTCTGTTATGAACGTAGTATAATCGTGTCTGATTAGCACATAGCTTAATTTACCTAATCATTATCCTTTTCGTTAAAATTCATCGTGGCAATTACATTCTCATCGCCGTTGCTAATGAATAATGATAAAACAAAGAACCAAGCAAACGAAGAAAAGAAAACAATTCATGTTAAATAACTAGTGACATTTGCTCATGGAATCCTGTTTGCAAGTTGGAATGGACTAAATTGCAATGAATGTTCCAAACCACAACTCGATGGGAGAGAAGGCTGTATCTATATTGAATAAGATATATTGAATTAAATTATTAAACTAACCTGGAAAGGAATGACTTCTTAATTGGAGTTGCTAGTTTACATTTGTTAATTTATACTCCTTTGATCCTTTTATACATTTGATTTATGTAGAAGCTCCAATAGTGTATACTTGCTCTATGATTCTATCTTACACATTAATGCTGTTATTTTTTTTTGTTGTGGTTTATACTTTGAACATATAAAGTTTATATCTTTTACTATCTCACTGGCATCTCATTTCTTTATATTCCGATAGTGGGTTGGCCAGAGAAAAAAAAGGTGTGATGTGTGCAACATCTTCATATCCAATAATTCTCCCATCATCAAGATACATGAGCAAAGCCTACGTCACAGAGAAAATGTTAAGAAGCTGTCTAACATGACAGAGAAGAAAGATGCTAAAGATAAAGAAAAAAAGAAAACTACCCGTGTTCTCAAACAAGTTGAAGAGGTGAATATTTTATTTTAAAGAGGAGAGTAATTATTCTCAATATCAACTTTTGTCTCCCTAGACTCCCTTATGTTGTTTTTCCGGATTATTTTTAAAACAAGCTCCTTTCCAAATTGGTGGCAGAAAGCGAGTCATAGCTATCAAAATGACATATCAACCTTAAAGGCCAGAGATTCTGATGCAACTTCATTAGGTGCTCAAACAAGTAGTGAAGGGATGGGTGATCAATTTACAATGTATGGAGGTTAGTACTTGTGTCTCCTAGGTTTTTTGGGTATATATATATATATATATATATATATATATATATATATATATATATATATATATATATATATATATATATATATATAGATCATAGTTTAATACAACAAAATTTTGCATATGGAAATGTGTAAAATACTATCTCAACATCTCATAATACAACCAAAATTTTTGTTGATCATTTATTAGAATAATAACTATTTTATGTGGTCCCTACTCCTTTCTAGAGATACATACATTGAATAAGTAAGCTTTAAGCTTAGCAACTAGTTATGGTTTTATGATTTAGCATAAATATTTAATCAAAATTAGTGCAAAAATAACAAGTAATGCATTCTTTGTGGTAACATCTTTCATGTTTGGAAACATTATTTTGAAATTTCATAAAGTAGGTCAAGTTTCTAAAGGTTAGCTAACCTCTGGGTCGATTAAGGTTATCCATAAGGTACATTTGCAAGACATCTGTTCATTCTTTGTTCCATATGTTGGATATTTAAGTAATCATACTTAACATGTATTTAACTTTCGCACATTGTGTGTAAAATTCATGCTAAATTCACAATATGCCATAAAACATGTATTTTCTATATAATTATAATCATTTTGTGCAAAAAAAGGCAATTTTGTTTATAATAAATTCTTCGTCATATATATATATATATATATATATATATATATATATATATATATATACACACACACACACACACACATACACACCAAGTAAACCACATAACATTCCTTACTTTATGCTTGTTTTAGAACTCGTAAGTTTCTTCTTTATCTTCTTGAGTTACTACTAATCTTTTGAGAGTGTTTATAACTTAGGGATGAAAAATAAAGTTTCACTTCACATTCTATTTATAAAATAGTTTGCTAAAATTACATTCCTTGTTCCTTATGTTTACAAAGGTGTCTTTTCATGAGAATACACCTCTTGTATCTATCATAGCTTATAAGGCATTATCCTTATAGCAACTTTCACCTTATGCTTATAGCTTTCTTTTGGCACATTCTAGCTTAGCTTCATCACCAAGATTTTTACAACACTTGCTTATCGTTGTACAACTCATACTTAAGCTTGCTTTGTCATTATATTTAGACTTGATTTGTCATGCTATGCTTAGGTTACTTGTATCTAGTGTTGTCGTACTTGTAAGTAGCTTTGTAAGCTACTTGCAAGCTACGTATAGCTTGCTTGCTTACTTATAATTTTTTTTATATAAATAATTTTTTAATAATTTTTTCCATAAAACATTCCTTAAGTGTTCCCTTTAGTTATGTATGTCCCCCTTTAGTATAATGAACTCTGTTTGATCCTTATAATTATGTCTTATATATCTTGAAAACTACTTTATAAAATGACATGGCGACACTAAAATCACCAACAATATATAATAAATATATCAAACAAAACGACGTATTATGGTGAGTTTGGGTACCTAAGCTTATATATCCTTTAGGGTATATTCACTTTTCCATATATATATATATATATATATATATATATATATATATATATATATATATATATATATATATATATATATATATACCCAGGTTCTTTTGAGAACCAAAAGATTTGTGAGAACTTGCGAACTCATAATCAACTCATCATTTTTCAACACCAAAAACATCAATCTTCTCCAAATGGTGCGTCTAAGCCATATCTAGGCTAAGAAAAAGATTTAACGATTTTTATTTTTGTTTTTTTTGTATGACTGCTAATGAGCACAATCACCAGTCATATGGACTGCTGATTGCTCATCAGTAGTCCATATGGCTGCTGATTGTGCACATCCGCAATCCATATGACTGATGACAGCAGTCCATATGACTGCTTATTGTGCATACATGCAAAATTCGAAAATAAATAAAAACATCCGTCAAATCTTTTTTTTGAGCCTTGATATGGCTTAGACACACCATTTGGAGAAGATCAGTGTTTTTGATTTTGAAAAATGATGAGTTGATTATGAGTTCGCAAGTTCACATGTTTTTTTTAGTTATCACAATAACTCAGCCCTGTATATATATATATATACACACACACACACACACACACACATCCTTAGGGTTACGTCCGTTAACTGGATTTGGGACGGAGGACTTGATTACGTTGTGCATAAGGAAAGAGACCTCAAATCCATGATTGAAGTCGATAACCTCTTAAATTTGGAGCCAAATAAGCCTTTTCCTCTTTCCATCATCTCCAAAAATAGAGCTTTACTAGAATCCCTTCAAGGTGTCATCAAGCCGTGAAGAACATTATTGAAGCTCTTTTAGGATTGACTACTGAAGTTTGAAGTCACCTTCATTCCTTTAGGATTGACTTCTAAAGTTTGAAGTCAAGTATGTTCTGATGCACCATGAAGCTATAATTGAAGCTCTTTTTGGAGACAATTTTGGATTCAATGTGAAGAACATTGTTGTGTAGGATCTTAAAGGATGGTATGCTGCTTTCAACTCTAAGCATGATCCTGCTAAAAGTGCTTCTAGTCTCACCTCTAAGCATCACATTGAGAAGGAGCCAAAGTTGGTGAAGAATGGTGATGCTGGTATGATTAAGATATTCTAACCAAGCCTTTGGTAGGGAAGAGCCAAATTCTTGCCGGTTGAAGGGGCATAAGGAAGTTCACAAGTGGTCTTCAGGGTGGATGAGGAATGCTTTCAAGTTGAGAGTGATGGGTCTTTCAAATTAATTTTCAACTCTAAGCATCGATTAACACGTCCTTATTTGCTAAAGATGAAAATAAATTATTTGAAAAACTTAATTCACTTGTTGAAGAAATTAGGGAGGAGAATCCGGTTACGTCATTACCGATAGTGCTTTGGCTTATGTGTTAGTTGGTTTAAAGTTGGAGCAAGAGAGGTCCCGTTTGTATTAGTCGCCTTGTTTCGTCCATTTGATTGACTTGATGTTGGAAGACATAAGAGGTGGAAAAACTTTCAATGAAACCGTAGATACATTAAGAAAAGTTACCATTTATATTTATGAACATTGTGGTCAAGAATTGACACTTCTTTTCTTACATTGAAAAGATCCCAGGAGTTTAAACATCCTCATTGACAATTGTTTGCTTCTAAAGATCGGGCACAAGTGAAGAGAAATTAGTTGAAAAATACTATTTTAGGTGATGTCAACTTTTGGAAGACTATAAAATTTTGTTCGAGCTGTGTAGTTCCTAATTTGTAAGGTATTAAGGCTTATGGATGGTGATATTAATCTATGGACTTTTTGATATAATACATCACAGTAGTTTTTTGGAAAGAGAAAACAAGATAACAAGTGACGATCCTTTATTCTGCATTGTTTTTCTATCATGATTGTCTTCTAATAAAAATTATATATATATCTTTTTATCGATGACAGAATGGGAGTATGACACCTCAGCAGGTTACTTCTACAACCAAACTAACGGTTGTTATTATGATCCAAAGTCAGGCTTCTTCTACACGAATGCTTTAGGTACTAACTACAAAAACCTAAATCCCCCTTTTCTTCAACTTCCTTCATTCTGATTGATCGAGTGCAACAGGTAAGTGGGCAACACTGAAAGAGGTTCTTGCTGCTGCAACAAAACTTTCTTCACAAAACAAACCAAATCTTGTCACGTCGAAATCTCCTTTCCAAAATAGTCAACACCACAAAGATAATGTCACCAAGTCAAAGAAGCCATCTAACATGGTAGAAAAGAAAGTTGCTAAAAAGAAAACTTCCCGTGTTCTCACACTCGCACAAATTGAAGAGGTGAATAGTTTATTAGTAATTATTCTCGATAATATCAAATCTTATCTCCCTTCTTATATTATTTTTTCTGGATTATTCTTAAAACAAGCTCCTTTCCATATTGGTGGCAGAAAGAGAGTAATGCAACTTCATTAGCTGCTCAAACAAACAATGAAGGGATAGGTGATTGTGGTCATCATCTCTCTACAATGTTTGGAGGTTAGTACTCTACTTATTTATGTACTTACAACTTTTCTTATTTTAAATAAAAAATTTAACATTTTTTCCATTACCAACATTCCTTGATCATCCTTGTAATCAATCGCATGTTAGATATCTTGAAAACTACTTACTTATATATATATATATATATATATATATATATATATATATATATATATATATTCTAAACTTATGTTGTTGTATGTCTTGTAGAAAAAACGTGTTACCCGATAGACTTGATGCCAATGCTAGATGATGATGGTAATGCTTGGTTATTAAACATTTGCACACTTACACACGTATCAAGTTTTTTTATGACTACAAACAACATAGGTATTAAATTATAGCCATGAGATAACAAGATAATAACAACCAATGAGGATGAATCTGTATTCTGCATTGCTTTTTGTTTATTATGATTATGATTGTCTTGTCATAAGAATGATAGATACAGAATTTAATCATTGATGACAGATTGGGAGCGTGACACCTCATACGGTTATTACTACAACCAAACTAACAGTTGTTATTATGATCCAAACTCCGGCCTCTACTACCCCCATGATTTAGGTACTACTACCCCTCACAAACCCTAATTTTATAAATCTAAAATCCCTCTCCCCCTTTTATGATTTACATTCATTCTGATTTCTGATTGATTGAGTGCAACAGGTAAGTGGGTAACATTGAAAGAAGCCCTGGCTGCTACACCCAAACTGGCTTCCAAAAGTCAACCCCAAACCCAACCCTCATCATCTGTACATATAAAGAAGAGAAAACAACCAAATTCCAAGCCAAAACTGGTGTCTGAAGAGGAAGAGGCTGCAATTAAAGCACGTGAGGTAGAAAGGAAGAGAGTAGAGGAGAGAGAGGAATATGGTAAACTCCCAATTAGATTCACTTATGCAAGGAAGAAGAGGAAAGACTGACTGACTGACCTCAATGTAATATATTTGGTTAACAAGGGTTATACTGTCTATTATGTATTTTTACAGTTAGGTTGGTATAAATAGTTAGTTGGCTTCTTTTGACAAAATCAGTTAGAGTTGAAATCTGGGAAGTACTGGCCCGGATTTTTGTGTGTAGTCATTCCATTTCCAGTTCAACGCTCCATTCGAGTCATTTCTATCTGTTCTTAATGCTACTGTATACAAAATATTCACTCTCGTCTTTATAACTTATAAGCAATGATGTATTTTTTTATTGTGTCATGTCATGTCATGTTCTGCTTGAAAAACTAGATATTTTTGAAGTCTCACAACCATTTTTTTTAAATTTAATTTAATTTGATTAATAATGAGACCATAAATAACAAATTACGTTTTCTAAGTTTAGCAAAAAAAGAGGGGGTGATGGTGACAATGGAGTCCAGTTACAGGTGGCAATGAGTCGACTTGGTTAAGTCAGATTCAATCTATTTATTAAATGGGTTTAAGATCACAACCAATCACAACTTGTTAGATAAATATGTTGTCGTAAGATTAATCTATTTATGTATTTTGGTATTTCCAACCCAACATACTAAATGAATGGGTTGATACATTTAAAATTAAAAATGCAAATAGATTAAAAGAAGATACACCTATTTAAAGAACATAATTTGGAACGGGTTGTTGGGTTAAAAACCCGCTAATTTGGGTTGAGTTGGGATTGAGTTTTCGGGGGCAGCACTCGTGGTAGGGTCTAGGGGCAGCACCCATTGTGGGGTACAACGAGTAGAGCCCCTGACGGTGGTCAAGGGGCAACGCCCTGAAACCTAAATGTATTTCTACATCAGGAAAGACTCCATACATGCATTTTCCCGCCAAAACAAGTGGTGACATCATTTGGATGTAAGAATCGATTGTATCTTATACCTACCTTTCTAACTATCATTTTTTTGTGCCAAAATGGATGTAACCACCATTTAACCACCTTTTTTCCTTGTATAAGAACATATAAATTGTTCTTGAAAAAGGTTGGATAATATATACTCGAAATTATCGTCAGATTCTATTTCTCAAAACACAAAATAGCAATGTACTTTCCGTGTTTCGAATTTGGAAGTGACCTCACTTCTAAATTGTCATTTTTGGATTATCCCAAATCAGATTTCATGATACATGAGTAAAAGGGTCGAAATCACATATTTCTAAAAGTGATTGCAATCACGATCCTAGACATTATCCAAGTACATATTGATATTCTTAGACCCAAAATCTAACATGATATTTCCATTTCCCTACAAATAATTTATTATTTTACATCAAGAGTAAATTGCATTTTTGGTCATCCTGGTTTGCAAAAAAACTATTGATGGTCCAAAACCATTTCAACTTGCACCGCTAGTCCAAAACATAATTTTTTTTTTGTGGTTTTGGTCTTGTGAAACTTAAAAAATAAATATTGTTATACTATTTTAATTTGTTTTTATATTTTTTTAATATTTGTTTTAAGATTGTATTAAGTTGTAATTTTTGATAATTTTTGTAGTAAACTGTGAATGATTGAATTGATATGTCTGTTAAACTGTGATTTTTATATATTAAACTATGAATAAATGGGTTCCTTTGTCTATTGCAGCTCTTCAATATTGCAAGGTTTGGGGGAGAAAGGTCGCCTTTGATGATGATACTAAGCATCCCATTTTGGAACTACGTTGCGTCGCTAAACCCTTGATTGAAACCCCCAAAGTTGTAAGTGTGAATATGTTGTATTAAATTGTGAATGTACCATGAATAAGTTGTAGATGCATTGCATTAAGATGTGGATTTTGTATTAAACCGTGAATATATGTTAGTTTATTTTCTTTTTAGTTTTTTCTTTTTGTGTGTGTGTGTTTATGTGTTAATTGAAACGTAAAAATGATGTATTTGTCATCATTCACTAAAAAAGAAAATTTTAATAATTTATCATATCATATGCATCCATTTTTTTAAAATGAAAGATAGGGTCGGTCCAAACGTATATGAGACTCGGGTCGAAAAGAAAAAAAGGGCCCCTTAAAGACAAATATAATAAAGATTAAGAAAATATATCATTTATTCTTCACTATAAACCCGTTCAATTAACAATAACAAGCAAACCAAATTGTTTATCTTTTAAGCTAGTTTGAGTTTGAACGAACTTAAGTCCTAAAAACCATTTAGGTAATAACTATACACACACACACACACACTACATGGAGAAATTTTAGGCCCCATGGAGATGTGGGTCCTGGGCGGTCGCCCGGGTTGCCCACCATCTGGACCGACCCTGATGAAAGGCTATGATTTGCGGGTTACAATTTCCAAAATGTTAGAATGATAAAAACACCCTTAATGATAAAGAAAAAAAATGATTCTTAAAATTCCTAACCTTTAAGAGTTCTTGTTTGAACCCCTCCCTATATTTGTAAATTTTTTTGACTATTAGTGGTCAAATGGTTTTAAAAAAAATTATTTATCGTTGAAAGAGGAGAAAAAGAGAGGAGAGAAAGTGCAATGAATAAACATTGCATGGTGACAACATCTACCCTCACTGCATCCGACAATGTAGTCTTTTTGGTGCGGTGAAAGTGTCATATCACCCCACCGCACCATGTGATGAGGGTAACTCCTCCAACCTAAACCAAGAAACTACTCCGGTAAAACATTTTTGACTTTGACATATACAAAAAAAGTTCAACATCAACCATTTTTAAGACGAATAATTGTATTTCCAACACAAAAAGTCATCTTGGTTATTTATTTCGTTAAGAAAAGAAGGTAGGCGTGAGTAAAGGCAGCAACAATAAGACAGAGGGCAAAATATGGCAATGTTCCCTTTTGTAGGGGGGTCAACAGGAGGTTTCTTAATAGCAAACGGAAGAGCAAATTCTAGGGTTCAATTTGGATCATAATTTAAAGCCCTAAATTACCACTCTCCTGATCAAAATTTTCAAAATCTACGCAAATTGCGGAAAAAATCGTGGGGTTTTGAATTCGCAAATTGGATTTGCTATACCAACATCTCCAGTAGCTGATTCGTCTTGCAATAATGACTGAGGTACCATCTTATCTCCCGACTCTGATTCTAATGCATTATATCAAAGCAATTTTAATTGATCGAGGGTCTTATATTATTCTTTGATACGAACATAGTATAATCGTTTCTGATTAGTATATGCCTTGATTCTACGCAATCACAATTCTTTTCCTGTAAATTGTCGTTGCTAATGATAAGATAGAGTACCAAGCAACTGAAGAAAAGAAAACAATTCGTGTTAGATAAATGCACTAAAATGCAACGAATGTTCCAAACCACAAATCGATGTGGGGAATGATTGGATCCTGTGAAGAAGATATATTGCAGTAAACTAAACTGGAATGGAATGACTTCTCAATGGGAGTTTTTGGGGCTCTTAAAATACTTTGTCATTGGCCATGGTCTTTATACATATGATTTAATGTAAAAGTTTCAATAGTGTATATGTGCTCTATGATTCTGTCTTACATCTTAATGTTGGGTTACTTTTTTGCTGTGTTCATACTTTGAACATATAAAGTAAAATATCACTGACATCTGATTTGTTTTGTATTTCAGTATTGGGTAAGTCAGGGAAAAAAATGGTGTGACTTGTGCAAAATCTTCATATCCAATAATCCTTCAAGCATCAAGAATCATGAGCTTGGCACACGACACAAAGATAATGTCACCAAAAGGTTGTCTAACATGAGAGAAGAGAAAGTTGCTAAAGATAAAGAAAAAAAGGAAACTGCCCGTGTTCTCACGAAAATTGAAGAGGTGAAATATTAATTATATTTTCATGAGACACCTCAAATACTATTTCCCTTCTTATATTGTTCTTATAATTAAGCTCCTTTCCAAATTGGTTGCAGAAAGCGAGTCTTAGTTATCAAAAGGACATATCAACTTTTCAGAAGGCAAGAGATACTAATGCAAATTCATTAGGTGGTAGTGGAGGGATAGGTGATGGCTCTACAATGTCTGGAGGTGAGTAATATTCTCAATTTATTATAACCTATAATATTCCGCATTGTCTTATTTATTTATTACAATTATAATTATTTTCTTGTCATAAAAATGATCTTGATGACAGAGTGGGAGCATGACACCACATCTGGTTATTACTACAACCAAACTAACGCTTGTTATTACGATCCAAACTCTGGCTTCTACTACACTGATGCTTTAGGTACACTCACAATCAAAAACCCTAAATCTAAATCCCTATTTTTTTTTTTTATCAACTTCCATTTTTTTATATTCATTCTGATTTTTGATTGAGTGATTGGAACAGGTAAGTGGGTAACACTGCAAGAAGCCCTTGCTGCTACAACCAAACTTTCTTCTGGACCCATACAAAAAAAACCCAATTTTGCCATGTCATCATCCTCATCATCCTTGCCTTCCAAAACTCAACCCCCAACACAATCTGCTAACAGGCCATCATCTATTTACATAAACAAAAGAAAACGACCAGATTATTCCAAGCCAAAAGTCGTGTCCCAAGAGGAAGCCGCTGCCCTCAAGGCACGCGAGGCAGCAAGAAAGAGAGTCCAGGAGCGAGAGAAATCCTCACTCGGTCTTTATAAGCACTGATATACTTACTGTATTATTCTGTCATGTCATGTCCTGTCCTGTGTCCTTGATCAGACTGATAGATAAACCGGGTAATTTTTTTTTTAAAAAGTCCTACAAGACTATCTTTTGATTTTTAATTTGATAAGGTGACCATAAATAACTAAAATGATATGTTGTAAGTTTAGGCAAAAAGGTAAGGGGGGCCTGGTGTTGGTGGTTCGTCGGTGATGGTGACAATGGAGTCTACTTGGTTGACTTTAGATGACCATTTTTGGTCACATAAATCGGCTACTCATTAGTCATTTTAATTCCCCTACGGACCCCCCCTTCTATCCTTCCACGTTTCCCTACAAATAGTTTTATATTTTATATCACATTTGGTCTGATATGGTTATATTTTATTGAAAACATCGATAACTTAAATGTCAATTGAGACAAATTTAAAAAGGTAAAAAAACAAGGAAAAAGTTTTTAAGTTGAATTAAATTATTTGTGTTGATGGGAATGAAGCATTATTGGAGATGCTTTGCTAAAGAAAAAGGTAGTGGGGGGAAAATATATTACACGAGTGAAAAAGCAATCGACTTGTAATGAAAGGACGATATAAGATCTCATATTTTTGTAGCATGAATATAAAAAGCTATGGACATGGAAGGGCGGTTTTGTAGCACTTTCTCTTATTGATTAAATAATTTCATGGGCCCACCGACTATTATACTTTTTTAATAAAAATTGACAAGATCTTGATAAAATCCAATAATAGGCTAGCTTCTTTTCCAAATTGCTACATTGACGGTGTAATTATATATCAAAGACTCTGAGTATATAATTTATAGTTTATGAAGCTGTATATTTTAAACTATAAATTGTTATGTATGAAATATGTGACATTTTGAAAAATGAAGTCATTGTCTTCATTGATGGTGATGGTCAAAGAATGAGTGTTAATAGCCAAAGAATAATAATCTAAGTGGAGTAAATAAGTTGCGTTAAATATAATGAGGTTCATCATTGATGGAGGGTCTACAATCTAAATACCAATAAAACAAAGAATTAAGGTAAATAATGGACAATAAACATATCTTTACTTACAACTTGTATAGGATTTTCATATTTATGAATTAGCCAATACACACTACTAAAAAATTATGGTATCGAATTTCATCCCCTTTATGAATGATGATTATGTTAATATTATCTGAATTTTCAAACTTAATAATATATTTCTAGTTGTAATAAAATTCTTTACTTTATACATAATGCCAAGGACATGGAGGATGGTTTTGTAGCATTTCCACATTCAACATGCACACATTTATTTGACTAAATAATCTCATGGTCCCATTCCCATCAAAGTTTCTTGTGTGTTTGGACATGGAATAAACATTGACTACAAAGTCAAATGAAAAAAACAAAGCAAAGTTAGTGGGTTGTTTGTAAATTCTATACTTCTATGTCGTGTTTACATTGTGAATTTATTGGGTTTTTCTCCTAAATTTGAACACAAGCACAATTTGATAAAATAACGATAAAAACTTTTTAATCAACGCATTTTACGTCATTCTTCCACACAATTTTTTTTAAGTAAATAAATAAAACGATCACAAAAAGCATATGTATATACTCGTTTATTTTACAAATTTTCATTGTTGGATTTTTAATCCAGCGATCATAAATTACACATTGTACGAACATAAACATTCAACAAGATCCACGTTACGTAATGTAAAATTTAAAAACACATTCTGTAAATGTGATGATCAAAAAATCAGATTAAAATTGATCTGATGAATTCTTCCGGTGTGATCATGAAATTCATTGCTTCATAAGAGAATCGATCCCTCGGGAGATCTCATGAACACTTCCTGCATTTTGATGAAACCTTAAGCAACCCATTAATCCTGATTTGTACGGCAAGGTCGTCTTCCTCCCTATCTCCTCCTGATCCGCCGCCGCCGTGTCATCCGCCGACACATTCATTGAACCACCACTATCAGTGCTTCTGAAGCTAAACGTCGTCTTGACGTCACGATCACTCTTCTTTAACATCGTGTATTTCTTCAATGGATCCTTCCTCGTTGATACGCTTCCCTCCGACGCACTTCTGAACAGTAGCAGATTCTTGAGGTTCCACTTGTTGTACCAAGTTAAACCCGTCGGTGATGATTGACCCGTTGTTGAGTTTTTCTGGTTGTTTAGAACATCAGAGACTCTAAATGGCGATAGAGATCGAGATGTTTTGCGTCTGGTGGTGGATTTCGTCGTTTGTTCTCGTCCGCGAACCGGTGGATTTTCCTCGGGATTAGTCTGCTCACCAGATGTTTGTTTTAATGCCTCTGAAAAAGGATCGAAATCCTTCTTCTTACTCCGTGGAGACAACGCTTCTTTGAACCGTAATTTAGGGGATTTGGGCGATCGGGGTGAATGTGAATCATTAGAGAAATGCAGACGTGGCGGTGGTTTTAATGGCTTGATCTTGCCGCCATCAAAGAGCTCGTCGGCGGCGGAGATAGAATGCCGTTCCAAATGGCCGAATGCAAAATCCGAATCATTTTCTACATCTTCTTCTTCACAATTATCATCGTTATTTTGTTTGCGAATCCCTGGTTTTTCTTCCCAGGTGAAAGGGATGGTGGACTGAGGGCTTGAAGGTGCGGTGACGTATGGAGAAGTGGAGGTGCTGTCGTAGTTGAAGTCGATCGCCGGCGACGGCTTTATCAGTTGTACTTCCATGTAATGTAAGGAGATGGAGATGGAGATGGATGATTAGGTTTCTACATTTAACAAGTGAATATGTAGAAGAGTTGCAGAAAGTGGGTAGGAAGGAGAGGACCCCAGCTTCTGACTGCAAGCCAAGCCGAGTCGCGCCAAGCGAAATACATGCACTCTTTAGAAATTGTGAAGTTCTAGTTTTTTTATTTATATTTTTAATATAGAGAAAATTATAAAAATGGTTTTTATTTTTCGGTTTCAGTTTTAAAAAAAAGAAAAAAATTATAGTGGTCCAAAATTATATCTTTTGTGGTCCAAAATTATATCTTTTTTGGTGTTGGTCTCTGCAAGACTTGAAATAACTTTATATTTTTTATAATTTGTTTTTTTTTTCAAATTTTTTAAATTATTTTAGTACTTAATTTTTTTTTAATTTGACTATTTAACAAATTAGTTTAACAGTAATCTTCCGATTTTAATTTTGTTTTTAAGAAAAAGACTCAACTTTTATTATTTCGAAAAACCCTTCAGACTTTTTTTTTTCTTTTTAGAAAACCACTCACATTTGGCAAATTTTTTCGTTTGAATCAATCTTTTTGTTTTGACTCATAATTATTCTATTTTTCTTATTGTTGTTTGATAAATACACAATCATTGAGGAAGTTTGTGAGGGGAGAGTAGCTTCAATCTCAATGTCTTTAATTCACGAAACGAATCGGTTAGTGTATTTCGGGTAAGAACCCGGATATACAATCCTAATGATAAAGTAAGTATGTGTGGGAGTGAATAATCAAGAGCCAAAAAAGAATTTTAAAATATTCAGAGTGTAACATTTATGTATTAGTTGTTTTTAAACATGAAATCGAAGTCTATGTTGTTCATTTTAATACATGAGTTATTTTCATTGACCAACCAAGTTTAAAGTTTAATTTATTTTAGTTCGGACACATTATTAAATATAAATTTGGTTCGATCCGACAATCGAAGATTTAGAACTAACTTCGGGTTAATAAAGTTCCAAACAAAACAAAACAAACCAACCAACCAAAACCAAATCTGTAAATACATTTTTAATGCTTTTAAGTTTGTAGTAAAGTCTAAATACTTTTATATTTAATTATAAATTATGTGTAAAGTTTAATGCTTTTAAGTTTGTTACTTCTACGTGTTTCCGTAAAACTTTTTGACTTCGCTATTAGCTATATGTACGATTGAATTTGATTGGACTTGTTTAGATTATTTAAAAGTATTGAGCTTGAATCTTATGTTTATGTATTGTCGAATAAATTGCTAAAGTACATCCAAATACATATTTTAAAACATGGTTTTTCAAAATTTTGATATAAAGAATAAAAAACTTTAATATTATATGTGATTTTTGAGTTCTATAATTGGATGAAATTCGGTGTTACTAGGATTGAAGAAGCAAGATCCATAAGACATGGTTTACAAGAAAGGCTTTTAGTGCTTTCCAAGTGGCTTTACACCTTTACTTATGAATGTACTCATTGTTCTTTCTCATTATGGCTCTTGCTCATGCTTCCAATCACCTTTTTCTTTATTTATTTTTCTTATAACCACAATTTCATATAAGTGGTCCATAAGTTAATAACCTCTAAAATAAACAATGTTGTAATTTAGTTAATCCTTTTCAAAGTAAAAGAAAACGAGAACGAAAACGAAAACGATCCATTTTTTTAAGTTCAACAAGACATCAAAAAAGAAAAACACATCGAAAGCAACATTCAAATTCAAAACATGGATGCAAAACTACAAGCATGATTTACTTGGAACCCGGAAACTTTCCACGCAAAAAGGATGAGAAAAGTGCGATTGCTCGAGCAGGTTGGTAACTTGGCACAAAATGTCCGGCTCCTCTAACAGTCACAAATGTCAAGTTTTCATATCCAACCACGTATCCACCAACCTAAATACAATCAAAACAATAAAAAAAAAAAAACAAAATCATAAGATTAGTTGCACATGATGTTAATTAAGTACTATGTTAAGTTGTAATTGTCAGTTTCTGACCTCTCCTTTCAAATACCATGGGTGCCATGGTGTCTTCACTGTTGTATTAAGTTTCTTTATTGCGTACATTGTTGTTGTCACTGGCACAGAACTATCAGTATCTCCACTGCAATTTTATAAATGATCATATATATATATATATATATATATATATATATATATATATATATATATATATATATATATATATATATATATATATATATATATATATGTATAAGAAAAATCTAGGTATGTGGTTAATTTATAAATGGATATATTGGAAAATATTTGTAATTCTTTAATTACTTGAAAATATTTTTGGGTATATATATATATATATATATATATATATATATATATATATATATATATATATATATATATATATATATATATATATATATATATATATATATATATATATATATATATGATGAGTACCTGTAAAGCCAAACACGAATGCCGCTAGGCATGAGCCATCGAATGGTTGGCAACACAGTAAACGGTTGGTCTTTCCAATTGGCAAACAATTCGCCGCTACATTTACACACATAAAATAATTGTTATCCCTCTTTGATCTAATTAAAAAACATTATTTTACAAGTTTCGAGAAAGCATACATACTTGCAATCTTGCCACCTTCCGGGAAGCCCCGTGAGGTTTGCATGAAGTGATTTTTGAACTTCGGGTAAGTTCAAGTAACTTTCAATGTATTCTAGAGAACACGGATCAAATTCTGATTTCTGGTGAGAATCAACACAAATAATTAACTCATGTTATGATAATAATGTAACATAAGATTTGATTTGATTGGTTAAAAAGAAAAAAAAAAAGAATAAAGTTACCTCTGAAGAAGTTCTATTTAAACACAAGGGAGCATAGATATCGTACGGATCAATGTTTCCAACAAGGTCATACTCTTGGTTAATGTACGTCTTACAAAGTTTAGATAAAGTAGCATTCCACGAAAAATCACAGTTCGTGACTATTCCTTTATGGATTTCGTCAGAAGTAATAGAACGCGACCAAAAAAAATCATGTGTTCCCGTTTGTTGAGTTTCGTCATCCATGAATGCATTTCCAATCTTTAACATATATATAAAATATATTAAAACTTGCGAAAAGAGAAATAGAAAAAATTTATTGTTTTGTGTGATCAAGCTTACCACAATCCCTTTGAGGTTGATAAGAGTACGATTAGCGTTCTTGTTGCTTTTAAGGATAAATTCGGCAAGTTGAGGTATGTAATGACCGGAGTAACTTTCTCCGGTGAGGTAGAAATCTCTGGTTTTGTATTCAGGGAACCTTTCAAGCCAATTGATCAGAAATGTATATGAATCTTTTGCAGTTATTTTATCTCCGGTGGTTTTATAATCGGATGTCGTGTTGGAGTATGAAAACCCAACCCCAGCCGGTGATTCCAAAAAGAGTATGTTAGCCACTGCATATATTATAATTGTAAATAGTAAGTTTGTGAGATTTTTAAAGGTTAGTTGATTTAATATGTTTTGAATTGTATTAAATTTGTGTTTAATTCTAGTAAATTAGTAGCCTATGTAGATTCCGCCGGAACAAATATTAAATAAAAAATAATAAAATAATAAAACAAAAAACTTGGATCAGTATAAGTATAAGGCTATGTTTGACGTACCACAACTAGCTTATTTTTCGAGTTTTTCTAAATTGTCATATTTGGCTATAGATACTTGGATCAACTACTTTTTCAGCTGACAACTAGCTTTTCAGTTAATACGCAAAACATAGCCTAAATGGTATCATGGTATGGCTATAGATATATCGAATTTTTGTTAAAATATAAATCAATATTTTTTTGAAAACAACAAATAGATATATAAAATTGGAGAAAACATTCTAGCAAGTGACTAGAACCAAGATATATAGGGGTTTGTTTTCTAAAAGATAATAAACTTTACCATGTATACAAGTTCAATAATCAAAAAATGTATAAAATATCATTTTTTTTATCTGGAAATCAAATATCATTCTATATTTTCTTGGTAATTATTATTTTAATCACCGATCAAAACAAGTCTCAAAATCAAAATGAAGAAAGATGATTAAAAAGAAAAATTAATAGTATTTATATATAATAATCTTATGATTTTATATGAACAGGAGAATAAATATGAAAAAAAGTAAAAATATATTTAATTTTCTTTGTATCGGTCAACTAAGTTTTACACCCTATCAATTTCTAATTATTTTGTTAGCACATGAGGATATTAAGTTGTAACGGCCGCACAATAAATGTGAGTACAGGAAGGTTATTTTGTCGTTATATTATTTTCATTTATAATCATAGGAAAAGTTTGTATCAAGATAATATTTTACCTTTTTTTTTAAAATTAAATTATTAAATTAAATAGATGGCATCAAATTACGTAATTAAACATTTAATTGCTTTTTTTTTTCAGTTTACATAATACAACTGATTTTTTTTTTTTTTTATTTTTTTTATCAGTATATGCATGCATAAACTAAGAAAATTTTGGTATATTAAAATGTGATCAGATAATGAATTCAAACCTTATTGTATAAACTAATAAAGTATAAAATATGATTACTCGATATGCATTAATCTCTACCTTAAAATACCAAATAATCGGCAATCATTCAAAAATAGATCTCATAAACATTTTATGTATAAATCAAGGTAACAATAAAAGAAAAATAAGCATAAAAATCATTATACTCATTTATTTACCTTCTTTTCGCAAGTAGAATATAATTATGAATAAAAGGAATATTCATTCACTCAAAATGTCTACAAAAATGACTATTTTTGTATCAAAGGTTTTTTCATATAAAAAATAGATATATTTCTATAATAAAATTTTATGTTCAAAGAAAAAAAAATATAAATACAAACACACACACACAAAATATATATATATATATATATATATATATATATATATATATATATATATATATATATATATATATATATATGAAAAATGGATATTAATAGAATATCACACAATATATTTTTATGAGTAATATTTTATTGAAATAATTTATTAAAACGTGATTTTTTTTTTGAAAATAAAATAAGTGAAGAATTTTTTAAGTAAATATTTATATTTATATATTTGAAAATACAAATATATGGCTAGAACATGTCTTTTTTTTTTGTCTTTATTGAATGCGTGCGCGCGCGCACACGCACACACACACACACACACACACACATATATATATATATATATATATATATATATATATATATATATATATATATATATGTGTGTGTGTGTGTGTGTGTTTTGATGACATATTTTTAGCCTTTAATTTTATGTTTTTCTTTAAAAAATTTCGTATACCATTCATTTTCATAAAATAACAGACATGTAATCAACTTTTTGATGAATAATGAAAACTATTTTACCTTTATTCCAAGCATACATGTTGTTGGATAAAGTTTTACCATCTTTGTTGACTCGAAATGGTCCAAGCTCCATCATTAGCCCCCCTCCCACCGAAGAACACCCAGGCCCTATAATAAATTCAATTATCAATATGTAACTAAAACACATAAAATAAAACATCTACATACATATATGCTAAATGTGGTGCTTTCGTACCTCCGTTAAGCCATAACACGAGTGGTTTTCTAGAGGATGCATGAGTGGACTCGACAAAATAATAGAATAGAGCTTTACCATGTTTTGGATCCACTGTCACATATCCTGAATACTGATTAAATTTTGGTCCTTTTGGTTGTCCTGGCAACCTTAAAATCTTGTCAGCCTCCTTCTTACCGTGTTGGGACCCTTTATAAACAATAAGATCCTCGACTTTCAAATCTTGACTAACATAACTCTTTTTAGAATTGTGAATCTTTAAGAATTTCACATAAGGATGAAACTGAAACTGATTCCCTACACATTGAACAAGGACCAAGAGATATACTTGAATTACAAATATAAAAGCGGTTTTCATTTTTTATGATGGATTGGATTGTTTAGACTAAATTTGATTTTACTGAAATATTTTAGAAGTTGCTTACTATTTAAAATGATAGAAGTCTATTTAAAACAAGTTGTATGTGTCATTGCCATCTAATGTCATGATGTCATTAATATTCTTCAAAATGAGAAAAAACATGACGGGTTTTGGTTGACTGGATTTATCATGTGACATTATATTTGAAAAAACTAGCCGATAGCTATACTGCTTGTAATTTGAAACTGTAGTTTTTGTTTATGTATAAGTGTTTGACAAAAACTAAAAATTAAAAGGTCTTAAAAGCTATTTGAAGTAATTTTTATATTCAAAGCTTTTTGTTTATATAAAAGCTAAAAGCTCTTATTATTAAACGAAAAAAATCATTTTTTACAAGCTAAAAGTTAAAAGTTTGTAAAAACTTAAGATTTTCATAATTGACATAGTATAATATATTTCTTGTATTTAATGTTGCAACAGATACTACTATACCATATATGATTTTCATAATTAAAAATATAATTGTATTTCCCGTATTTAATATTAACAAGGTTATTTATTATATCATTACTGTTTTGCAAAGTCAGTTTCATTTAAAATCATCCAAAAGTATTGAATTACTGTTTGAAGTTGAAATTTAATTTTCATTTGAAATTTTATAAGTTAATGAAATTAATGATTTTATGTATAATATCTGAATGATTGAAATTTTTTAATTTTTTAAACTTTATAGTACAACATAATTAGAAGATATTATACGCTAATGACTTTTTCCATTGACTTCATCCACAACTAAGGTGTCGTTTGTTTTTTCGAAGCAAAAATGCATGAAGTCTGCGGACTACATCTACAACCATCTGTAGCAGATGAGGGGACCAAACGGCTGCAACATGTAATAAAAAATTTGTTTGTTTTTTAACCTCTGCAGACTGCTGTAATAAGTTAAAGTAATGTGTGAAGAAGTTTGAAGCAGATTGTCAAATGTTGCGCCACGCAGCACACAAACAATAGTTTTTAAGTGAAGTTTTTTGAAAAAAAAACAACTACAAAGGGCCAAGTGTTGTGCGTATGCTCCGCAACACAACAATAAGTGGTAAGAAATGATTTTTTAGAAAACACAAACAACACCTTTAAGACAATCCATACGGTGTAAGGCTACTAACCTTATAATTATCTAACATAACTTTTGCAATTACCCATGTACGCAATAAACAATATTTTTTCAAAACATAATATATATATATATATATATATATATATATATATATATATATATATATATGCTTATGTTATTTTGTTTTTACTAACTATTATGTACCAAAATGCATAGATCTGGACCAACAGATGAAATTAATCAATGAACATGATTTGAGAGTGTATTATATTACAATGAGATAACTGTTGAACACGACTCTTTTATATGGGAAACAACAAGACTTTTATTAAGACACTTAAGGAGACCTTACACTTTGTGAGACTACTACACACTTTTCTCTCTTTGAGGCTTTCTTGGATGGTTTGGAGCAAATGAGCTCCATACCTATTTATAGGCCTCTTAGGAAGGTTCTAGATACTAGCATACACTTACTACATACTAGATAACTCTAGAACTATCTAACATACTCTACATGCTTCCATATGTTTCTAGAACGTTCTACCATGTTCTGGAGAGGTCTAGGTTGCTCCAGTGTCTTCTAGAATGATCCATATCCTTCCAGGGTCTTCCATGTCGTTCTAGAGTATTCTAGACTCTTCCGGTATATTCCAGAGTCTTCCATAGTCTTCCATAATGTTCTAGAATCTTCTAGAGCATTCTAGAACAAGCTAAAGTCTTCTAAATAATATTTGTTTTATTGGGCTAGTGATGATCTTTAACACTCCCCCTCAACACTAGCCCTCATTCTTCGTACCATGTTAAGCTGACAGCGAAAACCTTCACATTTTCCAGTACTCAGCCCTTTGGTGAACAAGTCTGCTATTTGGTCATCGGTCTTGATCTGCCGCATCTCAATTTCTTCCATCAAGACTTTTTCTCTGATAAAGTGATAATGCACTTCCACATGCTTTGTTCTAGCATGAAATACTGGATTTTCTGCCAGCCGAATTGCAGATTGGTTGTCACAGTGAAGTGGTACTGCATAGTCAACTTTTTGATGTAAGTCCTCCATTAGGAGTACCAACCATGTACTTTCTTGAGCTGCTACGGCCGCTGCTTTGTACTCCGCTTCCGTGGTTGACAATGATATTGTTGGTTGTCTTTTACTACACCATGATATTGGTCCCGACCCAAGCTTGAACACATACCCAGTGGTTGATCTTCGGGTATCATGGTCTCCTGCATAGTCAGCATCACAATATCCAACCAACTTGCAATCTTCTCCTCTTTTATACAAGAGACCATAGTCAATTGTACCTTTGACATATCTCAAGATCCGTCGGACAGCATCCAAATGAGGTTTCTTCGGACTTTGCATGTATCGACTCATAACTCCAACTGCATAAGCAATGTCAGGCCGAGATAAAGTTAGGTAGATAAGACTACCTACTAGTTGTCGATACATCGTTCCATCATCCAACTCTTTTCTTTCATGAGCACATATCTTGGAATTTTGCTCTATTGGTGTTGATATTGGCTTACACTCCAACATGCCAAACTTTTGAAGTATATCTCTTGTATACTTTTGTTGGCAGAGGAACAACCCTTCCTTTGTACGATCAACTTCTAACCCCAAGAAGTGTTTAAGCTCCCCCAGCTTTTTCATTTGGAATCGCACCGATAGATTTTCTCTTGTTTGATGGATTTCTCTTTCGTCATCCCCGGTGATGATCAAGTCATCCACATAAACCAACACAATTGCCAACTTCCCTTATTTTTCTTTGACGAACAGGCTTGAGTCTGCATGTGCAACTGAATAACCACTTCGGGTAAGAAATTCAGCAATCTTACCATACCAGGCTCTTGGTGCCTGCTTCAATCCGTAAAGAGCTTTTCTCAGCTTGCACACATGAGTGGGATTAACTGCATCCTCAAATCCCTTTGGTTGGTTTATGTAGATCTCCCGATCTAATTCTCCATGCAAGAAAGCATTCTTCACATCCATCTGCCATAATTTCCAGTCTTTACTAGCCGCAAGAGCTAGCAGCACCCGTACAATAGTTATCTTCGCCACTGGACTAAATGTTTCATCATAGTCCAGTCCATATTGTTGTGAGAACCCTCGAGCCACCAAACGAGCCTTGTATCTTTCAATTGATCCATCTGTGCATCGTTTTAATTTATAAACCCACTTGCAGGAAATCGGTTTTATATCTCTTGGTCTTGGTACCAGTTCCCACGTTTGATTCTGCTTTAAGGCTGTAACTTCTTCTTCCATTGCCTTCTGCCATGCTTTATTCTTAACTGCTTCTTCATATGTCTCCGGCTCTTTAACACCGTCTTCTAAAATGGCCGCATTAGCATACTTGGGATTAGGCTTTCGGATTCTTTCCGTCCTTCGAAGTTGTGGAGGCGGCGGCTCCCTTTCACCGGCATCACTTGTTTGAGTTACTTCTTGTTCAATGACATCAGTGTCGCTCGGATCTTCAGGTGTATCAACACTTGACCAAATATGTGCAGTTTGCTCCCCCATCTTTTGTTTTAAAACTTCTTCAATATTTTCCGAGTCTGGTAGTACTTTCTTCTCTGAGGACCACCATGAAGATGCTTCATCGAACACTACATCTCTTGAAGTGTAGCATCTTCCACTTGTTGGATCACAACATCTCCACCCTTTTCTTTGATTGTCGTATCCAACAAATATACACCTGACTGCTTTCTTGTCAAACTTGCTACGTAAATGACTAGGCACAAATACGTAGCAAACGCAGCCAAATACTCGGAAGTAGCTAACAGTAGGTTTCATGTTCCATAGTGTCTCAAATGGTGAGATGAAACCTAACCTTGGTTGGGGAAGTTTATTGATCACATGGGCAGCAGTTTGCATTGCTTCAGCCCAAAATCTTCCTGGGACATTCTTCGCGTGTAGCATGCTTCGAAAAATTTCTGCAAGATGTCGATTCTTTCTCTCAGCTACACCATTTTGTTGAGGTGTGTTGGCACATGTGAATTGATGACGTATACCACATTCTTTTAGATAGCGATTGAATTCTTCTGAGGTGTATTCTCCTCCATTGTCTGAGCGTAGACACCGAATCTTCTTTCTCACTTCTCCTTCGACCGTTGTCTTGAATTCTAGAAACTTTGAGAATGTTTCAGATTTTTCTTTCATGAAGAAAACCCACACATATCTCGAATAATCATCAATGAACGTCACCATGTACCGCATCCCGCTAACTGATGTCTGCTTGACTGGACCGAACACATCTGAGTGAATTAACTCTAGTGGCTTCTTTGCTCTAAAATTTGACTCCTTGTATGGTAATTGATGAGCTTTACCATATTGGCATCCAACACAAACAACATCTGTTTTAACTTCAAGTTGAGGTAAGCCATTGAGCATGGATTTCTCCATTATTACCTTCAACTTGTGATAACCAACATGTCCCAGCCGTGCATGCCATAGATCTGCTGTCTCGTTCTTTCGAGTCTTGTCTACATATGCAGACTCCACTGAGAGCACATAGAAAGACTCCACTCTTCGTCCTTCCATTGTTGGCTCTGATATTTTAAGATCTCGATAGACCTTCACATCTTGTGGGCCAAACAAGACGTAGTTGCCTGACGATGTTAGTTGCGATACCGACAAAAAGTTCTTCTTCATACCTGGCACGTGATAGACATTATGTAGTGACACCATGTCATATTTATTACCAGGCATGATCGTTGTTTTTCCAATCTGAGCAATTGGAAGTCGTGCATTGTTGGCTGTAAGTACCATGCGACTCCCTTTGTACTCCTTCACGTCTCGTAGTTTGTTCTGATCACCAGTCATGTGATTGGAGCATCCTGAATCAATGATCCAGTCATTCTCATAGTTGATATGCTCTCCTATCATTGCCATGAGTGCCAACTCGTTTTCTTCTATGGCACATAATGCCTCAGCATCCCATTCATCCTCTATTTCCTTTTTGGAAGTTACAACATTGCTTTCCACAGACTTTTTCTTTGACCAACAATCCTTGGACATGTGGCCCCACTTTCCACAGTTGTTGCAGTTGCCTTCGAACCTCCTCCCCCGAGAACTCTTATTGCCGGTCTTTTGAGATCTCCATGGTTGTGAGGTTCCTGGTTGACTCTTCCCTTTGTCAGCATTTTTGTATCCTTCTTTAGGAGGTGGCTTAAAATTCCTCCGACTTTTACTTGTGTAGAGTGCTTCTTCTTCACTCTTCAGCGTGATGCCTCCCATTTGCTTAGCCATAGCTTCTTGGCTAGCCAGCAAATTCTCAAACTCTACAAGTGATGGTTGAGCGGGCCATCCTTGTACATCAGTAACAAAGCTTCTATATTCCGGCCTCAGTCCATGGATAATGATCCTCTTCATTCGAGCTTCTGCAATAACGGATTGCGGATCTAGTTCAGTAATCTCCCGACATATCGACTTGACCTTGTGGAAATATTGAGCAATCGTCATGTCACGTTGTGAGATTGATAATAGATCGTTCTCCAAAAGTTGTAGTCTCGTATCATTCTTCTTTGAGAAAAGCGTCACAAACGTATCCCAAGCTTCTTTCGGGGTGTTCTCATCCCGAATATGCTCCAACATCTCTTCTTCGATTGTGGTCTTCAAGGCAAACATTGCTTTGCTAGCTTTGATTTTCCATTTACGTAAAGCACCATTAACGTCTTCCTCTGGTGGCGTAGTTTCGCTTCCACCAACGACCTCCCATAGATCTTGTCCTTGTAAGTAGGACTTCATACATGTTTCCCACGTTTTGTAGTTGTTGTTGTTGAGTTTCTTGATTCCTCCGACGACTTGGAGATCACCCATCGTGTTGGCAGTACCTCGGTAATACCAAACAAGCTAGTTTCGATACTAAACTTGCAGAGTCACAAACTACTCACGATACAACGAGAATCACTCGTTCTCACTATCAAGAAACCTTGCTCTGATACCAGATTGTTGAACACGACTCTTTTATATGGGAAACAACAAGACTTTTATTAAGACACTTAAGGAGACCTTACACTTTGTGAGACTACTACACACTTTTCTCTCTTTGAGGCTTTCTTGGATGGTTTGGAGCAAATGAGCTCCATACCTATTTATAGGCCTCTTAGGAAGGTTCTAGATACTAGCATACACTTACTACATACTAGATAACTCTAGAACTATCTAACATACTCTACATGCTTCCATATGTTTCTAGAACGTTCTACCATGTTCTGGAGAGGTCTAGGTTGCTCCAGTGTCTTCTAGAATGATCCATATCCTTCCAGGGTCTTCCATGTCGTTCTAGAGTATTCTAGACTCTTCCGGTATATTCCAGAGTCTTCCATAGTCTTCCATAATGTTCTAGAATCTTCTAGAGCATTCTAGAACAAGCTAAAGTCTTCTAAATAATATTTGTTTTATTGGGCTAGTGATGATCTTTAACACTCCCCCTCAACACTAGCCCTCATTCTTCGTACCATGTTAAGCTGACAGCGAAAACCTTCACATTTTCCAGTACTCAGCCCTTTGGTGAACAAGTCTGCTATTTGGTCATCGGTCTTGATCTGCCGCATCTCAATTTCTTCCATCAAGACTTTTTCTCTGATAAAGTGATAATGCACTTCCACATGCTTTGTTCTAGCATGAAATACTGGATTTTCTGCCAGCCGAATTGCAGATTGGTTGTCACAGTGAAGTGGTACTGCATAGTCAACTTTTTGATGTAAGTCCTCCATTAGGAGTACCAACCATGTACTTTCTTGAGCTGCTACGGCCGCTGCTTTGTACTCCGCTTCCGTGGTTGACAATGATATTGTTGGTTGTCTTTTACTACACCATGATATTGGTCCCGACCCAAGCTTGAACACATACCCAGTGGTTGATCTTCGGGTATCATGGTCTCCTGCATAGTCAGCATCACAAAGTCATGAATCATCCACAGCGGCATTAAGCAATAATTGCAAACAAAATAAAGATGTCAAGACCCAAATGACAAAATCCAAATACATATCTGATAAGTAAATGCATGTGAATCTCTTAAAGCTAACAAACTTACAACATGTTCTCGTAAATTTACAAAAACTATATTCAAAAAATCATATTTGAAAAATAGAAACTGGATTCAAGAAACATAAATCAAAAATCAAAACGAGAATTCCATAAACAAAAAAGAATTTGCAAAAGATTTTTTTTTCAAATGTGTTCTTTTACACACAACACACGTCTAGTTTGAGGCCTGATATCTTTACTTTTATAGTTTTGTAATTGAAAAAAAAACACACAGAATTCAATACAAAGTCCTAAGCTAAAACCTACAAAGAAAATCAAAATTTCAAAATTGAAAGAAAATGATCAATTTCAAATAGATTTTGATAACAATTAAAGGCAACAATGCAAATTTGTATAACATCGTGATTGATATCTGTTATTCATAAACCAATAATCAATATAAAAAACACAATGGATTATAGAAATCACTTACGTTTTGATAACCGGCGATTATGTTGTTGGTATACGGTGGCAACGACAGACATATTTTAGCCACGAATAAGGTGAAAGGCGGAGGACATCCACCGTCCCCCGGTGGTGCGTTGACGTCGTGGGATCGGAGCACTCGCCTAGGGTTTTGAGTACAGATCATGTCCGAGATACATCGTCGACAGTTGCACACATGGAATAGAATTGAGTAGCTGTGATGGTTATAAAGAAGAGATATTTGGTCAACATATATTTATTTTGTTTCCTTAATTGCAAGTGCAAAAAACCAAAAATATCCTTTTTGATTTATTTAATTATTTAATTATTTACTAAATTATGATTGGTGCATTTAGGAACACAATAGTTGCTAGAAACATTTGAACCTAGCTCTCTCTCTCTCTCTCTCTCTCTATATATATATATATATATATATATATATATATATATATATATATATATAGCTAGGTTCAAATGTGGATTTGACATCTATTGTGCGGA